>NC_053389.1:655225788-655893860 GCF_905171765.1 Bufo bufo
AGTGAGGCAACATACTAGCGGCCCTCACCTGTGGTTGAACAACCAAACTAGACCGCAGGCAACAGCTTGCGGATACAGGAGTCACGACCATGACCATGGTCGTGACACCATCCTACGGGAGTTTGGTCGTCTCTCAGGGTATAAGGTCAACACCCATAAAACTGAGGCCTTCCCTCTTAATCTTTCTCAGACGCCCTGAGCTCTCTCAAGGTTAACTTTCCTTTCCATTGGAAGACGGATTCACTGCAATATTTGGGAGTTGACCTCACTCCCCGATATGGAGAGCTTTACAAAGCTAATTTCCCACGTATATATGCCGAGATTAGGGGTCTTGTGGATAGGTGGCACCCTCTCCCACTCTCTCTCATGGGGCGTATTGCTGCGACTAAAATGACGATCTTGCCCAAGCTTCTGTACCTTTTTGAGACCTTACCGATTAAAGTCCCCCTTAAAGATCTGAGATCCACTCAATCCCACCTCCTTAGATTCATATGGGCGGGAAGGCGGCACAGAATCCCGAGGACGGTTCTCCTATCTAGTAGGCACCAGGGCGGTCTAGGGGTTCCGGATCTGTCTAAATATTACTGGGCGGCCCAGCTAAGCTCTGTCACAGCCTGGGCTTCCTTGCACCCTTATTCTGTCTGGATGCAGGTAGAAAGACTCTGGCTGGCTCCTGTACATCCTAACTCCATGCTATGGTCCGGACCTGACAGGACTCAGCCAGCCAAGGATCTCCTAGGGCCCATGGCTTGTACCAGACGCATCTGGCAGCAGTGCAGTAGCAAATTCCCTCTGGGGTCCATTCACTCCACCATGACCTCCTTCTTATATCCCCCCACGCTCCCTGCTAGTCTTATCACATTCACAACGAGACCATGGTTTCAACGGGGGGTGTTTCGGTCCGCTGATATTGTGGACCCCTTCACTAGGGTCCTTATGCCGTTTACTACCCTGCAGGCCAAAAATGATCTCCCCTCCTCCAACTTTTTTTATATCCAGATTAGGCACTTTGCCCAGTCCACCTTTTCAGGGGTCACAGCTTCCCTCCCGACTCCCTTTGAACGCCTTTGCAGGGAAGGGGTACATGCGAAAGGTTTAATTTCTGAGATTTACTCCATATTGCTGACTCTCTTCCCTGATCGGGTCCAAAGGCATTCCTACATGGTGCGGTGGGAGGAATATCTGGGGAGGGCCTTGCCGGACTCACTCTGGCACCTTATATGGAGGAGGGCAGCGAAATCATCTATGTCGGTACTTCATCAGGAGAACCAATATAAAATCTTAATGTACTGGTATCACACTGCTGACCTCCTCCATAGAATGAATCCAGTAGTCCCAGGTGATTGTTGGAGATGTGGCTTACATCGGGGTACATTGCCTCACATTTTTTGGGACTGTCCCAAGATATGCCCCTACCGGACTGAAGTAGGCGCCCTCCTGAGTGATGTCTTTGGAATTGAAATCCGACCGGAACCTGTGTCCTTCCTCCTCAATGTGGTCCCCATACAAGTTAAAAAACATGCACTCAAGCTGCTGCTACTGATACTAGCAGCAGCTCGTTGTCTAGTCTCCTGAGCCTGGAAAAGCCCCGAACCACCACGGGTCTCTGATTTATATGCCAGGGTGATGGAGGTTCGAACAATGGAGTACTCCACTGCTATGCTTCAGGACAAAATGGCACTCTTCAATGCCATATGGAACATATGGGATAATTACTGGGCCACTAGGCAACCTTGACGATCTTGTGTGAAAGGAATGTTCCCTTCTTCCCCCCTTTTTTATGTCTTTGTCTATGTCATTTGTCTTGTCTGTTGGGTATCTGTTGGGTTGGGTATTATTAGCTGGGAAGCTCTGGGCCTTCGGGTCCTTAAGGCTCTCCCGCTTCTACCTGATGTCTCTTTGTTTAGGATACATTGCACAGTAGTCCTTCTTCGGACTGGGTACAGATAGACACAGTCTCAGTTAGTTCATGTTAATGCTTTATTTTTGTTCGGTCTTCCATTCTTCATCACTGACTATTATCAAGTGTTACATATGCCCATCCAATATGTATGTGATGTATTTTGTTTATTATCCTTACTTTGTACTTCTGTGCATTATTCTACTGTAAAAGTGTATTTACATTTCTGTTTTACACTATAATAAATATACAATTATAAAAAATAAAAATAAAACAAGAATGGATTTCATGGGAGGATACCCCAGAGGAAGCCACTGCTGTCCAAAAAAAAACATTGCTGCACGTTTACAGTTTGCACAAGAGCACCTGGATGTTCCACAGCAGTACTGGCAAAATATTCTGTGGACAGATAAAACCAAAGTTGAGTTGTTTGGAAGAAACACACAACACTATGTGTGGAGAAAAAGAGGCAAAGCACACCAACCTCAAAACCTCATCCCAACTGTGAAGTATGGTGGTGGGGGCATCATGGTTTGGGGCTGCTTTTCTGCGTCAGGGCCTGGACGGATTGCTATCTTCAAAGGAAAAATTAATTCCCAAGTTTATCAAGACATTTTGCAGGAGAACTTAAGGTCATCTGTCCACCAGTTGAAGCTCAACAGAAGATGGATGTTGCAACAGGACAATGACCCAAAGCATAGAAGTAAATCAACAACAGAATGGCTTAAACAGAAGAAAATACGCCTTCTGGAGTCGCCCAGTCAGAGTCCTGACCTCAACCCGATTGAGATGCTGTGGCATGACCTCAAGAAAGCGATTCACACCAGACATCCCAAGAATATTGCTGAACTGAAACAGTTCTGTAAAGAGGAATGGTCAAGAATTACTCCTGAACGTTGTGCACGTCTGATCTGCAACTACAGGAAACGTTTGGTTGAAGTTATTGATGCCAAAGGAGATTCAACCAGTTATTAAATCCAAGGGTTCACATACTTTTTCCACCTGCACTGTGAATGCCTACATGGTGTGTTCAATAAAAACATGGTAACATTTAATTCTTTGTGTGTTATTAGTTTAAGAAGACTGTGATTGTCTATTGTTGTGACTTAGATGAAGATCAGATCACATTTTATGACCAATTTGTGCAGAAATCCATATCATTCCATAGGGTTCACATACTTTTTTTTGCAACTGTACTTCTGATTTAAAATTCATGCTACAGGTAAATTTACACTGCATATTTTTTATTTTTTTGCAAAGCGTGGATGAGATTTCTTAAAATTTTATCCAGTTTGCTGGTAAATGCAAATCCAAAGTTTCAGATCTGCAGCATATCTATTCTATGTGGACATACTCTGAAATGGTTTTATGAGTGTTTTATAAAATTAGTCCATAGCAAGGAGTTGTGTAAAATGCCTCACCAGTTCTGCACCACCGCTCTGATCCTCACTGGGCATGCAGCGTTCATGTGCTATTTGTCATTCATATGACCACAGCAGTCAATCACTGGCCTCAGAAGTTGTGTGCATAAACAACACAAGACTGATGAGGTCAGAGATTGACTGCAGTGGTCACGTGAACGATGAAAAACCCATGACTAGTGCAGGAACATCAAGTATTGGAGTGTCGCAAACCAGAGTAATAGTGAAAGAAATTGAAAAGTTCAGCTATTTAAAAAAAATACATTTTACAAGCTTTTAAAAATCTCAACGTCATTGATGACATGCTGACTGTATTCAACCACCACTAGTGGGAGCTAGTGCATGCTGTTTTATCATTGCATTCACCATACAAACAATATGCAGTTGTGTTTTATTCTTTGACCCATTGGAAAGGTACATGATGTAAATTGTAGTGAAAGTAATCTTTTTACTGATGGCTGTATTTGTGAGTTGTCCTCTTCCTTCTGGGTCCCCAGCTGTGTCATGTGACCCTCACCTACTGTGTCCTTCCTCCATACCTTGTAGATTGTAGATTGTAAGCCCTCGCCGGCAGAGCTCTCTCTCTTTCTGTACCAGTGTGTAATTCGTCTTGTTCATACTTAGTGCAATTGCATTATGTATGTGCACTACTTTTCATATGTACAACGCCATGGAATGAATGGCGCTTTAATAATAAATAATAACAATAATGTGTCAGAAATCACTGAGCACAGAATACATCCATGTGCTGTCCACATTTTTTGTGATTCCATATAAATAAATGGGTCCATGTGTGATCTGCAAAAAATGCAGAACGAAGGTAGACCAAAAATACAGTTGTGTGTATGAAGCCTTATATAACATGTCATTTTCTGAATATACATTCACTTTATGTATACATTCAATGAGTAGACAAACATTACCTTCTCCTTTATAGCTTTTCAGTTCCAAAAATGCATTTATTCATTCATTCAACTCCTTCCAGATACAATCAATGACTTCACCCAGACCACTTATCCTTTATGTTCCTCAGTTAATAATAAATCCACATTTGCTGTGATTAAAACTCTCCCTTCTTCTTCTTTCCTTAATATTTGCACTTCAAATACAGAAATATAATACTAAATGCAGGCAGTGCATTAGTGCAGAGAGTGATCAAGCAGATATAGATTTCCATAGACAACTAAATATTAATAATAAGGTATTATTTTCTTAAAGAAATGCACATTCATACATTATACTGTATAACCTGGTGTACATATTGTATTCCAATAATTAAAGGCATGTTTGTAGCCTTAAGCAAAATTTAAGGTAATACATTAAAAATATGCCACATTTTATAACCATCAATGCCAAAACAGCTGCCCTTATCAGATCAAAATGTAACTGGAAGTTATAATTTATCGTCCCTAAAAACAATGAGTTGGAACAATTTGTGATATGTTTGTAGGTTTGGATTTTTATGCTTGCAATACCCTGTTTGCTTCACTTACAGTAATTTTGTAAAGTTTAATTCTAGACCCATCCACAGCCAAATAAAATAGTTTTTTTTTATTGTATTCTGTTTATAATAGTTTATATTATAGTCTGTCATAAATAGCTTTTGTCTTTTTAAACTAAGCCAACAACTTCCCACACACGAGGAGCTCTACAGTAAGAAACATCTAGTTCTGCTAGGCTCTTGGGCATTGTAATGGATTTTTCATTACAGTTTCCCTGTAAATTTCCTACTGTATTTTCTCATTTCCTGGCAGGTAGACAATGCTTAAAGTATTCATCTGTGTAATACCAGCCTGTCATTACATTTCACAATGTGATACTATCACACCAACCCTCTCTATCCTAGCTGAAAAAATCCCACATTTGTGGTTAACCAAATCCTTGGGATAAACTCTATAAGTCAGAAAAAGCACTAGCCCCATGCAGCCACCAGAGTGCTTTAGCTATAATTTGAGAAAATAAACTATAAAAGGCAAAATGTTAAGTAATAGGAAGAAAAATACACTTGTACACAGTTGTCTTTCTAGCTATACATCCTTAAAAAGAAATAATATAACAATGTTTTATATTAAATATATCAAATACATTGATGCTGTTTCCGATGTGAAGCAGCAGCATAGAAGCAATAAAGTTTGAACTCTACCTGTGTGCAGTTGGCACGTCTGTGGTCTCTGTAGAGCCTCTGAAGTTCTTACCCCTTTAATATACCGACTGTGGAAAACAAAATTATGACCAACCCTGTTTGGAGGAAAGGTGCTTCAAGTTGCTATGAGATCAGTTGCTTAGATACAGGTGATTTATTTCATAAATGACATTACAAAAAAATAGGACAAGTTTGTAACTTGACCTTATATCCAAAGCTTTCATTCATTAAGGACCTAAATACAAATTCTTACAATAAATTTTGTTGGATATAAACTCAATATAAATTTAGAAATGGACTTAACATGGTATTTTTTTTTTATGAAAGTTTTCTTTCATGGTGACTGGTGAAATTAGGGACTAATTATAACGTGGCTGCATTACATAGTAACATAATAATATAGTTTATAAGGCCGACAAAAGACATCTGTCCATCCAGTTCGGCCTGTTATCCTGCAAGTTGATCCAGAGGAAGGCAAAAAAAAAAACTGTGAGGTAGAAGCCAATTTTCCCCACTTAAGGGGGGAAAAAAATTCTTCCTGATCTCCAATCAGGCAATCAGAATAACTCCCTGGATCAACGACCCCTCTCTAGTAGCTATAGCCTGTAATATTATTACACTCCAGAAATCCATCCAGGACCCTCTGGAATTCCTTTATTGTACTCACCATCACCACCTCCTCAGGCAGAGAGTTCCATAGTCTCACTGCTCTTACAGTAAAGAATCCTCTTTTATGTTTGTATACAAACCTTCTTTCCTCCAGACGCAGAGGATGTCCCTTCGTCACAGTCACAGTCCTGGGGATAAATAGATGATGGGAGAGATCTCTGTACTGACCTCTGATATATTTATACATAGTTATTAGATCTCTGTAATGACCCCTGATATATTTATACATAGTTATTAGTGGTATTACATCCTGTCATGTTCCATTGCTGTACATATAGGTGTGCAACGTGCCACCCCCCAGGGACGACCGTGTCACAGGTTTATAGGAATGCCGAGTGGTGTGGTAAGACCCCAATAGTTCTCTCGATGCTCCTACCTGGATACCGTTGCTCCCCAGGGCTTGGCTCCAAAGCAATAAAGGGGAAGAGAACAACAGAGCTGTCATACTGTTGTCCAAATTTTGCCCCTAATATTATCATTAGGATTACTCTTCTGATAACATTTTCCCCTCACAGTACCAGCAAACTAACAATGGATTACCTATCTATATAGGAGGTGCTGACTGCTTCAGCAGGACAATGGGACAGATTTACTAATAGTGTTGTGCTTTACACTAAGAATATGAAAGTCTTAATGTTAGACAAATTTACTATTCTTGTGCATGGACCTTTGTAAATTTGGTGTGTTCTAAATCCTATGTAGTACTGGAAGACTGGCACTCTCAACACATGGGACCATATGGTTCAGTGCAGATCACAAAGTTTATTAATAGATACATAAAAAGAATAAAAATATAAAAATATATTTATAAACAAATAAATATACACTAACACTGGATAACTATTAAGAAGGTTTCACACAGTATTGTGCTGATCATAACATGATATCATAAATCATATATTTTGACACCCTGTATTATATATTGATCCTTATGTTGTTTTAATGATCGCTGCAGGAAGAAACATAAATATTCGCAAATAGATTCCTGTAAATGGGAAAAAAAGGGGAAAAGAAAAAGAGAGTCCTCCTTGTTCTTATCCTTAATGAAAGCAGACAATGCGAAATGTTGTTCGCTAGAATAAAGTCAATATTTCTGCTATAGTTGACTGTTTCTTTCTTATGCAAGTTTTACTTGGCAATTGGCAGTTTGGATATGCCTAGTGATCACCCACTGTGTGGGCTTACCTTTCCTTGGTGCCGGTCAGTCAGTCAAATTGTTCGGGGCTCGCTGGATGCCGGCGTCCCGGCTGTTTCACAGTCAGCATCCCACGTGGATTCGGAGATAGGTTTGTCGCTCCGGAAATGATGTATCGGCACACAGGGTTGTATTCGTAGATTTTTTTTTAGCTCAAACGTTCGTTATAGCGGCCAATATCGAACTTACAGTGCACTGTTATAGAGATATTTCTTCTCACAGACGGGTCATATTATGATCTCCTATTTGGATCTCTTGAAACCAAACGCGTTTCGGGGAAGGCTCTCCCCTTCCTCAGTGGTAATGACCCTACTTCATATCTGATTGGTTTTTATACCCTCAGTTGGTGAGTTCCAAAAACAGACATGGAATATATACATTTATCATTTCTTTCAATTTTTAGTTGTTTTAAGTATGATTATTTTATATCAGATGTCTTTCATATCTTTTTTCTCCATAGTCCTTTTCATATATTCGATTTTTCTTCAATTTTTCCACTTGCGATTATGTTGCGTTTTTGATGCGTTTTATATTTGACACAAGCTGTAGTTTTCCTTATGGTATAAAGTCCATAGAGGATTTTATTGCACGAGCCATAGTTGGACTTGTATATCATTTTTATGTGGTCTATTCAATATATATGCAATCAATCTACATTTGCATCTATCATTATATAGTTGGGATATTTTCAACATTCTTATCAGCATAAAAGTTTTTTTTATATAAAAACATAAAAATATAAAAGTGAAATCAGCTTCTAAAATTGTAGACTGCACATTTGATACATTGTGATTCTTCATATTTTTGTTGGTTACTATATATCAACATACAACGTTGCATATGCCTATCTGTGTAATACCTTATTCAGACTTTTCAAAGTGTAATAACTCCATAAAAAATATATTCATTTTATTTAATAATTTGTATTATATAGAATAGACATCTATCAGCAAGATAGGGCGGTTGTATTAGTATATTTCTCTCTAGATCTTACTCTAAAAGCTTTTTTGGGATGTCTGTTCTTTTCCCGAGAAGCATTTTGTTAGATGAAAGAAGGGTACATGCACCTTTCTCCGAGGGAGGGTCGCAGTGCTGGTAAACAGCCAAACATGCGATCCTCCATCGGAAAAAAAGGCGAATGCCCCATAAACTCAAAGAAAACCAAATATCTCCAAATCAGCATTTAGTCCCTTTGGTATGAGACTTCCAAAATCATATATTCGTTTTGATTCTGCCCTTGAAATTTTCTCAATGTGGTTGCCCAGGTAGATTTTTTAGATATCCAGATCACTAAAAATGGGAACAAATATGTCTGTAACACTTATCATAAACCTACAGCCAAAAATGGATTTATCCTTTTTTCAAGCTGTCATTTACCGAATTGGCTTATCAATATTCCTTTCGGACAGTTTCGTCGTATCAGAAGAAACTGCACGGAAGATAACCAATTCGAAGAAGAAGCCTCTATAATGAAGACACAATTTAGAGAAAAACTTTACCCAGAAAAATTACTGGGAGAGGCATTAGAAAAAGTAAGAAAACTGGATAGAAAATCCTTTTTTGATGAAATAAAGACACAAAAACAAAATCAGAATTCCGAATTTAGAATGATCTTACCATATAGCGTCCGCTCCAAACAAATAACTGGAATTATCAAACGTCATTGGCATCACTTCTCCCAAGATAAGATTATTGGTCCATTATTACCAATAAACCCCCTTATAACATACACTAAGGCACCAAACCTAGGTATCCAGATAGCACCAACTGTCAAAAAAAAGTGCAAAAAGATAAATCAAAGCTGGCTAAAATCTGATGTTTTTTTTAGATGTGGATCTTGTATGGGTTGTAAAAAAACTAAATTTCCTAAAAAAACAATAAAAATTTCCTTGACTCAGAATTTATTCTCAATGACCATCAAAAGTTTCTTGACATGCAACTCCTCCAGCGTGATCTATCTGATCCAGTGCCCATGCGCAAAACAATATATTGGTAGGACAAAACGACAACTCAAAGTGCGAATATCTGAACATCTCAATAACATAGCCAAGGGTTGTGACAACAATGCCCTATCAAGACATTTCAAGGAAGTCCACAACAAGGACTGTGAGGGTTTGTCCTTTTCAGCACTGGAGCAGATAGAGCACGACTGGAGAGGGGGCAACCACATTGAGAAAATGTCAAGGGCAGAATCAAAACGAATATATGATTTTGGAAGTCTCATACCAAAGGGACTAAATGCTGATTTGGAGATATTTGGTTTTCTTTGAGTTTATGGGGCATTCGCCTTTTTTTCCGATGGAGGATCGCATGTTTGGCTGTTTACCAGCACTGCGACCCTCCCTCGGAAAAAGGCGCATGTACCCTTTTTTCATCTAACAAAATGCTTCTCGGGAAAAGAACAGACATCCCAAAAAAGCTTTTAGACTAAGATCTAGAGAGAAATATACTAATACAACCGCCCTATCTTGCTGATAGATGTCTATTCTATATAATACAAATTATTAAATAAAATGAATATATTTTTTATGGAGTTATTACACTTTGAAAAGTCTGAATAAGGTATTACACAGATAGGCATATACAACGTTGTATGTTGATATATAGTAACCAACAAAAACATGAAGAATCACAATGTATCAAATGTGCAGTCTACAATTTTAGAAGCTGATTTCACTTTTATATTTTTATATAAAAAAAACTTTTATGCTGATAAGAATGATGAAAATATCCCAACTATATAATGATAGATGCAAATGTAGATTGATTGCATATATATTGAATAGACCACATAAAAATGATATACAAGTCCAACTATGGCTCGTGCAATAAAATCCTCTATGGACTTTATACCATAAGGAAAACTACAGCTTTTGGCAAAAAAAGCATGTATCAAATATAAAACGCATCAAAAACGCAACATAATCGCAAGTGGAAAAATTGAAGAAAAATCGAATATATGAAAAGGACTATGGAGAAAAAAGATATGAAAGACATCTGATATAAAATAATCATACTTAAAACAACTAAAAATTGAAAGAAATGATAAATGTATATATTCCATGTCTGTTTTTGGAACTCACCAACTGAGGGTATAAAAACCAATCAGATATGAAGTAGGGTCATTACCACTGAGGAAGGGGAGAGCCTTCCCCGAAACGCGTTTGGTTTCAAGAGATCCAAATAGGAGATCATAATATGACCCGTCTGTGAGAAGAAATATCTCTATAACAGTGCACTGTAAGTTCGATATTGGCCGCTATAACGAACGTTTGAGCTCAAAAAAATCGACGAATACAATCCTGTGTGCCGATACGTCATTTCCGGAGCGACAAACCTATCTCCGAATCCACGTGGGACGCTGACTGTGAAACAGCCGGGACGCCGGCATCCAGCGAGCCCCGAACAATTTGACTGACTGACCGGCACCAAGGAAAGGTAAGCCCTCACAGTGGGTGATCACTAGGCATATCCAAACTGCCAATTGCCAAGTAAAACATGCATAAGAAAGAAACAGTCAACTATAGCAGAAATATTGACTTTATTCTAGCGAACAACATTTCGCATTGTCTGCTTTCATTAAGGATAAGAACAAGGAGGACTCTCTTTTTCTTTTCCCCTTTTTTTCCCATTTACAGGAATCTATTTGCGAATATTTATGTTTTTTCCTGCAGCGATCATTAAAACAACATAAGGATCAATATATAATACAGGGTGTCAAAATATATGATTTATGATATCATGTTATGATCAGCACAATACTGTGTGAAACCTTCTTAATAGTTATCCAGTGTTAGTGTATATTTATTTGTTTATAAATATATTTTTATATTTTTATTCTTTTTATGTATCTATTAATAAACTTTGTGATCTGCACTGAACCATATGGTCCCATGTGTTGAGAGTGCCAGTCTTCCAGTACTACATATTTTCTTGCATCTGTGAAGGGTGAATCATTTTAGACTAGAGCACCTCTCTGTGGCTGTGAGAGGGTGAGCTATTTCCCATATTCTAATCCTTTTGTGTTCTAAATCCTGCACCAGATTTATGTGTCACGGACATTCCCGCAACAGGTGGCAGAAGATCGGTGAGACAGGCAACATGTAGTTTGATCTGACATGTTTTCCTTTTGGATCTAATGATGTCTGTATTGTTTCTGGTACTTGCCACACCTTCTATCCCCAGGTGTTGCTATTGCAGCACTCCAGACCTGCAGGGTATTGCGATTTTGAGGTCACGGTTAATGGGCAAGCGAGGGTTACTCACAGTTCTGTAGGAAAACCCTGTGCAGGCGTACAGCAGTGAAGGAGAGGCTGGCACAGGAGTCCTCTGGGGCACACTCTGTATTTAGGGACCAGGCCTGGTGGTGGATGAGGTGCCCTGGATGTTGCAGGTATTTTATGTGCCTGGGGCAAGGTCCCTTTAAGAAACGTGACGCCAGTGCCTGTAACGGTGGCACACAGATTTCCAGTGGTAGTAAGTGAGGTACACAGATGGTATGGTGAACCAAACTTTGCTTTACTGAAAACAGTTCAACTTTGTACAGTTGGGTGTCAAATCAGTTTCATATCTCAGATACACTTCACAAGCAGGCTTTTACAATTATGGCATGTATACTGTTCCTTGCAAGATACTCAGAGGGTAAACAACAACACACTCAGAATCAGGCTGTACCTTCTCCTCAGAAATAGTGTACACTGTTCCTTAGAACTCCTGTCTGGTTTTATCCCAAGGTCCGGATGCCCCAATGCTGGCTTTTATCCTTGGTAACAAACTTCCTCCCGTATTTATCCTTGCTTTACATTTATAATCCTTCTGCCCTTCAGCTTACTTGGTTTAAATGGTACACTGGCTCTGCTTGGCTTGGTGGGAACTGCAGGTTTTCTCCCAGGAGGCAAACTCTTCTCTTGGGGTGAATCTTCTGAGCTAACATAGGCTCAGGAAACTTCAGGCAGGCTATAATCCTTCATTAGCCTCCTGGTAGCAACTAGAAGCCTGGACTATCTAGATGCATGTCAGGAGGAGGCCCTCAGCATATCTCTGGCTGGTGCCCTCTCACTTCTGTCTCCACAGACTCCTGACTACAGACCAACTCCTCCCTGTCTGGGTCTAAGTATTTATACTAAGTGTTCCCTGGCTCCCCTAGTGCCTAGGATGCCTAACTACACCCTAATAGGCCTGCTGCACATATCACAGGGAAAAATACACATTAAATACACATTAAAATGTACTGTGAAATACACTGCCACTGTTCCACAGGAGGTGGAGTACAGCGTGGCCCAATTGACCCTTGTGTAGTGCCCACATTCACCTAGTGGGACACTCAGGGCTTTTTTTCTGGCGGAACGCACCGGAACGGCGTTCCGCCACCTTTTGACATCGCAGCCTGCCATGCTCCAGCATTGCAGGCTGCGATGTATCAGCGGGGAGGGACTGGGAGGAGGAGCTGGGGGCCGGTGCGTTCACTGTGCTCCGGCCCCGCTGCTCCAGTACAGTTATAAAATGTGTAATTCAATTAATAATGATTCATGCTGCCCCCTCTGTAGTATAACATTCAATATATCCTACTCACAGGGCTACTGTTATAATATCGTAATGCAGGCCAGCCAGGCAGACGAGCGGAAGAGTGACTGACTGACGTCACGTGCCTGCCCGGCCTTCTTTATGAATGAAGCAGGTGGCGCAGGCACGTGACGTCTGTCAGTCACTCTGCCGCTTGTCTGCCCGGCCGGCCTGCATTACGATTTTATAACAGTAGCCCTGTGAGTAGGATATATTGAATGTTATACTACAGAGGGGGCAGCATGAATCATTATTAATTGAATTACACATTTTATAACTGTACTGGAGCGGCAATGGGTGGTCTGTGGATGACACTGTTAAGGGGTGGGGGGGTCTGTGGATGGCACTGTTAAGGGGTGGGGGGGGTCTGTGGATGGCACTGTTAAAGGGTGGGGGGGGTCTGTGGATGGCACTGTTAAGGGGTGGGGGGGTCTGTGAATGGCACTGTTATGGGGTGGGGGGTCTGTGGATGGCACTGTTATGGGGTGGGTCTGTGGATGGCACTGTTATGGGGTGGGGGGGGGGTCTGTGGATGGCACTGTTATGGGGTGGGGGGGTCTGTGGATGGCACTGTTAAAGGGTGGGGGGGGTCTGTGGATGGCACTGTTAAGGGGTGGGGGGGGGGTCTGTGGATGGCACTGTTAGGGGGTGGGGGGTCTGTGGATGGCACTGTTATGGGGTGGGTCTGTGGATGGCACTGTTATGGGGTGGGGGGGGTCTGTGGATGGCACTGTTATGGGGTGGAGGGGTCTGTGGATTGCGCTGTTATGGGGTGGAGGGGTCTGTGGATGGCGCTGTTATGGGGTGGGGGGGGTCTGTGGATGGCACTGTTAAGGGTGGGGGGGTCTGTGGATGGCACTTTTATGGGGTGGGGGGTCTGTGGATGGCACTGTTATGGGGTGGGGGGGGTCTGTGAATGGCACTGTTATGGGGTGGGGGGTCTGTGGATGGCACTGTTATGGGGTGGGGGGTGTCTGTGGATGGCACTGTTATGGGGTGGGAGGGGTCTGTGGATGGCACTGTTATAGGATGGAGGGGTCTGTGGATGCCATCCACAGATCCCCCATAACAGTGCCATCCACAGATCCTCCACCCCATAACAGTGCCATCCCCAGATCCCCCATTAACAGTGCCATCCCCAGATCCCCCATTAACAGTGCCATCCCCAGATCCCCCATTAACAGTGCCATCCCCATCTGGGGGGTTTCTTTGCTGGGCTGGACTTTTATAGCCCCCCCCCCCCAAATTTTACTTGCATCCCTGTTCTCTAAAGGGGCGGTTTTAGGGGGCGGTCCTAGGGGTGGATAGGGGTGTGGCCAGGGGAGGGGGGTGAGTTCCACCACCTTTTCTCTGAGAAGAAAAGCCCTGGGGACACTACACTATTGTGGTCATTTAACCTTCTCTATTGTTATTTCTCCCACTATGCTATGCGGTTTATAGCTTCTTTTGGACTTGTGGTTAGCTTGTGTTTGGTTCTTGGCTGAGTTCCTGGTGCTACCAAAACTTCATTGAAGATAAGTGTTTTCTTTCCCTTTTGCATTTTGTTTATATATGTGTGTGTGTTGCCTTTCCCTGTTGTTTGTCATTAGGCCTTAGGGAGACTCCTGTTCGTCCTTCCCTTTGGAGGAACAGGTAGACTCAGTCCTGACATTAGTTCCAGGGTCCTATAGGGTGAGATAGGATTCTAGGTATCCGGTGTATGAACTTGCCTACCTTTGGGGCCTGTTCATACTGCTAGTCTGTCAGGACTGGAGTTAGGGTTTTCTCTAGGAGGTGTCCATCTTCAATCCCTAGTTTCCAGGCCTTATCCCCTTTCCCTCTTATATTCGGTGTGGTGTTTTCCTCCCACACACAAGTGTGACATTATGCTAGAGTTGGCAAAAAAGTTATGCTATGTGGCAAAAAACTCACTACCCTAAGTTTACACCACAGATAAGTGGCAAAGTTTTATTCCTAAAATGCAGCAACATTTTGGCGCATTTTTGGTGCATGGGGGGAGCATTTAAGCCACACCCTTTCTAGCAATTATATGCCCTTTCTAGTAAAGCCACACCTCCTCGTCGAGGTATTAAACAGTTAGTAAATGTTATGTAAAGCATGTGTGCCAGTTTTCTGGTGCAAATTGGCATATTTTCATTATTAAATCTGACTCAGTATGTTGTATTTGATTTCCAGTGGTATAATACTGCCTATTGTTGGACACCACTCTCGCAGGACACCACTCTTGAAGTCACACCAGTGCGATCAGGTGCTCAGTTGGATCGCAGCAGATAATGCTTCCAGTCGGTTAAGCACCACCCTGTCTTCCACAAAGTCCAGTCTCAGTAGCCAAGAGACTGGTCAACAGAATCCTTACCCTGATCCTCCTTCCTCCCACCATGGAGAGTCTTGGCAAACAAGTGATCCCACACTCGGATATTCCGAGGAGCTCTTTTCAGTGCCATTCCTTGATTTGGGCCTCTCACCAAGCCCGCTTGAAGAGGGACATGAGGAGATCTTGTGCACTGATTCCCAAACTCTTGAGCATCCACAGTCAGAAGATGATGATGGTGGGGAACGGCAATTAGTGTTTCACATGATGGTGATGAGACATAGTTGCCAATAAGTCAACGGCAATTAGTGTCTCAAGAGGTTGATGATGAGGATGAGACACAGTTGTCAATAAGTGAGGTTCTTGTTAGGTCAACAAGCCAGGAAGATGACCAGAGTGAGGAAGTGGAAGAGGAGGTGGTGGACAATGAAATCACTGACCCAACCTGGGAAGGTGGCAAGCCAAGTAAGGACAGCAGTACAGAGGGGGAGGGATCTGCACGACCGCAATAGGCTGGAAGAGGCAGTGGGGTGGCAAAAGGAAGAAGGCCGGCCAAACCAAACAGGCCCGCAACTGTTCCCTGAAGCACCCCCTTGCGGCAATCTCCCTTGCCAAGGGGTAGGTGTTCCGCAGTCTGGCGCTTTTTTGAGGAAAGTGCGGATGATAAAAGAATTGTCATTTGCAACCTATGCCGTACCAAAATGAGCAGTGGCGTGAACACTAGCAACCTCACCACCACCAGCATGATCCACCACATGGCATCAAAGCACCCTAATAGGTGGGCCGAATGCCTGGGTCCACAATTAGTGTCTGCAGGTCAAATCACTGCCTCCTCTACCCCTGTGTTACGTGCTGGCCAATCCCCTGTCCAAGACGCAGGCCCGGATGCCTCCCACACTGCACCTAGACCTTCTCAAGCACCATCAGCTAGCACATCCACTTCTGTGTTCCAGCGCAGTGTACAGATGTCCATACCCCAGGCATTTCAACGAAAGCGTAAATACCCAGCCACCCACCAACAGGCCATAGCACTAAATGCGCACCTTTCCAAATTGCTGGCCCTGGAAATGTTGCCATTTAGACTTGTGGACACTGAGGCTTTTCGTAGCCTGATGGCAGCGGCCGTGCCTCGTTACTCAGTCCCCCAGCCGCCACTATTTTTCCCGGTGTGCTGTCCCCGCCTTACACCAGCATGTGTCCCGTAACATCACCCGTGCCCTGACCAACCCAGTTATTCGGAAGGTCCACTTAACGACTGACACATGGACAAGTGCTTTTGGCCGGGGGTGCTACATTTCCCTGACGGCACACTGGGTGAATGTTGTGGAAGCCGGGAGCGAGACATACCCTGGGATGGCACAGGTGCTACCGACACCAAGGATTGCGGGCCCTACTTCCAACAGGATTTCCGCCACCACCTACATTAGTGGCTGCAATCCCCCCTTCTCCTTCTCCACTTCCACCTCTGAATTCTCATCTTGCAGCACCAGTCAGCCATCAGTCAGTAGCTGTAAGCAGTATAGCACTGCAGTGGGGAAGCAGCAACAGGCCGTGCTAAAAACTAATTTGCTTAGGTGACAAACAGCACACCGCCGCAGAGCTGTGGCAGGGTATAAGGGACCAGACTGAGCTGTGGCTCTCGCCACTCAACCTACAACCAGGCATGGTTGTGTCTGATAATCGTTGTAACTTGGTGGCTGCTTTGGAGCTCAGCAAGCTCACACACATACCATGCCTAGCTCACGTGTTCAACTTAGTGGTTCAGTGGTTTCTCAAAACCTACCCCAATTTGCCTGAGCTACTGGTGAAGGTGCGCCGCGTGTCATCCGAAAGTCATCTACAGCTGCCGCCAGTCTGGCAACGCTATAGCAGAGCTTGCAATTGCCAGCTCACCGACTGTTGTGCGACGTGAGCACACGCTGGAACTCCACGTTCCACATGTTGGCCAGGCTTTGTGAGCAGCAGAGGGCAGAAGCTGCAACATGGTCGTCGCCTTTCCAGTCAGCTTCTGCTCTTCACAAGCGAAGAGTGGGCATTGATGTCGGACCTCTGTGAGGTTTTACGCAACTTTGAGGAATCAACACAGATGGTGAGCTGCGATGCCGCTATTATCAGCGTAGCCATCCCACTTCTGTGTCTACTGAAACGCTCGCTGCTCACAATGAAGGCAGACGCTTTGCATGTGGAAGAGGTGGAAATTGGGGAAGACAGTACACAGGGTGCTAGCCAGACCACCCTCAGTTCGTCTTCTCAGCGCGAATTGGATGATGATGAGGAGGAGGAGCAGGAGACAGTTGCCTCCGCTACAGAGGGTAGTACCCATAGCAGGTTTATTCCATCTGTTCAGCATGGATGGGCCGAAGAGGAGGAAGAGGATGAGGAGATTGAGAGTCATCCTCCTTATGAGGACCGCAAAGTCTTGTCTGTTGGGACTCTGGCACACATGGCTGACTTTATGTTATGCTGCCTTTCCCGTGACCCTCACGTTATACGCATTTTGGCCAACACCGATTACTGGTTGTTCACTCTTTTCGACCCCCGCTACAAAGAAAACTTTTCATCTCTCATTCCCGTGGTGGAGAAGACTAGCAAAATGGTGCAATACCAGAAGGTCAATGTTTAAAAATTGCTCCAAAGATTTCCAGCTGACAATGTTGGTGGCAGAGTACGTAGTTCATTGGGCAACCGAGGAGGGGAGACGAGGGGAACACACAGCAGTTCAAACAGAGGCAGGGGAACACACAGCAGTTCAAACAGAGGCAGGGCAACACTCTCCAAGGCCTGGGACAGTTTCATGACACCCCGCCAGCACCCTCACCCTGATGCGCAGCCTAGTATCACAAGGAGGGAAGAGTTTTGGAAGATGGTAAAGGAGTACGTAGAAGATCGTGTCAGCATCCTCATTGATCCCTCTGTGCCTTACAACTATTGGGTGTCCAAGCTGGACACGTGGCACGAACTGGCTCTCTATGCCTTGGAGGTGCTGGCCTGCCCTGCCGCCAGCGTTTTGACAGAGCGGGTATTTAGTGCTGCTGGGGGCATAATAACTGATAAGCGCATCCGCCTGTCAACTGAAAATGCTGAAAGGTTGAATCTTATCAAAATGGACAAGGCCTGGATTGCCCCTGACTTCTCTACTCCACCAGAAGAAAGTGGCTGAACATAAAGGCACTTTAAATGTGGCTTTTATGGTGTATTCAATACACTGTATTCCCATGCACCCCTTCCACCACAATAAAAGGGTATATGGTTCAATCTTCCTTTTATTGTCCTCCTCCTTCACCATATCAGCATGCTTATTAGGCTTACCTCGCTCCTAATGTTTTAGAGGGTCAGCTCAGCAGCAGACCCTCACCCCTAATGTTTTAGAGGGTCACCAGCAGGCCCTCTCCCCTAATGTTTTAGATGGTCAGATCAGCAGCAGGCCCTTGCCCCTAATGTTTTAGATGGTCAGATCAGCAGCAGACCCTCACCCCTAATGTTTTAGATGGTGAGATCAGCAGCAGGCCCTCGCCCCTAATGTTTTAGAGGGTCACCAGCAGGCCCTTGCTCCTAATGTTTTTGAGGGTCACCAGCAAGCCATCAATCATAATTTTTCAAGGGCGTGTATGATGCCAATCTTTATGTGTAATAAAGGGTGTATTGGAGTGCCAGTTCCTTGTAATTTTTGGCAGCCCTTTCATAGTGCATAGGCTTTATAAGTGTAGGAGTCCCACTACCTGAACAATTGTACCACAAGGTGAATGAGGCCCTCCTTTATGTGATATACAGGTTGTATCATATGCCTCTTCCTTGTAATTTTTGGCAGCACTTGCACTTTATTTACAAGTAAATATACAGGAAAGAATGTTTCCTAACAATTTTTCCTCTAAAATCTTCGGTTTTTTGCATATTATCGTTACCAGTAGCGACCTGGGAGTCCAAGATGCATCCAGACATTCTCCCCATGCTGTTCCCGAGTTTCCATCAATTTCTGACCTTTTCCTGTGAACCAAACACCCTCCCCTCTTCAGAACAGGGGGTGCCTGGTTTAATGCTCTGGTTCTCCCATTGACTCCCATTGTGCTCTGGTGCTCTGTAGAGAACCCGAGCATCCCAAAGTGTTCTACTCGAGCACCAGAGCACCCCAGCACTTTGGTGCTCGATCAACACTAGTACTGCCGAAATGAAAAAGGGAAACAGCAAAACATTCTAAAATAAAATGTGTTTCCTTGAATATTGAGTTAAAAAAATACTCCATTTGTATGGAAGTGTCCCTTTAAATGTTTCAAAAGGTATTCGTTAATTTCTAACAATAGTTTTCCCTTAGTCCTAACAGTGGCACAGATGGGGTATTCCGCCCCCCATGGACTAGTAGAACAGGTGGAAATTTTATTGCCCCCTGAATAATTAAATAATTTACTAGACCCTCCAACCTCCAATAAAGAGTCCAGTCCCCTTGTGTAGTTACAAGTAGAAATAAGCAACAGTAATGTATAACAATTTAACAACCAATAACTAAGGGGGGGGGATATTTGTGTGCCACTGTTAGGACTAAGGGAAAACAAATTATCGTTAGAAATTAACAATTCCCTTACATCCTAACCAGTTGCACAGATGGGGATTAGCAAGTAGAAACCCCCAAGGTTGGGCCCTCATGCCTGGCGGAGGAAAACACTGTCCGGCCAAATGAGGAATAGCTATCTATCCTAGAATCCACTCTATAGTGTGAGATAAAAGTGGAGTGAGAACTCCAGGAAGCTGATTTACAGATGACATCCAGTGGAATCGAGCTTCTTTCTGCAAAGGAAGTAGCCACCGCTCGAGTAGAGTGGGCCTTTACAAACTCAGGTGGCTCAGAACCCTGACACAGATAAGACTCCCGAATTGCCTCTTTAATCCATCGACTGATGGAGGGCTTAGAGGCTTTCCTACCCTTGTGGTTACCGTAAAAAAAGTATAAGGAGATTTTCATCTTTCCTAAATACCTTGGACCACTCCTGAGACATCGAGGGTACGGAGCCCTCTTTCTTCTGAGGAGGGGAGTTGAGCCAAAACTGGAAGAGAAATTACCTGGTTGATGTTGCTGAATGAAGGCACCTTTGGGATAAAGGTAGGCAAGAACTTGAGCAGCACCCAGTCTTGCAGGAACTTGGTGTATGGCTCAAAAGCAGAAAAAGCTTGGAGCTCCCCAACTTTCTTTGCAGTAGTGATAGCCAATAAAAAAGTAATTTTCCAGGTAAGAAATTTGAACAACTCCTTTATAGGTTCAAAGGGGGGGAATGATAACCCCCTGAGCACGACCGTTAAATCCTATACCGGGATAGGTCTCATTACTGTAGGGTTTAACCTTGAAGCTCCCTTCAAGAACCTCTTGATACGTGGTTCTTGAGAAATGGACCTATTGAGACAGGCCGAGATAGCAGAAGTTTGCACTCTGAGGGTAGACGGTGACCACCCCTTGTCCACACCGCCCTGCAGGAACTGTATGATGGTAGGCATGGAAGCGTCTGTGGATGACAGTTGATGACTGGAACACCAATTTGAAAAAATCTTCCAAATTCTTGAATAAGATCTGTTAGTAGTCTCAGATCTGTAGTGCTGTAGGGGTCTCAAGACAGACCCCGATAGACATTCTATTCTTGGAAGAGACTGATTAACCTCCAGGCTGTCAGGTTGAACATTTGAAGATTTGAGGAGATCTGAATGTCCCCCGACACCAGTACTCCCTCTGGGGGAAGCCTCCAAAATTAACCCCAACTCATTTGAGTGAGTTGGGTAAACCAAGCCAGTATGGAATGATGGCAATGACTGATGCTTGGTCCTGCCTGATTTTCATCAATACCCTCGGAATCAAGGAAATTGGAGGAACGATATAGGCCAGCCCGAACCTCCATGGGATTGACAGTGCATCTATTGCCACCGGGTTGTCCTCCCTGTAAAGGGAGCAGTACCTCTCCACCTTGGTGTTGAACTTTGTTGCCATGAGATCGATCTCTGGCATGCCCCACCTGAGCGTTATCTCCTTGAAGATGTCTGGATGGAGAGACCATTCTCCGGTTGGAAGACCTCGGCTCAGGCAATCTGCAATCATATTGTGGACTCCACGAATGTGGACGGCTGATAAATGGGTGAGGTTTAATTCTGCCCAATCCAATATCACACCTATCTCTCTCAGGAGACTTTGTGACTTCGTGCCTCCCTGCTTGTTAATGTACATTACAGCGGTCATGCTGTCTGACTGTACTATCACCGGTTTGCCTTGAATGCAGGGAGTTAAATTAAGAAGGGCTAGTTTGATCGCCCTGATTTCTAGGAGATTCGATGACAATAACTTCTCCTGAGTGTCACCGCCAGATCTCTAAGAAGCTCTGACAGACGTTCTTCTGTACCTCCTGTATGATGTTCTTTTGTTTTTCTTTCACTTTGTCATCTCTTTTCCTTCTCCCAGCTGTCATCTATTCACACTGATTGCCTCCCTTCATATCCCCTCCCATACTGCCTCACTTTGTGGTTTATACTACTTCCTGGATTGTGCTCTCTGCTAGAAGCTGCAACCGCTGGTTCCTCAGATAAGTCGCTTCCTTTATTTGTGTTTTTCTTCTGGCTTGATTCTAGGTGACCCTGACTCCCTCAGTTTCAAGGGCAGGGAGCTGGTGGTCGTGTCCCCTCACTATTGTAGCGTTTTCAGGTGTCATATAGTCGAGGCACGTGGGCATGCCATTATCTATCATAGAGATCTTTGCATGGGCTGAGCAGTAAGGGTGAGCTCTAGGGCTGTTATAGGGCTTACCCATATGTTCCTTAGTTTGGGATCAAGTCAGTCTGATGTTTATTTGTGACTTCCAGTTTTCTGCAACACCATCCGTGACACTGAGATGTCCAGGTTCCTTGAACTGTCTTGTCCAGAAGATGTGCTCCCCAGCCTACTAGGGATGCATCTGTGGTAAGTATGATCCAAGAGGGTTGGATCAGGGACTTGCCATCATCTAGATGGGTCCACCATCTTAGGGAGGACCGGGCACGGTAAGACAGGGAGTGCATGGAATTTAGTCCCACCAGACTGTGATTCCACTTGGCTAGTACCTCCGATTGTAGCGGACGTAGATGCCATAATGCCCAACGAACCGCCTCTGCGGTTGATGCCATTAGTCCCAACATTCTCATCAAAGTACGAATGGTTACTTTCTGAGGTACTAAGAGAACAGGTAGCCTTCTTTCTGGAGTAAGATGAATAGTCATTTCCACTGAGTCCACCATGAATCCCAGGAACTTCACTGAGGTTGCTGGCATGAGAGTTGATGATCCATCCTAGCTGGTGGAGGAAGGCTACAGCCCGCTGAATGTGTTGGGACAGGATCGCTTGGGAAGGAGCTCTAAAGAGCCAGTCGTCCAGGTATGGAATGATGCTCAGACCCTGAAGTCTTAGAGCTGCCACCACGGAAACCACCACTTTGGTAAATGTGTGTGGGGCAGAAGAAATTCCAAACGGGAGGGCCACAAACGGAAAGTGTTTTAGGACTCCCCTGACTTGTACCGCGATCCTTAAGAATCTTCTGGACCCAGGATGGATGGGAATATGGAGGTAAGTATCCTTGAGATCCAAGGTTGCCAGGAAATCTCCTAGCAATAGAAGATTGGTCACTGACTGGATAGTTTCCATCCGGAAATGCTTGCGTTTGATGAACTGGTTGAAATATCTCAGATCTATGATCATCCTCCAGTCTCCGGTCACCTTGGGTACCAGGAAAACTTGTTTGATGGGGGACTGTCCAAGTCTACCAGGTATCCCTGACATATAATACGAAGCACCTAAGGGTCTTGTATGTGGATCTGCCAAGATTCTAGAAAGTGTTGTAGGCGACCACCTACGGGAATATGGGGAGCAGGGAGTTCTGAGAATCCAGTCAGACCGGCATGGTACCAAGAGCCTCGAGGAGGCCTGCAATAAGAGCTCCAAGGATTTCTTGGGGGGCTTAGAGACCCTGGAGGATTTCCCCCCTCTACAGGAGCTCCAATCTCTCTGGGCTTTGGGCTGAGGTCCAGACCTGGACCCATACCTTTTACCCTGACCATGAAAGGGTTGTTGGGGAAGGGACTTGCCCTTCTTATCAGACAGTCCCTCCATTATATGGTCAAGCTCTGTCCAAAAAAGTTTGCCAGGTTCATATGCCATGGCGCAGAGATTATGCTTGGAAGTTGTATCAGCCTTCCAGGGTTTTAGCCAGAGCGGACGCCTGCCCGAGGCTTAGAGCGCCATGCTCTTGGAAGCCAATTTTAGTTGTTGTGGAGCAGCGTAACACAAAAAATCTGTGGCCAGACCGGCCGTCTTACAAGAGGCCAAGATGTCCTCCCTAGAGACCCCCTGGTCCAGGTCAGACTGAACTTGGGAGAACCTGGTCTTGAGAAAGTTCGCCATTTCAGAGGACGCTATTGCGACCGAGGCAGAAGCCGATGCAGAGGAATAAGTACGCCTAAAGGTGCAATCAGCCTTGCGGCGGTCCATCGGATCCTGGAGACTTGATACATCGGCCGATGGTGCTATGGTCCTCTTGGAAAGCTTGGGAATGGCCATATCCACCTTTGGTACTGGCCCCCAAGAGGACAATTGATCTTCTCTTAACGGGAAGACAGACTTAAATCTTCAAGTCAGCACGGGACCTTTTTCTGGTTTCTTCCACTCCGTCTTCATTAATGACAGGAGGGAATCGTCCGCTTTAAAGGCCCTGGACCTCTTAATGGAGAATGTTGAGGCTTCACCCTGATCAACATCCTGGATCCCCAGCCGGATGGATCTCAGCAGCTGCTGGGCTTTCTCGGGAGGGAAGAAGTAGGAAAACCTATCCTCATCTTTGGAAGAAGAGGAGATAGATCCCTCTCTAGCATTCTGAGCCCCCGATACCTCCATGGCCCGATGAGGAGAGGAAGGTCTTTGGCGCTTAGATATAAGAGCCTGCTTCAGCTCCTCTATAGAGGAGTTCACCTGATTCATGTCGGACTCCATGTAGCTCTTCACCCAGTCAACTACATCATGAACCGTAGGTTCTTGCTGGGGAAGAAGCTTAGCTCTACAGGGCGGACATCGAGAAAATAAATAATTGTCCTCCAGGACAATTTGACATTTGTGGCATTGAAGATGGCGTCTCTTGCCAGAATTCTTCCTGCCAGGGTCCCGATCACCGTCCCCTTTAGATGACATGGCTGCAAGAAACAAACAGAATTAACTGTTGAGTCTGAATGGAGGAAAGGAAATTCAAGCAAATAGGCTTTTACCTAGAAAAACCAAGAAACTGCTTCAAGCAAAACTGCAAGGGTAATTAGCAAAGGAACAGCACTAGCTGGTCAAAGCAAAACCGCTTGTAAGAAGGGAAAATTCGCTTCAGCCAATATCTCAAGATAAGCAGAGTAAGGAAGCTGAATGACCACTAGTGCAGGATTAAAATAGCAACATTGGCGCTGAAAAAATAGGCTCCGCCCCAAAAGGGACATAGCTAGCGCTAAATATAATAATCAATAAAATGGCTTCAAAAGAGAGAAAATAGGCTAAAAAACTAAAGGGAGCCTATAGTAGCTTAGTTCGCCACAAGTGGTGAAAAGAATACAATATAAAGGTGCAGAACACTTCCCCTAAAGAAAAAAGGAAGTGATGTCACACGCCGGAGACGTCACTCCCAAAATGGCGACGCCAACAGGAAACACGTGGGGCCGCCGACTCCTAGCTCCTAGCGCTCCCTAGGATCGTCTAGTTAGAGAGGACCAGCGGTGTGCGTACATGCGGGAGCCCCTTTTCCCACTACAGGCTCGAAACTAGAGCAACAGAGGGGACCGATAGGTCACAAGAATCCTCTCCGCCCGGAGTTGCAGCATGGGAGCGGAACAGATTACCCTGCGCCCAACCGCAGGAAGAAGAAACAGCCACCAGAGATGGCTAAAAGACCCATGCAAAGTTAACCCCAAAGGGTAAGTGTCGAGTTCTATTAGAACAGGGATATTCGCCCAGAGGGGGATCTCCAGCAGGCCAAACCTGTCCGGAGGACAGAAAGAAAACACAAGGGGACTGGGGGTGATCCCCCTCTTTATTGGAGGTGGGAGGGTCTAGTCAATTATTTAATTATTTAAGTGTCAATAAAATTTCCACCTGTCCTACCAGTCCACGGGGGGGGGGGGGGGGGCGGAATACCCCATCTGTGCCACTGGTTAGGACGTAAGGGAATCCAGTTTTATCAAATGAAGGTCAATTTCCCAGTATACTTTCTGTATCAGATCCTTGTGGTCTTTAAGATCTCAGCTTGCTGCCATTCAGTAGGCACCTGCTGTTTCTTTTGGTTTTGTCTTTTGGAGCCTGATAAAGGGTTTCTATAAAACATTTTATAACACTGACAATTAGTAGTTATATCACATGGGTTCTATGTAATTAAAAAAAAGTTTTATGAAACATTTGAGCTACTGGAGTACTGTTGTATTTATTTTTTTATCTGGATTGTTTTCTTGATGGGATGTAGTTATCCCAGTTGGAAGGTGCACCTACCCATAGAATAATTAGAAAACTGCTACTTGTATACTTTGCAGACAGGTTAAACCTTTCATAAATTCCCATTTTTTGCCTTCTGTTCTATCCATTGTATCTGTAGCAGGGTAGGCCCTATTCAAAGAATCTGATTACAGGGGCTCTAGTTACTGTGAACCCCATATTCCCATGTATGGTGGGGGATTGCAATGTTTTAAGAACTACAAATATATATTTATTCAGTGCAAGCTGTTCATTCATCACATTTCTTTACATTTCTTAGAATCTCCCTTTAGTGTAGTAGTGAAAAACTAGTCTGGATGCGAGTTGCTTGTGAGGACACTGGACAACCTGCTAGGCTAAACTGTCATATTTAGAGGTATGTATGTTCCATGTTTTATTAAAACACGGAAGGATCAAAGGGAATCTTGAGCTAACAACAACAAATAAATTCTAGATTTTTATGTACACATTGCTCTCATATTATATCCAGATGCTTGCTTTGGTTAATTAAATTAGCTTTATAATGAACTTTAAAAACACTTTAAAAAACAACTCTAAAAAACAACAGCTATTTTATATAATTTAAATATGCTAAGACAGATGCCTTCTTGGTTCTTGTGAATCATCTTTTCATTCTCAAACCCTGGTGAGTTAAATTCCAATAATGAGGGTTTATTAAACACGGCCGCTATTCTCCAGGACAAGCACCAGTTTTATTCATATGCTACATTTTGTGTTGCAGCTAACCATCATTCAAGTGAAACAGCTGCAATATCCGACACATGGCGTACAGATACTGTTAAAAGGGCAATAAATGACAAAAAGGGCATTTAAAAATTACAAGTCTGATGGGTCAGCTGTAGCCTTTAAAATTACAAAGTGCTAAATAGTTAAAAAGGAAATATAATTGACTAAAAAAGTGAAAAAAAAAAACAAATACTAAAACATATATGTCACGAACCAGCAGGTGTGAACCCACTGTGCCACGTGTCCTACCTCCTCCAAGGGCGTTGTCTAAGTGAACCCCTTGATTCTTCACAGTACCTCTGATGGTGGAGATAGACTTTCCCGAGGGGAACACCAGGTCGCTACCTCTTAAGGAGGATAGGCAAACGAGGCAGCTGGTCCAGGTGGACCAGGAGGTACCATGGAAAGGTGCCAGAAGTACAGGCGTAGTCAGGCAGGCGGAGTCGTTACCATGAGCAACAGTGCAGGATCGAAGTATGAGGCAGGGGCGTAGTCAGTCAGACGAAAGGTCAGGGCAGGCGGCACAGGTACAGGTCAGGCAATCCGGTTCGGCAACAGGAGAGTCAAGGCTAGCAGGCAGGGTTTAGACGGGTAGCAGAATCCAATAACACAAATACAAGTCAGGAACACAGGAACACAAGTGGTTATCAGGAGCCTCAGCAGAGCACAAGGACCTTGATGCTGAGGCATCAGGGAAGGGGGCTGAGCCACTTATTTATGCACAGGAGGTCTAGGATAGGTCAGCAAGGTCACATGACCTAGGCCACAAAGCCCAGGAAGTGACGCGCGCCAGCCCCTAAGGAGGTGCAGCAGGAACAAACAGCAAGCATGCTGTGGCCAGGGCTGATAGCAAGCTGTGGAGCAGATCAAGAACAACAGCACCAACACAGACAGGGCCCAGGACTGCAGCGGTGAAATGGGAAGCAACGGCAGCAGATCACCGCTGAACACGGTGCCCAGAACCGCGCGGTAAGCAAGGGAACAGCGGCACACAGCAGCCACTGTTACACTATATAAAGAAAGTCTGAGCAGCTAGGAGCCCTAAATAATTGTAATAGGGATTGATCACTGGAAACAAAGTAATGTCAGATCTACTAAATGGTTATTTAGCTAAAAGAGAGATTAGATGAAATAGGCACTGTCAATTAGGTAAATACATCAAGTAATATACATAAAGGGGTTGTCCCATCATCACATGTCTTATTCACTGTATAGATCTTAAAAATTAAAGCATATTTACCATTTACATGGCAAAAAAGGAATTGAAGAGTTGTTACATCTACCTACATCATATAGTACCACCTGATGGTAAAAGTGTATAGTAATGTGCACATTCATCTACATCCATGTCCCTGCATAGTGATCCTCTGTGCACTGTAGGGCAGTTGTCTACCCCACAGAAAGCTCCTTTCCTAACAGAGAGATGCCGGTGGGGTGTGACAGAGCATGTGTGACCAGCAGAACTCAGCAAAGTAGATAACAATGAACATTGCTATACACTTTGACCACCATAATTTAAAAAAATTCTTCATTGGATAATTGCATGTAAATGGAAAATATTCTTCATTAAGTGTTCTTGCATGGCAAGACCACTTACTATTATCTCACATATATATTCTTATTATTATAGCCAAATTTACCACCCTAACTCCTCCCACAGTTTTTACACTACATAGACAGTAATATAACGAAACGTGCGGATTGTTCCTGGTTGGTGTGCTATTACTTTGTGGAACGTTTCACCAAATGGTTCACAAAATATCGGTGTTTTGTGGCGTAATTGGTCCCATTTGAATGAATAGCGGAATGTTCAAAACTAGAGTGGGAGCTGACAAAAGCTAGAGTGGGAGCTGAAAAATCAGGACATGATTTCTAAACTGCCACTACTCCCTCATTTTCAAACCCACCTACACAAATCTTATATCAAAACATTCAGCTATCCCTGATGCCACTAAAAATGTTCACGGCTAAGCCATAGTCCTGATAGTTTTCACAATATGACCATTTGTCATTCATTGAAACTCCACTCTAGCCACCTCAAATTTGAAGGGCAATTTCTAAACTGTGACTGTGCCTTCATTTTTAATATTTCAGAGACATACTATGCATCAAAATGTAGGATTGTGTCTTGCGATTCTCACAATATAAAGCTCTTCACTGTAGGATTTATAATTTTTAAACTACAACCGTTTGAAGGAGGCAACCACCAGTGAAGTGAGCAAGTTAGAGCAGTTTGTTTTTAACCGCTCTTCTCTGCCCTTGCTGTAGAGTGAGTTGCCATAGGAACCCAGGTGTGTGAGAAGCCAGCAGAGTGACAAAAGCTAGAGTGTGAGCTGAAAAATCAGGACATGATTTCTTAACTGCCACCACTCCCTCATTTTCAAGCCCATCTACACAAATCGGCTGCTAATGCTTTTATAAATGTATGTTTTAATGTAACTGTGAAGCACTTTGGGCAACAACATTGCAATTAAATGTGCTATATAAATAAATAAAGTTGAAATGCATTTCTCACTCTATCAAGCTTGCCATGTGCACTTTTTAAATTTGATCAATCAATTGGTTAGTGTAATGTTTACTATCTTTACTGACTCCAAACACTCCACACAGTTACTCTGCCCACTCCATAAAGTTACTCTGCCCAGTCCAACCTTTCCACAGTTACTCCAGCCACTCCAACCACACAACAGTGTAACGGTCACGTCCACACACACACAGGGGGAAGGATAGTGAC
Source organism: Bufo bufo (assembly GCF_905171765.1). Classification (NCBI taxonomy): domain Eukaryota; kingdom Metazoa; phylum Chordata; class Amphibia; order Anura; family Bufonidae; genus Bufo; species Bufo bufo. Next base: position 655,254,960 of record NC_053389.1, read on the forward strand.
CACTGCGCTCCACCCTCACCCCTGGCCCTGCCTACTTGCCTCACAAGTCCTGATGACACGGGACAACTGGACGACAGTCCCTAACTTAGGATACGTGCAGGGAAGACAGACAAGACAAAATATGGAACATGAACGGACCGGGTCAGAACCAAGAGAGCTACGCAGTACAAAGTGTTAAGCAAAGAATGGTCAGGAGAAGCCGGGGTCAAATACCAGGAGAGTAGAGAAGTACAAGAGGAGTCCTAAGAGAGTGGTCAGGTGGGAGCCGAGGTCACAATACCAGGACGGATGCGCAGTACAGGAGGAGCAGGCAAAGGATCGTCAGGGAACGGAATCAGGTGAGTATTCAGTAGTCCAACAAATAGCCAGGAACCTAGAAATTAACGGGCAACCTGTGGCTAGCAGGCTGCCTGTATTTATAGTGGGGAGTGAGGGTCATGTGACGTGGCCAGCGTCACATGACCGACAGACCAACCAGTTGAGCACCGAGTGATCAGCTCGGCGCTCAAGGCAGACTTAGGAGCAGGGAGCCACCCAGCAGTAAAGCCGCCCTGGGAATGAGGTCAGACACAGATCCTCATTCCCAAAGCTAAGCAACAGTTCTGCGGGCAATGGGGGACCGAGTGCACCTGCGGAACCCCGTTACAAACAGTTCCTCAAGCCACTCCACCTAGTTACTCCGCCCACTCCAGTTGTAGACTACTGGTGGAGGCAAGAACACTTCACACAATTTCCCCAGAAATTTTAGCTTTTCTAGTTATTGTTACAATGGCACTTCACTTGTGACCATTGTACCATGTGTTCAGGCGCCACATGAATGTGGGTTTGAATTGGTGTCGCGTTCAATGGTGGTTTATGTTGCCACTGTTCTATGTATCCTGGCCTCAGTTGTCTCTGGTGTGCATTGTGCCATGTTCTTATATCTTTTCTTTGTTCAGTATTGCGAGAGTTAATGTTTTCTGGCCTTGTCTTTGCATTTGTTTGACTAGTCTGCTATATATATTCCTGAGTTCTGTGTCAGTCTGATATATGTTTCTCTTGAGTTCTGTGACCTGCCCTGTTGTGCAAGATGTTTACTTAATTCTGCTTTGATTCTGTCTGTATTCTGTGTTGGAGCTTTAGCTGCCTGGTCTCTCAAGTTTGTGTCTGGATCATTCTGGTTATGTCAATGTCTGAATCCTGACCTAATTCAGTATGCCTTTACCCTGTGTCTAGTCTATCCATTACTATAATACGTATTTTGTTTGCTTCAACTTGTCTGAATTAGTGCCTAGTCTGTGCCTCGGGTGCCTTGCCTTAGTGTCTATGACCCATGAGTGTCAGCTGCCTTCTACAGGACTATCTCAGGAGGTAGCAGTCTGGTTTCTAATCATGCAACAAAGTCCACATCCCTGTAAAGGGGTTAAAGGGAAAATTCCAGAGGCTCCAGAATAAAGCCCTTAGACTTTAGCCCTATGCCAAACTGGTTAGTTGGCACAGCGGTTCCAAAGACATGGGTGGTAACGTGTATTTGTCATCTATAAATGAATATGAGATGTAATCTCTGACAACCCTCTTTAATAGGCTGATTGTTGATATGATCCAAGCTAAGTACATGTGAACAAAACTCTGGAACCAGTTGGATTATATCTAAGAGGTCTTAACTCAGTTCAGTTATTTCTGTATCCCTGTTAATTAGTGTTGAGCGAGCATGCTCTGCTGAACTGCTGTTCAGCTCGAGCATCGATATGTTCGACACATCGGAATGCTCGGCCGAATACTGCGGGTGCTCGAATACAATTTAATACAATGAAAGTCATTGGGAGACCCGAGCATCAAACCAGGCACCCCCTGCTCTGAAGAAGAGAGAGTGTCTGGTTCACAAAAAAAGGTTAGAAATTGATGGAAACCCCATCAAAATAGTTTGGAACCAGCATTAAGAGGATGGCTGAATGCGTCTTGGACTCCTATTATCTATGACATACTGTACAATAGACAATACAAAGGCTATATGCCAAAAGCCAGGTATATGCAAGCCATCAATCTATCCATGAGACGGATGACAGGCTGAGCATACCTTACAATGGCAGCCTTGTTCACTATGAGACATTCCAAACCAGCTCTCATCTGACTGAGAGCCAGTAAGCCTTAAAGTTACTTCAGATCTGTTGGATGACTTGGGTGGACCTGCGCACCTAGATCAATATCAATAGGGTGACAAAAAGTTTTCTGATTGTCCTAACATAATATTCAATAACCTTTCTATATGTTTTGTCATGTAAAAACTAATTTGCATAAACATGGGCATATGGGAAAGACATGCAAATGAGCAGAATCTGTCTTGTTTTTCGACTGAAAAAACATTTGCAAGGAAAGTTCGCAATCTACACTACTTATGAACAGTACCATCTATTGGTTTTATAGTCTTGTCATAAGACTATGAGAAAAATAGATGGCAGGGGGTGCCTGGGGTTCTCCCATTGAATTCCATTGTGCTCGGGTACTCGGTAGAGCACACGAGCATACTGATGTGTTCGGCCAGAGCACACGAGCACTTTGGTGCTCGATCAATACTACTGTTAATAAGTTTTATATATTCTCTTTGACTAGTATAGCGCCACACTGAAACTGTGTGAAGCAAAGCAAATGCGATTCCCATTTTCAAAAGGGGCTATAGGTCTACCTCAGACCCATAAGCATAGCATCCATAGTGGTAAGATGTTTGAAGGGCTCTTTAGTGACCATCCTCACCACTCTGTTACGGGTCACTATTGTGACTTTTCATGCTGTTGCCACCCTCACCACTCTGTTACGGGGCCAATAGTGCCCCTATTTGGCCGTGTTGACATCACTGTTTAGTATTCCATTCTTCTGATCCTGTCATGTGAGCATCCATAAGGCCTCTATCATAGGTCAGTATTTTGCATCAAGATTTGATCATGATTTTGAAGCCAAAAGCAGGAGTGGGTCCAAAACACAGAAGACATGAAAATATTTCCATCACATTTAATCTCTGTTTTGGACCCACTTTTGGTTTTTGCTTTACCGATACTGATCAAATACTGACTCTAAAAACTGACCAAATACTAACTGTGTGATAAAAATAATGCATGCAGGACTTATTTTCCATCTGAATAAAACCAATTTCAGACGCACATTGCCAAAATGCATGCACATTGAGCATGAGGCCTCTATCACAGTATTTTGCATCAGTATTTTGCATCAGTATTTGATTATGAGTTGGAAGTCAAAAGCAGGAGTGGGTTCAAAACTCAAAACAGATGCAAATATTTCCATGGCATTTTATCTCTGTTTTGGACCCACTCCTGTTTTTGCCTTAGGCTGAGTTCACACTTCAGTTATTTGGTCAGTTATTTTGATCAGTTATTGTGAACCAAAACACGGTGTTGGTCAAAAACACAGATTGGGTGCAAATCAAATCACTACACCTGATCTCTGAGTAGTCTTCACTTCTGGTTTTGGCTCACAATAACAGATGGAAATAATTAACCAAAATACTGAAGTGTGAACTCAGTCTTACAAATACTGATCAAATGCTGAACAAATATTGACCTTGTGAAGGAGGATGCTCAAAATACAGGATACATTTTTTTTTTTTGGGCTGTTTTTCTGACGGATCAGAAGAAGGGAAAAATAAACAGTGACTTCAACACAACCTTACTGCTGACACCCGTCCCACTGTTACGAGGCCACTTCTTAAATCTTGGGCCACTATATGGTTTAGTCCCGGCGAATAAATTAGACCTAATGTACTACTAAACAAGATAGATGAGGTGGCAAATCATGAAGTTGTTATTATGGGGGACTTCAACTACCCAGATAAAGACTGGGAAACGGAAACATGTAGATCTCATAAAGGAAACAGGTTCTTGGCAATAACCAAAGACAATTACCTTTCCCAACTGGTTCAGGACCCGACTAGAGGGATGGCCATACAGATGTGCAGGTTGGGGGACACCTGGGAAATAGTGACCAATCCTAAACTCAAATTGTGAGAGGTATATACCATATGGGGAAAAAAGGGTAAGGAACAAGAAAAAACCAACGTGAATAAATAGTATTGTAAAGAAAGCATTAAATGACAAATAAAAAGCATTTAAATCACTAAAACAGGAGAGTAGCGAGGAAGCATTGAAAAACTATAAGGAAAAAATAGAATATATAAAAGACAAATAAAAGCAGCCAAACTAGAGACAGAAGTAGTATATAAAGACTCCTGTACTCCACTTGAGTTTCAATGCAAAGCTTTTATTTTAGTGCGGTTCCAGTCAAAACGTTTTCGGCTGAGAAGCCTTCTTCAGTGCAACTGGAGAGACATACAAAGTGTCATAGATAAATATATGGTAATCACAAAGGTATAGGATCAATTAGTGCATATAATATCGCAAATAGGTGCGTCACAGACAAATAACAGGTAGTATATCGAATATATTATACACAAAAAGGGGGACGTGTCGATATGGCACGTGAAGAGAGCGTTTGCTGTCATCTGGGGATCCAGCAGGATCATCATCGGAGTGGTCTGCGATCCAGCAGGATCATCATCGGAGTGGTCTGTGGTCAGTAGGTGGTTTGAGGTGGTGCGCTTTTTCCATGGTGAGACTGTGGTGCTTCACTGGTTACAGAGTTGGTCAATGGGTAGCAGTAGGTGGGGTTAAGGAACAAAAATTTGCGGAGCAGGACAGAGATTGTGCTAATGCCGTAATCTAAGGACTGCATTGTAGAAACCAAAATTGAACGTGGTGTACAAAAACAAGCTTACATATATTTGCTCTAGGTTAAAGAATGCTTCATCAAAAGTGGTTCGACAGTCTAATTACATGCAGAGTCTGCTGGGCAAGGATTTCACAACACATTGTTAAGTCAGACTGGGTATAGAATATACAACATATTAGGACAGGCTATTGTCTCGATAAGAATATCATATAGAAAAGTAGTTCAGTTACTGCTTTTTCATTGTCAGTATCTTACCCGGATTACTGCCGCATCGAATCCGAAAAAAAGCTTGGATGAGAATAATTTCCTCTGTGGTTGGCAGGGATGCTGCTTTTTGTGTGGGCTCTGTGTCCCTATCTGGCGTGCGGTCCGGGAGGCTGAGGCCTGTATTCCGGAATGCCATGCTGCCGCTTGTGTCTCCGTTCCCCTTATGTGGGATCCGGCTGCGCAGCGTGGTTAGAGGGGCGGGTCCTAGCTGACGCACTTCCGGGTAAAGTGAAGATGGCGTCCGGAGCTTCTCAAGTGTAGTTGCGCATGCGCGCGCTGCGTCCGTGCGGCCGCTGGGGTAATCAGCTGTTGTCTGTCACTATGTGCAGACGCGCATGTGCCGGGATGCGATCCTGCTAACAGCTAGCTATTAGGATAGTGGGGGAAGCTCTGGGACTGTGGTTTGGGAGGGTAAAGCTTGTGAATTGTCATAGTTACCTGTGGAGGTCCATTGGGGGAGTATCTATCATATTTACCTCTTAGTTGGTGAAACCATGGATTCGTTTGTCTATAGTTCTCATATTTACCTATGGATGTCCATCTGAGCAGTGTCTGTCATAATTACCTCTAGATGATGACCATTGTAGTAGGCTAAAAAGATATGATCTATTCAGTTCCCAATTAGGAATTATGATGAGGATCAATATCTGCTCTAGAATAGGAATAGAGGTATTGTTAGAGCTGTTTATTTTAGGAAAAATCAATGTCTGTAGCTTATATGTTATCTGTGGTTCATGGGGTAGTTCATGTGATGGATCTGCACCCAAAGAATAAGCTGTGTATATGCTGTGTATTATATAGATGGAGGTTCATTTATGATTGCGATATTATATGCACTAATTGATCCTATACCTTTGTGATTACCATATATTTATCTATGACACTTTGTATGTCTCTCCAGTTGCACTGAAGAAGGCTTCTCAGCCGAAAACGTTTTGACTGGAACCGCACTAAAATAAAAGCTTTGCATTGAAACTCAAGTGGAGTACAGGAGTCTTTATATACTACATTTATCCGGTTTGGGAACCATCTCCTAACACCCACGCTATCCAATTGGAGAACCATCCAACCTTTTATCAAACTAGAGACAGAGAGATTCATTGCCAAATAGAGTAAAAATAACCCTAAAATGTTCTTTAATTATATAAATGGTAAAAAGTATAAATCTGAAGGTCTTGGACCTTTACAGAGTGATGACAGGGGAGTTGCAAACAGCAATGAGGAGAAAGCAAAGCTATTTTTTTCTCCACTGTATTCACTGAGGAAAATAATGCCAGATCCGGCACAAAGAACCATATTAAGTCAATGGTGCTAAATCGTTTTTTTTTTGGCACCCATTGACTTACAATGGTTTTAGTGCCGGATTCGGCATGTTCATTTTTGACATAATACAATCAAATCTGTGCTGAACGGATGTGTTTTGCTGTGGCTTTGAGATCTTATATTTGACCTGTAAGGCTGCAGTTATTTGGTCAGGAATTTTCATCAGTTCTTGCGAACCAATTTCAGGAGCCAAGCCTATCATGAACAGACCTACACCTGTTCTGTGGGTTTGACCTGCACCTTCGTTTGGCTGACAATAAATGATGAAAATAACTGACCAAATAACTTAAGTGTGAACTAAGCCAAATAGTGACGCACATTCATTCTACAGCTAACAGAAGGTATTCAAAAGCATGTGTTTGCACTGCCACATCATGGATGAAAAGAACCTTTTTTATCTACAACTTTATTGGCACTGCCTTCCTTTTTTTGTTTATTTTTTTCCCACTTAAAGCGTCATTTAGGAAAAACTCCTGCAAGTGCGCTCGTTTTTTTTTGCTTTACTGAAAGCTGCTGTATGCTTTTCTTTTGGTTTAACAGAAGGGATTAGCTAGAAATGTTGGTGGCCTGCACAATATATGCAACCTGCCTGTCATTTGGACGCACAGTAACTGTTTCGCTACCAGAAAGGATTAGCTATGCATGTTGGTGCAATGCACACTGATGTAAACCGAGATACACTTTCCCTGCCGTTTAACTGGATAGATCTCATTTGACACGCTTCATGATTAATTAATTTGGAACTGAATTTCTTGGTGAAATTCGTTGAAGCATCTGAATTGAATTTTTGAAAACTTCGCTCATCTCTACTGACCGCGCTCTCTACTTTCTTTGCTGTTCCTGATTACAAAACACAGTGCCATTTATTGGTATTACAGCTCAGCCCCATTCACTTGACCGGTGAATGTGATTAGTGTTGAGCGAATCAACGTGTCCAAAGTGGACTTTGATCTGAATTTTTGGGAAAATTAATGCAGAATTTCCTCGTGCTTTGTGATAACAAAACGATTTTCCCTGAAATGGGGTAGAAAAAAAATCATACTCACCTCTTTCGTTGAGTGTGAAGAGTCGGCCGCTGCCATCTTGATTTAATATCCTGTGTAAAATCTTGTGTGCGGTGATGTATATGACCTCACCACGCCGGCCGATGTATGACTTCATCATGTGCCGCATGAGATTTTCCGCTGGATCTTCAATCAAGATGACGGCCTCTTTGCAATCAAATTGATGAGGCGAATATGTGAGTAGTTATTTTTTTAGTATAGACTTTAAAGGGTCCCACGAAAAATATTCTATAGTTTTCAAACCAGCACATGGATCTGAATAATTTTGTAATTTGCATGTAATTAAAAGATTTGCATAGCCATTGCGTTATTCAATAAAATGTATCTGTATAGCGCAACCTGCTGTTTTTTATTTTTTCACTTCTTTGTCCTGCCGCAGCAGAAAAGATACTCCCCTTGAGTTGCCAGCGTGATATAAATCTAGCAGAGCAATGAATGGGAAGATCTCTGGACCCATGTGAGGTACAGGGCTGGTTCTTGCTTTGTTAGAAAGAGATTGTCATGTCCTATATGATGTCTGATTTTCATTTTTTACATTAGTCATGGGATAATCCCTTTAAATTTAATGTCAGATGACGCAATCAGCGATGAATGCAGCATCTAAGGAGTACAATGACAGGGAGCAGCTCTATCTCCTTTCCCTGTCAATGAAACAACTACTTACAAAGAAATGCGCTTTGTGACGAAGTAATTCATCACAAAGCTAATTTTTTGCTAAAATTCAGCAAGCAGCTGAATCGAATTTTCAAGAACTTCGCTCAACACTAAACGTGATGTCACTAGCGTAAGAAGAGGCCTCTTCAAACAGCTGATTGAAGAGCAGGGGTCCCGGGAGTCAGAACCCACTGATCAGATATTGATGACCTGTCCTGAGAATAGGCCATCAATATGAAAATCCTGGACAACCATTTTAAATTTGAATAATCTTCTAAAATCTACAGATACACGTAGACACAAGTCTTTGATTTCAGACCACCGTTGAATAATAGCACTGTATACTGTATTTCACAAAGACCATTCAGGTCAATGATAGTTTTCTTAAAATGTTGTCAGATTTGCATGTTAGAAATCAGTGGGGATCTCAGATAACATGTGTTCATTTCACATGTATGCTCTTTTAAAAAATAAAAATAAATTGGAATCAAATGAAACTTTGTATGAATGTAATTGTAAATGTGATTATATATATAAGTGATTACAATATTAGAGTGAAAGGATATGTTTATTGGGGGAAGCTGTACAACTAAATGGAGGCTCTAATACGCTCTTGGGCTGCCTCTAGCCTAGATACAAGATGAGATTCGGCCAGGCATGGAGGCATACATGTTCTGTATGGTATCCTGCAGCAGATTTGTCCAACAGATGTTGTGTCTGTCCTATAAATGCTTAAATGGTGATAAATTTGGAGACCAGGCAGTGTAAGGAAGTTTTACAACCTGGTGGAGGCATTTCTGGGAAACACTTGCTGTATGTTGGCGAGTATTATCTTGAAAAATGGCAGTTCAAAGCTTTGCCATGAGAGGCAGCACATGTGGTTGAACATGTCATTCATATACAGTCAGATCCATAAATATTGGGACATCGACACAATTCTAACATTTTTGGCTCTATACACCACCACAATGGATTTGAAATGAAACGAACAAGATGTGCTTTAACTGCAGACTGTCAGCATTAATTTGAGGGTATTTATATCCAAATCAGGTGAACGGTGTAGGAATTACAACAGTTTGCATATGTGCCTCCCACTTGTTAAGGGACCAAAAGTAATGAGACAATTGGCTTCTCAGTTGTTCCATGGCCAGGTGTGTGTTATTCCCTCATTATCCCAATTACAATGAGCAGATAAATAATCCAGAGTTCATTTCAAGCGTGCTTGCATTTGGAATCTGTTGCTGTCAACTCTCAAGATGAGATCCAAAGAGCTGTCACTATCAGTGAAACAAGCCATCATTAGGCTGAAAAAACAAAACAAACTCATCAGAGAGATAGCAAAAACATTAGGCGTGGCCAAAGCAACTGTTTGGGTACATTTTTAAAAAGAAGGAACGCACTGGTGAGCTCAGCAACACCAAAAGACCCGGAAGACCATGGAAAACAACTGTGGTGGATGACCAAAGAATTCTTTCCCTGGTGAAGAAAATACCCTTCACAACAGTTGGCCAGATCAAGAACACTCTCCAGGAGGTAGGTATATGTGTGTAAAAGTCAACAATCAAGAGAATACTTCACCAGAGTGAATACAGAGGGTTCACCACAAGATGTAAACCATTGGTGAGACTCAAAAACAGGAAGGCCAGATTAGAGTTTGCCAAACTGCATCTAAAAAAGTCTTCACAGTTCTGGAACAACAGAAATGCCACAGGATTGATCACCGCAGAAATTTTATACGGACCAATAAATCTTGGACCCAGTTTCCAAGATGGCACTCTCAATTTGATATTTTTAGTGGACAACCACACCAGATCACCCACACACAGGTCTGGACCAGTCATACGTCTCTTGTCAGCCATTCGTTTATACCTCTCACCCATCCTCTCCAAATTCCCTTGAATCCTCCGCCAGATAGAGGATAAGGCAGAAGAGAATCTCTCCTCCTCTGGCATCCCAGAGGAACCAGACCCAGAGAAGGTACCAAACTGGGGATGGAAACCGTATGCGCCAAAAAATGGCGACTTACCCGTGGACTCCTGTCTATGGTTATTCAACGCAAACTCTGCTAAAGACAAGAATGAGGACCAGTCCTCCTGATTCTCGGCCACAAAGCACCTCAAGTAGGTCTCCAGGTTTTGATTAGTACGCTCCGTCTTACCATTCGACTGCAGATGAAAAGCCGAAGAGAATGAAAGTTGAATGCCAAGCCGAGAGCAGAACGCCCTCTAAAACCTGGAGACAAACTGCGTGCCCCTATCAGAGACACATCCGAAGAAATACCATGCAATTTCACAATATTATCCACAAAAATCTGCGCAAGAGTCTTAGCGTTAGGCAGACTAGTTAGTGGTATAAAATGAGACATCTTACTGAAACGGTCAACCACCACCAAAATCACTGTTCTCCCGGAGGAACTCGGCAGATCCGTAATAAAGTCCATAGACAAATGCGTCCAAGGACGAGATGGAAAAGACAATGGAAGAAGTGAACCAGGCGGTCGAGTATGAGCAACCTTTGACCGAGCGCAGGTTTCACAAGCTGTCACGTAATTCTCAATGCTCTTACGTAGCCCTGGCCACCAGAAGCTCCGGGATACTAGATCACAGGTGGACTTACCACCAGGATGTCCAGCGAGAACAGTATTGTGATGTTCCTTGAACACCTTGTATCGTAGGCCCTCAGGGACAAACAACCTCCCTGGGGGACAAGAACCAGGAGCCCCCTCCTGGGCTCCCAACACCTCCATCTCCAATTCAGGGTACAGAGCGGAGACCACCACCCCATCCGCCAAAATCGGCGCCGGATCTTCTGAATCACCTCCCCTAGGAAAGCTGCGAGACAAGGCAGCTGCCTTGACGTTCTTGACCCCTGGGCGAAAGGTAACCACGAAATTGAACCTGGTAAAAAACAGTGACCATCTGGTCTGCCTAGGGTTCAGACGCTTGGCAGATTGCAGGTAAGCCAAATTCTTATGGTCAGTATACACCGCAACGGTGTGAGACGCCCCCTCCAACCAGTGGCGCCATTCCTCAAAGGCCAACTTGATAGCCAACAACTCTCTATCTCCAACATCATAATTCCTCTCGGCGACCGAGAGCTTCTTGGAGAAGAAGGGACACGGGACCCACTTGCCAGGAGATGAACCCTGTGACAGCACCGCCCCAACCCCCACCTCTGATGCATCAACCTCCACTACGATTGGTTGAGACACATCTGACTGCACCAGAATGGGAGCGGACGCAAAACGCTCCTTAACAGCCGAAAAGGCCTGCAATGCCTCATCCGACCAGACAGAGACATCGGCGCCCTTCTTGGTCATATCAGTAAGAGGTTTTACTAGGGTAGAATAATTTGAAATAAATTTCCTATAATAATTCGTAAACCCCAAGAACCGCATCAAAGCTTTCCAATTCTCTGGTCGGTCCCACTCCAGAACCGCCCTGACCTTTTCGGGTCCATGCGAAAACCGGAATCAGAAAGCATGTATCCCAAGAACGGAAGCTCTTGCACCGCAAACAAACATTTCTCCAACTTGGCATATAACTTATTCTCCCGAAGGATCGTCAAAACCTGTCTCACATGATCCTGATGGGTCTTCAGATCAGGAGAATAAATTAAAATGTCATCCAGGTAAACTACTACGAACCTCCCCACCAAGTGATGAAAAATGTCATTGACGAATCGCTGAAATACTGCTGGCGCGTTCGTCAACCCAAAAGGCATCACCAGGTTCTCAAAATGACCCTCGTGCGTATTGAAGGCCGTTTTCCACTCATCCCCCTCCTTGATCCTGATCAGATTGTAGGCTCCTCTCAAATCCAACTTGGAGAACACCTTGGCTCCAACAATCTGATCAAAAAGATCAGAGATCAAGGGCAGGGGATATGGATCCCGGACTGTAATACAGTTCAATTCCCGGAAATCCAAACACGGTCTCAGTGATCCATCTTTTTTCTTCACAAAGAACAAACCTACTGCCAGGAGACTTAGATGGTCTAATATGACCCTTTGCCAAACTCTCGGCGACATACTTTCGCATGACCTCTCTTTCAGGTTGAGAGAGGTAGTAAAGCCGAGACTTTGGCAACTTAGCGCCAGGAATGAGATTAACTGGACAATCATAGTCTCGATGAGGGGGCAATTCCTGAGCCCCACCCTCCGAAAAGACATCCGCAAAATCCGAGAGATACTGAGGTAAAGCCGTAATGGACACACCAGAAATAGATGTGCCTAGACAATTATCCGAACAAAACTCGCTCCAACCAATGATTTGTTTGGCTTGCCAGTCTATAATTGGGTTATGTCTAGTCAACCATGGCAACCCCAAAACTATAGGAGCTGGCAAATCCTTCATGACAAAACAAGAAATAATTTCAGCATGTGAATCACCCACCCTTAAGTGAATACCATGAACAATGTGAGTAAGGCTTCTTTGAGAAAGAGGGGAAGAATCAATTGCAAAAACACAAATCTCGTTCTCTAACGTGCAAGTACTTAGTCCCAGGCCTTGAAGAAAAAGAAAGTCAATTAGGTTTACCCCAGCACCACAATCAAGGAATACATCAACAAACACATTTTTTGACTCTAGCGCCACCATAGCTGAAAGGAGAAAACGGGAACTGCAGGGAGCTTGCATACCTGTCTGCTCCACCACACCATTCATACAACCAAGTGTGAGGGAAGTTTTTTTTTTTTTTTTCTCTTCCACCTGTGATTTAACATGAGGACAAGAAAAAATAAAATGACCCCTCTTTCCACAAAAGTAACATAGATTGTGCACTTTTCTAAAGTCTCTACTATCAGAGTGGCAAGATATCTGACCTAACTGCATGGGTTCCTCCCCTACCCCAGAGTTATAAGTAATATCACCCTTGGTAGTAGGAGAAACAAAACCACACGCAGGAGGGATCCCCTGCACGGAGGGACCCTTACACCTCTCTCTGATACGTCTATCCAACCGTATAGCCAAAGACATTGCATTCTCTAAAGTATCCGGATACTCATGAAAAGCCAGGGCATCCTTCAACCTTTCAGATAACCCCTGACAAAACTGACTACATAACGCGGGGTCGTTCCACCCCGACTCAGTAGCCCACCTCCTAAACTCTGTGCAGTAACCCTCTGCAGTATGTTTACCCTGTAGTAAGTTACGCAATTTTGATTCTGCCATCGAGACCCGATCTGGGTCATCGTAAATCAATCCCAGGGCTTGGAAAAATTCCTCCACTGACCGGAGAACCAGAGAACCGGGCGGCAGAGAAAAAGCCCAGGATTGCGCGTCCCCTTTAAGCAGAAACATAATGATACCAACCCTCTGATCTTCATTACCTGACGAAAATGGACGCAGTCAAAAGTACAATTTGCATGACTCTTTAAAGTGGAAAAAATCATCCGTACCCCCTGTAAATCTCTCGGGAAGAGCGACTTTAGGCTCCCCACCAATTTGACCTGTACCTGATGCCAGAAACCTCTGACACTGTGTGACCGAACTACGCAGATCAGCAACCTCTAGGGATAAACCCTGCATGCGGTCACTCAGTGCATCAATTGACGCCATCACAAAAGCCCTGAGTAATGGCAGTCACAGTATGGCGGATTATAATGTCACGGCGGGCGTGCACTCAGTCTAACAGATAACGCACCAACCAGGCTCTGGGCGAGAGACAGGGGAAGGGTCACCTCCTAGCTAATCCCTGACCTCTTTCTCTGCACTGCTCAGCCCACCTACAAACTTTTAAGGTAGGTATGAGGTGTCCCCGTGCCTGGGCTGACAAAACCCTGAATTCCCTGAGATGGTGAAGTGGGAAATAGGAGCAGCCTGCTCGCACAGAACCTGGATGGGATAGATGACACAAAACAACCAACTAGAAACAACATTTATCTTCCTGAGCTGGAACAGACAGCCAACCTTCCTTCCTAGCTTCCTAGACCACAATGATGAGTAATATCCGCTCAGGGCACTGGGCTGAGGAGCTATTTAAACTAATGACTCCACCCAGTGCACCTGATGAGGGGCGGATCCAGCACGACTCCAAAACAAACACTAAACTCGTGCTGCAATCCTGGCCGACCTCCGCACATCGTCAGAGTGGGGCATGACAAAAACTATGGGAGCTGCTTGTGTTTGTTGGTGGATCAAACAATCCACTCTATTGGTGGTTTGTCGGGGCCTGTGCATCATTTGTACATGCCCTCATGTAACCACTGCTCCTATCACCTTCTAACAGCTAGGCCAGAATGGCCTAGATGGCGGGCAATTCATCAAAATGACCATCCTGTTTCTCTCAGTCCTATGAGATGACTCCCCCTCAAAGCCTGTCAACTGTGAAAAATATCATTGATGTGTATTGTAGAGGCATTCCTACTAGCAGTCAACAATCTCTCAACAAGAGTAACATTACCTAAAATTAATCTCTGAGAGCCTTCTTATAGGGCACTGGAGGAAGCATGTTTATGCCCTCTTGTGGCAAGGCCAGGTGCCCTCTTCTGGCAAGTCCATTACACCTGTAATCAAAACTGAATGCCAAGTTTTGCAGCAATCCGACATTGCTACATATCTGTGTGTGTTTTTTTCAATGGGGAAATATATCTTAGACCGACGCAAAACTGGAGTAAAAGAAGATACATTTGCTGGGCCAGCTGGTCCCACCACCTCCCTAACCTACTGTGGCCCCTTCTTGGGAAAGCAACGAGGGCAGTGTAGAAATGACACGTGCCTAGATTTAGGAACAATGGTGTTTATAAAGCTACAAACACAAGGGCGAAGATTTATCAAACTGGTGTAAAGTAGAACAGACTTAGCTGCCCATAGCAACCAATCAGATTCCACCTTTCATTTTCTAAAGGAGCTGTGAAAAACAAACACAAAATGAATCTGATTGGTTGCTATGGGCAACTAAGCCACTCCCACTTTACACCAATTTGATAAATGACCCCCAAGGTTTGCAATTTTTTTTATACCTGATAATTGATGTGGGGAAATGATAAATTCCCTCCAGTCAGTGTATTTATGACCCGGCCAAATATCATTGTACTTGGTCTTCCCCTTGGCACCTCTGTAAAGAAAAGTTGATTAACAGGAGCTTCAATATTGTGGAATACAAGAGGATAAATCTCTAAACATCAGGCAATTTAAGGACTGTTATGAAATAGAATTGACATAAAATTTCTGAGCCTCCTAATAATATTGACTATGTAACCTATGCTTTTAACAGTAAGTTCTGGATGTTCACAAACTGAGCTAACATTCATGTTTTTATCATTTTGTAATATATAGATTTCATTTGAAAGAAAATATATCCATAGGCTACCATGGAAATAACAAATACCACAATTTAAAGGCTTTACACGCTACAACATCAAGAAGACAGGTCAGGACAGTATCTCTTTTACTCCTACATGCTAGAATTTATTCCATATAATTATATTGGATGTATGTACTTTATTCTGTAAGATATGATGGCACACGCTCAAGATGCTAGCAAAGACATGCTAAGAGCATTGTTTCACATTGATTGCTTTATATGATGTAGAAGAGATTAGTTTCAGGAATTTTCTTCCTGAGGCCAATAAAATTAGACGGAGATGCTTATAAACTAGAATACTATAAACATTTTCCAAATCATTGCATTTACAATGTTAATACTCAATTACATTTTGTAGTATATGAGGCGATGAGGCGAAGGAAAAGTAGAGTAGTTGGCCAGAGCAACTAATCAGGTTACACCTCTCATTTTTCAGAAGTCCTTTAGGAAATGAAAGCATTGAACTGATTATTTGCTATAGGCTACTACTCCACTTTTCCTTTGCCCCAGTTTCGGTACATCCCCCCCATTGTCCGTTAAGTTCTGTGGAGTAGGGTGTATGATTGCTAATATTGTCATCTCTGATAAGAAAGATTTTGTTATGTAATATATGCTTAATACAATATCTAAAAGCACACCAAGGTAGATACAGAAATATACTTTGATTGGAGCCTGTAGAAATGGTCATATATTGTAAGGATACTTTCACACTAGCGTTGTTAGAATCCGGCAGGCAGTTCCGGCAACGGAACTGTCTGCCGGATCCGGCAAACAGTATACAAACGGATAGCTTTTTTTACGTATCTGTTAGACGGATCCGGTGCTAACGGATCCGGTGATATACCGGATCCATTTCATCCAGTATCATCCAGAATAATGGATCCGGTATTCAAAGATCAAAAGCGAAACTAGCGAAACCGGATCCGGCGATGCGTCAATTTCCAAAACACTTGGTACCGGATCCGGCATTAAAACATTTCTATGGAAATTAATGCCGGATCCGGCAAGTGCGGTATTGTTCCGGGATTTTGCGTTTTTTTTCCGTTATTGAGACCCTTTATCTGATTTCAATACCGGAAAAGAATAACGCTAGTGTGAAAGTACCCTAATGTGTTTTGCTCCCGAAATGTCTATTTTAGTAACTACTTGCATTTCTCATGTAATAACAATTGTAGAGCATGTATTCTTGTGTATCTATGTTGTGTCATTTCTTCATTATTCCTACTAGATGTTTATGAATAAATTGATAGCTGTTTGCAATAAAGGTCCAGATTGTTGTTACCAGTTGAGAGCGTGTCCCTGCATACTCTGTAAAGGTTGTTTGGACGGCACTCCTTAACAGTGATCCGGTGCTCAGCAGTAGCGACAATCAGTGTATAGAAATCTAAAACCGCGGCACTCGAGTTAGGTAATTAGTTATTTATTTATCCATCCAGAAAATAAGACTTAAGGCCAACGTTTCGGTCTCATCCCGAGACCTTGTTCATGGCCTGGAAGAAAGAAACGTCTGGTGTGGAGGATGGCTTGTAGCATACTCTGTGACTGGCAGTACTGAATAAATAATGTCAGACTGCAGGAACACACCCCCAGTTGGTAACACCCAACTGGACTTTTATTGTAAACTGCTAGTAATTCATTCCTAACTTGTAGAAGGAATAATAAAGGGATGGTACAACATAAAATCATAAGTATAAATGCTCAAGAATGGTTATTACACAGGTGATGTAAGTAGTTATTAAAACAGACGTGTCACGAGAGGTTACAGGTCCTCTTTCGGAAACCCTGTGGGGACTACTGTAATGGCTGTGTCAAAAGACACAGATTTAGATTATGGCATTTTATTTTTGTAGCCATTTGCATTTACCTACAGTACACCCACAGAGGGTCCAGGTGCTGAAGCGCTTACGCTAGCAAGCAGCTCACAGAGGCTTTGTGGGCCTACTGCAGAGGAATGCAAGTGGGTAGAATGACAAAAATTACGCATTCTGAATCTGTTTCTTTTAAGTTATCAGCCATTAGGGCTACTTGTTATGGTGACAGATTTAATTTAAAAAGGAAGTCTTCTAAACTTTGGAGTTTACTCAGTAGTGATAAATCAGTTTGGACATTTGCCTACCAACATGCACAATCGGCAGTAGATATGTTGAATATTAACACATGACTCCAACACTTCCATGTCTGGTACTGTTAGGTGGATCATTGCCACTTTTCTTCAGCATGCAGCTCTATGTATTGTATTGTTCTTAGAAATGTTTCTCCTTTCTTCACTAAATTAAATGCAAACAGGTATCTCCCAGAGAAAGCAAACCATCTTACTAGTGCCACCTATTGGAAGGGGTTTCCTATGAGTCAGTTTTAAACTTTTTAACAAGCAGGTGGATATATGGCTTGGCTATTTTACCTTGTCAAGTTCAAGGCTTAAAAGTTAAAAAGTTGAACATTGATTGATAGAGAGCCCCTTCCAATAGGTGGCACTAGCGAGACGGTTCTCTTACCACTTTGCATATTATTTTCCCATGGAGCATTGCCACTAGGTCTCCTTACACAGTTGGTCTCCATAAGCAGAGCAGTACATCCCCTAAGCTTTGACTAAAGGATGTTATACCTTAAGTAGATTCACATGGAAGTGGTTCTACAGGACTACAAAATTGTTACCATTAATTGCAAGCGTATAGTTTGCATTTCAGTCCCAGAGCTGAGATCTCTGGTGCTGCACTATATGTATCCTGTCTCAAATCAAATCAATGCTGTATTGGGGAATGTGGCACATACTACCCTGCAATTACATGTTGGCTATATCACTTATTAGTAATACAGTATTAGTACTGTACATGTGCCTTACTGCATACACAGACCTGAAAATAAACATACACATTCATACACTTCCCACTGAATGTTGGCTCAGGGACTGAATTGCGGTTATAGGTACGTTAGAAGGTTTGGCACATTGGATGCTCCAGTAGCTCTGGTGGACTGGATAACATCACTTTAATACCTTTACAAACTGGTTTACATGACTTTGTTCATGCTCCACATAGCACAACCCTGGGTTTTATTTCTACTCAATTGATTGATACTGACAGCAAAATGACTGTATACTTTATTCTGTCTACAAAGTTATTATGTGCCAAAGCAAACAACCTGCGACTAGGCAGAAACAAGTATCAGTATTTCTCAACAACTGTGTTCATTAAAAAGTATACATGATATGTAAACCGTTCATTTGACCTCCAGAATTATAATCCCAAGCTTAATGCTTATAAATGTTCATTTACGTGTGAAATATTAACACAGTTAGTTACTTTTGTAGGTACCATGGTTGCTGATAGGCCCGCACTAAGTGCTAGATACAAAGCGCACAGGATATAACATTAGGTATCCATCTTCCCAGGCGTATAATTGCTGATCTTTAGGGTTGTAGGATAGCATAGCAAGAATTGAGGTTGATGACCTAAGGTCAAAGCTAGCATCAACCTGTTTCTGCTTCAAGAGGTCAAATGCAAAGGTCACCCTCAAATCTTTGGTGTCTGTAACATAAAGGATTCCACACGCAATAAATGCATTGCCCGCTTTGGGCTTTGGATAAGTTGTGTTGATGTGCTGGGTGACAGAGAAGGTCTTATCGTCCAAGTGAGCAACCATGATAGTTTTATCCATGTCAGAGGAATAGATTATCCAGAGATCTTTCTCATCTGCTGCCAGTTTAAAGTAAGATTTGGAATTTGAGAAGAGGTAGTTGCGATTGTGATAAGCTGCGTTGTCAATGCTGAGGGTCTCATAGTTTTCATTATCAAGGTCGTATCTGAAAGATCAAAAACAGTCTATCATTATTTCTCAATCATTGCTCAGACTATGATTCTACCTATGTTTGTCTGAGTTTACTCCAACATTCCTCAAATATACCAATAGGTTTAAAGGGTTTTCCGGGATTCATATTTTGAGGACCTGTTCTCAGGATACGTAGGTCATCGATATCTGATCAGTGGGGGTCCAACGCCTGATAACCTCACCAATCAGCTGCTTGAAGGAGCCACAGTGCTCTGTTGAGCACTGCAGCTTCTTCCTAGGCCAATGACATCATGTTCATTGGTTAAATGTCCTATGTTCAAGTGAATGGCCTGAGCTGCAATACCAACCTACAAGGTATAGCCCTGTGCTTGGTTAGCTGTGAAGAAGCCAAAGCTTCTTCAAACAGCTGATTGCTGGGTGTGATAGGTGTTGGAACCCTACAGTCAGATATTGATAATCTATTATGAGGATAGGTTATCAATATAGGAGTCCTGGAAAACCCCTTTAATTGACTTTACAAAACTGTTCCTAGTGCAGGCTCGTAGCTGTGAGGTAGGTATGGAAGGTGCAATAACACCTGGAACCTGGTGTCTGAGGGACGAAAATTACCCCTCTACACCAAAGAATTCTACCAGTATTATCAAGAGCACGCGGCACTGTAAGTGTGGAGCCCTCCTGCAGAGTTTGCATTGGTGTCCAGGAGCTTCACATTATGTCTCTTTCCTGCATGTGGCTGAGATAGGGTTATTGGCTTGCAAGCCCCATTAGGTACAACAAGGAACTAATTTGAGTTATGATAATGTCTGTACAACATTTCAGAATATATTGCTGCTATATAAGCAACAGGAAACTTACCAGTAAATACCAAATTCATGTATAAATAGCTGGAGAGCTACAGGTTGGAGACCACTGGTCTGATGTATGCCATGTCTGCCCTTGTGTTAGCTGCCTGACAATACTTTAAAGTCATAGCATGTGTACATCACTATGACATTTCTGACCACAAACCAAATCTGTCATTCTTTACATTCCCTATGTTCTCCAAAATACCATCAGCTGCAAATGCCAATTTTCTGTCAGATGAATATTAATCTTGAATATTGTTACTTTTTGAAATGATTGAAAGAATGGAATGCCAAACATTACTGTAATTGAGAAGAATGAACCCTACCTTACAATATAATTTGATCCTCCCTTGTGATAATAGAGTGAATTGTCGTACACGAGATGCCCACATCCATGGTAGAACCACCGCAGTTTTGTGCTCTTGTAATTATCATTCAGCAAAGCCGTTGTATTTTCATATTCCTTTACTATTAATCCTACAGGAATAAGAGTAATATACAATAAGTTAACACACGTAGGACAAAATGCATCATCAACATTATTCTTCCCCTATTATCCCATACTGAACATGCATGCTTTTTGTTTTTTACATTGTTTGGTATTTCCTGACAACGGGAAGTCTGAGAAAGCTACAACACTGTTAGTCTCTGTCCACACTGTACTCGCTTACGATCAGAGTTATTGTACACTGTAGGTTGGGAATAATTTCATATACCTCCAATAGAAGGCTGTGGTTGTGTGCCACTGCTTTAAGGGGTTCTCAGGGAATGATTTAAAATGGCCACCGGCAACCTGTCCCAGAATGTGAGCGATACTGGTTGCCTCCACTTGCAGAGCTGCCTATGGGGATGGAGGGGCAAGGCGTCACTATGCACTACACTTTGGCACTTGCGTATACTTCAAATTGGTGAGCGTTCCTATCAAACCTCTGAGCCATGATGGCATATAATAGGCAGGATCATATAATTACCATCTATTCTAGAGCAAGAACATACTAAAATATTACTTTATTATAAATATATTCCCAAATACCTTTCATTAGTTATAATGGCTTGCTTTGTCTAGAGAGCGATTATTAGGAGAGAAAAAGATCCGCTGTGCTATTAGTACACACAAAACCTGTCCTAATCACAGAGCAGGACAAGTTACTTCACAACACTGAGCTAAAGAGCTGCTTCATCTTCCTCTCTGCTTGGCTTGTCAGGGATTATGATCATGAATACAGTTTAATAAGATAAGATCTTCAGCTGAATCTCTGTAGGAATGGAGTTCATGAGCAGACATGAAGTACAGAGAGGAGGTGGGGATGTGTCTGATGAGCAGCAACACTTGTATGCAGTCTCCATTACCACAGCCCCACATTACCACAGTCTGTCCTGCCTGTCCTCTATGTACTTCATGTCTCCTTATAATCCCTGACAAGTAGGAGAGGAGGATGAGGCAGCTCTTTAGCTCAGTGTTCTGAAGTAACTTGTCCTGCTGTGTGAATAGGACAGATTCTGTGTGTATTAATAGGATGGTGGCCATTTTATTTCTACTAATGATTGCTCTGTAGACAAAACTACCCATTATAACTAATGAAAGGTATTTGGGAATATATTTATAATAAAGTAATATTAAAGTATTTTCATTTTCTTAATTGCCAGAGAACCCCTTTAATGGGTTAAGCATACATTGCAAAAAATTTATTAAATTTTACCTTTTCTTCATGAAATAGTGTGGTACTAACCATATTCTATAGGGGAAAAGGTATGCCACCATATTTAGGCCTGTAGAATGCCAATAATATATGCATACTGGGTGAGTGGGTGGGGTTTTTTGGATTTATTCAGTTTATGCACCTTAAGCATTCCTGTGAGTGGTGAGCGTAGTTCACAAATGCTATGTGAACACAGCATTAAAGGGATTATCTGGCAGGATGTAATTTTACATAAGGGGCAGCACAGTGAAAAAAATATCAATCCACCACTGCCATTCTGATGCTTACCGGGTCCCTACTGTTCTCTCCTTCCTTGTCCTGGACTCCTGGTTCGACATACAGGAAATGGCAGGAGAAGCCCCCTCAGGCAATCACTGACTGAGGCGGGTCAAAACTGCGACCAGTTATTGGTGGATTTCCAGTGTGTTGAGTTGTTGAGTAACGATTCTGCCCCTCATTGAAAAATCCTACCAGATAACCCATTCATATATAATAGAGATATATAATTACATTGCTGAATATTACCTTGCAGTTTTCATTTCATGTCTCCCCCTACATCTGGTTTGACAAATACTAGCATGTTACTATTAACGAGTCAAACAATTAGCATGGATGGATTTAGTTTTTTGTACCTGAAAAATGTGACACAACCCAAATTCTTTTATCACTGGTTTGGTTTGAGAAATCCATCATCCAAGCTCCAAATGTCTCTTTTACTTTTGCAACATGAACTGGATTCTCAATGGCCTTTATTGTGCAGTCTGGTGAAGAAGCACATTGTTAGATATGAGCCATTAATGCCATTGAATAATGTAAGAAAATTATTTACCATCTTTCTTTGGAGGAATACCATTGGTCTTGTCACCAGATTTGCCAGCCATGGTGTCATCATTAGGGACGGCACAGGTCTCGCCTTGCAATTAAAACATGAAAGTAGGTTAGCACATATTACAAAGTGTATAGCCAGATGACTTAGTAGACAGTAGGATTATCTGAAAGTAGTAACTTTCTGGCTGATGTGCGACTCTGTGCAGCAGAGGATATTTTACTCTACACTGTTGTATAGTCTGATGCACAGAATAGGTTTTTCCAGCATGTGGATATCATTTTACATACAGTAGAAGGCAATTTCCTAACACAGGTATGATGTTACTATATGGATCTATTAATAACCAAGACAAGAGAAGCACATAAAAAGACACATGCACACCGCTAACCTATGAAAAACATGCCAAAAAATCTTTATTAAATAACAAAAAGAAAAACAGGGACAACACATAATAGGTTAAAAATGTTTAAAATATCCAATTTCATACCCAATTTTTTTTAGTAATTTTAGATCATTTCAATTTTCTATATAAAACAGGCAAAGGAAGATAAAAGAGGGGTAAGCAACTAAGTAAAAGTCTATAAAGATTTTTTTGCTAATTACTTAGTTTTTTTTTTTATCCATAGTTGATGACTGTCCTCAGTGATGGACTTTTGGTGGTTCCCGGAATGTGCTTTTAGGTGTCTGACTTGAAGAATAAAGACCTGTACTAGATTAAAGGAGGTCTTGCTCTGCCCAAAATTTGAGTGAAGCTTAACATGTTACTTGTATTTATGCTGACATCTACCTTCTTCCAGGTTCAAGAACTAGGGAGCTCTATATGTAACTGGGCATTGACAAGTGCAATATCTGGAACTGTAAGTACAGCATATGCTAAATGAAGGAAGTCCCGTTGTTTTCTGGGTTTCGAGTGGAGTGGTGATCACTTTTTGGGGAACTTCCCTTTTTGGAATTTTTGAATATGAACTTTATGATACTCTGTCATAGGGTATGTATTATATTTTGTAGCATAAAGTTACATTAGTATGTAATTTTCACATCATGCATACTGTTTGTCATATAGTCACTGTATGGGATTGTATTCTTGAGGGTATGAACTTGCAGATAGCTTTTGTCCCATTACTCAACTATTCTTACATTATCTATGAAGTCTCATGCTAAACAATATATTGTCTTGCATCTCTGTATAGCTTCATTGTTATTTATTTCCCTGCAACATTTTAGCCCAGCACAAAGGGGTTGACAAAGGCCCAATTATTTTAGAGTATCCCTTGGGTATGAAATTGGATATTTTTATATATTTTTTTTTACCTATAATGTCTTTTTTCTTGTTTAATAAAGATTTTGGTATATTTTTCATATATTAGTGGTGTGCAGTTGTCTTTTTATGTGCCTCTCTTTTCTTGTTGGTTGTTAGTAGTCTTTGTACAGAACGTAAAAACACCAAGTTGGAGCTCACCTCACCATACACCACGAGGAGCACGGACACAGAACCGGAACCAAGGCTGAGAAATAGCGAAAAAAGTAGATTGTCCAGCTTCACCTCGCAGTGCGTGTTTTATTAGGAAACGTGCTTAAAAACCAAACATCAGGCTCATTTCATCAACATGTTTCGGATCAACATATATTACAGATCCTTCCTCATGACACAGAGAATAAGACTGACAAATCTTATATACAGAGTAAAAGCAGTGATTCAGCTGTGGATTATTAATTGGCAATTAGACTGCTTTCACCCCACCCACAGCATATACCACTGAGACACAGGAACAGAACTGCATGAGAAGAAGAGAGGGAAAATATATATATATATTTTTTTTTTTCTTTTAATTTTCTCCCCTCTCTTCCTTCCACGCAAGAACCGCCCCTAAAGGACAAGAGAAGAAGATACATCTAAGGCTACTTTCACACTAGCGTCGGGGTTCCGCTTGTGAGCTCCGTTTGAAGGGTCTCACAAGCGGCCCCGAACGCATCCGTCCAGCTACCAATGCATTCTGAGTGGATGCGGATCCGCTCAGAATGCATCAGTCTGGCAGCGTTCAGCCTCCGCTCCGCTCAGCAGGCGGACACCTGAACGCAGCTTGCAGCGTTCGGGTGTCCGCCTGGCCGTGCGGAGGCAAACTGATCCGTCCAGACTTACAATGTAAGTCAATGGGGACGGATCCGTTTGAATTTGACACTATATGGCTCAATTTTCAAACGGATCCGTCCCCCATTGACTTTCAATGTAAAGTCTGGACGGATCCGTCTGAAGCTACTTTCACACTTAGAATTTTTTCTACAATATAATGCAGACGGATCCGTTCTGAACGGATCCCAAGTCTGCATTATATGAGCGGATCCGTCTGGGCAGACCCCAGACGGATCCGCTCTGAACGCAAGTGTGAAAGTAGCCTAATAATGCAATATTAAATCTTGTCTTTGATTAAGGCCCAAAGGCATACAGGACTGAAATCTAAAAATCCAATAAGCTTCTCTATTAAGAAGAGCTTTCCTATGGTCTCCGCCCCGTTTAGGAAAATTAACTCGTTCAATGCCCTGAACTTTCATGCCAGCAATATTGCCCTGATGGCAAGAGGCAAAATGCTGGCTGACTGCTGACACATTTTTTACAAAAGCATGAGATATATCTGAGATATGTCTGCATATCCGAACTTTGAGGGCATTGGACGTACATCCCACATATTGCAATTGACATATAGAACAAGACACACAATACACCACATGTGTGGTATTACAATTAATGTATTGTTGTATCTCAAATGACTGCTGGGCTGCAACAGAGGCCACATACCGTCCTATTTGTACGACACTGCAACACGTACAAATGCGGTGCCCGCATTTGAACATCCCTTTGGACCTAAGCCAACATTGTTGTGATACTGTACCATGTGAAAACCGACTCGGACTGAGTTTTTGAGAAACTGTTGGCGCCTTGCGGGCAACACATTTTATTCCCTTGTCCACAATCGGTTTCCAGGCGGCATCTGTGCGCAAAACTGTCAGATTCTTTCTGACAATCTTGCAGACATCCAGATACTCAAGACTATAGTTAGTTATAAAGAATGGCATTGCAGTCTGGCCTCCTTGTTTTAAACCTTTGTATTTTTTATATTTAGGAAAAACCAGGTCTCGCCTGGGTAATGCAAGAGCTGTTTTTTTTAGCTGTGACTATTAAAGACTGGCCGTAACCTCTGATCTGCAGCCGAGCAGTCAACTTTTCTGCCTCTCTGAGGAAGGTGGAATCATCTGAGCAGTTCCTCCTTAATCTGATAAATTCACCCCTAGGGATGTTTTTAACCACGTGTTTCGGATGACAGGACAGGGCTAATAAAATGGTATTGCCAGCTGTCTCTTTTTTATAAGTACAAGTGGTTATCTCAGATTTTTCCACATCACCATGGAGAGTAAGATCCAAAAATGAAATAGTGTGCACATGAAAATCAACCGTAAAGCTCAGATTCATTTGATTATCATTGAGATATCTCTCAAACAGTGGTATGGCCGTCACACCCGACGACCAGATGAACAACAGGTCATCTATGTAACGGCCATACCACTGCAGGGAGGAAGACCACGGGTTATCACAGGAAAACTGAAAACAAGACTCCCACCAAGACAAGTATATGTTCGCCAGTGAGGGCGAAAATTTTGCGCTCATCAAAGTACATTGTAAGTATAGCTTCTGGTCGAACAGAGCAAGAACTGAATCACATCACAAATATAAGCAATGAATTCCAGGCTATAATCTGAGTATACATTTAAAAACCATTTGGTTGCAGCAATAGCCTGATCATGCGGGATGACTGTATAAAGTGATGTGACATCGGCTGTTATCCAAACAAAATCCGGGTTCCATTTGAAGTCATAAAAGGATTGTAACACTGACCCAGTGTCCAGCAAGAAACCAGGCAAGGTTTGCACTAATGGTTGTAAAAGACTATGTACCCATTCTGAAATTTTTTCAGAGTATGAGCCTATGCCTGCAACAATTGGTCGCATCAAAGGAGGAAACACTGGCTTATGTATTTTCGGGAGTGAGTGAAATATCGGAGTGATAGGAAAAGGAACATAAATATAGTCTGCTTGTCTCTGTATAATGAACCCTCCACTCACTCCAACACTTAACAACTCCAGAAGTTCCTCCTGAAAGCGGGTGGTGGGCGGTCACTGGAT
Source organism: Bufo bufo (assembly GCF_905171765.1). Taxonomy (NCBI): domain Eukaryota; kingdom Metazoa; phylum Chordata; class Amphibia; order Anura; family Bufonidae; genus Bufo; species Bufo bufo. The sequence goes on from NC_053389.1 coordinate 655,281,627, forward strand.
AGCTCCGTGTATGTGTCCGGAACCCCCAGCATAAGGAGATTCTGGGACCTATACACGGAGCGATCCAAGACCACCACCTTTGTCTGCCTGTCTAATAGAAATATCCCCGGAAGAAGCCAGAACTACTGGCAAAACGGCGTTGGGTCAGGAGTTGGCCGAGAGATCTTTGCACCATTCAGGGTATGTTTAATTGTGTTCCTTTGTGTTCCTTCCATTTTAAACCTCAGTCTCCACAATCGCCTCTGTTGCATTGTGTTTGGGGAGTTGCTGCTATGAGACTCTGAGGTATGCTCTTTCAGCTAGTATTCTTTTTCCCTGTATTTTTTTGCACTGATCTCCCTGCCTCTCCTTGGGTCCTGCTCTTCATCTGTGTGTCCCGCCTTGTGCTGCCTGTTTTATAATACATGTATGTACTGTTTATATATATTTACAATAAAGCTTTTTGGATTTTCATACATACGAAAGTTAGTTTCATTTTTTTTTTGTTGGTGATTAATAGAAATATCTGGCATAGACTCCAATTTATATAGAGCTAGTCTTTCCTCAACAGTTAAATTATTTCTGTGCCTGCCTGTATTGTTGCTGACATTATCCTTTAACCGGAACAAATCGCGCTCCACCAACTCTTGGAAATTATCCAATGCAGGTGAGCGCGACTGAATCGGATAAAAGTCAGGATTATGTGTCAAAAAATCATCAGAACAATTAACAAGAGTATCAGTATCATTGCACCTTGAGCGACACTCTTGAAGTTGGGATGTGACACTGAGTTCCTGAAAACTGAACATGGTGTGGAGTAAACTATTGTTGCCCTGTGAGGGACCCTCGGGTAATAAACCCCCCCCTGGATGAGAGCTGATTATTCACAGTTACAGTGTCATCACATTCCAAATTCAAAAAATGTTTTTTGACTGTCAAATCTCTGGCAAATTTATTTACGTCAAGAATGGTTTTTTAAATGTCAAAATGAACTGTGGGAGAAAATGACAGACCCCTGGAAAGTAAGTCCAATTGCTGCTGAGACAAAAATTTTAGCAGAGATATTCACAACTTGCAAAGTTTCTACATCTTTTTGTGTCGCGACGGATACCGCATACTTTTTCGGGTGTTTGCGGCCAGCTCGCCGTTTATTGTAGGTCTTGCTGTCGATTCATTCTGGGTGATCGATGTGAACCGAGCTGTGGCTGAATTATCACTTGTGGCACCCTCAGGTGCGGAATCAGACGAGTCTGGTTCCTTTGAACTGAAGCCCACTTTCGGCGCTTTGAATTTTCTATTGCGCTGTGATTTCCTCATGATTGAACGCGGTGTGTTTGATTTATTTTCTGTTGTTTTATACACCACATTGATTTTATAATCCTGCAGGTCACGGTTGAACTTCTCCAGTTTTCATGCAGTTCTGTTCCTGTGTCTCAGTGGTATATGCTGTGGGTGGGGTGAAAGCAGTCTAATTGCCAATTAATAATCCACAGCTGAATCACTGCTTTTACTCTGTATATAAGATTTGTCAGTCTTATTCTCTGTGTCATGAGGAAGGATCTGTAATATATGTTGATCCGAAACATGTTGATGAAATGAGCCTGATGTTTGGTTTTTAAGCACGTTTCCTAATAAAACACGCACTGCGAAGTGAAGCTGGACAATCTACTTTTTTCGTTAGTAGTCTTTGTGGTACACCAATCTGCTGCTGCACCAATATTTGTAATTTTCTGTGCCCACCTTGTTTTCCATTTAACTATATGGATCTATAGTCAAATAAGAACACACCTGGAGTTAAGGAATAATTAATTTTTACAAGTGTTAATTCTAAATTACTCTCACTATGGATTTATATGACAAAAATAGATTTAGGGCAATAGTGGACAGTGACTCGTATTGCTTTAGCAGTGGACTGTAGTATTGATGATACACCACAACGTGACCCACCTGCAAGGTAAAGTAATACACGTGTTGGTTTGGATTGTCTTCCCTATTTCATTGCATTCAAGTTTTAGTTGCTGAGGAATCCTGGATTCTGTCCTCCTGCACAGCTTCCATTTTTCATCTCTAGGAAAGCTGATTCCTGCTGTTTTTCTCCACTGTGTATTTAATAGGGTACTCTGGGCCTTTGTCAATGACGTTCCAGCGACAGGTGGCAGGAGATTGGTGAGACTGGCAACACGTGGTTTGATCTGACAGGTTTTCCTTCTGGATCAATAGGCGTCTATGTTGTTTCTGGTAATGGCCACACCCCTTGCCTCCAGGTGTTGCAAATGTGGTCATTTAACCTTCCTTATTTATTGTTGCTTCTCCCACAATGCTGTGCAGTTTATAGCTTCAGTTTCAGTTGTGGATTGCTGGTGTGTGGATCTCGGCGGAGTTCCTGGTGACTCCATAGCCACTTTGAAGATAAGTCTTTCCTTTCCCTTTTTGTATTTTGTTTGGGTTCTGTGTGTTGCATTTCCCTATTGTTTTTATTAGGCCTAAAGGAGACTCCTGTTCATCCTTCCTTTTGGAGGAACAGGTAGTCTCGTCCCTGCCATTAGTACCAGGGTCCTATAGGGCTAGATAGAACTCTAGGTATTCCTGCATTTGAACACACCTACCTCTAGGGGCTGTTCATACTGGTAGTCAATCAAGATTTTGGTTAGGGTTTTACTAGGAGGTGTCCATCTTCCTTCCCTAGTTCTCAGGCCTGATTTCCTGTTCCTCCATTCCTCTTATGCTTGTTGTGGTGTTTCTCTCCCACACTGAAGCGTAACAGCCTTGTAATGCCTCTCTGTTTTACTGTATAATTATTCATTACTGGGTTATGCTAGGACTAATATGTGACTCCATACACCACTTTTCAATTATTTATTACTAGGTTATGTTGAGATTTGTAGTGCCTCAGGGTTCCACTGTATATTTATCCATTACTAGGTCAGGGGCATACACAGATCTCATAGGTCCCCATATCAAAACTTTGTATTGGCAGCCCTACCTAGTTTCCCAGTACACATGCATCTGACACTCCTAGGCAAACCAGAATGCAAAGCGTGAACCCCCTCCCAGATTTCTAACAAATTTAGAATTTCTTTTAAGCCAAATACATTTTTCAAAACAAAAAAGTCACCCTCCACCTCACTCAACAGGTGCTTTATAAATATGGAGCTCATTTTGCCATAAGTATATTGGTAAAGCTCCTGCTTCCCTTCATACAGTGTATTATAAAACTGTCTGCCTGCAGCCACCACTAGGGGGAGCTCAGTGCATGGGAATTTGTACAGTGACCATTATGAAAGTTGTAAATATCTCTATGCACTGAGCTTCCTTTAGTGGTGTCAAAAAGTCAGGAACAGAAGAAATAGTTCAACGTTGGGCCCTATAGAGATAGTTTGCTCTGCCTCAAAGGTAGGTACTCCACTGTACTAGGTTATGCTGCCACTATTAGTGCCTTAGCGCTTCACTCTATATGTATTCATTACTAGGTTATGCTGGGCCTTGCAATACCTCAGTGCTCTGCTGCATATTTATTTATTACTAGGTTAAGAATTAGTGTAGTGCTCCATTGCATAATTTATTTTTAGCTTCTGTTGGGACTTGTAGTGCTCATCTGTGTATTTATGCTGGAATGACATAGTATATTATTGCTGAATATCTCACTATTTATTCGTGACACCATATATTTAAAGTAATGGATGGTTATGCCAGATTATACATCATTCTGTATTTGTGTTCTGTTATGGCCTATTAATGGCAAAAAGGGGGCCTATTTGTGCATTTTAGAATTAGATTTATATTACAATAAATTTGCTCCTGGTGCTAGGCAAGGCAATATGTGTAATATACTGTATATTGTGGTGATGTGAACAGTGAAGGGTATGGTAAGAGGGGTATATCTCACCCAGATTCCTCAACTGGGTGAGGTAAGTAAGATCCAGAATGGCGTTGGCTTCAGCAAGCATAGTTGCTAGAGCTATTTTTCTTTATTTGTTGTATGGGCTGTATTTTATTTGGATTGGGAAGGTAGGTTTGGTAGTTGGACCTTTCTAATCCACCCAATTCTAGGGTAGATTTTCCCCTAGCATGAGGGATCCCCAGGTGTAATCCACCTGGGATCGTTAGTGGGAAGTAAAAGCCCATCCCAGACTGTCAGTGTGGGGAGAGAGTGATTTGGAACAGAGACCTGCAGAGAGTGGTCTCAGCCAGGAGCACTAAGGGGCCACAAGGCTATGTGAAGCCTGATCTCTTCCTGGTGTGGACTGTTGGTTGATGAGCGGACCGACTAAGGGCTTGGTGTCACGGTCACTCCCAGGCTAGGTGTTAGAAGGTCAGAGAGGCTGTCTGCACGTGATGTCATCTGACAGCCTCTTTTAATTTCACTTTGTTGTTGATGGTAATGACCACACATCTAGTCAGGTGCAGCATAGTGGTCATTACTATTTAAGTCTGGCTACTCCCTTCACTCCTTGTGGTGAATAGCTTTATTTGCAAGCGGAAGAGCTGGTGTGTGTTGTCTCCTCTGGTGTTCCTGCTCTTTCTTCTACTTCAGGACTTAAGTGTCTCATTCCTTTGTATTTGTTTTGTGTTGTTGAGTCAAGACCCCTGTTCCTTCTGCTTAAGGAACGGGTCATCTTTGGGCCCTATCACTACCTCAGGGCATTACAGGGTAAGTCAGGCTTTAGGTTCCAGTGAATAAACGGTCCTACCACTGAGGTCCCTTCATTCGGTTAGCAGTCAGGGCTAGGGTTAGGATTCATTAGGTGGTGACCTTTCCCTCTTCCCAGATACCCCCCCATCTTGTGTTTGGTGTGGTGTTCCCTCATATATTTGGATCCTGGGACCCTGACCTTAAACTGTGTTCTTTAGGTGAGTCAGGGATATGATGTTTGTATTAGCAAGTGCCTAGATAGGCAGGTGTTTATTTTGCTGTAATGTTTGTGCTGAAAATAAAATGAATATTTGGACTTTAAATCCGCCTACTGCAAAGAAGTCTGTTATTGCGACCCCCTGAGAAAGCGATCCCTTACAATTGGTGGAGGATGCAGGCAATGTCCATGCTAAAAGGACACAACGTTGTGGCTAGCCGCAACGAAAAGGCAAAGTGTTGCCATGGGCAACGACCTGACCGAAAGAGCCGATGCTGCTGAATGCTGCATGGCTACGGTGTGGGAGTTAAACGGCCGGAAGCCTGTTTCTCCAGTGAATCTGTTGTTGTTGCAGATCTGGAAAAAAAAAATCTGTGTTGCAAGGCAATCTTGCAGTGATTTAAAGTGATTATTATATTTTTTTTGGGGGGGGGTCACGAGTTGCTACAGGACTGTTTGTTACCATGGGTCTCATGGAGGAATATGTCAGGCGGTTGTGGCGGATAAAACAACAGGAAGAGATGGCCACGGTGCTTGGTTACACACAAAGTGAATTAATGCGGTTTGATGCAGAGCGGGAGGCTTTGGAGGCGCAACTGCAGTTGGCCCTGAAGAAGGGGTCTTCAACACTGAGGTGACACTTTGTGAAGGTCCAGGGTGTCGGTAATGTGGCTGTAGAATCCGAGGAACAGTTTTCAGAGTGTGTGACTTGCAGTCCGGAAAAAGACAGGATTCAAGGCCAAGGCGTTTCCTAAGGCAACCACTGCATAGAGGAGTCTGCAGGTGATCATGGCGCCAGGAACCAAAGGCCGGAGGTTTCTAAGATCCAGGAGAAGGAAGATGTTCCTGGAGCACCCTCATCTCCCGGGAGTGCTGAACCTGTGACATCAATGGGTAAGAGTGTTTTGGTTATTGCTTGTGTAGCAGACAAAGTAAGCAAAGCTCTAGAGGCTGGGCGTGGACTAAAGACTGAGTCCCACGGGCAGTTTGGTCCTGGCGAGGTCCTTCCACGAGGAGACCGGGGATACTCCAGTGCTGGAGGTACCGTGAGTTGGGACACATTGCTGCCCATTGCCCCTCAGAAGCCTTGAACTGTGGTGTGAGCCAGCAGCAGTTGCTATCTGCTGAGCTGGTAGGTGTTAAGACACCGGGACTAGGGACTGCTAAGGAAATGTGTGACATTGTACAATATACTGCTGGGGGGGGGGCAGAGCCTGCGCCTGAGCTGCATGTGCAACACGCCAGACCTGCAGGGTATAGCGATAGTGAGGTCACAGTTATGGGCAATCGAGGGTTACTCACTTGTTTGGAGGAGAACCCTGGGCAGGCATGCGGCAGTGAAAGAGAGGTAGACACAAGTTCCTCTGGGGCACACTCTGTATGGAGAGACCTGGCCTGATGTTGGGTGAGGTGCCCTGGATGTTGCAGGTGTTTTGAGTGCCTGAGGCAAGGTCCCTTTAAGGATCGTGACGCCAGTGCCTGTAACGGTGGCACACCGATTTATAGAAGTAGTAATAGAGGTACACAGCTGGTATGGTAAACCAAACGTTGCTTTACTTGGAAACAGTCCAACTTTGTACATACAGATGATAATGATGATGCAGTCCCTTGTAACAATACTCCACAAGCAGGTTTACTTCACAATATGGTAGGTATTAATCTTGCAAGATACTTGGAGGGTATAAAGTTAATGCTTAGCAGATCTATGCTGCACTATCCCCTTCAGCTATTCTAGCTGGCTGGATCCCAAGGCCCGGATGCCTAAATGGTGGCTTTAATCCTTGGTAATAAATCCTTCCTCCGGTATTGGCTCTTGCTTTATGTTAAAGTCCCTCTGCTCATCAAGTTACTTATCTGAACTTGTTGTATTGTCCTTACTGTGAGGGATGCTGCAGGTTGCTCCCAGGAGGCACATCTCTTCTACTGGGGTAATCTTCTGAGCTAACTGAGGCTCACTTTATCTACAGGCAGGCTAGAGTCCTTCACTAGCCCCCTGGTAGTAGCTAGCAGCCAGGACTATCAAGCTGCATGTCAGGAGGAGGCCCTCAGCATATCTCTGGCTGGTGCTTTCTCACTTCTGTCTCCACAGACTCCTGACTATGGCCTAACTCCTCCCTGTCTGGGCCTGAACGTTTATACTAGGGGCTCCCTATCTCCCTCTAGTGTCTAGGATGCCTAACTACACCCTAATAAGCCTGGTATGCATGACACAGGGGAAACATTGCATGTAAAAGCACATAGAAAATACATTAAAGTACATAGTTAAATATAATTTTACTGTCCCTTGTGAGCAGAAGTAACACGTGAACCAATTGACCCTTGTGTAGTGCCCACGCCTACCTAGTGGGACACTACACATGGACGTGCTTAGCTGAGCTTCGTTCTTAACTTGCTACCGGACCTGCAAATGCTAGCCTGGAGACTCCAAACATGGTGAAGATCGGAGGTCAAAGACCCACTGACCCTGCCACGATCCCCAAGGGTCACAATCCTGGAGCTAGAATGGCCAAATACCAAAAAACAAGCCGGGCTGTTTGCAGCCAAAGAATATAAGATGGCGCCAGCTGAAGAGCGCGCGCCTGGTGATACAGAGGAAGGTTTGTCCGAGGAAGGTTTATCCGAGGGAGATAGCGATGGGGGAGAATCTGTGAGCTCACGCTCATTACCTGTGTCCAGAAGATTTATTAAACAAGCATTAGCAGAAGCCTTTTCTCCTCTCAAGCAGGATTTATCTGTGCTGACACAAGAAATACAGAGTAGAATCTTTGGAGTCTACATAGACTGCCTCACTCGAGCATAGCATTGCAGTATCGCGCTCACTAGCCGCCTGGCAGCAGCACATTAACTTAGGATTTGAAGATCAGGAGAATCGGAACTGGAGGAATAACCTCAGCTTCAGGGGAATACCTTAATCCGTGACAAACGAGGATATCACTGCTGCCATCATGCAAATTGCCGAATCTCTCCTGAGGAGTACAGTTTCAGGTTCCATTATCATAGAGAGAGCCCCATAGAGCCCTCAGGCAGAAACCAAAATAATCTGAACCTCCCAGAGACATTATATGTAGATTTTTTAACTTTATAGATAAGGAGAAATTCCTCACTGAGAGTGGAGCTTCACAAACTATATTAATTGGGGACTCCTCTGTATCAATATACCAGGATTTATTCCCTATCACCCTACAGAAAAGAAGGGCCATTAAGCCGTTTACAGATCTGCTTCGTGACAAGCGTGTCCCCTATAGATTGACCTTCCCTTTTGGCCTAGCCTTCTGGTATTCTGGAAAGAACTACAGAATCTCCTCATACAAAGATCTACAGGATGCATTCTCCACATTGGATATTTCTCCACTGGACACTGCGAACTGGGATACAGTCTCTGACATCACTTCACTACCAGATCTTCCTAAACTGATGCCCTGGGAGAGACCATCCACACCGAAGCATCAACGTATGAGAAGACACAGTGGTATCCTGACGCCCAAGAAGATTACCTTAATCACCTTATGATTCACCACTGTTCTATTCTTTAAAACTGTATGACTATTTCCACAGTTTTTGTGCTTTCTACTATTTCTCTGCAGCTCTTTCTTACCTTTTCCACTTTCAGCCTCCCTTTTTTTTCCCTCCTCTCTCCTGAGTCTCTCTTAATTTTCTTGTTTTTGGTCCCGATAATATCAAAACATTCTGATATGGGTCAAACCCCACTTCCCCCCCAGGAAAAGACTTTAGGCTTCATACTGTTTTTACTGGGGTGTCTTACCCTAGAACTTAAACGTTTATGTGTTAGTTTTGGTTCTGTTCTCTTATTGTTCCCTTATAACTGTGTCGCATCCTACTAATCCAGATGTTGGCTACTGCTAAGAGACCTGCTCTCCTTGGGGCTGCCATAAGAACCCGTACCCCTCTACTGTAACTAGTCTTCTATATTTTTATTTTGAGTTCGCTAATACATACTCTCACAAATACCCATGACTAGTTTAAGATTGGCCTCCTATAATGTAAAGGGAGTTAGATCTCCATCCAAAAGAACTTATATTTTCTCTCGACTTTTGAAAGAAAATCCCAACATGGTTTAATTGTGGGGTAAATGTCGCAGCCTCTAGGAGAGTAAGTATTAGCTTTCACTAATTCCACTCATATTCAGGACCCAGATGGATGATATATTATCTTGAAAGGTTTCATTTGTCACAAGATATATACATTTGTTAACATTTATGCACCTAATTCTGACCAGATTCCATGGCTATTATCTGTCTTGAATCTGGTAGAATCCAATTATGAAGGTACTATAGTCTTGGCGGGAGATTTTAATGTGGCACTACAGCCCCTTTTTGATACCTCCTCGAAAAAATTTCCCTTCTCTGCGAGATTATTGAAAAAACGTAATACTAAGTTATATGAATTGGGCCTCATTGATATTTGGAGATGTCTGTACCCTTCTGTTAATGACTATTCTTTCTATTCTGCATCAGGGCACTCCTACTCTAGGATTGATTATATATTTCTGTCCAAGGAGCATTTACACCTTTGTGCTGACTCGAGGATCGAAAGTATTACTATATCGGATAATTCCCCTGTCTTTTGCTCAATAAAGCCACTTCCTGACCCAGGTAGGTCTTCCATCTGGAGGCTAAATTAGTCCATACTGGGTAACGTGGATCACAGGGAACACTTTACCTCCCTTTTGGAGGAATATTTCTCCACTAATAGTACCCCTGAAATAACTCCTCAAGTTCTATGGGATGCCCACAAAGTATTCATCCAAGGCCACTTTATAAGTAAGGGTGCCTTATTGAAGAAACAGGCCGATAAACTCCTCTCCTCCCTATTAGAACAAATACATGGTCTAGAGTCCCTTCATAAGGCTTCACTTGCTGCCCAATATTTATCTGACCTCACCTCCCTTAGATCCGAGCTTAAAAATCTTCTCAATAAGAAATCTGCCTAATTTTATTTGTCAGCTCATCACAATTTTTTTGCTCATGGCAATAAAACATCTAAATTCATGATTGGGGTTGAGCGAACCCGAAATGTAAAGTTCGGGTTCGTACCGAGCTTTAGGATTTTTGGACCCCGGACCCGAACCCGAACATTTCAGTAAAAGTTCGGGTTCGGTGTTTGGCGCTTTCTTGGCACTTTTTGAAAGGCTGCAGAGCAACCAATCAACAAGTGGTTAACTGTCTGACCTGAGAAGCCATCACAGCCATGCCTACTAATTGCATGGCTGTGATTGGCCAGTGTAGCATGTGACCCAGCCTCTATATAAGCTGGAGTCACGTAGCGCTGCACGTCACTCTACTGTGCTTAGTGTAGGGAGAGGATGCTGCTGGTGACTTCAGGGAGAGAATAGGACTGAATCTTTGCTCAAAATCTGAATCTAACTCAGCGATCTACATACATTGTGTTTTGTGGGTGCAGGGCACAACTTTTTTATCCTGCCCTGAGCCCAGTGACCGAAAAAAAATTACTTTAATAAGTCAGTTAGGTGGGCGGCGGTGGCGGCGGCCATTTTATGCAAGCTCAGTGCACTAGCACTGCATCTGAGCTTTTGGGACATTGAAAATCAAAAATTTTTGGGCAATTTACAACATCTGGTGCATTTGCAGGCTTAGTCAGTGTGCAATTTAAGCTAGAAATACAGCCATAATTTTCTGGGGTTTTAAAAACACACTTTTTGTGCCAAAAAACACTATTTTCTAGATTTGCAAGTGTTAAATTCAAGTTTAATATATACAGCTTTCATATTCTGTTACCAAAAAAACACTTTTTTGGCAATATACAACATCTGGATTAGTCAGTGTGCAATTTAAGCTAGAAATACAGCCATAATTTTCTGGGGTTTTAAAAACCACTATTTTCAGGCCTTGCAGCATCAGCACGTGTGAAATTACAGGGGTATATACTGCTGTCAAATTCAGTTATTAAACAAACACCCGTTTGGGCAAAAAAAAATTAGTTGGCAGCCTTTGCTGCAGATATCATTGTGAGATACCGCCTTTACATACTGTATTTCTATTCAGTTATTTGAAATAAAGCCATTTTGGGCACAATTCTTTTATGGCGTCCTAGTGTGGATCAGGGCGTGTGAGATACACCCTTTAAATACAGGGGTTCTATTCAGGTATTGGAAATACAGCCATTTTGGGCCAACAAATTTAATTGCGGCCTAGTGTGGATCAGGGCGTGTGAGATACACCCTGTATATACAGGGGTTATATTCAGATATTGGAAATACCGCCATTTGGTGCACAAATCTTTAATTGAGGCCTACTGTGGGTCAGGCCGTGTGAGATACACCCTTTATGTTCAGGGCTTATATTATTTCATTAATAAAACACCCTTTTTGGGGCAAAATACACAATATTTCAGGCCTTGCAGCATCTTGACATTTGAAATTCCAGGGTTATATACTGCTGCCATATTCAGTTATTAAACAAACACCAGTTTGGGCAAAAAAAAGTTTATTTGGCAGCCTTTGCTGCATATGTCATTGTGAGATACACCCTTTATAAATTTGGGTTATATTCAGATATTTAAAATACCGCCATTTCGTGCACAAATCTTTGATTGAGGCCTACTGTGGGTCAGGCCGTGTGAGATACACCCTTTAAATACAGGGGTTTGATTCAGGTATTTGAAATACAGCCATTTTGGGCAAAGAAATCTTTAATTGAGGCCTACTGTGGGTCAGGCCATGTGAGATACACCCTTTAAATACAGGGGTTTGATTCAGATATTTGAAATACAGCCATTTTGGGCAAAGAAATCTTTAATTGAGGCCTACTGTGGGTCAGACTGTGTGAGATACACCCTTTACATACTGTCGTTATATTCTACTATTAATTAAACACATTTATGGCAAGATCCTAAATTCCAGAAATATGAGGAGAGAGCGTCAAATAAGGGACGTGGCCCAGGTCGTGGTGCTGCTGGTGGAGCTCCTGTTGCAGGGAGAGGAAAGGGTCGATCTGTACCAGCTACACTCACAAGTGAAAACCCTTCCTCAGGTGCGAGTAGGCGACAGAACCTGCAGCGGTATTTGGTCAGGCCTAATGCGGCTCAACGAATGGTGAGGCTAGAACAGTACAGGCGATAGTAGATTGGGTTGCTGACAGTGGATCCAGTTCCTTCACATTGTCTCCCACCCAGTCTCCTGCTGAAAGACCACAGTTGGCACCTGCAGCCGATGTCCATCAGTCTTTCACCTCACCCCCTTGCAAATCAGCCAAGCAGTCTGAGCCCCAAGTCATGCAGCAGTCTCTTCTGCTTTTTGATGACTCTGTTAGCAGGGTTACCCAGGGCCATCCACCTAGCCCTGCCCCAGAAGTGTAAGAGATTGAGTGCACCGATGCCCAACCACTTATCTTTCAAGATGAGTACATGGGAGGACCATCGCAGCACGTCTCGGATGATGCCGAAACACAGGTGCCAACGGCTGTGGCTTTCGAAAGTGTGCAGACCGACAAGAAAGGCAGGGGTGAAGACTGGGTGGAAGATGATGTGGAGGACGATGAGGTCCTCGACCCCACATGGAATCAAGGTCATGCGAGTGACCTATGTAGTTTGGAGGAATAGGCGGTGGTCACCAGTACAGCAGAAGAGGGAGCAGGGTGCAAAAGCGGAGTGGCCGTCCTCTAGACAGTATGCCTGCTACTGCCCACCGCAGCAAGGGACCGAGCACACCAAAGCCAGCTCCAAGGAGTTCCCTGGCGTGGCAGGTCTTCAGACAATGTGCTGGCGACAAGACACGAGTGGTTTGCACGCTGTGCAATCACAGCCTGAAGCGAGGCATAAACGTTCTCAACCTGAGCGCAACCTGCATGACCAGGCATTTAAGTGCAAAGCACGAGGTGCAGTGCAGTACACACCTCAAAAACCAGCTCTGGCTCCTCCTGCTTCCTCTTGTGCTGCAGTCTCGGCCTCTTCATCCACCTCTGGAGTGACAGTGCCACCTGCCACCCCGCAAACAGAGGATCTGCCAGCAACACCAACACCTGGGTCACCAAGCATCCCCACAATGTCTCACGGAAGCGTTCAGCTGTCCATCTCCAAAACGCTGGAGAGGAAGAGGAAGTACCCCCCTACCCACCCGCGATCCCTAGCCCTGAATGCCAGCATTTCTAAATTACTGGCCTTTGAAATGCTGTCATTCCGTCTGGTGGAGACGGATAGTTTTAAAGGCCTTATGGCGGTGGCTGCCCCACAGTACGTCGTGCCCAGCCGCCACTACTTTTCCAGGAGAGCCATCCCTTCCCTGCAAAACCAAGTAGGGGACAAAATCAGGTGTTCACTGCGCAACGCCATCTGTGGCAAGGTGCACCTGACTACGGATACGTGGACCAGTAAGCACGGTCAGGGACGTTATATCTCCATAACAGCACACTGGGTAAATGCAGTGGCGGCTGGGCCTGAGGCGAATAGCAGTTTGGCGCATGTCCTTCTACCACCGAGGATTGCAGGGCGCTTTAGTTTGCCTCCTGTTGCTTCCCCCTCCTACTCTGCTTCCTCATCCTCTACCAGCTCCTCATCCGGTCAGTGTAACACCTTCACCACCAACTTCAGCACAGCCAGGGGTAAACGACAGCAGGCAGTTTTGAAACTTATCTGTTTGGGGGACAAACCCCACACCGCGCAGGAGCTTTGGACGGGCCTTGAACAACAGACCGATGAGTGGTTTGTGCCAGTGAGCCTCAAGCCCGGCCTGGTGGTGTGCGATAATGGGCGAAATCTCGTAGCAGCTCTGGGACTAGCCGGTTTGACGCACATCCCTTGCCTGGCGCATGTGCTGAATTTGGTGGTGCAGAGATTCCTTAAAAATTACCCCGATATGTCAGAGCTGCTGCATAAAGTGCGGACCGTCTGTTCGCACTTTTGGTGTTCTCACCCTGCTGCTGCTCGCCTGTCAGAGCTGCAGCGTAACTTCGGCCTTCCCGCTCACCACCTCATATGTGACATGTCCACAAGGTGGAACTCCATCTTGCACATGCTGGCCAGACTGTGCGAGCAGCAGCAGGTGATAGTGGAGTTTCAGCTGCAGCACGCACGGGTGAGTCGCTCGGCAGAACAGCACCACTTCACCACTAATGACTGGGCCTCCATGCGAGACCTGTGTTCCTTGTTGCGCTGTTTCGAGTACTCCACCAACATGGCCAGTGCCGATAACACCATTCTCAGCGTTACTATCCCACTTCTATGCCTCCTTGAAAAAACGCTCCTGGCGATGATGGAAGAGGATGTGGCACTGGAGGAGGAGGAGGAAGAGGGATCATTTCGTAGGGTTTCCGGCCAGTCATTCACAAGTGGCTCCGAGGGTGGGTTCCTGCACCCACAAACGCCAGGTACACAATTGTCCAGCCAGGGAACAGTTCTTGAGGATGATAGGTGGAGGAGGAGGAGATGGAGCAGGAGGAACCATGTTCACAGCAGGGTGGCACCCAAACCAGCTCATGCCCATCACTGGTGCGTGGCTGGGGGGATACAGAGGACACAGACGATACACCTCCCACAGAGGACAGCTTTTCGTTGCCTCTGGGCAGCCTGGCACACATGAGCGATTACATGCTGCAGTGTCTCCGCAACGACCACCGAGTTGCCCACATTCTAACTTGTGCTGATTACTGGGTGGCCACGGTACGTTACAAGGACAACGTACCATCCTTAATTCCCTCACTGGAGCTACTGGTGGCATTCCCATCTGACAGCGGGGGCACAGTGGAAGCGCAAGGAGAAGACAGAGGATGAGGAAGAGGTCGCCAACGCAGCTGAGGCCCCGCCAGCACCTCAGAAGGCAGGGTTAGCATGGCCGAAATGTGGAAAAGCTTTGGCAGCACGCCACAACAACCAGCACCACCAGCTGATATGGAACGTCTTAACAGGAGGCAGCATTTCACCAACATGGTGGAGCAGTATGCGTACACACGGCTACACGTACTGAATGACGGGTCTGCCCCTTTCAACTTCTGGGTCTCCAAATTGGACACATGGCCTGAGCTTGCCCTTTACGCCTTGGAGGTGCTGGCCTGCCCTGCAGCCAGTATATTATCTGAACGTGTGTTTAGCACGGCAGGGGGCATCATCACAGACAAGTGCAGCCGCCTGTCCACAGCCAATGTGGACAAGCTCACTTTCATTAAAATGAACCAGGCATGGATCCCACAGGACTTGTCCGTACCTTGTGCAGAATAGACATGTATACCGGCACTAACCAGCCATTGTTATACTGCAGCGCAATTGTTGATTCTTGTATTTTGGATATTTCACACTCTTTTAGAGTGTACCCTAATTTAAAAAAATGAAATTGAAACCAAAAACCTGTGTTGGCTACCTCGTCCTCCTCCACCGCCGCTTCCACCTACACCGCTACGTCCACCGCCTCCTCAAACTCCTACTCCATATGGAACTCCACCTCATAATTCAAATTTATTTTTTTTATTTGTACGTATTTTATTTTATATCATTTCACTACTTTGTCATTTACATTTTCGGGTGACATTCACCAATTTTTCTGTGTATAGTACCACTGCTATACCTAGTAGACCGTTAAAAAAAAAAAATTGTCAGTTACATTTTCGTTTGAAATTCACCAATTTTTCTGTGTATAGTACCACTGCTTTACCTAGTAGACCGTTAAAAAAAATAAAAAAAATTGTCAGTTACATTTTCTGGTGAAATTCACCAATTTTTGGATGTATAGTACCACTGCTATACCTAGTAGACCGTTAAAAAAAAATTGTCAGTTACATTTTCTGGTGAAATTCACCAATTTTTGGGTGTGATGAACCACTGCTATACCTAGTAGACAGGTAAAAAATATAATAATAATTGTCAGTTACATTTTCTGGTAAAATTCAAAAATTTTTGGGTGTGAAGTACCACTGCTATATCTAGTAGACCGGTAAAAAAATTTTTTTTTACATTTGTCAGTTACATTTTAGCTTGCAAATAGGATAATGTGTGTTAATTCAACAGAACACCCATAAAGTCTCACACATATATTATAACTCAATCTTTATTAGTTAAAAAGAGGATAATACATAATAGTACAAAAATGTGATTACATATAGTGGTAGTGATGCAGGAGGATAATGTGACAAATACAAGAAAGAGCCACCATCAATCCTCACAATGTGAGTACATATGGTAAAGTTAGGCTGAGTCACAAAGTTGCACCCTTGACTGATGCGATGTAATGATAACAATACATGTATATACCCACACAGGGGATAAGCAACTGTGTGTCAGACCACATGTCACAAATAGATCATATTCATTGCAATAATGTTGCAGGGAGGTCAGCACAAGGTGTGCAAGAGCACAAAATGTGTAACCGATTACTGACCCACATGCAACAAACAATTGAAAGAGACAGTGGAACAGCCCATACTAACCAGGAGAGGAAACGCAGGATGGTGGCTCCTAGCAGACGCGCGTTTCGCCGCGCTTCTTCAGGGGGCGTGTAATTGCTCCTCACCCATTAGTCAAATATAAATACCCCCCCTCCCTACCTACCTCCCTCCCCCCTATAGAACCAATAAGCAGCCCGGAATCTAGATGCCACACACCTGTGTGTCGGCACTCCAATCTGCTCCAAGCCCAGTGATCAGTGAACAAGTTCAGGTGTCCAAACCAATCATATCGTAGCAAGGAGGAGTGTCTACCCACAGGTCGCACTATCCCGCCCACAATCCCGCGAAAGTTCAACACAGTCGCGCGGCTGGAATCCACAGGCCGTTCCCGTAGCTATGGCGCATGCGCACACCACTCAGCGGCTCATCAGACGCCACTCAGACGGGAAGAGAAACACATGAAGGTTTGCTGTGTCTGTCAGCGTAGTGTCCAGAGCATGGAGGCGCTACCAGGAGACAGGCCAGTACATCAGGAGACGTGGAGGAGGCCGTAGGAGGGCAACAACCCAGCAGCAGGACCGCTACCTCCGCCTTTGTGCAAGGAGGAACAGGAGGAGCACTGCCAGAGCCCTGCAAAATGACCTCCAGCAGGCCACAAATGTGCATGTGTCTGCTCAAACAGTCAGAAACAGACTCCATGAGGGTGACATGAGGGCCCGACGTCCACAGGTGGGGGTTGTGCTTACAGCCCAACACCGTGCAGGACGTTTGGCATTTGCCAGAGAACACCAAGATTGGCAAATTCGCCATTGGCGCCCTGTGCTCTTCACAGATGAAAGCAGGTTCACACTGAGCACATGTGACAGACGTGACAGAGTCTTGAGACGCCGTGGAGAGCGTTCTGCTGCCTGCAACATCCTCCAGCATGACCGGTTTGGCATTGGGTCAGTAATGGTGTGGGGTGGCATTTCTTTGGAGGGCCGCACAGCCCTCCATGTGCTCGCCAGAGGTAGCCTGACTGCCATTAGGTACCGAGATGAGATCCTCAGACCCCTTGTGAGACCATATGCTGGTCCTGGGTTCCTCCTAATGCAAGACAATGCTAGACCTCATGTGGCTGGAGTGTGTCAGCAGTTCCTGCAAGACGAAGGCATTGATGCTATGGACTGGCCCGCCCGTTCCCCAGACCTGAATCCAATTGAGCACATCTGGGACATCATGTCTCGCTCTATCCACCAACGTCACGTTGCACCACAGACTATCCAGGAGTTGGCAGATGCTTTAGTCCAGGTCTGGGAGGAGATCCCTCAGGAGACCGTCCACCACCTCATCAGGAGCATGGACTGGCGTTGTAGGGAGGTCATACAGGCACGTGGAGGCCACACACACTACTGAGCCTCATTTTGACTTGTTTTAAGGACATTACATCAAAGTTGGATCAGCCTGTAGTGTGTTTTTCCACTTTAATTTTGAGTGTGACTCCAAATCCAGACCTCCATGGGTTGAAAAATTTGATTTCCATTTTTTTATTTTTGTGTGATTTTGTTGTCAGCACATTCAACTATGTAAAGAACAAAGTATTTCAGAAGAATATTTAATTAACTCAGATCTAGGATGTGTTATTTTTGTGTTCCCTTTATTTTTTTGAGCAGTGTACATTGTTTATAAAGCAACAGATATATAACCCTCTAATCCATCCATCAACAAATATGATATAGACATGAAGATACCAACATGATGTTAAAAACAATTCATAGGGGGTCCGTAAGGTAATAACCAACAACAAATAATCGTGAACACAACCAGAATATAGAGTGGGCACCGTTGACCCTACCTAGAGGGTCAAAGGTGCTCACGAGTTAGTGATGTAAGTTCAAGTGAACAATTGAACATGATAATTATATTTAAAAAGGACGAAAACCCATATAAGTGACGGCTTATTATAATTAACATAATAAAAACAAAAAATAATTGATCAGTGCATGATAATAGTGAAAAATAAAACCATAAAGTGACAGTGCAGATGAAGTGAGGGTGGTGCAGACCTGTGACATGCAGTGCATAAAATCATGAAAATATATGAGAGCCAAACCACGGCCAATACAGGCCCATGCATGGCCCATCTGAAACCATGATTATACATGTTGTATGGAAGCAGACCAAAGAAAATATGTATATGAACAAAAGTGTCCAAGACAACGAACTACTCGGGCTTGTCCACTCCCTTGTAGACTGGGGATCCTCATATAGGAAGAGGAGAAGGAATGATGGAGGGGGAAAGTGGGAGGGGGGGAGAGGGGGATCCAGCTCCCGTCACGGACAACGTATACAGATCCCAGAATACAAGACGTCCAATAGACATTAAGGAAAATCCAATGGTCCGGCAATTCATAACCACGTTGGTTTAGCACGACTGGAGGGTTATATTTCCCAATGTTTTGGGGTGTACCCTAATTTAAAAAAATATAAATACATTTTAAACCAAAAAGCAGTGTAGGCTACCTCCTCCCCCTCCACCTACACCACCACATCCACCGCCTCCTCAACCTCCTACTCCATATGGACCTCGTCCTCCAAGATCAAGATTATTATTTTTTATTTTTATGTATTTTATGTTATTTAAAGTCATTTCCCTATCCCCACTTGTTTGCAGAGCACTTGCCATGCTCTTAACCACATTTTCATGACATTTGCAGCCCTCTAGCCCTTTCCATGACATTTTTACAGCCATTTTAGTGCTCGAAAGTTCGGGTCCCCATTGACTTCAATGGGGTTCGGGTTCGGGGTCAAGTTCGGGTCAAGTTTGGGTCCCGAACTCGAACTTTTTTCTGAAGTTTGGCCGAACCCATCGAACCTGAACATCCAGGTGTCCGCTCAACTCAACGCATCAAGCGTAGGAAATTAACAAGATATGTGTCTTCCATCAAGTCCCCGCAAGGACATGATCTTTTTTGCTCTGATGCAATTGCCGAACAATTTAGGCTTTTCTATAAGTCCCTATATAATCTGCCACACCCTAGTGGAGAGATACATACTTCAACTTGTGATACCTCAGCTATTGACTTTCTGGACACTCTAGACCTCCCTACACTTTCTCCTGCTCAACGTGAAGCCTTAGAGAAACCATTTACACTAGCGGAGCTCACTCTAGCTCTTAAAACCTCCTCAAAGGGCAAGTGCCCTGGCCCAGGTGGCCTCCCGACTGCTTATTATTCCACTTTCCAAAACTCCCTCCTCCCCCACTTACTTTCCGTTTGTAATTTAGCCCTGCAAAATCACTCTTTATCATCTGATATGACTAATGCCCTGATCACCATTATCCCCAAGGAGGGCAAGGATCCCACTTTGTGCGCTAATTATCGCCCTATATCCTTGCTAAATATAGATTTAAAGCTCTTGGCAAAAATGATAGCCACCAGACTTCAGTCTTACCTTCCTGACCTGATTCACTCTGATCAGGTGGGGTTTGTAAAAGGCAGCGAGGGGAAAGATAATACCACCAAAGTCCTTGATGCCCTTTTCACTCCCTCACATAAAAGATTGCCCTTAGTACTCCTTGGTACTGATGCTGAAAAAGCATTCAACCGAATATCCTGGTCCTATATTAAACATACCTTATCTAAATTTAATTTCCCAACCCCATATATTAACGCTATCTTTGCTATGTATAAATATTCCTCTGCTTCAGTCCTGGTAAACAATCTCACCTCCGCCCGATTTTCTATTAAGAATGGGACACGCCAGGGATACCCCCTTTCTCCCCTTATCTTTGTCCTGGTGATGGAAACACTCATGCAGGCCTTGAGACAGGAGAAAGATATCTTGGGATTAAAAGTGGGATCTCAGGAATTTAAATTAGCGGCTTTTGCCGACGACCTCTTGATCCTCACCACGAATCCTATTAAATCCATGCCCTTTATTACATCCCTCCTACAGAAATTAGTCTCTCTCTCTAACTTTAAAGTTAAACCGCGTAAGTCCCAGATTCTACACATGGGCCTCTCCCATACTTTAATTTCAACCCTCCAATTAGATTCCCCATTTAATTGGTCCTCTCAACAGTTAACTTATTTTGGTATTAAAATATCCCCACCCTTGTCTGATCTTTTTCACGTTAATTACACCCCTCTCCTAAGATCTATTGTTGCCCAGCTGGACTCTTTGGATTTCCCATACCTATCATGGTTTGGTAGAAAAAATATAGTGATGTCATTAGTGATCCCAAAGCTCAATTACTTACTTAAGGTACTGCCGATTGCAATCCCTAAATCATACTTCCGATCCTTGAATCGCCATATCCGCCATTTCATTAGGCAAGGAAAGAAACCTAGAATTTCCTTCTCTACCTTGACTAAGCCCAAACAGTTTGGGGGAATAGGTCTTCCTGACCCTGAATTTTATTTGAAAGCTATTCACCTCTGTAGAGTGGTGGACTGGCTCTGATCCTACCCCAAATAAGCAATGGCCTCCCTTTGGAAAATATATACTTTCCTTCCTCCCTTAGGGCCCTGTTGTTAGCGGGCCGAATGCTTCCGGACCCTTTCTTAATCCCTAATCCTATTGTACGCACCACCATAAAGGTATGGGGGTGGTTCTCTGCCACTCATAAGCCCTTTGCTATACCGTCCCCTCTTCTCCAAATTATAGATGTGATTTCTCTCACCCCTAAAGCCCTCAGGGAATCTTGTCCTCTTGCGGCCAGATCTTCCCCTACTTTGATAATTGATCTGTTGGACGCAGAGTTGGTGCTGGGGGCGAAATTGGGCATCCCACCTTCACATAGTTTACTCCTCAACTCCCTTAGAAAGGAAGTCGCTCATTGGGCTAAATATTTTAATACCCAGTTTACCCTGAATTGGTTTGAAAGTCTATTGACTTATTTTAGATACCCCTCTAAACTAATCTCCACTCTGTATAAGAAACTGGTTCTCCCTTCCCTGGATGTCAAACCAGCTGTAAATAGCCAATAAGAAAAAGATCTAGAGAGGCAATTCTCACTATCTGAGATTAATAGACTCTTCAGAACCCCCCACAAACATTCGCAATCTGTCCGTGTGCAAGAAAATGGATACAAAGTCTTGTTCTGGTGGTACATCCCAGACCTATGCTGGAGATGCAGATCGGATAGAGGCATGTTTATTCATATATGGTGGAAGTGCCCTCTTATAGCTGCTTGGTGGAAAGAGATCTTTCATCTGAGTAACAAAATTAGCCTTTCAAATTTCCCTTGCTCTCCTGAAATAGCTCTCTTATCCTTTGGCATCCAGGGAGTTGACACTCATAAAGCATCCCTCTTCTCCATCTTAATCTCGGCCGTCCACCTATTAATACCTACATTCTGGCGCTCTTCTGATGTATCCAGCGTTGACCATTCGATCAACAAGGTAGACCAGTTTTACTGTTTGGAAGAGATCTCACATTGGGAATCCATTCTAGAAATGTTTTCCTCTCAATCTGGACTCTTTGGAAGTCTTATAGGCAGTTTACATAAAGTATTGTAGTTAACATTATGGTATGTACCCGTGCACCTCTCTTGACAAGCTTTTAAGATTGTTGTCTTGATATCTTCTTGGTATGACAACTATGTTTCCAGACAATTACTTGTTTCTTCTTTGTAATAGGATAATCATTTGATGTTACATTTTCCTTGATGTATTTCATTCCCTGATCTTTTGACATGTATGTCTTCTCAAAATTAATAAAAATAGTTACGGTAAATAAAAAAATAAAAAAAATAAAAGAAAATGTGTGACATTGTGGTGGATGGCAGTCCCGTCCAAGCGTTGTTGGACACACGGAGCCAGTTGAGCCTGGTACATGCCAGCTTGGTAGCTGTGCTGGACAAAATGTTAAGTGTGCTGGACATTTATGGGGATAGCAAGGACTATCCTGTGGCCCTCACTGAGTGTAAGACTGCAGTGGGAACTGGGACTTATGAACTTGGAGTTGCAAATACGCTCATGCATGGTGTAGTGTTGGGCCGTGATTTCTCCTTCTTCTGGGAGATGTGGGGATATGGAGACACTTCTGCAGCAAGTGACGAAACTTCTGCAGAACTAGGGCCTATCCCTTTAAATGAAGGTGTGAAGGAGATGACCATTGGAAACAATGGTGCAGATAAGTGCAAAATGAATTGTCAGTTAGAAGAGGTAACTTTGGAATTGCTAAACTCAGGGATCCTATGCTAACCCGTGTAAGAGGTAGCCGGATAGTGAAACCTGGGGTTGACAGAAGTGTTGTAAAATCTGAAGTACATGTGGTTACTGAGAAAAGGCCTAATAAAAATGTGAAGTTATGTGAAATATGTAATTGTGATGATGATGACGACACCCCTTTTCCTTTGCAGGCTGTGATCGGGGAAGAAGCTTCCCCTGCTGGTAAAAATGTATGTAATTTGACAATGCTGATTGATAATGTTGGTAGCACACCGCTGAGGAAACCCACTAATAAATGTGCAGGAAAGTGTGGCATGGTTAGAGGGGGTATGAAAGGGATTTTCATAATCTTACTTTTGATACATCACAGATTAGACATATATTATACAAGCCTCATCTCTTGTGGAAATGCAGTACCTCGAATTAGCACATATCACACCCTGCCAGTGCTGGACACAATAGCAGCATCCCTGAACAAAGGAGCTATTTAACATCTCACCTCACATACAATGACAATGAACTGAGATAACCTATTCAACTTATTAGCATGTAGAGGAAAACCTGTTCAATCTAAAATAGCTCTTTTGCAAGTATTGTATATAGCAGATACCAGCATTGTTTAACAAAGTTTCAACTGTATTTTGACAACACACGTTCCCAAGGCCTCTTAAGAAATACCAGGATTGTTCCAATTGGATCTTGAGAGACAATATGCGCCCACCCCCAAAAGGCCCTATAAGTATGTGCTGAAAAATAAAGATGTCAGATATTTAACAACCTATGTTGACGCACGGTTGAGATTTATCTCCTGATCAGAAGCAAACCGGATATTCATTGCACAGGGAAATATTCATGGGTTGGAGGTCTGATGCCTCATCATATACCAGCATAAACCTGCCTGAGAAAAACTGCTAACAGTTTGGTGTCAGAAGGTGGGATCCACCAAAATACAGTATCGGGTAAGTGATTCTATATTTAAGATATATATTATTACTGCCCTATACTGTAAGAGTGGATTATTTGAACCCGGTAAGCGCTTCTGATAAGCGTCATCCAGGAATCTGATATTCCTAAAGAAATAGAGGGATCTGAAGTCCCAGCGGAATCTGATATTCCTAAAGAAATAGAGGGATCTGAAGTCCCAGATGAATCTGATATTCCTGAAAAAATGGGGTCTGTAGTCCCCTAATCTGAAAAACAGTATTGTGTGCAATGAATATCCTTTGCTAAAACCTGTATATTGCTGTATAGTTGCTTAAGCATATTTAGTCATTATATATAGATAAGGTTGAATTTTACTGTATAGACTGTGTATAGATTATGTATAGATTGTATGTGAGTTCATGCTGATATTGAAGGTATAAAATTGGCCATCAATAGTTTAAAATCTGCCATAAATTCAGGAGTAGTATGAGCCTGAATTAGAAGTAATACCATCCAGAATAGTTTAAAATCTGCCATAAATTCAGGAGTAGTTATGAACCTGAATTAGAAGAAATAGGAAAAAAAAAACACATAAACTGATAAACATAAGGTTTATCAGTAAGTATTTTTGCACTGAACACAAACATCCTTTGATAAACCTCCAAATTCAGCTGATCTCACTGTATATTTTAGCTAAGTAAAAATGGGCAATTCTTATGGTAAGAAGGATCCCAAAAAGAAACTGAATTTTAAATTTAGAACTGAAAATCATGTTCCTAAGTCTGCTGCGAATCACTCTATGGTAAAACTGTCTCCTAAAAATGAATTGGGGGAAAGTCCAAAAATGTTTGTCCAGAGGTGTTTAGGTCCATTTTATACTGATCCTTGGGTTGATAATATGTGTAAATGGACAGAAGTAATGAAATGTACTGACCCGTTCCCAAAAGAAGGGTCTTTTTCAGACTTTCATATGGCCATGATCAAGGGCCTATGTCTGAATGACATAGACACTTTTCCATGGTACAAAGGAGACCCTCACTGGAATAAAATGTATATGAAAACTTGCGGCCAAGCATGGCTATCTGTGCAAAAGTTTTGGACTGACTTGTGCAGTTCAAACACAAGACAACAAAGTAAAACCCCCATTGTGACTCCAACTCCTGTCCCACCCCCATATCTGCCATTGTACCCTGTAGAAACAAAATTAACAACAGAATCAGATGATGAGATGTGCGCACACTTGACTCTACCACAGGTTCCTGGCTTTACAGAACCTGAGGAACAAGTTTTGTCTGAGCATACTAATCAGCCTATTGTACAGTCTGCACAGCCCAGTAGAACAATATATGCAAGGGCATTAAAGATTCAAGGGCTGACCAAAGACTCTTAACGGTCTATGGTCAAAGGGATGAGTAGTAAATTGGATGGGAAGACCCTTCCCAACCCCATGGACAATGAGTCCATTAATTCTGATGCCTAGAGACTTGCAGCAGATACAAGAGGAATATGTGGCAAAACTGATTAAGAAATTAAACATTGACTATGATGATATTTCGCTCTTGTTTCCCTCGCCAACAGGTGCACCAACCCAACCCTCGTCTTACAGGAAAAGATGGCACTGGATTATCTTTTAGCTTCTTAGGGGGGTTTCTGTGAGTTTATAGAAGAGGACTGCAGATACCAGGGATAAAGTCCAGGCCCATATGGATAAGGTCACTGTAATTCAGGACAGAGATAGGGCTATTACTGAGGGATAGAATCCTTTCGCAGCTTTGGGTGGTTTTGGAGATTTTCTGTTTTCCATAGGTAACTGGTTGAAGGAAATAGGAGTATATATATCCTCATGTTGTTGTTTTTCTCTTTATCATATATATCCTGGTGAGATGCTCCTGCTGTTTGATCGATCGGATCGCCCAGTCACGTGCAGATAATCACATCCTAATCGCAGCTCCCAGATACACCATGGATCAACCTATGTCTTTGATGGAAAGGATGTCCAACTAAACGTTCATTGCCACGCCACGCCACACCTTACCACATCAGGACCTCGCTCAGAGTCAACTCCCCGAAGAATCTAACCGAAGGATGGAGCATCATCATGGAGGCAATGACACCCAAGGAGTATCACAATCGACGAGGGCAAGCTGAGGAAACCGAAAATTCAGCAAGAGACTCAAAGAACACAGGGGACATATTACAGAGAGGAGGGAACTGTCGTGGAAAGTTTTATTAAGCATAGGATGACTATAGTAGACTTTCTTTTTGGCTTAGGAATGGTATGTAGGTTTATTTTCTATATGCCTCCCCGTGTAAGGTCTGACCTGATTACGGTTATGAGAGCGTGATCGGGTCAGGTCGTTGCAAGGGAAATTCTATAAATCAGCACTCTGGTCCCTACTTCCCATGTGAAAGCCACCACCGTTGGTTTGAGAGGGATCCAATGACTGCTGGCTCTGAGAGCAATGTTCTTAGTGAAAGCTACCAGCGGGTCCTCATCAGCAACGGTGCGGTATGGCACACTGATGCCGGTCTCACTGAACCATGGGCGCCCCAACATAGAACATTGGTTGGTGGGACTGGTGTCCATGTGAATGCTATATCACCTTTATTGGTCGACCCTGTTTTAAAAGACCTTCCTCAGGGACTGATCCCCCCTTTCGGAACCATGTCTAACAGAGATTCACTGTGGGTCAGTAGCATATTTGTACCAGATTAAATAGATGTTGTCCGATTAGGGCCACATTTGTTTAAAAGAAGGCTGATTCATTTGGGAGCATTTGCGCATGTTCTGGGTATGGTAGTGGATGGTGAGTGTTTGAGCGCCACCCACCGCCACTCTCGGGAAATGTGCAAATGTGTACCTTCCAGGTCTAAAAAGTATTTCTATTGGTCAAGGCATGAGGTGGAATGTACCTGTATATCTGTAACATTACTGGGCAGCCATGTGCCATGGAGGGCGGGGTTAGCCAAGTAATAGGTCTAACCCGAATATCCTATCTATGTGTAGAGCTTGCATGCCTTATCTTCTTTCTTACTTTTCTTTCTTCTCTCTCTTTACTATGCAGGAGATTTTTTCCTCCTGTGCGCCAAATTACACAGAAGGTTTTTTTTTATCTCCTTCATAGTCTTTAGTGTCTTCATGTGTCTCACACACACACACACACACACACACATGTTATATATATACATATATATATATATATATATATATATATATACATACACACACACACACACACGGCCTTAGATGGAGGAAAACGTACAGTGATCCAGTTTTTATATATATATATATATATATAAAGTTGGGATCAATGGTTGGATTGAAAGGGATTTTCATAATCTTACTTTTGAAACCTGTTCAATGTAAAATAGCTCTTTTGCAAGTATTGTATATAGCAGATACCAGCATTGTTTAACAAAGTTTTAACTGTATTTTGACAACACACGTTCCCAAGGCCTCTTAAAGGGCTTCTGTCACCCCACTAAAGTGATTTTTTTTTTTGGGCTAGTTAAATTAGTTATATTGCGATATATGAAAATATAATTGTGTTACTTACTTTGATCCAGCAGTTTCTGCAAAAAACGAAGTTTTATAATATGTAAATTCGGTCTCTACCAGCAAGTAGGGCGGCTACTTGCTGGTAGCTGCTGCAGAAATCCGCCCCCTCGTCGTGTTGATTGACAGGGCCAGCCGGGATCTCCTCCTCCGGCCAGCCCTGTCGGCATTTCAAAAATCGCGCGCCTGTGTTCATTCGGCGCAGGCGCTCTGAGATGAGGAGGCTCGTCTCCTCAGCACTCCCTCAGTGCGCCTGCGCCGATGACGTCTTCTATTTCGGTTATGTCATCGGCGCAGGCGCACTGAGGGAGTTCTGAGGAGACGAGCCTCCTCATCTCAGAGTGCCTGCGCCGAATCAACACAGGCGCGCGATTTTTAAAATGCCGACAGGGCTGGCCGGAGGAGGAGATCCCGGCTGGCCCTGTCAATCAACACGACGAGGGGGCGGATTTCTGCAGCAGCTACCAGCAAGTAGCCGCCCTACTTGCTGGTAGAGACCGAATTTACATACTATAAAACTTCGTTTTTTGCAGAAACTGCTGGATCAAAGTAAGCAACACAATTATATTTTCATATATCGCAATATAACTAATTTAACTAGCCCAAAAAAAAAAAATCACTTTAGTGGGGTGACAGAAGCCCTTTAAGAAATACCAGGATTGTTCCAATTGGATCTTGAGAGAGAATATGCGCCCACCCCCAAAAGGCCCTATAAGTATGTGCTGAAAAATAAAGATGTCAGATATTTAACAACCTATGTTGACGCACGGTTGAGATTTATCTCCTGATCAGAAGCAAACCGGATATTCATTGCACAGGGAAATATTCATGGGTTGGAGGTCTGATGCCTCATCATATACCAGGATAAACCTGCCTGAGAAAAAGCGCTAACAGGGTACCACACATACCAGGTGCGGATAAGCAGTCTCTACAGTATTCTATGGGTAGTGAGATCATGTGTAGTGTTGATAAAGATGCTGTAACGTACAACGCAAACCAGGCAAATGAAAGAGAGCCTGAGCGGGTTCAGGACATGAACCTGAGTAAGTGGGGAGAAGTCAGTATATAGGCAGTGGAAGACTTCCTGGCCGGTCTGACCATCCCGAAGGAGCAAGCAGAAGAACGTGACCATGCTGAAGCAGAGGCTCGTGAAAGAGAGGTCAAAGCGCTCTCCTTGGCACGCTCTCTGGAAGAGGCCCTTAAAATGAAGACTGAGTTAGAAAGGCTTAACATGCAGCTGCGCACTGAAATGGAAGCAGAGCTTGAAGATGAAAGAAAGCAACGTTCGTTGGCTGTAGCAACTAGAGAAGACGCCATTAAACAAGCGCAATTGAAGGATTACCAGAGAGAGTTGGAAGATACTAGAGCATCCAGGGATGATATTTTAAATCAGTCTAAAGAAAATAAAAAGAAACTTAAAATTCTGGAGGCGGAGATGATCCATATGCAGGAGGAGCTTGCTACAGCAGAGCGGGCCAAAAGGGAAGCCCAACAGGGTTATACTGAATTGGCCAACGACAGAGAAAGGCTACCCTCCAGATTGACCAGATGAATGTTGATCTGAATGCCGAACATAATAATGCTCAGAAGAATGGGAATGCCCGTCAGTAATTGGAGCGATAAAACAAGGAGTTAAAAACAAAATTGCAAGAATTGGAAGACTCTATTGAAACCAAATTCAAAGCATCAGTCACGGCCTTGGAAGCAAAGATCGCACAACTGGAGAAACAGCTTGATACTGAGACAAAAGAAAGAGAGGCTGCAAGTAAACAAGTCTGTCGCTCAGAGAAAAGTAAGCTGCATATGAAACTGTTTAAGCGCCAGGTAGAAGAGGCCAAGAAATCCAAGTCAGCACCTGTTGAGAATGGGTCTGAAGATGGTGGCACTGCGGTGCCGACAGAGGCAGAGAAGATGTAAGAAGTTTAGGCTGAAAGCGCTGATAGGGATGAAGAAGCCAAGAGAATCATGAGAGTGAGTAGCCAGGACCTGGTCATGAAAGACATCCGCTCCGTCGCCAACGCATTCCAGGAGGTCCATAGCCTTCTGGGGATGAAATACAGTGAGATGGACGACCAATATCCAGATGCTGTCTACTTCTCCAAGATAGCTCTCCTGGAGATTGCACAAATAGAGAACAATGTCCTTGGTGACCCTCTGGAGGGAATGCCAAAAGAGGAAGATGAAGAGTCTGATAAGGACCCCAATATTCCCCGTATGTCGAACCTCGATGAGAAAGAAAAGGAGGAATAAATGGTGGAGGTATATGATGCCATGTCCAAGAAGAATTAGAAGGCTATTAAAGAAGCTGTAGAGCCCAAAGAAGAGGCTGAAGGAGAGTCAGCCGAAGTGGAAAAAGCCACTGAAGAGGCAGAGGACTATGAAACTGCCACCAAATCTGAGAAAACCTCTGCTGAAAAGAGGAAAAAAGTGAACCGGATGGGTTTAAAAAGAGCGAGCAGTGACAAGCATGCTCTGCTGAAGGAGCTCTCTAAAGCAAAGGAGAAAGTGTCTGGACACGACCATGACTGGGAAGAACTTGACTTGACTTAGTCAAGAGCTGCAGCAGTCAAAGAAAGGGCATGAGCATGTGCGAGAGCCAGAGAATCCAAAGGGAGAGCCTGTCAATCGTATAAAAACATACTCTGAAAAGAGTACCAGAAGCCAAGATCGAAACTTTAAGAGTAAATAAAAAAGAGAGATGCTATCTATTGATAAAATAAAGAAACAAAGGGAGCATGAACGCCAGAGTCAGAGTGCGAGACTATATCATCATCGTTCGTAAAAGAGTAGAACAAGAGTTCTATCTGCTAGATAGAAAGTCAGTATTGGTGACAAACCAAGCTCTGCTGGCCTGGATGTGGCAGAATAAGGGGAAAAAGGTGACACTAGCCACTAGAGTTGAGCGGACACCTGGATATTCGGGTTCGGCAGGTTTGGCCGAACTTGAAAAAAAAGTTCGGGTTCGGGACCCGAACTTGACCCCGAACCCCATTGAAGTCAATGGGGACCCGAACTTTTGGGCACTAAAATGGCTCTAAAATAGTCCTGGAAAGGGCTAGAGAGCTGCAAAAGACATCAAAATGTGCTTAACCACTTCCCATCTGGGCCCTTTGCCCCCTTCCTGACCAGGCCAAATTTTGCAAAACGGACATATCTCACTTTATGTGGTAATAACTTTGGAACGCCTTTATTTATCCAAGTCATTCAGAGATTGTTTTCTCGTGACACATTGTACTTCATGATAGTCATAAATTTGAGTCAAAATATTTCACCTTTATTTATGAAAAAATCCCAAATTTACCCAAAAATTTAAAAAAAATCGCAATTTTCTAAATTTCAATTTCTCTGCTTTTAAAACAGAAAGTGATACCTCATAAAATATTTATTATTTAACATTCCCCATATGTCTACTTTATGTTGGCATCATTTTGGAAATGTCATTTTATTTTTTTAGGACGTTAGAAGGCTTAGAAGTTTAGAAGCAATTCTTCAAATTTTTAAGAAAATTGCCAAAACCCACTTTATAAGGACCAGTTCAGGTCTGAAGTCACTTTGTGGGGCCTACATAGTGGATACCCCCATAAATGACCCCATTGTAGAAACTACACCCCTCAAGGTATTCAAAACCGATTTTACAAACTTTGTTAACCCTTTAGGCGTTCCACAAGAATTAAAGGAAAATGGAGATCAAATTTTTAAATTTCACTTTTTTGGCAGATTTTCCATTTTAATCAATTTTTTTCTCTAACACATCGATGGTTAACAGCCAAACAAAACTCAATATTTATTACCCAGATTCTGCGGTTTACAGAAACACCCCACATGTGGTCGTAAACTGCTGTATGGGCACACGGCAGGGCGCAGAAGGAAAGGAACTCCACATGGTTTTTAGATGCCATGTCCCATTTGAAGCCCCCTGATGCACCCTTACAGTAGAAACTCCCAAGAAGTGACCCCATTTTGGAAACTAGGGGATAAGGTGCCAGTTTTATTAGTACTATTTTTGGGTACATATGATTTTTTGATCATTCAATATAACACTTTATGGGGCAAGGTGACCAAAAAATTGGTTGTTTTAGCACAGTTTCTATTTATTTATTTTTACAGCGTTCACCTTAGGGGTTCAGTCAAGGGACATTTTTATAGAGCAGATTGTTACGGACGTGGCGATACCTAATATGTATACTTTTTCTCATTTATTAAAGTTTTACACAATAATAGCAAAAGGGGGTTCTTGTCACCCAGCAATAGAACAGAGGATTTTGAGAAATTTAGGCCCCTGTCACCCAGGCACAGCAGGGGTTTGTATACGCCAAAAATGGTAAAATGTCACCCGACAATTGAAGATAAGAATTTTTTCAATTTAGGGCACTAAAATTGGCACTTTTTTGCATTAAAATGGCTCTAAAATAGTCCTTGAAAAGGCTAGAGGGATGTAAAAGGCAGTAAAATGTGCTTAAGAGCATGGTAACTGCTCTGCAAACAAATGTGGATAGGCAAATAACTTAAAATGAAATAAAATAACAAAAAATTACAAATTATTAACCTGCAACTCCGAGAAGGAGGTGGTGAATGTGGTGTTGTAGGTGGAGGCAGCAATGGAGGAGGTAGCCAACAATGTTTTTTTATATTTTTTATTGGGGTAGGTAGCCCCCAAAATATTGGGACAAATAAAAAAAATGAAAACAAAGAATCATTGCACTTGACTTGAGTACAAGAATGTATGTTTGATGGTGGTATAAATGTCTATTCTGCACATATGTCGGCCATGCTAACCCTGCCTTCTGAGGTGCTGGCGCTCACACAGCTGCGTTGGCGACCTCTTCCTCCTCCCCTGCCTTCTCCTTGTGCTTCCACTTGTCCCCCGGCGTCAGTCGGGAATGCTCTCAGGAGAGCGTCTACCAGCGTGCGCCTGTAGTCGCGTATCTTCTGATCACGCTCCAGTGAGGGAATTAAGGACGGCACATTGTCTTTGTAACAGGGATCCAGCAGGGTGGCCACCCAGTAGTCAGCACAAAATGTGGGCAACTCTGCAGTCGTTGCGCAGGCACTGCAGCATGTACAGTAGGTGTTTGTGATATTGTGCTTTTAGCACGACAGCGTCGCGCTGATACTCGGCGACATGGTGCCGAGATCTCGCACTCACTGGAATAGTGACAGCACATCCCAGCAAGCGCGTCATAGAAGCGACGGGAGATCCGACTTGGATTCCCGCCAATTCTACACGTGTGCGGCGTTTGTTATGAATCCTGAGGGGGAAGTCCCCGCCGGATTTTAAATAAAAATCCGGCATGGGTCCCCCCCTCAGGAGCATACCGGGCCCTTAGGTCTGTTATGGGTTGTAAGGAGAGCCCCCCCTACGCCGAAAAAAAGGCGTAGGGGGTCCCCCTACAATCCATACCAGACCCGTATCCAAAGCACGCTACCCGGCCAGCCAGGAAGGGAGTGGGGACGAGCGAGCCCCCCCCCCCCCCTCCTGAGCCGTACCAGGCTGCATGCCCTCAACATGGGGGGGTTGGGTGCTCTGGGGCAGGGGGCGCACTGCGGCCCCCCCACCTCAGAGCACCCTGTCCCCATGTTGATGAGGACAGGGCCCCTTCCCGACAACCCTGGCCGTTGGTTGTCGGGGTATGCGGGCGGGAGGCTTATCGGAATCTGGGAGCCCCCTTTAATAAGGGGGCCCCCAGATACCGGCCCCCCACCCTAAGTGAATGAGTATGGGGTACATCGTACCCCTACCCATTCACCTGCAAGAAAAGTGGTAAAAACACAAATAAACCACACAGTGTATTAAAATATTTTATTTTTCTGCTCCGGAGGCCGCCCCCTGTCTTCTTTATTAGCTCTTTTACCAGGGGGGGCTCTTCTTCTTCCGCTATCCTGACGGGTCTTCTCCGCTATCCGGGGGGTCTTCTCAACTCTCCGGGGTTCTCCTTCTGTCTTCTCCGCTCTCCGTTGTTGACTCGGCGCACCCCGGTTCTTCGTCTCGCGAGATCTCGGATTTTAAATAAAAATTTAGCGAGACGAAGAACCGGGGTGCGCCGAGTCAACAACGGAGAGCGGCGAAGACAGAAGGAGAACCCCGGAGAGTTGAGAAGACCCCCCGGATAGCGGAGAAGACCCGTCGGGATAGCGGAAGAAGAAGAGCCCCCCCTGGTAAAAGAGCTAATAAAGAAGACAGGGGGCGGCCTCCGGAGCAGAAAAATAAAATATTTTAATACACTGTGTGGTTTATTTGTGTTTTTACCACTTTTCTTGCAGGTGAATGGGTAGGGGTACGATGTACCCCATACTCATTCACTTAGGGTGGGGGGCCGGTATCTGGGGGCCCCCTTATTAAAGGGGGCTCCCAGATTCCGATAAGCCTCCCGCCCGCATACCCCGACAACCAACGGCCAGGGTTGTCGGGAAGGGGCCCTGTCCTCATCAACATGGGGACAGGGTGCTCTGAGGTGGGGGGGCCGCAGTGCGCCCCCTGCCCCAGAGCACCCAACCCCCCCATGTTGAGGGCATGCAGCCTGGTACGGCTCAGGAGGGGGGGGGGGCGCTCGCTCGTCCCCACTCCTTTCCTGGCTGGCCGGGTAGCGTGCTTTGGATACGGGTCTGGTATGGATTGTAGGGGGACCCCCTACGCCGTTTTTTTCGGCGTAGGGGGGGCTCTCCTTACAACCCATAACAGACCTAAGGGCCCGGTATGCTCCTGAGGGGGGGACCCATGCCGGATTTTTATTTAAAATCCGGCGGGGACTTCCCCCTCAGGATTCATAACAAACGCCGCACACGTGTAGAATTGGCGGGAATCCAAGTCGGATCTCCCGTCGCTTCTATGACGGCTCTGTCTCCATCGCGGCAAGCCAGCTCGGCGCTGGCTCCCGCGATGGGGCTCGTAGGTGCTCAATCTCGCCGAGAAAGAGAGCGAGATTGACACAAAATCGGGTTCACCTACTGTAGTCGCTCATGTGTGCCAGGTTGCCCAGAGGTAAGGACAAGCTGTCCTCTGTGGGAAGCGTATCGTCTGCGTCCTCCGTATCCCCCCAGCCACGCACCCGTGATGGGCCCGAGCTGCGTTGGATGCCAACCCGCTGTAAACATGCTTCATCCCCATCCTCATCCTCCTACTCCTCGTCCTCCAGTAGTGGGCCCTGGCTGGCCAAATTTGTACCTGGCCTCTGCTGTTGCAAAAATCCTCTTTCTGAGCCACTTTTAAAAGACTGGCCTGAAAGTGTTAGAGATGACCCCTTTTCCTCCTCCTCCTCGTCCTGGGCCACATCCTCTTCCATCATCGCCCTAAGTGTTTTCTCAAGGAGACATAGAAGTGGTATTGTAACACTGATAACGGTGTCATCGCCACTGGCCATGTTGGTGGAGTACTCAAAACAGCGCAATAGGGCACACAGGTCTCGCATGGAGGCCCAGTCATTGGTGGTGAAGTGGTGCTGTTCCGCAGTGCGACTCACCCGTGCGTGCTGCAGCTGAAACTCCACTATGGCCTGCTGCTACTCGCACAGTATCTCCAGCATGTGCAAGGTGGAGTTCCACCTGGTGGGCACGTCGCATATGAGGCGTTGAGCGGGAAGGCCGAAGTTACGCTGTAGAGCAGACAGCCGAGCGGCGGCAGGATGGGAACGCCAGAAGCGCGCACAGACAGCCCTCACTTTATGCAGCAGCTCTGACATGTCGGGGTAGTTGTGAATGAATTTCTGCACCACCAAATTCAGCACATGCGCCAGGCAAGAGATGTGCGTCAAACCGGCTAGTCCCACAGCTGCAACGAGATTTCGCCCATTATCGCACACCACCAGGCCGGGCTTGAGGCCCACTGGCAGCAACCACTCGTCGGTCTGTTGTTCTATACCCCGCCACAACTCCTGCGCGGTGTGGGGCCTGTCCCCCAAACACATCAGTTTCAGAACGGCCTGCTGACGTTTACCCCTGGCTGTGCTGAAGTTGGCGGTGAAGGTCTGTCGCTGACTGGATGAGGAGGTGGTAGAAGAGGAGGAGGAAGCCGAGTAGGAAGAGGAGGTAACAGGAGGCAAAGAATGATGCCCTGCGATCCTTGGTGGCGGAAGGACGTGCGCCAAACAGCTCTCCGCCTGGGGCCCAGCCGCCACTACATTTACCCAGTGTGCAGTTAGGGAGATATGAGATATGGCGTCCCTGGCCGTGCTTACTGGTCCACGTATCTGTGGTTAGGTGGACCTTGCCACAGATTGCGTTGCGAAGTGCACACTTGATTTTATCCGATACTTTGTTGTGCAGGGAGGGCACGGCTCCCCTGGAGAAGTAGTGGCGGCTGGGAACGACGTACTGTGGGACAGCAAGCGACATGAGCTGTTTGAAGCTGTTCGTTTCCACCAGCCTGAATGAGAGCATTTCAAAGGCCAGCAGTTTAAAAATGCTGGCATTCAGAGCCAGGGATCGAGGGTGGCTAGGTGGGAATTTACGCTTTCTCTCAAAGTTTTGTGAGATGGAGAGCTGAACGCTTCCGTGTGACATGGTGTTGTGCATTTTCATAAGTGTACAATGTATCTGATGATACTATATTCAATATGGATGATCATTGCCTTTAACAACATGTGATCAGCATGAACCTGGAAAAAACCAAGATGGGTTCATGGCAAGTTCAATGTGTTAAAAGTGAATATATAGAGAAGACTATACTTATATTATTGTTTAGAGACATGGATTTATCTACACAGGTTTCTATAAACTTGTCTGTCTGAGGAACAATGGGTGTTTCATGGCTAAACCATGATCTGATAAGAGACGTCCATAAAACACATCTGGTGTGGAACAGATATCTATTCATATATTCACATATAGATATATATATATTCCTGTGCATTTATTTAGCGTTTGAACTTGTTAATGATTCATATATATTATGCAATATTGATATATTATAACCAAATATTATTAATGTATCTTTATATGTCTGTATCTCACTGAGAGGATATATTCTAGTGGATATAGAGAATGTTAAGTTGAATTTTCTTAAATAGGATTTATTTTAGAGGAGCTGATGTTATTTCAAACATCATTACTCAATAGCTGAAGACAGTTAAGATACACAAACCAGAAGAACCCTTATCTACCCCCTAAATTCAGGGATTAGGAAAACTTCTGATACCGCCAGTCAGTCTGAGCAAAGTGTCAGAAAGAGTCCCTCCTAATTGATTTAAGTTGGGAAAGATCAGAGTTTAAGTAGTAATAAAACAATCTATATATGTGTTAATTCTTAAAATATTCAAAATTGTTATATGATACAACAGTGCCATCAAGTGGTAGATGGGCAGAAGTTTCTAAAGAATGTCAATTAGATGACATCATCCCCATGTTTAACATACGTCACACCCACCTTATCTAATTGGTAATCCCTAATCCAAGAGGGGATGGGAATAGATAAGGATTGGGATATCTGATCCAGTTTTGGGAGATCAGGACACTTCACAAACCTCACAAAAAGAAAAACTTCACAAGGACTTCACAAAGAAACACTTTACAAAGATTCATTCATCAGCATCACTTCACACGTCAGGAACGTACCATAGGACGGGACATTTCTAAATCTTGGAAAGCTGGGTCCATTCTAAAAGCTCTTTATCCCAAAGCCAGGGGTAATGTATAATCTATTTTCATTTGCAGTAATTATAAATCGCTCCAATTGGCATATAGTTGAGACCTCATTATTAGTGGGTCAATAGTGTTAAAACAATTATTTTATGGGAAATTTTAATGAACGTGCACATCATTAGAATTCCTGTAATATTGCTATCAGAGTGGAATCTCTGATTGGATTTTATTATCCGTAGTTAGGCCAACGGGCGTATTTATAAGGTGTCTCTTACTGCCATATTCTTTGATTGAGCATAAGGGATTTTCCACAGATTCATTTCTATTGTTTTTGTTGTTGTTACATTATAATATTTTGATAATCAGTATACTAATTGGTAATAATTTGATAATAATTTGAATAACATTATATTGTACTTGGTGTACTAAATTAAGTGAGCCCGGCGTAAACGGCGGAGCATCATCTTGTGGTCAATTTTGATATTATCCTTGTATTCATTTGTATGCCATTTTTACTGCATGTATTTATTTGTAATAAATTATATTTTATATAATTAATTGCACCCTGTTTCATTATCTGCACAAATTAACTTTAGATCTCATCAATAAAAGAACTGGCGTTTATATGTCCGCCAATTAAATTTTTTATTTTTAATTTTTCATATTTCATAAAAATATGAAATCATGATTTTTATGATTTCATATCTTATATGAAATAAGT
Source organism: Bufo bufo (assembly GCF_905171765.1). Classification (NCBI taxonomy): domain Eukaryota; kingdom Metazoa; phylum Chordata; class Amphibia; order Anura; family Bufonidae; genus Bufo; species Bufo bufo. Next base: position 655,318,733 of record NC_053389.1, read on the forward strand.
ACCCGACAATGGAGATGCTTGGTGACGGAAGTGGTGTTGTTGGTGGCACATCCTCTGTTTGCTGGGCGGCAGGTGCCAACGTTCCTCCAGAGGCGGAGGAAGAGGCCGAGGCAGCAGCAGAAGAGGGAGCAGGAGGAGCCTGAGCTCTTTCTTGGTTTTGAAGGTGCTTACTCCACTGCAGCCCGTGTCTCGCATGTAGATGCCTGGTCATGCAGGTTGTGCTAAGGTTCAGAACATTAAGGCCTCGCTTCAGGCTCTGATGGCACAGCGTGCAAACCACTCGTGTCTTGTCGTCAGCACATTGTGTGTAGAAGTGCCATGCCAGGGAACTCCTTGAAGCTGCCTTTGGTGTGCTCGGTCCCTGGTGACAATGGCCAGTAGCAGGCGAACTGTTTTGGCAACGGCTGCTCTGCTTTTGCACCCTGCTCCCGCTTTTGCTACGCTGTTGGCTCGGTCTCACCACAGCTTCTTCCTCCGAACTCTGAAAGTCAGTGGCACGACCTTCATTCCATGTGGGGTCTAGGACCTCATCGTCCCCTGCATCGTCTTCCACCCAGTCTTCCTCCCTGACCTCCTTTTCGGTCTGCACACTGCAGAAAGACGCAGCAGTTGGCACCTGTGTTTCATCATCATCAGAGAGGTGCTGAGGTGGTATTCCCATGTCCTCATCAGGAAACATAAGTGGTTGTGCGTCAGTGCATTCTATGTCTTCCACCCCTGGGGAAGGGCTAGGTGGATGCCCTTGGGAAACCCTGCCAGCAGAGTCTTCAAACAGCATAAGAGACTGCTGCATGACTTGAGGCTCAGACAGGTTCCCCGATATGCACGGGGGTGATGTGACAGACTGATGGGCATGGGTTTCAGGCGCCACCTGTGCGCTTTCTGCAGAAGACTGGGTGGGAGATAATGTGAACGTGCTGGATCCACTGTCGGCCACCCAATTGACTAGCGCCTGTACTTGCTCAGGCCTTACCATCCTTAGAACGGCATTAGGCCCGACCAAATATCGCTGTAGATTTTGGCAGCTACTGGGACCTGAGGTAGTAGGTTCAGTAGGACGTGTAGCTGTGGCAGAACGGCCACGTCCTCTCCCTGCACCAGAGGCTCCACCACCACGACCATGACCTTATTAGATGTTTGCCGCATAGTTAGCGTTTACAAAGCAAAGTAAAAAGTGGTTAAGTCTGTTAAAAATAATTAACCGCCAATAAAAACCCTGATGTAGGGTATTGCACTCAAATATTTTTTCACCCCAGTAACCAAAAAGCCGTATTTCTGGCCTAAATGTGAAAGTCACTTATGCATGTGTAATCCTAGATGTGCAGTATATCAGAGGCTTTTTTCACCCCAGTAACCAAAAAAACGTATTTCTGGCCTAAATGTGACAGTCACTTATGCTTGTCTAATCCCAGATGTGCAGTATATTAAAGGGGTTTTTTCACCCCAGTAACCAAAAATCCGTATTTCTGGCCTAAATGTGACAGTCACTGTAACGGATCTCCTAGCACCCCGACCGGGTACCTCCGTTGATAAATTGGGAATTGGGACTGGGCTCCCAATTCCCAATAAATCACACGGCTGCTGGGGAATGGAGACTGGGCTCCCAATTCCCTGTAAATCACCCAGCCGCTGGGGAATGGAGACTGGGCTCCCAATTCCCTGCAATTCACACTGCCAATAGGGAGAGGGGGTAACAAGCTTCTCTCCCATACATACTTCCAGCCTCTGGGGAGGGAGACCGACTGTTTCCGCTCCCAATACAGTGTCCTGTTGCTGGGGAAAGGAGACTGGGCTCTCTGTTCCCTGTAGGACACTCTGCCGCTGGGGGACAGGACTGACTGTCTCTGCCCCCTGTAACTCTGCCTGCCGCTGGGGAATGGAGACTGGACTCCCAATTCCCAATAAATCACACGGCCGCTGGGGAATGGAGACTGGGCTCCCAATTCCCTGCAGGAGCAGTGGAGAGACCTCGGTCCCATCTCCACCGGCCACCTGGGGTTCTTCCCAGTAAACATACACAATATCCTCCCAGCTGAAGGGCTCTGGACCTGGGTCTGACACTCTGCTCTCCTGCTGAGCCTTCTCACTGGAGTGGAACAGCTGCTGGTAGCCCTGTTCCAGCTCCATCTCCCGGGTCACCAGGTGGACCATGTCCTGCTCAATCTCATGAGTGTCGTCCAAGTCATACCTGCTCTCCCGCCACTCAAAGAGGTCCCTGAACCGGGCTTGTGTAGGGCTCCCAAACTCCAGCTCTGAAAAAGTCTCCCATAACAAGCCAGGACCATCAAACTCCTCTGCCTCCGGCTTGTCATCCTCAGCTGTCCTGGGTAGGTACTGTGCCCCATACCACCAGAACGCCTGGTAAGCATCTTCCAGCCACAGCTCCTGCCAAGCTAGGAGTTCCAATTCCTTTACCCATTCCTCCCGGGGCTGCTCTCCCAGGAAGGGCATCCGCAGGGCTACTCGCTTCTGCAACCGCTGGTCTTCCGTGGGGAGTCTCTCATCCCTCATATACTCCACAATACCCAGTACCTGGTACCAGATGCCTTTGCAGACTGCATCTCGGTCATCCATGACACCCTCATCGTACTCCACTGCTGTTTCCATTCTGGTGCTGTCAGGGTCGCTGTACTAGGACATGCGTTGCCCTCAAATTGTAAAATCCATGGAATGGTGTCTCCTGTAGCTGTCCTTCTGGCTGTGGGAACGATCCCGCCGCTTGCCACCAATGTAACGGATCTCCTAGCACCCGACCGGGTACCTCCGTTGATAAATGCTCCCAGTGCCTCCCGAGGACTCCAAGCACTCTGCTCGACACCGATACCACCACAGGAACCAGGAAAAGGAACAGCTCTTACAAGAGCTAGGAGTAATAGCCAGGGGAGTATACACGTATAGCAATCCCCACACACATGAGACGAGGCTCTATGTTGAGTGTAAAACATGAACTCTTTATTGAGGGCTACCCGCCCGTATTTATGCAGGTCCCCATCTGGTGGACACACCCCTAGGGGACCAGATGGAAGACTGTGACACAGGACAGATATGCAGCAATTCAGGATACACAGACACAAGACATCCCCACAATGCATCATGGTTTCCTCCTCTCTGCCCTGGAGACACCCGAGGAGTAGTTCAATTATCTCTCAGGACAAAGGGAAATCGCCAATACACATGTGGGGACAACAGGACAGAAATCACCATTTAAACATACAATGTCACAACCCATACAGTAAACACAGACATTTAACATATCCCCAGATAGCTCAAGACTGAGTGCATATTATTAGGTGAATGGCACTCAGACAACATGAATACAATAAAATTAGCTATCTGGGTACCCTCACATAACATACAATACAATTCCACAGACAGATGGTTCTGTCACAAACCTCAAAACCCCACATATCCCCATATGGCTTGGATCTGAGCGCTCAGATGCCACAAACACAGTCAAATCGCCATGGGGTTAAAGTTTTGCATGGGCTGATGAGAGGGCCCATAATCCTGGGGCAAGAGGCTGGCAACCAGGCCCCTCCAAAACCCAGTGGTGAGGTTATTTTCGCCACAGTCACTTATGCACGTGTAATCCCAGATGTGCAGTATATCAGAGGCTTTTTTCACCCCAGTATGCCAAAGCTGTATTTATGGCCTAAATGTGACAGTCACTTATGCACGTGTAATCCCAGATGTGCAATATATTAGAGGCTTTTTTCACCCCAGTAACCAAAAAGCTGTATTTCTGGCCTAAATGTGACAGTCACTTATGCTTGTCTAATCCCAGATGTGCAGTATATTAGAGGCTTTTTTCACCCCAGTAACCAAAAAGCCGTATTTCTGGCCCAAATGTGACAGTCACTTATGCTTGTCCAATCCCATATGTGCAGTATATTAGAGGGTTTTTTCACCCCAGTAACCAAAAAGCTGTATTTCTGTCCTAAATGTGACAATCACTTATGCACGTGTAATCCCAGATGTGCACTATATTTAACAGATGTATTTTTTTAACCCCGGTAAGCAAAAAACTGTATTTCTGGACTTGCAGACATGCAGGTAGCTTGTGCTGGTGCACTATCGTTGCATAAAATGGCTGCCGATTATGTATTGATATTGACTAACTGAAGAAAAAAAAGTTTGTTTTCAGCAGTACTTGGCTCAGGACAGGCTTAAAAAAATTGTGCACTGCACCCACAAAACACATTTGCTGTAGATCGCTGAGTACAAAAACAGTTCTTGATAAGATTTCTCCCTGATCTCTCCCTCACAGCAGCTGCAGCCTCTCCCTACACTAATCCGAGCAGAGTGACGGGCGGTGCTACGTGACTCCAGCTTAAATAGAGGCTGGGTCACATGCTGCAGTTGGCCAATCACAGCCATGCCAATAGTAGGCATGGCTGTGATGGCCTTTTAGGGCAAGTAGTATGACGCTTGTTGATTGGCTGCTATGCAGCCTTTCAAAAACCGCCAAGAAAGCACCGAACCTGAACTTTCTCGTAAATGTTCGGGTTCGGGCCCAGGTGCCGAAAAACCCAAAGTTCGGTACAAACCCGAACTTTACAGTTCGGGTTCGCTCAACTCTACTAGCCACATATTCCAGAAGGCATGATATGATGTTGTTTGAAAATGCCCAGATCTCTGGTTTGGAGAGGAGGGGGGAATATGTGGTGATGTGAACAGTGAAGGGTATGGTAAAGTCCCGGAAGAGGGGTATATCTCACCCAGATTCCTCAACTTGGTGAGGTAAGTAAGATCCAGAATGGCGCTGGCTTCAGCAAACATTGTTGCTAGAGCTATTTTTCTTTATTTGTTATATGGGCTGGATTTTATTTGGATTGGGAAGGTAGGTTTGGTAGTGTGACCTTTCCAATCCACCCTATTCCAGGGTAAATTTTCCCTTAGCATGAGCGATCCCCAGGTGTGATCCACCTGGGATCGTTAGTGGGAAGTAAAAGCCCATCACAGACTGTCAGTGTGGGGAGAAAGTGATTTGGAACAGAGACCAGCAGAGGCTCTGAGTCATCTCAGCCTCGTGGCCCCTCAGCCCTCCTGGCTATGTGAAGCCTGATCTCTTCCCGGTGTGGACTGTTGATTGATGAGCGGACCGACTAAGGGCTTGGAGCCTGAGACACTGACCCTAAGCTGTGTTCTTTAGGTGAGTCAGGGATATGATGTTTGTATTAGCAAGTGCCTAGACAGGCAGGTGTTCATTTTGCTGTTATGTTTGTGCTGAAATGCCAAAATAAATGATTATTTGGACTTTAAATCCGCTGACTGCAAAGAAGTCTGTGATTGCGACCCCCTGAGAGAGCGCGATCGCTTACAAAATCTATATTTAGAAAAGCATGTGTATATGGGCAGCACAGTGCTTCACTGTGTGTAATGGAGACCATGGAGACTTACAAATATAGCCCTGCCTTCTGTCAAGAGCTATTCAAATTTTTGTTGAAAGCATTTTATATTCCACATGGCGTCCCTCCAGACTCTGCGGTGAATGCAGTATACATTTGTATTCAGTAAATGTGACTTACCTCCTGATCACCTATAACCCACAAGTGCACAAACCTATGCCGCATTCACCACACAACATGTGAGTGCTGTCAAATGCCAGGGCTGAACAGTAGTCTCAGTCCGGCCCTGACTAACGTACACATTAACATTTGAAATAATCAAAAATCTCTCTCTCAAGATGTTATCTGTCCCAGCGAAAGAGTCAAGGACGATGACAGTAGCACATCTAAAGTCGTCAGTACATATTTGGGTTTTGGTGACGAAATCACAAGTTTTCAAGATATAAAAGTACTTGTAGTTACAGTATGTTAACTCTATGTGTCTGCTGCTACACAGTGGTGAATTCTGTGTACTGTATGTGACATGCAGCTTAATAAATAAGACTGGCTTCAATTATCTCAGTGTATGTTTATGAGAAAAACCACATCGAGTTTAAGGGGTTCTATGGGAATAACAAAGTAGAAATGAACACAGAAAGATATGGCATTAATATAGCTACAGTAGTTCTACAAGCACTCCTGTGTGCATCTCCAAGGCTATACATACAGTACATGTTGTGGACCTGCTGTGTGACAAAAAATAAATGCTTAGAGCCATGGTTCCAGAGATACACTCTTTCCTAAGTCCTATAAACATTTATAGTTTTTGTAAAAAATGTATTTTCTCAACGGCCGGTCACATAACCCTTGCTGAAATGAGCACCCTTTCTGAGCATCTGCCAGAAAGAGGTATTTTTTAAACTAACTATTCATAGTACACATTTTTAAAGACTTTTTGTTTTTTGTTTTCATTTTGGCAGTACTATACCATTGAAAAAGAAATACAAAAAATGGGTCTATAGCAGTCAGCACAATATAGATTACAGATTATAGAGCAGTTTACTGCGGCTGTGAGGGGAAGATGGTATCTGCCAATATAATAGTAGGTGTAGAATTCAGGTTCAGACAGGCTCACCAGAGAACAAGAGGTTCATAGTAGGTCCAAGAGGTCTAGGAGAAAAGTCAGCCTCTGTAACTAATCACTTGCCACTAGGCTCTATTTCTTTGATTCAAAATACTTGATTCTACTTAATTTCATTGATGATATTTAGGTTGGGCCTCATGAATAATTTCCTCTGTTGGGCCCCAGGAACCCCAGTCCAACACTGGTAAAATTGGTATGACAATATGACAGCTCAGTTTTTACTGCTCACAGAAAAGCATTGCATTGATTAGTGTAAAGTGCGATGCTCTAATTTACCACTATAGGGTAGCTTATCTGGTCACATTAATGGTCTTACTTAGAAAGTCAAGCAAGGCTATTTGCTAAAAGTCCAAACAAAGGAGGCAGGACAGGAAGTAGAATACATAGAGTGACTTCAAAAAATTATATCCAGAAAATCATCCACCTGATATTTGTAAAAAAAAATATTACATGGTAATGGATGGCACTGTATGGCCTCTGTCTGAGGACCTGTGAACAGCCCCTGAGGCATCCGTTAGCGTATATATTTTTTTGTATATTTTAAACGTATAACAAAAACATGTGAACCCAGCCAAAGTCTGATCTTCAAAAAACATGTTTGTGGAAGTGTATCATGGCATGAAAAAAGGAAATTTGTGAGGACCTCAGAAGAAGAGTTGTTGATGCTCATCAGGGTAGAAATGGTTAAAAAAAAACATCTCTAAAGAGTTTGGACTCCACAAATTCACAGTCAGACTGTCACAGTGTAGTTCACTGTGACACGGATTGCCGTGTTGCTGGCTTTATTAGCTCTCTGGCATGCTGGCTGTGGTGGATTCCGTGTAGCCCGGTTGCTATGACCTAGTGTATGCTTGCTCCCCTCCCTGTTGTCTTGGTTCTGGTAAGTGTCACAGTGTGGTCACTGTGACACGGGTTGTTTGTGCTCTGGCGTACTGGCTGCGTGTATGCTGGTTTGCAGGGGCAACGTTCAGTACATCAGTCTGTGCTTTCACTTCTGTGTTTATGCAGGCTCCCCTCCCTGTTTGGTTCTGATGGGATTAATGGCCTTTTTCTGGGTGTGGTCACTAGGTGCTCTTTATATACCTGTGTTCCTGGGTTCAGAGGGGGTCTGTCTCCAATGTTGCTGGATGCAGGAGCTATGCACTTGACCTGGGTGATTTCATCTGCCCTGTTTGTGTGGCCACCTACTATGTCATAGAGGTCACCTGGTCTTCCTGCCTTGCCTGGTTGGTTATCTGTGTCTTTTCTATATCTGTGTGCTAGGTCTCCTTGCCATTTGTATGGCTTGTTAGTTTTGTTCTGTTTCTAGACTGCGACTGCCATGTGTCCTCTTACATGGAGTCCAGACATTGCTTCTGTTCCTGTCTGGTTTGTCCGTGAATTGTGTGCAGCTCTGTCTGTTCGCTCATAGACTAACTTCACATGGGGAACAGGCATCTGCTTGTCCTGTCTTTTATGTCCGTGTTTTGTGCGCAGCTCTGTCTGTTCACCCATGGACTAACTATGCATGGGGAACGGGCATTTGCTAGTCCTGTCTAGTATGTCCGTGCCTTGTTCGCAGCTCTGTCTGTTCACCCATGGACTAACTACGCATGGGGCACAGGCATCTGCTAGTCCTGTATAGTATGTCCATGCCTTGTTCGCAGCTCTGTCTGCCCGCCAATGAACTAACCATGCATGGGGAACAGGCATCTGCTAGTCCTGTCTATTATGTCTGTGCCTTGTTCGCAGCTCTGTCTGTTCGCCCATGGACTAACTACGCATGGGGAACAGGCATCTGCTTGTCCTGTCTATGCCTTCATGAGAGGGCTCCTGGGTTCTCTGGAGGGAGTCTATGTTCAGCTCTCCCTGTGACCACCATGTGTGATTCTACTGGGGATCCAGGCAGCTGCTTGTGTACTGGTTCCTGTTAGTCCTGTCTTATTGGTCCTGTGCGGTTGTTTAGGTTTCAGGAGCTTGCTTGGGTTCCAGTCTTCGTTTGTGTGGACTGCTGGTGCTTCTCCAGCAGTCTCTGCAGGTAAGTGGCCAAGTGCAGCGGGACCATCCTGGAAGTGCAACCAGTGAGCCTCAGCTAAGTTCATCCCCACCATCTGGGGCTCTGTGAAGAACGGGGCTCACTGTGTCTCTGCCCTCTGGGTTTGTTCCCAAGTAAAACCAGTGCACTTGGTCCAGTGGTATTTCCTGCCACTGATTCCTTACCTGCTGATCCAGTTCCCTGTTCACTGTTATGTCTTGTCTCTGTTTGCCCTGTGTGTTTGCTTACATACTTTCTAGCAGTGGTTGTTCCTCATTAGAGCATGACACAGACAGATTGTGTAGAAATTGAGGAAATTCAAGACCATTATCCTCTCAGGGAGTGGTCGACCAACAAAGATCACACCATCAGCAAGGAGTGTAATAGTCCACAAGGTCAAAAAGGAACCCAAGGTAACCTTGAAGCAACTAAAAGCCATTCTCACACAGTCAGTTTTAGACAAAATGTGGCCATGGGCAAAATCAAAAGTGGGGCCCCAAATCTTGTAATAATGTACTAACAACACAGTTACATTCTGTCAATTCTGGCCCTCCCTCACAGATTTACCCTCATCCCAAAAAAAAAACTGAATAAAAAGTGATCAAGTCATACACACCCCAAAATGGTATTGTCAAAACGACAGAACATCCCGCAAAAAATGACATAGACATAACTATAAAAAAGTTATGAGGGTCAGAATATTGCGATGAAAAGAAAAAAATATTTTTTGCTGCAGTGAGCGGGCCTATACTGGTTACACAAGTTAAAAAGGTTGGTGTGGGTTAATACGAGTGTTATGTGATCATATTTTACATTTTGCTCTATTTTTTTCTCAATAAAATCAAAATTCTCACTGTTGGGGACACCCTGTGTATTTAAGTTTTATTTAGCCTGTATTTTTATAATGTGTCTGTGGGGATTCGAATTCGCAACCTTCTACATTAAAGGCAAGAACCTTAACCACTGAGCTATAGAGCTCAGGTTTTACAGCAATGACTTAGCATTGAGCTCTATAACCCAGTGGTTAAGGTTCTTGACTTTAATGTAGATGGTTGGGAGTTCAAATCCCCACAGAAACATTTCAAAAATAGAGTCTAATCTAGATTTATATTCACAGGGTGTCCCAAAGCAGAATGGCCATGCTTGGGAATACCCCTTTAATGTTCATAACACTGACTCCATATATGGACACATCTGTATATGGAGTCAGAGCAGGGACTCCTAAGCCAGAAAATTACCCACTCTGAGTCCACCATCAGGAGGACACTGAACAACATTGATGTGCATGGCATGATTGCAAGTAGAAAGTCACTGCTCTCCAAAAAAACCATTGCTGCCTGTCTACAGTTTCCTAAAGATCACCTGGACAATGCGTTGTGGACGGATGAGAGCAAAATATAACTTTTTGGTTTAAATGAGAAGCTTAATGTTTGGAGAAAACAAAACACATTCCAGCATAAAAACTTCATCCTATCTGTGAAACATTATGGTTGTATCATAGTTTTGCTGCATCTGGGCCAGCACGCCTTGCCATCATTGATGAAACAATGAATTCTGAATTTTACCTGCAAATTCTAAAGCAAAATGTCAGGAGATCTGTCCATGAGCTGAATCTCACGAATCTCATGCAGCAAGATAATGACCCTAAGCATATAAGTAGGGATGAGCGAATCGACTTTGGATGAAACATCCAAAGTCGATTCGCATAAAATGCTCCATACAGTATTAGAATGTATTGGCTCCTATGAGCTGAAGTTATTATAAGCATAATAACTTCAAAAATTGATTTCTACTGTAAAAAAATATTTCCCGAACTCGGGTTTGGTTCCAAGGTACCACTTGGATCCAAACCCGAGTTCGGGAAATGGTTTTTTACATACAAGTCATTCTACCAAAGAATGGTTAAAGAAGAACAAACTTAAAGTATTGAAATGACTAAGTCAAAGTCCTGACCTTACTCATATACTGTAGAAATGTTGTGGAAGGACCTGAAGGAAGCAGATCATGGGAGGAAACCCCACCCCCAGGACTAATCAACAATTACTGGAAACGTTTAGTTGCAGTTATTTCTGCACAAGGGGGTCACCCCAGATACTGAAAGCAAAAGTTCACATACTTTTTTCACTCATAGACATGTGATATTGGATCATTTTCTTCAATAAATAAATGATCAAATCTAATATTTTGATTTGGTTATTTATAGGTCAAATTTATGCAGAAATAGAGAAAATTCTGAAGGGATAGCAAACTTTCAAGCACTACTGTATAAAGGGAAACTTTCTGGTGAAAATGCATTTATCACAGTTAAACCCCATACGAGAACTATAACAATAAGCATTCTTAATTATGAGGTAGATATACCTACACTGCATGATTAATGCGTTCAAGCAGGAAATAGACAAAAAGGTGCTGAAAAGAACTGCATAATACGGCATACATATTAGGACATCCTGAGACATCATCCACAACTCCCTCCTCTGTCAGCCCAAACTCCATCAGTCCTCCTCCCTCAGACCAAACTCCCTCCTCCGTCAGACTAAACTCCCTCCTCTGTCAGCCCAAACTCCATCAGTCCTCCTCCCTCAGACCAAACTCCATCCTCCGTCAGACTAAACTCCCTCCTTCGTCAGCCAAAACTCCCTCATCCAAAACTCCCTCCTCCCTCAGACGTCAGCCAAAACTCCCTCCTCCGTCAGGCAAAACTCCATCAGTCCTCCTCCCTCAGACCAAACTCCCTCCTCCGTCAGACTAAACTCCCTCCTCTGTCAGCCCAAACTCCATCAGTCCTCTTCCCTCAGACCAAACTCCCTCCTCCATCAGACGTCAGCTAAAAATCCCTCTCCCCTAACTCAAAACTCCCTCGTCCCTCAGACGTCAGTCAAAAAATACCTCCTCCATCAACCCAAACTCCATCAGCCGTCAAGGGTCAGACATCAGGTGTCAGCCCTCAGCCTAAACTCCATCAGGCGTAGTAATAGAATGTAAAATATGTTTACAACAAGCACTGGCACCACAGACTATTGTCTTCACACATTATATATATATTATGGACACTAATACCAGGCACCAGTACTGGATACAAGTTTCCTTGAATCCTTGGTGTATAATGGAGGCACGCCGTGTTCAGCCGCTGACATACACGGGCTTCTCTCCAGCACACGTTACATCAGCAGCCGCTAGAGACTGGTTTTCCTACAAGTGAATGAGATTCCTTTCCTATCAGCAGATGGCTCCATAGTTCAGGTGTTAGAGTGCTGGTTTTGTAAACCAGGGGTTGCGAGTTCAAATCTTGCTGGTACCTTCACATGTTTTTTTTTTGTCTGTTAATATTCTTGAAATATTCTTTCCGTTATCATATAAATATGACAGGTCTGCTTACACATAATTCAGGATAGATAGAGAGATGAATGATAAATGAGAGGATGGGGGTAGATTTATGATGGGTGAATGATGGCATATATATCATGATTTGTTTTTTTTTACTGCTCTGGGGGCACAAATCAATGCAACTGGGGTTTGACGTACAAGCAAGCAATAGTACAAATAATAACAGACAAATTTTTTTTTAAAGGTGCCAACAAGATTTGAACTTGCGACCCCTGGTTTACAAGGCCAGCATTCTAACCCCTGAACTATGAAACCATCTTCTGTTAGGAAAGGAATCTCGTTCACTTGTAGGCGAACCAGTCTCTAGTGGCTGCTGATGTAAAGTGTGCTGGAGAGAAGCCCGTGTATGTCAGCGGCTGAACACAGCGTGCCTCCATTATACACCAAGGAAACTTGTAGCCAGTACTGGTGCCTGGTATTAGTGTCCATAATATATATATAATGTGTGAAAACAATGGTCTGTGGTGCCAGCGCTTGCTGTAAACATAGTTTACATTCTATTACTACGGCTGATGGAGTTTAGGCTGAGGGCTTACACCTGATGTCTGACCCCTGACGGCTGATGGAGTTTAGGCTGAGGGCTGACACCTGATGTCTGACCCCTGATGGCTGATGGAGTTTAGGCTGAGGGATGACACCTGATGTCTGACCCCTGACGGCTGATGGAGTTTAGGCTGAGGGCTGACACCTGAAGTCTGACCCCTGACGGCTGATGGAGTTTAGGCTGAGGGCTGACACATAGAAACATAGAATGTGTCGGCAGATAAGAACCATTTGGCCCATCTAGTCTGCCCAATATACTGAATACTATGGATAGCCCCCGGCCCTTATCTTATATGAAGGATGGCCTTATGCCTATCCCATGCATGCTTAAACCCCTTCACTGTATTTGCAGCTACCACTTCTGCAGGAAGGCTATTCCATGCATCCACTACTCTCTCAGTAAAGTAATACTTCCTTATATTACTTTTAAACCTTTGCCACTCTAATTTAAAACTGTGTCCTCTTGTGGTAGTTTTTCTTCTTTTAAATATGCTCTCCTCCTTTACCGAGTTGATTCCCTTTATGTATTTAAAAGTTTCTATCATATCCCCTCTGTCTCTTCTTTCTTCCAAGCTATACATATTAAGGTCCTTTAACCTTTCCTGGTAAGTTTTATCCTGCAATCCATGTACTAGTTTAGTAGCTCTTCTCTGAACTCTCTCTAGAGTATCTATATCTGTATCTATATCCTTCTGATGTCTGACCCCTGACGGCTTATGGAGTTTAGGCTGAGGGATGACAACTGATGTCTGACCCCTGACGGCTGAGAGCTGACACCTGAAGGCTGATGGAGTTTGGGCTGAGGGCTGATGGAGGAGGTATTTTTTGACTGACGTCTGAGGGATGATGGAGCTTTGGATGAGGGAGGAGGGAGTTTGGGCTGACGGAGGAGGGAGTTTAGGCTGGCAGAGGAGGGAGTTTGGTCTGAGGGAGGAGGACTGATGGAGTTTTTCCTGACGGAGGAGGGAGTTTTGGATGAGGGAGGAGGGAGTTTTGGCTGATGTCTGAGGTAGGAGGGAGTTTGTGCTGACGGAGGATGGAGTTTTGCCTGACAGAGGAGGGAGTTGTGGATGATGTCTGAAGATGTCCTAATAAGTATGCTGTAACATAAGGACAGTTTGCTTTATGCTTGATGACAATTTTAAGAGAGCCTGCCACATGGAAAATACTGTGCGGTATTTTAATAGCATTTTACAGTGGAGGAGGCACTAAGATGATTGACATATAATTTTATGAAAACATTCTGTATAACTTTTCATTTTTTTATCTAATGCTCTCCCTATTTTGAGCTCAGGAGTAGGAGTCCAGTGGGCGGTCCTACTCAGTGATTGACCACTGTCTCTGTATGTCCACTCATATAGGGAACACTGTAATCACTGAGTAGACCACCTACATAGAACATGGATATAATTGAATAAAATAAAAATTACACTTGACATTTTCCCACAAAACTATATGTCAATTTGCTCAGCTCCTTCTGATCTATAACATGCTGCCTATAGATTGAACTGTAGTTTCGATGTGACAGGTTAAATAGGACCTGTTGCCATTCCTGACCTGTGTGGTCTAGTAACAATTTGAATTACCCATGAAATAACAATTCTGAAGCATCTTTTCCTATAACTGTATGTTGTGTTGTTCTACTGTTCTTCCTATTAAAATATTATGGATTAAATTGCTTACTGGGAGTTACCATTCCCCTTGTCAAAGGAGTGTATCGCTGCACAGTCTGCCATTGCCAGCTCTGATTAGTCAATGTCAGACTGTGCAGGGACAAGTGGTAACACCCAGTTGGAAATTTAGTAATAAACACTGTTTGTAGATATGATAGAGCAGTGGTGCCCAACCATTTTTCGTCTGAGGGCTGCACTAGACATGGTATAAATTTTGCGGGCCAGAACCAGGTAGCTTTGCCAGAAAGAAATGCAATGACTGTGATGGGGCACGTGTGAGCATTACTACTGTGAAGGGGCAAATATCTGGGCATTTGTTTCTATGAAGGGGCACATATGGGCATTTTTACTGTAAAGGGGGCGCATCTGGGCATTTTTACTGTGAAGGGGGCACATGTGAGCATTACTACTGTGCAGGGGGCACATCTGGGCATTACCCCTGTGCAGGGGGCACATCTGGGCATTAACCCTGTGCAATGGGCACATCTGGGCATTAACCCTGTGCAATGGGCACATCGGAGCATTACCCCTGTGCAGGGGGCACATCTGGGCATTACTACTGTGAAGGTGACACATCTCTGGACATAGCAAGACTAAGGAGTGAAATGCAGGAAACTCTCTAAAAATGCCTTGTGGTGCAATATTATCCTTTTTCACTCATTAATATTGCTAAGCGCGTTCTGAGGAGCAACCCAGGTGGCCCACATGGGCACCAGACATGGTGATGAAATATTAAGAAACAGGCTCAGGTCCAATCACTTCCACCACTACCACACCTCGCCAGTCTTCATAGATCTCCTGCTCCCATCTGACTCGTCCTCACCTTCTCCTTCGACATGCTCTGATGCCTGGCTGAGAGTCCAGAGGGGGTCTGTATGGGTGGGTGGGTTAATTTTTTGCCCCCTCTGTATATATATCCATTTTGCCCCTCTGTATATATATCCATTTTGCCCCCTCAGTATATATATTTAATTTGTCCGCTATGTATATATAAAATTTTTTGCCCCCTCTGTATACATTTCATTTTTTGCGTTTTGCCCCTATATATTTCATGATTTTACCCCAGGGGCCGGGCTGCCAGTGCCATGCCGGCGTGCCACTGTGCCGTACTGCCAGGTGCCCCCCTGTGAGTATAAAGCCGGCGGTGTGTGCACATTTACACATACAAAAAAAATAATACTTACCTACTCTGCTCCGCTCCCGCTGTCTCGTTCTAGCACAATCTCATCATCCAGTATGTGCCGCGGGCCCATGTCATCCCGTCAACCCGTGTGATTCCATGAGACCCGGCGCTGAGGTCACGGGTCTGGATCATCACAGCAAGAATAGCGCAATGCCGGATGGGTGGGGGTGGGGCCAGGGGTGGTGGTTAGGTTATGTAACTAACTGGGCAGTGCTTCGCCACCGGCCAGACACAGAGGTTGGGCCCGACCCGACTGCCCATTAAACCATTAAAAGCACTTTTGCTGCTAAACTAATAATAGTACTGCGACTGTGCGCAAGCACCGGCCTCATGACACAGCTTTGCGGGCCGGATGTGGCCCGCGGGCCGTAGATTGGGCATCACTGTGATAGAGGAATAGAACAACACGCAGTTAGAAAAGATTCTCCAGAAATGCCATTTCATTTGGAATACAATTAGTTACCAAAACAGATATGTCAGGAATGGTGATAGGTCCTCTTTAAAGGGGTTGTGAACCTTTGGTGTGTTTGTAGGGGGGGCTTTAGGCAGCCCCCCTCCTGGTCAGACCTGCAAAGGGAAGCATACTTACCTAAAGTACTTCCAAGCTCCTTTACTCCATGGCTTCGGCTCCTCCTCTGGGCTCCCTGGATGTAAACTTCTTATTTGAAGCTGCAACAGCCAATCACTGCATCGATTGGCTTCGGTGGCGTCAAACAGGAAGTTTACATATAAGGAGCCAAGAGTAGTAGCTGAGGCCATGGAGTGAAGGAACTGGGAGCCAGCATTGGGAAATAGGTAAGTACGCTTTCCTTTGCAGGTCTGCTCAGAAGTGAAGGCTGCCTAATGACCCTGCCCCCCCACCAAAAAAAAAAAAAAAAGGTCCACGCCCCTTTAATGGATTATTTTGCCCTACATAGAGTAATTTGTGGCAAACATTTTGAGCATATCTGAAATTACAGAAAGCAGCAATATCTGTAATATAACAAGTATTATCTTACCTGTGCATTTAGTGCGGAACTCTTGTATGGCTTGCTGAGCTTTTACTTTCTTCCTGCCTGGAGGACCCATGGGTCCAGGAGGACCAGGTGGCCCTGGTGGGCCTGGAGGTCCCATTTCTCCTTTCATACCTGCAGTATTGTTCACATGTGATCAGAATAAAGAAAAATATGAACTGGCTCCCTTTAGAAAAAATGTATGGGATGCAAAATATTCAGCAGACAGCACTCTTCGGGAACCACTAATATTAATAAAGCAACAGAGGTTGATATCTACCTTCATTGAGGACGTCATTAGATGTGTCACCGTTGTCCCCCTTATCCCCCTTTTCACCCCTTTTTCCTGGCATGCCTTCCTTTCCTGGGGAACCAATTTCACCAGGATCTCCTTTCTCTCCTTTTTCGCCCTGTTCACCTTTGATTCCTGGTTCACCTAAATAATAAAGAAAAACAAATACGCCATGTAATGTCACATTATTACCGTATATGTCACCTCTTATAGTCTCTGATCTGCAGAAATTCTCAAAGTAGTTTGCTGATTCCATAGTAATTATCCACTTAAGTTGGTCAATTACTCCTCTTCCTGATAAGTCACGGTTTCCGTTTTCATAATACATGCGTCATGAAAGCCATAATTTTTTTTCTGTTTGGTTATTATTTTTGTGCCTATTTGGACATACATGGGCCTTTATTTTTATGTCACTCTTATTTTAGTATTTTGTTGTTTTTGGGGTTTTTTATAGCCAGGAAAATGTTAAAAAAAAATTTAAACAGGACAATGTGCAACATTATTTTTTTTTATTATGTCCCTATTCCATAATGGTCACTTTGATATATGGGATGTGAATATTATGGTTGCTGGGAGTGGGGCTAGAAGCTGCTGTGTGGCATATGGTGACTTATTTTTTTTACGCTTTTATTTATTTTTACCACTTTGTGCCCTTCCATACAAGACATTTGGGGGACATTTAATATTACTTTTTTTATTATTGCTTATTTCTCCTGTAACTGGGGCTTACATAGTAGCCTCAGTTACAGGGGGAATACAGCCCCCAGAGAGGTTGTGCATTGGTGTACAAACTCTGTGCAGAGATGATCTGGGTCTGCTAAGAACCAGCAGCTCACACAGACTCATGGCCCCTGGTGATCACATAACTACTGGGACTGAAACTGGAAGCCAGATCTGCATACACATCACTCATTGAGAGCTGTTTATGCAGCGATGGAGAAGGCAGAGAAACCATCCCTGCTTTCTCTATGGGGAAAACTGCTGTCACTGAAAGTGGGATCCTCGCTCCTGCAGCAGAACAATTAGCATGCAGTTGCAGTCTCTGCACAGAAGTTTTAAAACATCTGTGCACGAATGCCTGCCGACTGGCGTCGCAATATATATTCTATGGGCAGGCAGCATGTGGTTAAATCATGCAATGTCCTTGGCACCATTTTCTACTTCAGTGTACAACATATTGAATGTGTCTGTAGCTTAAAAACAAATTATGTTTTATGCGTCAGTCAATGAACTGTGTGAAGTAGAAAAACCTTGTTATGAACAGGAGCTTCCACAGATACAGAGACGTAGTAAAATTGATTGACCTCAACCTTGAAAAGAGTACATGACTGCCAGGGACAAAGTAAGGTCTTCCTGTCAATGGTACCAGAGTAAAATCACAGAAAATAATGCACTAACACAACAGATACAAACATTATATATGGACTAAGCCCTCATTCTGATATGATAAAATATGAGACTCTCAGCCAATATATTTTGATCAAAACACATCTGTGCCCGCCTACCAGCGCCAAGGTTGTCTAAGGCTACTTTCACACTAGCGTTCGGGGGCTCCGCTTGTGAGCTCCGTTTGAAGGGGCTCACAAGCGGCCCCGAACGCATCCGTACTGCCCCATCGCATTCTGAGTGGATGCGGATCCGCTCAGAATGTATCAGTCTGGCAGCGGATCCGCATCCACTGTAAGTCAATGGGGACGGATCCGTTTGAAGTTGACACAATATGGCTCAATTTTCAAACGGATCCGTCCCCCATTGACTTTCAATGTAAAGTCTGGACGGATCCGTCTGAACTACTTTCACACTTAGAATTTTTTTTAAACTATAATGCAGACGTCTGCATTATAGGAGCGGATCCGTCTGTGTAGACACCAGACGGACCCGCTCTGAACGCAAGTGTGAAAGTAGCCTAAGTCAGGCAGGTCCTACTCTAAACCTACCTATGCCGTTGGGCATCTAGATTCAGGAGAACAGACCCTGCACATATAATGTGCTGCTTCTAGTCACCTCTATGTGCACCAAGCAACCAATGAGAGGAGGAGCACATACAGATACATGTACCACCTTATCAAGGTCGCCTGTGGGATAGGCGGGGCAAAAGTGCACTAAAATGCTACTCCCAAGATAAAATAGACATTCACACATGAAGTTGCCACTCCTTCAAGTGTATACTCCAGACTAAACAAAAATCACAGAAAAAGATACAAAACATCCTGCACGATATGAAAACCGAATATGCGACTGTACATGGCAACATCTATAAAAGAAAAATCAAGATCATATTTCTCTTTTATAAATGAAGCCATGCACATCTGCAACCTGTGGCACGTGTGCGGTTCTGAATTTTATTATTGTGGGGGTGACCAGTATATGGAGCACAAATGTATGTTGGACAGTGGTGGTGGAGGGCAGCCCTCAGTCACTTAAAATGAGTGAGGGCTGCTCTAACCCACTGTCAGTAAGTTTATGGTTGGTGAGGGGGACCCCCATATACTAGTCCCTCATATATTGGTCCCTTAGGAGGAGTTCAAGGAGCAATGAAAATCTTTACTATCCATATATTTGCTGGAAGGCAATCTTTCAGAAAAGTTGTAAGCCGTGCAGGTCAGGCAGTGCTGTTGAGAATTATGGTACGTAGCTAGTAAATACCTGGTTTATGTCACATGTATAGAATAACACAGCATAGTTTTTACATACTGGTCTTATAGTTATATTGGGAATTATGCGAAACCACTGCTCCATTTACTCCTATGGGACTGAAAGATTCTATGGGACTGATGGAGATAGCCCGAGATAGAGCCGAGCACTATGTCATTTTATGCATAAGGTACATTTTTACATGTGTCATTGGTTTCGTTAAAGGGAATGTATCATCAGAAACTTAGCTATTTTATCATATTTATGTTAAACATATTTCCATGTCATTATCTATTATCTAATATCAATATTGAAGTGACACTACTTTTTACAGATAACTTCTCAGCAGTTATCTCATTACTTCACAAGCAGGATCACAATGAAAGATAACACAGCTATTGTAAAGCTGGAAACAGAGGGCAAATAGTTCACCACTGACAATCAGTGGTGGTGACAGATCACCAGCTACACAGGTCACAGAGCATTATTCCCTAGAAGTCAGTCAGTCATCTCCAGACTACAGTTTCCTAGATCCATGTGTCTGCAAGTACCGTATATACACCCTGTACAGAATTATTAGGCAAATGAGTATTTTGACCACATCATCCTCTTTATGCATGTTGTCTTACTCCAAGCTGTATAGGCTCGAAAGCCTACTACCAATTAAGCATATTAGGTGATGTGCATCTCTGTAATGAGAAGGGGTGTGGTCTAATGACATCAACACCCTATATCAGGTGTGCATAATTATTAGGCAACTTCCTTTCCTTTGGCAAAATGGGTCAAAAGAAGGACTTGACAGGCTCAGAAAAGTCAAAAATAGTGAGATATCTTGCAGAGGGATGCAGCACTCTTAAAATTGCAAAGCTTCTGAAGCGTGATCATCGAACAATCAAGCGTGGAAAAACCAAGGCGCAAAATAACTGCCCATGAACTGAGAAAAGTCAAGCGTGCAGCTGCCAAGATGCCACTTGCCACCAGTTTGGCCATATTTCAGAGCTGCAACATCACTGGAGTGCCCAAAAGCACAAGGTGTGCAATACTCAGAGACATGGCCAAGGTAAGAAAGGCTGAAAGACGACCACCACTGAACAAGACACACAAGCTGAAACGTCAAGACTGGGCCAAGAAATATCTCAAGACTGATTTTTCGAAGGTTTTATGGACTGATGAAATGAGAGTGAGTCTTGATGGGCCAGATGGATGGGCCCGTGGCTGGATTGGTAAAGGGCAGAGAGCTCCAGTCCGACTCAGACGCCAGCAAGGTGGAGGTGGAGTACTGGTTTGGGCTGGTATCATCAAAGTTGAGCTTGTGGGGCCTTTTCAGGTTGAGGATGGAGTCAAGCTCAACTCCCAGTCCTACTGCCAGTTTCTGGAAGACACCTTCTTCAAGCAGTGGTACAGGAAGAAGTCTGCATCCTTCAAGAAAAACATGATTTTCATGCAGGACAATGCTCCATCACACGCGTCCAAGTACTCCACAGCGTGGCTGGCAAGAAAGGGTATAAAAGAAGAAAATCTAATGACATGGCCTCCTTGTTCACCTGATCTGAACCCCATTGAGAACCTGTGGTCCATCATCAAATGTGAGATTTACAAGGAGGGAAAACAGTACACCTCTCTGAACAGTGTCTGGGAGGCTGTGGTTGGTGTTGCACGCAATGTTGATGGTGAACAGATCAAAACACTGACAGAATCCATGGATGGCAGGCTTTTGAGTGTCCTTGCAAAGAAAGGTGGCTATATTGGTCACTGATTTGTTTTTGTTTTGTTTTTGAATGTCAGAAATGTATATTTGTGAATGTTGAGATGTTATATTGGTTTCACTGGTAAAAATAAATAATTGAAATGGGTATATATTTGTTTTTTGTTAAGTTGCCTAATAATTATGCACAGTAATAGTCACTTGCACACACAGATATCCCCCTAAAATAGCTAAAACTAAAAACAAACTAAAAACTACTTCCAAAAATATTCAGCTTTGATATTAATGAGTTTTTTGGGTTCATTGAGAACATGGTTGTTGTTCAATAATAAAATTAATCCTCAAAAATACAACTTGCCTAATAATTCTGCACTCCCTGTATATCATATACAGAAAAAATCAGCGATCAAAAAATAAAAACAGATTAGAAGAAAAAGAATATTGGAGTCATTTATCAAACTAGTGTGAAGTAGAACTGGACTAGTTGCCCATAGCAACCAATCAGATTTCATTTTCATTTTCCAAAGGAGCTGTCAAAAATGAAAGGTGGAATTTGAATGGTTGCTATGTACTTTACACCAGTTTGATAAATGATCCCATATGTTTCCTATATATCAGGTTAAAATTAATTAAAGAAATCTAGATTATGCACACCTTTTAAATATTGCATCAAGTAGTTACTTGAAAAACACACACTGATACAAGTTAACAGTTTACCAATTTTCCCTCTTTTTCCTGGAGCACCTGGTTCCCCCTTTTGACCTGGTAGACCAGGAACCCCATCTGAACCATTAAATCCTGGCATCCCATCCATTCCATCAAGTCCAGGGAGTCCTTTAATAGACATGTAAAATTGGTTATAAAACAATTTGTCACATAATACATTATAATATCATATCACGTGTCTCTCTGTGGTACTCTTGAAGGGGTTTTCCAGTTAAACAAAAAAAAAATAACACCATAATTCAACCTTACTGCATTCTATAAGTCAGATGATGAAGAGCTCAGTTTATTTTGATTCATCCATCATAATTGCTATCTGTGACTTGCATCCTGTGTTTACTTCCTAGCGGAAGACTCATGGGGAGTGTCTGTAGCATCAAGTCTCTGCCTCTCCTTACCCTCCCAGCTCAAAAGTCACAGATCCAAGCCTGCATGAAACCCTGCTGGAAAAACCCCATTCTAAGGCCGAATGCACACGGCCGTGTTCCGCGGCCGAGAGCGGTCCGTGGTAACACGGCCTGGATTCCTGTTGAGAGCAGGAGCGCACGGCGTCATTGGTTGCTATGACGCCGTGCGCTTCATGCCGCCGCTGCACTACAGTAATACACTATACGAGTGTATTACTGTAGTGCTGCGGCGGTATGAAGCACACGGCGTCATAGCAACCAACGACGCCGTGCGCTCCTGCTCTCAACAGGAATCCAGGCCGTGTTACCACGGACTGCTCTCGGCCGCTGAACACGGCCGTGTGCATTCGGCCTAAGACACAGCATCATTGCTGCCATCACGTCTACATGGCGGGGTCCAGGAGAATAAGTAGAAAACCGCCCTGAGAGACAAGGTTGTCGATTATGTTGTGTCAAAAGGGTAGAGCAGAGCCTTCAAGCTTGCCACACCTCAGATGTTGACGTGATGTCATTCACATAGGGAACTAACACAGCAGAAAATATCAAGTGACCATGATGCAGTGCAGGAAAACGGGGCATCACAGATAAACAATCACTATTAGGAAGTGATAACTTGTTGTTTCCCGTCAATTGTTGGTGAAAATTGCAAAACCAGAATACCCCTTTAAGGCCCATCTGCTTTTTCTTGCTATACTCAAATGGCCAATAATCGCTTGTACTGCTTCTATCAAGCTAACATTACAAAATTATTTTCAGTGCAAATCCAAAAAGAACAAAGTCTCAGGCAAACAGCATAATTATTCAAAGTGTGCAATAACAGATTAGCTACATACGTGCCAGCATCCAGATAGGATTGCCAGAGTTTTATTTTCTGTGATTCATGAAGTGATGGTGTATAATCATTAAAAAATAAGAATAATTAAGAAAGTGGAATATTACATACCCGGAGGACCAGGTGGACCTGCAAATAAAATAATTACGGTTATTAAAATTGTGAGTTTTATATAATTTTATATGGTATTGTTAAAATATGCTCTACAGCTAGATTTATAACACACAAACATCAGATGATTTGTTCATTAGTATAATGTATTTTCTTAATAAACACGTAAAATAATAAGAAAAGGCAAATAGCCAAAAACTCCTTGTAGGATCTACATACATTCTATAAATTTAATATTCCTTTGTAACTGTATTATGGTGCACCTTTCAATGCAGAAATTTCACTGTATATGCAGTACAGTATTTGTATAATAATCAAGATATTTGGGCAGGCACAAGATGAGATGTGAATACAATAAGGCTTCTACCAAGTCAATACTGTACAATTTAAAAACCCTTCTTTATCAGACTTGATGCTTGATACATGGGCTCTAGAAGTGGCCTATCACAAGAAAGGTAATGTCTCTTAGTGTTGAGAGCGAATATTCGAATCGCGGATTTTAATCGCGAATATCGCCACTTCGAGAACATTTAGAATATAGTGCTATTTATTCGCATTCGCGAATAGTGTTGGATATTCTAATCGCAAATTTATCGCAAATGTTTAGTGAATTTATCGTGTATATATTACATGGCCGCTTATCGCAATCAAGTAAACAATGACTGGAGATCACGAATTCTCGAATTTGCTAATTTATGTCGAATATTCGGCCAAAAATTTGCTAGATATCACAATTGGAATATTGCTTATGCCGCTCATCACTAATGTCTCTCCTTGGGGAGAGAGCGCCTTAACCGGCGTGAGGAGACTTATAGGCCATACATGCTCCTCTGAAACTCTGGGAAGAAAGGGACGCAAATGAGGTCTTAACAAGCTCTGCTTCTAATCCTACCAGATGTAAGGCAGCTATCCTATATGTCAATGTTTGACCCTTTAAGAAAGGGTATTAAATGAGCTAGTACCTCATCTACAGACAGCTGTTTTGGGATGATTGCCCCCTCATCAGTGCAGAGCAGAGAATACTGGCTTAAGTGGGTAAGAGGCCTAAGTCAGGATTTGGGGGGTACTATCTCTTCTTGGAAAGAGAGCACCTTAACCGGTGTGAGGAGACTTATAGGCCATACATGCTCTCTGGAAATCTCGGGAAGAAAGGGATGTAAATGAGGTCTTAACAAGCTCTGCCTCTAATTAGTGATGGACGAACATCGGCCGGGACGATTCGCGAACGCTCGTTTGCGATCAAATGTTCGCGAACCGCGCGTTCGCGGTGGGCCCCATTCACTTTAATGGCAGGCGAACCTGAAAAACCTCCAGGTCATATTTGCAGCCAGCAAACACTTACTAGAAGTACACAAATAGTCCCACAACATGGACAGTGATATACCAGAGGGGGATCATTGGCAAAAATACCCACAAAAAATATGTATTTTAATCAGGGGCCATTTTTATGCGTCTTAGGGTATTTTCACACTTGCGGCAGGACGGATCCGACAGGCTGTTCACCATGTCGGATCCGTCCTGCGGCTGTTTCGCCGTGCCCCCGGGCCGCCGCTCCGTCCCCATTGACTATAATGGGGATGGGGGCGGAGCTCCGGCGCAGCACGGCGGTGCACGGCTTAAGGCCGCCGGACTAAAATTACTGCATGTCAGGTTTTTTAGTCCGGCGGCTTTCTCCGTGCACCGCCGTGCTGCGCCGGAGCTCCGCCCCCATCCCCATTATAGTCAATGGGGACGGAGCGGGGGCACGGCGAACAGCCACAGGACGGATCCGACATGCTAAACAGCATGTCGGATCCGTCCTGCCGCAAGTGTGAAACTAGCCTTAAAAGGAAACTCTCAAAAATGTGCCCTGCTGGAGCCTAGAAATTTTTTATTTCCTATCGGTTTGATGTATACAAATGTGCAGTACTCCATGTTTTTGTAGAGTCCATAAAAAAATGCATACGTTAATGTTAAAATGTTTTCTACTATGGAACTGTATGGTGAACGGACGGCATCAGTCTGAGACATCTGTTAACGCATACATTTTTGGTATGCATCAAATGGATGGCAAAAAAAAGATGTGAACTCAGCCCTAGTGTCAGAATAAGTACCAGTACACAGCGGAGCAGCGTGGCAGAGAGGGGAGGACGCCATGTACTGACAGAGCGCTACCTGGTCCTGGTGGCCAGGGATGAGGACTGTGTTTCCCAAGAATCATTTTCTACTGGGAAATACAGGGCATAGTATAATACACTAGAATCTATATAATAAAGATATTAGCCCTGCCCCCGTATAATAATACAATTAGGTAGTCATTTATTATATAGAAATACGTCTATGTTAGGCGTATTTCTGACACAGATTGTGGTGCAAAGGTCCTTAGCACCACAATCTGCATATTTTTCCCGCTCATGCAAGGTCTAAAAAAGGATGGCGTAGGCAGGGAAATGGATACAGTTATGGCCATCCAGTTATTGGATACCACTGCCATACATTCACCAGATAACACCTCTGTACAGTGATCGGATAACAATGCCATACCGTGACCGAATAAAAGGGTATAAGAGGGCACAGTACAGGGAATGACCAGGGGCACTGCACAGGGTGTGGTAAGAGGGCACAATGCAGAGTATAAGGGGGCACAGTATGGGGTGAGGGGCACAGTACGGCGTGAGGGGCACAGTCACATGACGTGACGTCCATTGATATGTTATCATCGTCACCTTCACCACCACTGACATTAGAGATCTCGCAGTAGGCAGCAACATCGAGGAACACCCTCCTTGGGCTGATCTGGGTAATGTCGTTAGACCACTGGGTGAGGTCATTGCTACCTCCTCTTCCTCATTCGATGCCAAGAATGGCTGCGCATCGGTAAGGTCTGGGAATGGATGGGAAAATAATTCCTCTGACTCAAGTGGAGGGCTATGATGGTGGTGGTGGTGTCTAGTGTGTCCTTTGACATAATCGCACGCACCTTCTCCAACTTCCCACTTAGGCTCTGGCCTGGTGCACCTGCCCGACCCCTACCACCCCTGCGGAATGGCCTGTCTTTTCCTCTGCCTGTCATTTTCAAAATGACCCTGTGCCAAAGTCCCTAGAGAAGAGCAGTATTTGTGGAAGCTGATATATGGCAGTCCTCAATCAGTTGTTAGTTGAAGCTGGTATATCACCCTCAAGCAGTAATTTTGTGGACACAGGTATATGTAAAACCTCTATCACTATTTTGTGGAAGCTGATGTATGGCAGGCCTCAATAAGTCGTTAGTTGAAGCTGGTATATCACCCTCAAGCAGTAATTTTGTGGATACAGGTACGGTATATGCAAACCTCTATCACTATTTTGTGGAAGCTGATATATGGCAGGCCTCAATCAGTTGTTAGTTGAAGCTGGTATATGACCCTCAAGCAGTAATTTTGTGTATGCAGGTATATGGAGAACCTCCATCACAAAACACATAATGTAAAATGGCTGCCAGATCGGGTTCTGTTATAGGGTTGGGGGTGTGTCCATGTGCTGAAACGTCTCTTTTGGCTGTCCTGTCCCACCTGATGAATGTGTCATGGGTCAAAGTTCTGCGCAATGCAAAAGAATATGGTGTGCACGGATATCGCCATATGTTTGCATGTTCGGCGGATTGTGAACGGGCAAAGTTCGCCGCAAACTGACCGCCGGGCAAACCGCAAGGCCATCACTACCTCTAATGCCACCAGATGTACAGCAGTTATACTTTAAATAGGCCTTGAGACATGACTCAGATATTAAAAAAGCAAGTACCTCATCTGCAGACAGCTGTTTCAGGGTGATTGCCCCTCATCGCTGCAAAGCAGATAGTACTGGCTTAACTGCATGAGAGTCCTTAGTCAGGATTTGGGGGGTACTATCTCTCCTTGGGGAAAGAGTGCCTTAACCGACGTGAGGAGACTTATAGGCCATACATGCTCCTCTGGAATTCTGGGAAGAAACATATGCAAAAGAACTCTTAACAAGCTCTGCCTCTAATGCCACCAGATGTAAGGCAGCTATCCTATAAGTCAATGTTCGACCCTTTAAAAAGACCTTGAGACATAATTCGGATTTTAAGTAAGCTGGTACCTCATCTGCAGAGAGCTGTTTCAGGGTGATTGCCCCTCATCAGTGCAGAGCAGAGAGTACTAGCTTAACTGGGCGAGAGGCCAGGATTTGGGGGGTACTATTTCTCCTTGGGAGTACCTCCCAAATCCTGAACAGGACTACATTGAACATCAAAATGGTGCTGCTCCAGCATCTCTACATAACACACTTAGTTTAAATGGCCCTGCACACAAAAGAGGACTACTGTATGTCCTCCTTCAAAGGCAAATCCTCCAGTGGACCTTGATAATTGTTTAGTTTCCCTGCCTGACTGTTATGAACCCATGATGGCTAATATGATGATATATATGTTACTCTTTGTAACAGTGTGGGTTTGGACCCACAGTGCCTACTGAACAGATATGGCTTGGGGCTACTCTTGAGGGCATGATCAAGGTGCTCCTCTGGTTTTCAACCTTCCAACCCCCTTATGCAGGGATCTGGACTTTGCTGCAGTGTCTCCATTGAGAGGCTGCTGACCCAGGCGGGTGAAGAGACACAGTGTGTGGCACCAACGGGACTGTGAAGAGAGTGGTCAGTTTGTCAGGTATAGTAGTTACGCATAGGTCAGAACAGACAGCACAGGGTCAATTTAGCAAACAGGCAAAGGTCTGGCATGGGAGCTCAAAAGAATACAATAGTGCATATTTGCTGGAGTAGACAAGCTAGGATCCTACAGCTTGGGCACCATCCAACAGGGGAAGGTCTCCTATATACCCCAGGGTATGCTGCCCTTGGCTGGGGACAGATTAGCCTGTGCATGATCTTTCCTTTTAAGAGCTAAGAAGAGCATATGTGCCCTAAGGAAGCGAGCACAAGGATGCAAGCATAGAAGGCTGTGAGCAGCCTCCAGCAGGGAAAGTAAGTAATCCTCTGGAGAGGGAGGACATGCTGGTGGGCATTGCTGAAGATGCCTTGTGAGCTACACTTCCCATATAGAAAAAAAATGGGTGAATTCTACAAAGCGCACTATGACCTGGTGGCCACTCGCGCACTTGAGGAAGAATAAAACAGCTTCCTGACAAAGCAGCAGACTAGTAAGACCACTCACAGTGTAATAATATTAAATTGCAGGGCATGGCGAAGAAAGCACCCCCTCAAGATCTCCATAAATATGTATTACAACTTTTTAAGGTGTTACAACTCAACCATTCAGACCTGCACATCATACAATTGTCTATGCAGATATAACGCTGATAACCCAATAACTGTTTCTTCTCCAATGGCAAGAGTCTTGATCACATAATCCCTATATGATATGTCTTCTGTACGTCAATTTTGTATGTAAACCTGAAGAAGGAGAATTATATATCCGAAACACGCTGTTTTTCACAATAAAAAGAATCCATTAATCGAATGACAGTTGATGTGGTCCTTTTGCACCTGGCAGTTCACCATTCTCAAATCTACTTATCTCCTTGGAAGACTGGGCACCTGTCCTTGAAGTTCGTGTGACTGCATCCCATACAACTTTTGCGATCCTGATACGCATACATTAGAGTTGTGCCTTACTGAGCAGAAACTAAGCAGGTGAGCCTCCAATTTACGGGGTTCTGACGATTCATGGTCTTGATGTACTCACCCTATGGTGCGCTGCCTATTTCAGTTCTGACCCTAATACGTCCTGCCTTCAATTTGGGATCTATGTACCTAGATGTCTTATTTGTCACACTGCAGATGAAACAGCAATTTCCTTGACTCACCAAGGCCCTCACAAACGACAATATCAAATACAAATGGGAAGTCCGTTGCAAAGTGATCATTCTCTGCAGTGGTACCAACTATACAATCTGTGATCTTGAAGACATCAGTGAATAAAGATGAAGTTCCTACAATGCCTTTTATATTCACATTGTTATTATTATTACACATTATTACACTCCCACTTTCATAATTTTTATCAAAGCTTCAACGAATTCTGAATTCATCTGCAAAAAATATTCAAGAGTAAAATTTTCCACTATGACCAAATCATAGCCCTGGGGGAATGAGTGCTCCTGAAGTGAAAGCATACCACTAAGCCACTACTATAGACCAACAAGCGTTTTGGCGTAAAGTGGGAGAAAATAAGAAAGGGTTTCTCTAGAGAAATTCATTGATGGTCAACCATTAATCTCTTTATTAAGAGTTCATGGCAGCAATAGTCCTCCTCAAATTGCCTCAGACAATGACAGTATAAAAGCAGCAATAAAAGCATAGTAGATCACTTTTAATTCAAAATTGCCATCCATGTGTGCTCTATTCTCTTCCTTCTCCTTCTCATAAAAAGAAAAAATATTAAGGACAGATACATCTCTTTTTTAAATTCACTCCTTGTTTTGGCTTTCAAAACTGCATGCAGAAACCTGACCGTGTGACTGTACCCTTATGCATGAACTCCCCTCAGTTCCCCAACCAGCATTTTCATTCTAGTCATCATCTACAACAAGCATCCTTACTTGAATTGTAAATCTTCTCACACGTTGTTATGGAAGATAGATCTTAATTTTCTTTTCTTACATGAAAATAACAAAAAGGTACAAAATACAATATAGCTTTCCTAGCTATCAAGATGAAGGACTACTGCTTAAAGGTCCCTTTAGAAGGGCCACTTATCAGGGACAATAATTGTCTTGTATAAAAGTGCCACTAATCACGTAGTAAATAAGCAAACTTACTCTCTACGGGGAAGAGCAAACATAGTGGTGATTGCTTGTCCCTTTACACAGGCCATGAATCCTAAAAATAATTGCTAACGAGCATTCATAGGAACAATTATCTGGCTGTGTAAATGTACTGCTGATAACCAGATGCCCCGTCTGTGAGCACGCAAAAACGTTGTTTTCCGGCAGCAGATCATGATGTGTAAACAGCACTCTGCTGCCTGCAAACAATCAGTATGGAGAAGAGTGATGGCATTAGTGATGTATCATTTTGTGTAAGATGTTCTTGTGGTGCATGCGGTCCGCCCCGGCATCCTCCATTGTACGCATTTGTTGCTGGGGATTGCCGTCTGCGGACCGCATGCGGAGGAATTGCTCCGCCGGTTATAGACGCGCTACAGTGTCTGGGTTTGGAGAATTTTCACCCGTGTAGGCCACTTTTTCCAGTGAGTTTTTGTCCTTATGTGTATGGAATGTGCCACTTTATTTTGTTGGTAACTTTCTTTTGCACCTGGTAGCTTCTGTGTCACATGGTCTGTTGTGGGTGTGGCTTCTGTGTCACATGGTCTGTTGTGTGTGTGGCTTCTGTGTCACATGGTCTGTTGTGGGTGTGGCTTCTGTGTCACATGGTCTGTTGTGGGTGCGACTTCTGTGTCACATGGTCTTTTGTGGGTGTGGCTTCTGTGTCACATGGTCTGTTGTGGG
This sequence comes from Bufo bufo, assembly GCF_905171765.1. Taxonomy (NCBI): domain Eukaryota; kingdom Metazoa; phylum Chordata; class Amphibia; order Anura; family Bufonidae; genus Bufo; species Bufo bufo. The sequence continues at coordinate 655,349,142 of NC_053389.1, forward strand.
TGCGGCTTCTGTGTCACATGGTCTGTTGTGGGTGCGGCTTCTGTGTCACATGGTCTGTTGTGGGTGCGGCTCACAGCTTTATCCTACCTCACAGTGCATTGGTGATACCACTATGGAGGCATGTGAGAGTCTGGCTGTAAGTTGGCTTCTAGCACTGTTCAGACCCTGTTCACACACCACGGGTAGTTGAGTGGTAGGACCCCATGCTTGCTGAGACACCGTGACGTGGTGCATGAGGGGCTCCGATATGTTCCTGACTGGAAAATATTGGCAAAGTTCTCAGCTTTTTATATCGGCTTAAAGGAATTAGCTAGTATTGTCAGTTGCGCATCATTTTGGTGCATTTTTTGCAGTGATTTTTTTTTCCATTAGTGATTGTTCCTCCCCATACTGTGGAGGAGATTGTGGCATGTAAATGCACCGGTCTCCTCCACCAGCGACCAGCAGATTGTCAGGAACAAAGCGCTCCATCCGCACAATCTGCTTCAAAACAACACATATGTCCATTTTAATACTCATAAGTTCTACAGGCAAGTGTCCCCTGTTCTTCAGCAGGCTGGGGCCCCTGTCTCAGTAAATCACAATTCTAATGAGACTTACTTAGCAATCCAAACCCTGTCGTAAAAGATGGAGTGAAACCTTATATACTGAAGTCTGCTTTCTGGTGGCAGGAACAATGTAACACATCACCTCTACTATGTGTTATAAATTCAAGTTCATAAAGTAAAAGAAGACTGTAAAATCATAATGGAGAGAGAAAATGTACAATGTGCATGAACTGAGAAACATCTGCATTTATGGCCTAACTACCTATCATATACTTTAAAAGGAAATATAGACATACCTGTTAGACAGATTCCTTTTGTGCTGTTGCATAAACCAAGCATGACACGAACCTATATAACAAGGAAAGTGGACATCAATACCAGCTATACAGAGTCCTGACAGTGGAGTTGTAGTCACAGAGAAGCAAACTCCCTATGAATACATTATGCACAGAATATTTGATGGCAGAACTAAGACTACTTTCACACTAGCGTTTTTGCTAGATCTGTAAGGGTTCAGCAAAAACGCTTCCGTTACTGATAATACAACCATCTGCATCCGTTATGAACAGATCCGGTTGTATTATCTTTAACATAGCAAGGACAGATCCGTCATGAACTCCGCTGAAAGTCAATGAAGCACAGATCCGTTTTCTATTGTGTCAGATTGTGTCAGAGAAAACTAATCCGTCTCCATTGACTTGCATTGTGGGTCATGACAGATCCGTCTTGCTACGCATCCCTGCGGTTTGCTCTCCGGTATGGGAACGCAACCAAACGGAACGGAATGCATTTTGGAGCATTCCATTCTGTTCAGTTACGTTTTGTCCCCATTGACAATGAATGGGGACAAAACTGAAGATTTTTTTTCCGATATTGAGACCCTATGATGGATCTCAATACCAGAAAATAGAAACGCTAGTGTGAAAGAAGCCTAAGGCCTCATGCACACAACTGTTTTTTTTTCCCGTTTATAGCACATTTCAATTGGTCCGCCAAAAAAAAGGGAATGTACTCCATATGCATTCTGTTTCCGTATTTCCGTTCAAAGATAGAACATGTGCTATTATTGCCCACAAATCACGTTCCGTGGCTCCATTCAAGTCAATGGGTCCGCAAAAAAAGTAACACATATGGAAATGCATCCATATGTCTTCCGTATCCGTTCTGTTTTTGCGGAACCATCTATTGAAAATTTTATGCCCAGCCCAATTTTTTCTGTGTAACTACTGTATACTGTATATGCCATACGGAAAAACAGAACGGAAAAACGGAACAGAAATGGAAACAAAAAACAGAACAACGGATCCGTGAAAAACGGACCGCAAAACACTGAAAAAGCCATGCGGTCATGTGCAATAGGCCTAATAGAGAGCCCATTACAATATTTACTCTGTGCTCCCATGGGAGGTGTAACTAAAGGTCATAGGGTCCCTATGCACACTGTCAGTGTTACAGTTCTCACAGTGGACAGTAAATTTTGAATGATTATAGGGTAGTAAAGTGTTGAAAGTAAAAATGAGAAAATCAGAGGAACAACTTCCCTTGTACAATAAAAAAAGAAAGTAGATTTAAACAATTTAATATCAACTTTATTCCTGAATTTTAATATGGTTTTGTTATTACTGAAGCTTTGAAATATGAAGAACTGAGACCAGGTTCACACTGTGCAGAATATTAAATGTTTTTTCAGCCAAAACCACGATTGGAGAGACTAGAGAATAATAATTTCTTCCTTTTTGATCCTCTGACTTTGGCTTAAAAAAACTCAATACGTCAAAAACTCAATACGTCAAAAACTTCACCAAACTACTTTGCAGTTGCAAGGAATAAAATGAAACCAATTAAATTCTTGTCACTATGAAACTTAAAGTATTAGGCCCCTTTCACACGGGCGAGTATTCCGCGCGGATGCGATGCGTGAGTTGAACGCATTGCACCCGCACTGAATACCGACCCATTCATTTCTATGGGGCTGTTCACATGAGCAGTGATTTTCACGCATCACTTGTGCGTTGCGTGAAAATCGCAGCATGCTCTATATTCTGCGTTTTTCACGCAACGCAGGCCCTATAGAAGTGAATGGGGTTGCGTGAAAATCGCAAGCATACGCAAGCAAGTGCGGATGCGGTGCGATTTTCACGCACGGTTGCTAGGAGACGATCGGGATGGAGACTCGATCATTATTATTTTCCCTTATAACATGGTTATAAGGGAAAATAATAGCATTCTGAATACAGAATGCATAGTTAAATAGCGCTGGAGGGGTTAAAAAAAAAATATAATAATTTAACTCACCTTAATCCACTTGATTGCGCAGCCCGGCATCTCCTTCTGTCTACTTTGCTGAACAGGACCTGTGGTGAGCATTCATTCCAGGACCTGTGGTGACGTCACTCCGGTCATCACATGATCCATCACATGATCTTTTACCATGGTCATGTGATGGATCATGTGATGACCGGAGTGACGTCACCACAGGTCCTGTTCAGCAAAGGAGACAGAAGGAGATGCCGGGCTCCGCGATCAAGTGGACTAAGGTGAGTTAAATTTTATTTATTTTTTTTAACCCCTCCAGCCCTATTTAACTTGGCATTCTGTATTCAGAATGCTATTATTTTCCCTTATAACCATGTTATAAGGGAAAATAATACAATCTACAGAACACCGATCACAAGCCTGAACTTCTGTGAAGAAGTTCGGGTTTGGGTAGCAAACATGCGTGATTTTTCTCACGCGAGTGCAAAACGCATTACAATGTTTTGCACTCGCGCAGAAAAATCGCGGGTGTTCCCGTAACGCACCCGCACATTTTCCCGCAACGCCCGTCTGAAAGAGGCCTTACTGTTGTTTCTGATAAAACATGAGAAATGCCACTATATCTGACCATTATATGACTTAAATTCTACATTTATCGATTAAGGCCTCATACACACGATCGTGCCTTTTTGCGATCCACAAACCGCAAATCTGCAAAAAACGGAAGCCGCCCGTGTGCCTTCCGCAATTTGCGGAACGGGCGGCCCATTGTAGACATGCCTATTCTTGTCCGCAAAATGGACAAGAATAGGACATACTATATTTTTTTTGCGGGGCCTCGGAACGGAGTAACGGATGCGGACAGCGGCCCCATTGAAGTGAATGGGTCCGCATCCGAGCCGCAAAAACTGCGGCTCGGATGTGGACCATATATACGGCCGTGTGCATAAGGTCTTATTATGAAAATATTGTATATGGTCTTTTCCTAATAAAATCTTATTTCCGTTAATGTAATAAATATCCTACATTGTCTCTCCATCAGTAATAGAAAATATTGGCAGTCATGTATAACAAAAACATTGCAGTCACAATAAATGCCATTACAGGAACAGAAAAATGAAAAAATGGTGTCCATTATATGACAGACACAAACAGAGCCCAATGGACCCTATTGACTATAATATGGTCTGCAGGTTTCCATCAGTTTACAGCATGCTGTGCTATTTTTTCCAGCTTTTTTTTTCTTTACGGAATCTGTATTAGGGGATGTTCACAAGGGTGAGTTGTCTGGATGCAATGTGTATAGTGAACGCTTAGTATCCGGACTAAATCCTGACCCATTCCTTTCAAGGGGTCTGTGCACATGAGTATACTGTAGTTTTTCATGCATCATCTCTGCGTTCAGGAAAAATCTCAGCATGTTCTATATTGTGCGTTTTTCATGCAGCCCTGGCCGCATAGAAGTGATTGGAGCTTTTGTAAAAAATGGAAGGCATCTGGATACAATACGTTTTTCACTGATGGTTGTTAGGAGATGTAGATTGCTATTCTTCATTTCATTCACGTGAGGGAAAAACGCATGCAATCCAGATACAATCCGGCCAGAAAAAACGCGCACACTGAACACAATCTCAGACAAAACTGATTGAACTTATGTGCAAAACCATCAGTTTTTCCCTGAACAGATCCTGACACAATTCATTCAGCTCATGAGTAATAGTTTTAAGACGCTGAGGGACACCATGGCAGAAACTCAATGAACCCCATTATAATCAATGGGGTCTGTTCAGTGCCATTGTTGTCCATCACACAACAAATGTGATGTGAAACTAGCCTTATCAAAACCTATCCAGGAATGGATCCTATTCCTATCTATAGGACTCAAATTTGTGCCAAAGTGCATCAGTTCAGTCATAATGAGTTTTATTTTTTTAATATTGAGATTGATAAGTGATTGAGTAAGAAATGATGAAAACTGGTGTAAACTGATAACAATGTGTCCTTAACTGTATATTGTTTATAATCTGTTCACACCAAGTTTTAGTGCATGCCCATAGTATATGCAGAACATATCGGTAGATATCTATGAACAGATAGTATGGAAAATGAGTAGGTGGGTGGGAGATGTCAGCATATTTATTTCATATGTACAGCTCCATGGAATGAATGGCGCCTTAATAATAAATAATAATAGAAACATAGAATGTGTCGGCAGATAAGAACCATTTGGCCCATCTAGTCTGCCCAATATACTGAATAATATGGATATCCCCTGGCCCTATCTTATATTAAGGATGGCCTTATGCCTATCCCATGCATGCTTAAACTCCTTCACTGTATTTGCAGCTACCACTTCTGCAGGAAGGCTATTCCATGCATCCACTACTCTCTCAGTAAAGTAATACTTCCTGATATTACTTTTAAACCTTTGCCCCTCTAATTTAAAACGATGTCCTCTTGTAGCAGTTTTTCTTCTTTTAAATATTCTCTCCTCTTTTACCTTGTTGATTCCCTTTATGACAAAACAATAACAAGGACAGGTGCACTCTGCCGTCTCACTAGACCCTCAAACTGATTTTAAAATTGAGAGATTAGTCAACATGTCCTACGGTGTAGAACATGTCTAAGCCCGGACACCACGCCAAGGTTTCTCAAGTAGCCCGGGACCTAACACTCTCCTACCTGAGCTGTATGGGCGATACCAGGAGCCAGTGGGCAAATTACAGGAGCATAAGGCCGACTCACTCACTCCCGGGCTACTTGAGAAACCTTGGCGTGGTGTCCAGGCTTAGACATGTTCTACACCGTAGGACATGTTGACTAATCTCTCAATTTTAAAATCAGTTTGAGGGTCTAGTGAGACTGCAGAGTGCACCTGTCCTTGTTATTGTTTTGTTATATTGTTATATTAATTATGACATCCACACTTGTTATCTTGTGTAGGATGTCTATTGTGGTACTTGTGGTTCGCCGCGGGCATCCTCCATTGTATGCATTTTGCTGGGGATTGCCATTAGCAACGGGCCACAAGTGCAGGATTTGCTCCCCTATATATATGCACAACTGCATGTGGGTTTGAGCACCTCCTGCTAATGCCAACCTGTCTTCTTAGTTTGTATATATAGATTTCTGGAGGTGTAGAAACTCCAATTTAAATGTGCCTGTTTTCCATCTACAGGCCACATTTAGGTGCACCTGTGAGGCCTGGGACATATCAGCCAGTCTTGAGTGGGACTCGGAGACTCCTCCCTCCTCCCATTGGAAGCATGGCTACATGCTGGAGGTAACTGGTGAGCTGTTTGTGAGTCGGCCTTATGCTCCTGTAATTTGCCCACTGGCTCCTGGTATCGCCCATACGGCTCAGGTAGGAGAGTGTTAGGTCCCGGGCTACTTGAGAAACCTTGGCGTGGTGTCCGGGCTTAGACATGTTCTACACCGTAGGACATGTTGACTAATCTCTCAATTTTAAAATCAGTTTGAGGGTCTAGTGAGACTGCAGAGTGCACCTGTCCTTGTTATTGTTTTGTTATATTGTTATATTATTTATGACATCCACACTTGTTATCTTGTGTAGGATGTCTATTGTGGTACTTGTGGTTCACCGCGGGCATCCTCTATTGTATGCATTTTGCTGGGGATTGCCATTAGCAATGGGCCACAAGTGCAGGATTTGCTCCCCTATATACTGTATATGCACAACTGCATGTGGGTTTGAGCACCTCCTGCTAATGCCAACCTGTCTTCTTAGTTTGTATATATTGATTCCCTTTATGTATTTAAAAGTTTCTATCATATCCCCTCTGTCTCGTCTTTCTTCCAAGCTATACATGTTAAGGTCCTTTAATCTTTCCTGGTAAGTTTTATCCTGCAATCCATGTACCAGTTTAGTAGCTCTTCTCCGAATTCTCTCCAAAGTATCAATATCCTTCTGGAGATATGGTCTCCAGTACTGAGCACAATACTCCAAATGAGGTCTCACTAGTGCTCTGTAGAGCGGCATGAGCACCTCCCTCTTTCTACTGGTAATGCCTCTCCCTATACACCCAAGCATTCTGCTAGCATTTCCTGCTGCTCTATGACATTGTCTGTCTACCTTTTAGTCTTCTGAAATAATGAACCCTAAATACCTTTCCTCAGATACTAAGGTTAGGACTGTATCACTGATTTTATATTCTGCTCTTGGGTTTTTACGCCCCAGGTGCATTATATTGCACTTATCAACATTAAATTTTAGTTGCCAGATTTTTGACCATTCCTCTAGTTTTCCTAAATCCTTTTCCATTTGGTGTATCCCTCCAGGAACATCAACCCTGTTACAAATCTTTGTGTCATCAGCAAAAAGACACACCTTACCATCGAGGCCTTCTGCAATTTCGCTGATAAAGATATTAAACAATATGGGTCCCAGAACAGATCCCTGAGGTACCCCACCGGTAACAAGACCATGGTCTGAATATACTCCATTGACTACAACCCTCTGTTGTCTGTCCCTCAACCACTGCCTAATCCATTCAACAATATGGGAGTCCAAGCCCAATGACTGCAATTTATTGATAAGCCTTCTATGTGAGACAGTATCAAAAGCCTTACTAAAGTCTAGATAAGTGATGTCTACTGCACCTCCGCCATCTATTATTTTAGTCACCCAATCAAAAAAATCAATAAGATTAGTTTGACATGATCTCCCTGAAGTAAACCCATGCTGTTTTTCATCTTTCAATCCATGGGATTTTAGATGTTCCACAATCCTCTTCTTAAGTATGGTTTCCATTAATTTCCCCACTATTGATGTCAGGCTTACTGGCCTATAGTTGCCCGATTCCTCCCTACTACCTTTCTTGTGAATGGGCACAACATTTGCTAATTTCCAATCCTCTGAGACGACTCCTGTTGCCAGTGATTGGTTAAATAAATCTGTTAATGGTTTTGCTAGTTCACCGCTGAGCTCTTTTAATAGCTTTGGGTGTATCCTATCAGGCCCCTGTGACTTATTTGTATTCATTTTAGACAGCTGACTTAGAACCTCTTCCTCTGTAAAGACACATGCATAAAAAGATTCATTAGTCTTCTTTCCTAACTGAGGTCCTTTTCCTTCATTTTCCTTTGTAAAAACTGAACAGAAGTATTCATTGAGGCAGTCAGCTAGTTCTTTATCTTCTTCCATATACCATCCTACTTTTGTTTTTAATGTTGTAAGAATAATAATAATAATAATAATAATGACTGTATGCTGAAAGCATAGTCAACAACACTTTTCAATACAAAAGGATCATGCAAAAAGTAAATACTATATAGTCCTTTTTTTTATAATGGAAGATGTAGTAAAACTATATGGGCGTATAACTGCATACGTTCTTACCATATGTTTAACATAAAATTCCTTATCGAGCAGGAAAAAGAAAAAACATACTTCATAAATATACAAGTGTGAACCTATCCATAAGCTGAAGCAGATTTTACATGCAGTGAAAGTCACCAAGACATAATAATAGGCTGAAATGGGAAAGTGTCAAAACCCTTGATCTCCGGCATGTAAGCGTGCTCCTAATTCTATTAATGAAGAAGGAACACTATGTGTCACTGTGAATTACAATCCTTTTTCTGACTGCTTTAGTATCTTATACTATATAGGTCAGTATATGCAATGAATCTGTGTGATAAGATACAATTTTGATGAAAAATCAGTAATTGGATTATAGGGTATTTTCAGCTAAATGCACAGCTTTGAAAATTTGTTAAATTTAAGAAGACGTTAAATATTCCACATTTAGGCTGAAAAAAATGATTAATCTAAATCTAAACATCAGAACATAGTCAATTTTCACCAATAATAGATAAACCTAATTATGTGGTGGTATATGTATAGATAATTGATTTCAGATTACCGGGACCATAGAATATGTCATCATCATGAGCATGTCTTCATTCTCAGCTCGGATATAGGATTCTTGTTGCCTGTGACGATGGCTCCTCTTGTTTCTGGAGACCTGCATCCTTGTTTCCTCCAAATCTTTCTCTTTTATCTCTGATACTAGCTGGTTCAGGTGAGAGGTCAATAAGTCCTCTTGGGATGGTCTTTGATAAGATTCCAGTTCCTTGACTCTAGAAGCAAGGTCTTTCCATTGCATCAGGATGAATAAGGTTCCACCTACATTGAGCACTGTGATAATAGCCAGCAAAGCTATCACACCTCTGAGGACTACACTACTTTGTCCTCTTTCAGAACAAGCCACAAGGCTAACAACCCTTTCTGTCCCCATTCCAGTGACTGTGGCTAAGCAAGCACACTCTACTCAGTCTTTTTCCTTAAGAGTCTCCACAAGAAGAATAGTATTTTCTTCTGGATAACAAAGCACGTTTTATGGAGTGGAGTCTGTTTAAATGCCTTGACTTGCCGTGGGCTGTTTAACAAAGATTATACTTTCAGATCCAAATTAATGATGTGGAAGTAATGGCAGAGGCGTGTGTCTGGGAGAGTCAAGGAGGGGCCCTATAAGAGGATGGAGGGTGTCTTGGAAACAGAAGTCAAAGTCTTAGCTTTTGTCATAGAAATACGCAGTCAATTATCAGAAAATGACAGAAACTTTGACACAAATATCATCCCTGAGGTAAAGATCAATTCTTTGAAAAAGGCATGCAATTAGAAAAGCTAATCTTAAGAACAGCTCGTCATTGCAGTCAAATAATATTACATTTGTCATGGATCAGTACACACAAACACACACTAAACATGCTAAACACATACAATAAACATGCTTTTTAGCCTGGCTAATGGTATAAATTAGATGTTCAAATGCCATTTAAAATGAATAGCCTACTAAGGATGTAAGACTTCTAGTAATAAACACTTAAAGGGCTTGGTCCATCAGGAACATTGATGGCATATAGTTATGGGACTGCTGGAAATAGGTGTGCCACCTCTCTATTTTTGGAACTCCCATAGCAGTGAACAGAGGGTGGCCACACATGAGTGGGTGCTCTCTGTTCACTCTGGGGTTAACATTCTGGAGATAAGAGTGGGTCTCAGACAATCTGACATTGATGGCTTGCACTAGCAATATATCATTCATGTCCCTGAAGAGAATATCCCTTTAAATATTTGCCCTTTGATGAACCAATTTTCTTTCCAGTGGCTCTCTGGTTAATAGAATGTGCCATAAGTAGTAGAAACGTATACTGTATGATGTTAATTTGCCCTAGGGCAAATGGAAGTGGTTGGGCTGATGGGACAATCCCTTAAAATTGAATTATTAACAATGCCTTTATATACAGTATTTCTATTACCAGAATTTTTCTCATTGCAATTAGAAATAATTTAAGCAAGGGGGTAAGTAACGTACAGTCAGTGCACCTGGCTCCTACGGTGACCTTGGAGACATGGGACAATGCAACTCCTCTGGAGGGAAGTCCTAGATAATTTCTCACCATCTGGTTGGTCCTACCTAGAGTTGAGCGAACACCTGGATGTTCGGGTTCGACGAGTTCGGCCGAACTTTCGAAAAATGTTCGGGTTCGGGATCCGAACTCGACCCGAACTTCATCCCGAACCCGAACCCCATAGAAGTCAATGGGGACCCGAACTTTTGGGCACTAAAAAGGCTGTAAAACACACCCGGAAAGGGCTAGAGGGCTGCAAAAGGCAGCAAAATGTAGTTAAATCCCCTGCAAACAAATGTAGATAGGGAAATGATGAGTTAACATAAAATAAATAAAAATTAAACAATATTAATTGGAGTGAGGTCCCATAGCACAGCATCAGGCTTCAAGTCACCCACCAATGGAGAAGGTCACTTACTATTATTTTGACCACAGCACCCAGACAAAGGAGAGAGGTCCCACAGCAGAGAACCAGGCATCATATCACCCACCACAGGAGTAGGCCACCATTTAGTTACTTTGACCCCTACACCCAGACGGAGGAGAGAGGTTACACAGCAGAGAATCAGGCATTTAGATCACCCACCACAGGAGTAGGCCACCATTGAATCAGACCCCGGCAACCATGTCAGATGGCACAAGCATAAGCTTTATATCAATCAGCACAGGAGAAGGCGACTTTGACAGACTTTGACCCCTACACCCGGACGGAGGAGAGAGGTTTCAAAGCAGAGAATCAGGCATTTAGATCACCCACCACAGGAGTAGGCCCCAATTTAATGGGACCCCGGCAACCATGTCAGATGGCACAACCATCAGCTTCATATCAATCAGCACAGGAGAAGGCGACTTTGAAAGACTTTGACCCCTACACCCAGACGGAGGAGAGAGGTTTCACAGCAGAGAATCAGGCATTTAGATCACCCACCACAGGAGTAGGCCCCCATTGAATCAGACCCTGGCTACCATGTCAGATGGCACAACCATCAGCTTTATATCAATCAGCACAGGAGAAGGCGACTTTGAAAGACTTTGACCCCTACACCCAGATGGAGGAGAGAGGTTTCACAGCAGAGAATCAGGCATCATATCAACCACCACAGGAGAAGCCACCATTTAGTTACTTTGACCCCTGCACCCAGGAAGAGGAGAGAGGCACCACAGCACATATTCTGGCATCATATCAGCCACCACAGGAGAAGCCACCATTGAGTTACTTTGACCCCCGCACCCAGGAAGAGGAGAGAGGCACCACAGCACATATTCTGGCATCATATCAGCCACCACAGGAGAAGCCACCATTGAGTTACTTTGACCCCCGCACCCAGGAAGAGGAGAGAGGCACCACAGCACATATTCTGGCATCATATCAGCCACCACAGGAGAAGCCACCATTTAGTTACTTTGACCCCTTCACCCAAACAGAGGAGAGAGGTTCCACATCAGAGAATCAGGCATCATATCAACCACCACAGGAGTAGGCCACAATTTAGTTTATTTGACCCCTGCACCCAGGAAGAGGAGAGAGGCCCCACAGCACATATTCTGGCATCATATCACACACCACAGGAGAAGGCCTCTTTCAGTGATTTAGGCCTTTGGACCCAGACATAGGAGAGAGGTCAGAGATTAGCTTCATATCCCCCAGCACAGCAGAAGACCGCTTTATTTGACTTAGGCCTCAGCACCCAGACAGAAGACAGAGGTAGCATGGCAGAGGTTATGGCTTCATGTCACCCGTTAGTTTAACCGGCCACTTTCATCTGGTTAGGCCCCGGCGCCCAGACAGAGAAGAGTTTCATTCAACTGTGGGTTTCATAAAATTTGTATCAAATAAAGAAGTGGCCCGTAGCACAACAAGACATGTTTTAGGCAGTTAATAAGGACTACTCTGCACAAGGGAGGGACAGGTCCTGTGGGATCCATGCCTGGTTCATCTTTATGAAGGTCAGCTTGTCCACGTTGGCTGTGGACAGGCGGCTGCGCTTGTCAGTAATGACGCCCCCTGCCGTGCTGAATACGCGTTCAGATAAAACGCTGGCCGCCGGGTAGGAAAGCACCTCCAAGGCATAACATGCTAACTCTGGCCACGTGGACAATTTCGAAACCCAGTAGTTGAATGGGGCCGAACCATCCGTCAGGATGTGGAGGGGTGTGCAGACATACTGTTCAACCATGTTAGTGAAATGCTGCCTCCTGCTAACACGTTCCGTATCAGGTGTCGGTGCAGATAGCTGTGGCGTGGAGACAAAACTTTTCCAAATTTCTGCCATGCTAACCCTGCCCTCAGATGAGCTGGCCGTGACACAGCTGCGTTGGCGACCTCTTGCCACTCCTCTGCCTTCACCTTCCACCTGTTCCCCTGTGACATGTGGGAATGCTCTCAAGAGCGCCTCTATCAGCGTGCGCTTGTACTCGCGCATCTTACGGTCGCGCTCCAGTTCAGGAATTAAAGTGGGCACATTGTCTTTATACCGGGGATCCAGCAGGGTGGCCACCCAGTAGTCTGCACACGTTAAAACGTGGGCAACTCTGCTGTCGTTGCGCAGGCATTGGAGCATATATTCGCTCATGTGGGCCAGGCTACCCATGGGTAAGGACAAGCTGTCCTCTGTGGGAGGCGTATCGTCATCGTCCACCGTATCCCCCCAGCCACGCACCAGTGATGGGCCTGGGCTGCCACCCCGCTGTGAACTTGCGTCATCCTCGTCCCCCTCCACCTCCTCCTCCTCCTCGTCCTCCAGTACAGTGCCTTGGCTGGCGACTTGTGAACCTGTCCTCTGCTGCTTAAACAAACCTCCCTCTGAGCCACTTCGAACAGACTGGCCTGAAAGTGTTAGAAACGAGCCCTCATCCTCCTCCTCCTCCTCCACCTGGGCCACCTCCTCTAACATCATTGCCCTAAGTGTTTTCTCAAGGAGACATAGAAGTGGTATTGTAACGCTGATAACAGTGTCATCGCCACTGGCCATGTTGGTGGAGTACTCGAAACAGCGCAGCAGGGCACACAGGTCTCGCATGGAGGCCCAATCATTGGTGGTGAAGTGGTGCTGTTCGGCAGTATGACTGACGCGAGCGTGCTGCAGCTGAAACTCCACTATGGCCTGCTGCTGCTCGCACAGTCTCTCCAGCATGTGCAAGGTGGAGTTCCACCGGGTGGGCACGTCGCATATGAGGCGGTGAGCGGGAAGGCCGAAGTTCCGCTGTAGCGCAGACAGGCGAGCAGCGGCAGGATGTGAACGGCGGAAGCGCGCACAGACGGCCCGCACTTTATGCAGCAGCTCTGACATGTTGGGGTAGTGGTGAATGAACCTCTGCACCACCAAGTTCAGCACATGCGCCAGGCAAGGGATGTGCGTCAAACCGGCTAGTCCCAGAGCTGCCACGAGATTTCGCCCATTATCGCATACCACCAGGCCTGGCTTGAGGCCCACCGGCAGAAACCACTCGTCGGTCTGTTGTTCAATACCCCGCCACAACTCCTGTGCGGTGTGGGGCCTGTCCCCCAAACATATGAGTTTCAGAATGGCCTGCTGACGTTTACCCCGGGCTGTGCTGAAGTTGGTGGTGAAGGTGTGTGGCTGACCGGATGAGCTGGTGGAAGAAGTGGAGGAGGAAGCCGAGTAGGAGGAGGAGGCTACAGGAGGCAGAGAATGATGCCCTGCGATCCTAGGGGGCGGAAGGACGTGCGCCAAGGAACTGTCCGCCGGGGGCCCAGCCGCCACTACATTCATCCAGTGTGCAGTTAGTGAGATATAGCGTCCCTGGCCGTGCTTACTGGTCCACGTATCTGTGGTTAGGTGGACCTTGCCACAAATGGCGTTGCGCAGTGCACACTTGATTTTATCGGACACTTGCATGTGCAGGGAAGGCACGGCTGTCTTGGAGAAGTAGTGGCGGCTGGGAACCACATACTGCGGGACAGCCATGGCCATCAGCTGTTTGAAGCTGTCTGTGTCCACCAGCCGGAATGACAGCATTTCAAAGGCCAGCAGTTTAGAAATGCTGGCGTTCAGGCCAAGGGCTCGAGGGTGACTCGGGGGGAATTTGCGCTTCCTCTCTAAGGTTTGAGATATTGAGAGCTGAACGCTGCTGTGTGATATAGTGGAGACGCTAGTTGACGGTGGCGGTGGTGGTGGTGTCGGTGGCACATCCTCTGTTTGCTGCTCGGCAGGTGGCAACATTCCTCTCGAGGCGGAAGCCGAGGCAGCAGCGGTAGAGGGAGCAGGGGGAGCCTCAGCGAGTGCCTGGTTTTTAAGGTGTGTACCCCACTGCAGTTCATGCTTTGCATGTAGATGCCTGGTCATGCAGGTTGTGCTGAGGTTCAGAACGTTAATGCCTCGCCTCAGGCTCTGATGGCAGAGCGTGCAAGTCACTCGGGTCTTGTCGGTAGGACATTGTTTAAAGAAGTGCCATGCCAGGGAACTCTTTGAAGCTGCCTTTGTGGGGCTGGGTCCCTGTTGGCGATGTCCAGTAGCAGGCGAACTCTGGGGGCGGCGGCTCGTCTGCTTTGGCCCGCTGCTCCCTCTTTGGCTTCGCTGTTGTCTCGGTCTCACCACTACCTCTTCCTCTGAACTGTGAAAGTCATCGCCACGACCTTCAGTCCATGTGGGGTCTAAGACCTCATCGTCCTCTGCATCGTCTTCCACCCAGTCTCCCTCCCTGACCTCCTCCTGTTCAGTCTGCACACTGCAAAAAGACGCGGCAGTGGGCACCTGTGTTTCGTCATCATCAGAGAGTCGGTGACTCTGCTGTGGTGGTATTCCCATGTCCTCTTCATCTGGAGACATAAGTGGTTGTGCGTCAGTGCATGGTATGTCTTCCTCCACTGGGGAAGGGCTAGGTGGACGCCCCTGGGAAACCCTGGAAGCAGAGTCTTCAAACAGAAGAAGAGACTGCTGCATAACTTGTGGCTCAGACCGTTTCCCTGATATGCTTGGGGGTGATGTGACAGACTGATGGGCTTGGTTTTCAGGTGCCACCTGTGCGCTTTCCGCAGAAGACTGGGTGGAAGACCATGTGGTGAACGTGCTGGAAGCACTGTCGGCCACCCAATCGATTAATGCCTGTACCTGCTCAGGCCTTACCATCCTAAGAGCGTCATTGGGCCCCACGAGATATTGCGGTACATTCTGCCGGCTAGTTGAGGGAGTTCGTTCCCTACTGTGTGCGCCTGGGGCCGAACGGCCACGTCCTCTACCAGCAACAGAGGCTCCACGGACACCACCACGACCGCGTCCTCGTCCCTTAATAGTATTTTTCTTCATTGTTGCGATTCAACTCGCACCACAATGAAATATATTATTTTTTATAAGCAAAATCCCCTCACTGGAATACTTTCAGTCTTTTGACTGTATGGATTACAGATGGAATGACTGTTATATGTGAGTACCGCTTTCTTTGACAGATTCTAGTATGGGTACATATATGTTTTCCCAACCCCAGCACATTAGTTTGCTAATTCCAGATGTATGAAACGCAGGCCTAACTGTATCTAGTATATTGAACGCCAGATAAACTAACTTGGCCTTTTTTAAATAAAAAAAATTCCCTCACTGGAATACTTTCAGTCTTTTGACTGTATGGATTACAGATGGAATGACTGTTATATGTGAGTACCGCTTTCTTTGACAGATTCTAGTATGGGTACATATATGTTTTCCCAACCCCAGCACATTAGTTTGCTAATTCCAGATGTATGAAACGCAGGCCTAACTGTATCTAGTATATTGAACGCCAGATAAACTAACTTGGCCTTTTTTAAATAAAAAAAATTCCCTCACTGGAATACTTTCAGTCTTTTGACTGTATGGATTACAGATGGAATGACTGTTATATGTGAGTACCGCTTTCTTTGACAGATTCTAGTATGGGTACATATATGTTTTCCCAACCCCAGCACATTAGTTTGCTAATTCCAGATGTATGAAACGCAGGCCTAACTGTATCTAGTATATTGAACGCCAGATAAACTAACTTGGCCTTTTTTAAATAAAAAAAATTCCCTCACTGGAATACTTTCAGTCTTTTGACTGTATGGATTACAGATGGAATGACTGTTATATGTGAGTACCGCTTTCTTTGACAGATTCTAGTATGGGTACATATATGTTTTCCCAACCCCAGCACATTAGTTTGCTAATTCCAGATGTATGAAACGCAGGCCTAACTGTATCTAGTATATTGAACGCCAGATAAACTAACTTGGCCTTTTTTAAATAAAAAAAATTCCCTCACTGGAATACTTTCAGTCTTTTGACTGTATGGATTACAGATGGAATGACTGTTATATGTGAGTACCGCTTTCTTTGACAGATTCTAGTATGGGTACATATATGTTTTCCCAACCCCAGCACATTAGTTTGCTAATTCCAGATGTATGAAACGCAGGCCTAACTGTATCTAGTATATTGAACGCCAGATAAACTAACTTGGCCTTTTTTAAATAAAAAAAATTCCCTCACTGGAATACTTTCAGTCTTTTGACTGTATGGATTACAGATGGAATGACTGTTATATGTGAGTACCGCTTTCTTTGACAGATTCTAGTATGGGTACATATATGTTTTCCCAACCCCAGCACATTAGTTTGCTAATTCCAGATGTATGAAACGCAGGCCTAACTGTATCTAGTATATTGAACGCCAGATAAACTAACTTGGCCTTTTTTAAATAAAAAAAATTCCCTCACTGGAATACTTTCAGTCTTTTGACTGTATGGATTACAGATGGAATGACTGTTATATGTGAGTACCGCTTTCTTTGACAGATTCTAGTATGGGTACATATATGTTTTCCCAACCCCAGCACATTAGTTTGCTAATTCCAGATGTATGAAACGCAGGCCTAACTGTATCTAGTATATTGAACGCCAGATAAACTAACTTGGCCTTTTTTAAATAAAAAAAATTCCCTCACTGGAATACTTTCAGTCTTTTGACTGTATGGATTACAGATGGAATGACTGTTATATGTGAGTACCGCTTTCTTTGACAGATTCTAGTATGGGTACATATATGTTTTCCCAACCCCAGCACATTAGTTTGCTAATTCCAGATGTATGAAACGCAGGCCTAACTGTATCTAGTATATTGAACGCCAGATAAACTAACTTGGCCTTTTTTAAATAAAAAAAATTCCCTCACTGGAATACTTTCAGTCTTTTGACTGTATGGATTACAGATGGAATGACTGTTATATGTGAGTACCGCTTTCTTTGACAGATTCTAGTATGGGTACATATATGTTTTCCCAACCCCAGCACATTAGTTTGCTAATTCCAGATGTATGAAACGCAGGCCTAACTGTATCTAGTATATTGAACGCCAGATAAACTAACTTGGCCTTTTTTAAATAAAAAAAATTCCCTCACTGGAATACTTTCAGTCTTTTGACTGTATGGATTACAGATGGAATGACTGTTATATGTGAGTACCGCTTTCTTTGACAGATTCTAGTATGGGTACATATATGTTTTCCCAACCCCAGCACATTAGTTTGCTAATTCCAGATGTATGAAACGCAGGCCTAACTGTATCTAGTATATTGAACGCCAGATAAACTAACTTGGCCTTTTTTAAATAAAAAAAATTCCCTCACTGGAATACTTTCAGTCTTTTGACTGTATGGATTACAGATGGAATGACTGTTATATGTGAGTACCGCTTTCTTTGACAGATTCTAGTATGGGTACATATATGTTTTCCCAACCCCAGCACATTAGTTTGCTAATTCCAGATGTATGAAACGCAGGCCTAACTGTATCTAGTATATTGAACGCCAGATAAACTAACTTGGCCTTTTTTAAATAAAAAAAATTCCCTCACTGGAATACTTTCAGTCTTTTGACTGTATGGATTACAGATGGAATGACTGTTATATGTGAGTACCGCTTTCTTTGACAGATTCTAGTATGGGTACATATATGTTTTCCCAACCCCAGCACATTAGTTTACTAATTCCAGATGTATGAAACGCAGGCCTAACTGTATCTAGTATATTGAACGCCAGATAAACTAACTTGGCCTTTTTTAAATAAAAAAAATTCCCTCACTGGAATACTTTCAGTCTTTTGACTGTATGGATTACAGATGGAATGACTGTTATATGTGAGTACCGCTTTCTTTGACAGATTCTAGTATGGGTACATATATGTTTTCCCAACCCCAGCACATTAGTTTGCTAATTCCAGATGTATGAAACGCAGGCCTAACTGTATCTAGTATATTGAACGCCAGATAAACTAACTTGGCCTTTTTTAACTAAAAAAAATTCCCTCACTGGAATACTTTCAGTCTTTTGACTGTATGGATTACAGATGGAATGACTGTTATATGTGAGTACCGCTTTCTTTGACAGATTCTAGTATGGGTACATATATGTTTTCCCAACCCCAGCACATTAGTTTGCTAATTCCAGATGTATGAAACGCAGGCCTAACTGTATCTAGTATATTGAACGCCAGATAAACTAACTTGGCCTTTTTTAAATAAAAAAAAAATTCCCTCACTGGAATACTTTATGGCTTTTCACTGTATGGATTACAGGTGGACTGGTATTAGTAGGGGTGACACAAGCACACCCAAGTCCCTGATGTAGGATTTCTATGGCACAGACCACTATTACAAGTGATTAATGGACGTTGGGAGAGATTGTGCTGCAGCACTAGTCCCAAGATGGCCGCCGCCTATCAGCCCAGTAACATGTGCCACAAAATGGTCTGCACAACCTTTAAAAAAAATAGCCTTGGACTGTGCTGCTAAATCGCTATTGGTCTGAATCCCAGGTGTAGATGTCTGACTTGTTTGGAGCTTTGGAATGCACACTGTGGCAGCTTCTGCTGCAGCACTACAAGTCGCAAAATGGCGGCCGGCGGTCAGCCCAGGTACATGTGGATGGAAAAATCACTCTGGCCACTCTAAAAATAGCCAATCCCTATCAAAAAAGCAGCTCAGCTGCAGTTGTTCAGATGAATCACAGGTGGAGGAGAGAAATTTGCTTCCAGTTATTCAATTATCCCTGCCTATTCTCGCCCTAGCATCAGCTGCGTCTATCCCTGTTCTATTCACATCGGGAGTGAGCACGTCCCGACGTGCGCACAAGCTTATAAAGAGGCTGAGTCACATGCTGCACTTGGCCAATCACAGCCTTGCCAATAGTAGGCATGGCTGCGATGGCATCTTAGGGCAAGTAGTATGATGCATGTTGATTGGCTGCTTTGCAGCCTTTCAAAATGCGCCAAAATACATGCCGAACGACGAACCCGAACCCGAACTTTTACGAAAAAGTTCGGGTTCGGGTCCGTGTCACGAACACCCCAAAATTCGGTACGGACCCGAACTATGCTCGAACTGTTCGCTCAACACTAGTCCTACCCCATTTGCTATTAGGTTATGAGAACCTATGTAGAACTCCCCTGCAGAGAAGTTGCATTGTTAACACACCTGGTGCTGAAGAAATGGCTCAGGGGTCATGAAATAGGGTAGAAAGGATACACAAACACTCTGCCCTCTTTTGTTGGGTGGTAAAACCTGGCACCACAATAAAGGGTCTAGTTTGATCTTTGCTATACAGCCTTCTCTTTGTGTACAAAACTTGATTGAATACAGAAGAATGGCCATGGGCACAAAATCAGCATGTGTAGACCGCATCCCATCCCATCGCTGCCAGCCTCATGGAGGTAAATATATGTGTTTATATATTTTTTTTTATATAGCTCACAATGCAGGAAAGGAGCGCTATGGGGGCATCTGGGGCACTTTTTATTGGCACATCATAAGGGGCACTATGGGGGCATCCACTGATAGCAGAAAGAAGGGGTATTTTATATGGGGAATGGGGAGAGGAGCACTAAGAGGATATTTTATACTGGCACATTATGTGGGCACTATGGGGAAGGGGGAGAGGAGCACTTCGTGGGCACTAATAGGGTATTTAATACTGGCACATTATGGGGGGCACTATGAGGGCATCTACTGGTGGCTCTGTATAGGGGAATTTTATACTTAGTCACATAATGGGGACACTATCGGGAAGGGGGGAGAGAGGCACTATGGGGGCACTAATAAGGAGTATTTTATACTGGCAAATTATGGGGGACACTGAGGCAATCTACTTGGGCACTATATAGGGGCATTTTATACTGGAACATTATGGGAGGGACTATGAGGGATGGGGGAGAGGAGCACTATGGGGGAATATGGCGATATTAGCTGAACTGGGGGCACACAGAACAGGGACATTTTTGTACTTTTGCACATTATTAAGGGGGCATTTTTTACTAGGGAACATGATTACTAGTATGGGCACTATGGGAGCATTATTACTTCTGGGGCCCAGTGGGGAAATGTTGTGGCACTGTAGGAGCACTATTACTACCAAGTACGCTCTGGCAGAGAATTATTAGTTGGGACTTTGGGAGCACTATTACTGTGGGGGCACCCTGGCACAGTATCAGCTTAAGGCTACATGCACACGACCGTATGTGTTTTGCGGTCCGCAAATTGCGGATCCGCAAAAAAAAAAACGAATGACGTTCCGTATGGCATCCGTTTTTTTTTGCAGATCCGTTTTTCTGGCGGATCCATTGTAATAAACCCTATCCTTGTCCGCAAACTAGAAAAAAATAGGACATGCACTATTTTTTTTGCGGAGCAACGGAACGGACCTATTGAAATGAATGGGTCCGCATCCTTTCCGCAATAAAAACGGATCGGACACGGAAACAAAATACGGTCGTGTGCATGAGGCCTAACACAGTTATTTTTGGTGGACATTATGTTTACACTTTTGGTGTCAGGGTGCTATTCCACTAATTAGGGCAAATAAGTAGAAGGTCACAGAAGTAAATTACCCTTAAAATATAACTTTTATTAAATACGATAATAAAATAGATATTCCCTCAAAACAAATAGTGCATATATGTGTGCAGATATAAAGAAAAATCCACCTAGATAGGCGTGATTTAGTAATCAATTCAAAGGTATCTCTAACAATGATAGCTAGATACATAGAGACAAATCTGAATGGATAGGGGGGGACAGGCACCAGTAACAAAACAACCAGATACCTGATGTTAGGAATTGATAACCTATAGTAACAGACGGCTAAACATACTTAACAGAATAGATATAACTGTTTGGTAGCCATGTGCTAGTTTACTCACGGTACCCAGGTATGGATTAGTGGTGATCACGGGTGGAAAGATGTCAATAGTCCATGATCAGAAATTCCTTTTCACCTGGATGCCGGTAACAACTAAAAAGATGCGGAGGTGGTATAGTTGAAGCCAGCTGAGTGAAGGTCTGGTAAGGTATATCCCTCAGTATCCCTAGGGGTCTCCCTACCTAGGTGTGGAGCACTCGCCCCGAAAGGGGTGACCCCACTCAATCGACGGCTCACCCTAATGTGCCCTTTATGTCCCTAAAAAAAGATCACATAGATATTAAATAATTTCCTGACGCATTTCCCCAACAGGTAGCGAAGGTTCCTCAGGGGACAAGTAATAAACTGGTAGTGATGTCCCAGATACTGACCGCCTAGATGATAACAGGTGCAAGGAATATCCAAACTGACCATACCTTTATGCAAACGCGACTTTCCAGGTGCCGCCACTCAAAAATCAAAAACCGGAAGTGACGATACATCACTTCCGGTATTTGGAATGCAAAATGCGTTCCACCACTAATGTACTTCCGGTATGTGGAACGCAAATAGCGTTCCACAGGCACTGCACATCGGCAAGAGGAATTACTACTCAAATTAAAGGCGCAACATTGCACAAAGTATATACCATGACCTGAGGGGCTGAGAGGCATGTAGTATGGAGTCAATATCATTATTAGTTAGATTATTATGATGCAATTGGACAACCTATAATAGGGGCCAGAGGGACAATTAAAACAGAGGGTATGCATGTATAGAAAGAGGATAATATAAACGGGGACCAAGGATGTAATAACCAATAACCCATGAATCCCCATAGATGACAATAAAACGCACTAGACCTATTTTGGTCTAATGAAAAAGGCAGATAAATATGCGTAGATAAATATACAAAAGAGGCAAGATAAATTAAACACCTAAGTAGTTACGCAGAGGTGTGTTCTCAGAGAAAGCAGGCAAAAGAAATTAGATCATTTAGACCAGAGGGAGACACCTTTTTGAGACGGTGGATCCATTGAGCCTCTTTACGTAGAATTTGTTTGTCCCAGTCACCGCCACGAGCAGATTTACGTACAACCTCAATGACTTGAAAAACAATAGCACTGGGGTCTCCCTGATGGAATTTAGTAACATGTCGAGCAATAGGTTTATCCCGTTTATGATTGATGTCGCTCAAATGGTCGCCCACCCTCCGTCGAAGTTCCCTTTTAGTCTTCCCAACATAGTTGAGCGGACAGGTACATGTACAGAGATGGACTACACCCTGTGTCTTACAGTTTGCAAAGTCCCTAATTTGATAAATTTTATTAGTAGAGACACTGCAAAAAGTAGATGATTTACGAATAAAAGGACAGCAAATACACCCATTGCCACATTTGAAGGTCCCAAGGGGTTTTTGCGGTCCAGCCAGGTACCACTTAGGCGTGGTCTCACATAGTGGCTATGCATAAGCCGGTCACCAATCGATCTCCCTCTCCTGTATGTAATCAGTGGTCGTGGAGGGATGAGATCTCCGATATCAGGGTCCGATCGCAGAATCCCCCAGTATCGTTTCAAAATGCCCTGCACCCGACGGTTTTAATCATCAAATGTACCAATGATACGCAAGTCGTCATCCTCACGTTTTACACTTGGGATGTTATGCAACAGGGTGTGTCCATCTCTGTCCAGGGAATGGTGAAAGGCGTCCCTGAGGGTTTCTGATGGATAACCACGTTGGGAGAAACGAGTCCGAAGGTCCCCTGCTTGTGTCTTAAAAGTTTGCAGTGAAGCACAATTCCTTCGTATACGAAGGTATTGACCCTTCGGTATGCCTTTTTTCAAACTTGGGGGGTGATAACTATCCCACCTTAGGAGGCTGTTGGTGGATGTCGGTTTGCGGTAAGTCTCAGTACATAATTCTCCATTTTTCTTGGTAATGAGGATATCAAGGAAGGCGATACATCGACTATTGATCTCGTGGGTGAACCTAAGGCCTATGTCGTTAATATTAAGTTGCTGAATAAATGCCTTAAATAATTCGACAGACCCATCCCACAAGATCAGGATATCATCGATGTATCGCCCCCAAAATAGGATATGGGGAGTCCATCGTTCACACGGTTCATTGAAGACGGTAGTGTCTTCCCACCAGCCCAGGAGGGACACTATTTGCCGAGTGCAGTTATTCTAGGACAATGTACACTCGTGAATTTGAATTTTTCTCCAGTTTGCAAGTACCTAATCACTGTGAGCACATTCATTCTTTTAGGGAGTATTCATACATAGGTTTGTAGTGAAGTTTTTCAGTACTTTTCCATTTTTGTGGTATTTATAGCACATGCAGTCTTTACAGAAAAAAAAAGGCAGCTCCAAAAGTTAGCTTAAAACCTATGGGAAATATGAAATGCTACTGCCATTTTTTCAATTTGGTGGTGCTTTTTGTGTCTCCGTCTTTTTGAAAATGCAACATGTTGAAAGAATGGCCATTATTTCATCCCCTTCTCTATAGTCAAAAAGGCCTAAAAAAAACTATCCAAATATTTGTTTTGGAGGGAAAAAACCACAAAAAGACTCCATGAAAACAGATGTGGTAAGTAAAAAAAAATTGAAAGCAGTTTCTATGGTGTTTATTTAGTTGTGAACAAAACAGTAGCACAAGTTTGGGTGTGAATGAAGCCCTAAAGTCTGCTATAATTGCTACTTTTGTAACTTGAGGAACAATGCAAGAGTTTAATTGGCATTTCTACACTGCGTGCAGAATTATTAGGAAAATGAGTATTTTGACCACATCATCCTCTTTATGCATGTTGCCTTACTCCAAGCTGTATAGGCTTGAAAGCCTACTACCAATTAAGCATATTAGGTGATGTGCATCTCTGTAATGAGAAGGGGTGTGGTCTAATGACATCAACACCCTATATTAGGTGTGCATAATTATTAGGCAACTTCCTTTCCTTTGGCAAAATGGGTCAAAAGAAGGACTTGACAGGCTCAGAAAAGTCAAAAATAGTGAGATATCTTGCAGAGGGATGCAGCACTCTTAAAATTGCAAAGCTTCTGAAGCGTGATCATCGAACAATCAAGCGTTTCATTCAAAATAGTCAACAGGGTCGCAAGAAGCGTGTGGAAAAACCAAGGCGCAAAATAACTGCCCATGAACTGAGAAAAGTCAAGCGTGCAGCTGCCAAGATGCCACTTGCCACCAGTTTGGCCATATTTCAGAGCTGCAACATCACTGGAGTGCCCAAAAGCACAAGGTGTGAAATACTCAGAGACATGGCCAAGGTAAGAAAGGCTGAAAGACGACCACCACTGAACAAGACACACAAGCTGAAACGTCAAGACTGGGCCAAGAAATATCTCAAGACTGATTTTTCTAAGGTTTTATGGATTGATGAAATGAGAGTGAGTCTTGATGGGCCAGATGGATGGGCCCGTGGCTGGATTGGTAAAGGGCAGAGAGCTCCAGTCCGACTCAGACGCCAGCAAGGTGGAGGTGAAGTACTGGTTTGGGCTGGTATCATCAAAGATGAGCTTGTGGGGCCTTTTCGGGTTGAGGATGGAGTCAAGCTCAACTCCCAGTCCTACTGCCAGTTTCTGGAAGACACCTTCTTCAAGCAGTGGTACAGGAAGAAGTCTGCATCCTTCAAGAAAAACATGATTTTCATGCAGGACAATGCTCCATCACACGCGTCCAAGTACTCCACAGCGTGGCTGGCAAGAAAGGATATAAAAGAAGAAAATCTAATGACATGGCCTCCTTGTTCACCTGATCTGAACCCCATTGAGAACCTGTGGTCCATCATCAAATGTGAGATTTACAAGGAGGGAAAACAGTACACCTCTCTGAACAGTGTCTGGGAGGCTGTGGTTGGTGCTGCACGCAATGTTGATGGTGAACAGATCAAAACACTGACAGAATCCATGGATGGCAGGCTTTTGAGTGTCCTTGCAAAGAAAGGTGGCTATATTGGTCACTGATTTGTTTTTGTTTTGTTTTTGAATGTCAGAAATATATATTTGTGAATGTTGAGATGTTATATTGGTTTCACTGGTAAAAATAAATAATTGAAATGGGTACATATTTGTTTTTTGTTAAGTTGCCTAATAATTATGCACAGTAATAGTCACCTGCACACACAGATATCCCCCTAAAATAGCTAAAACTAAAAACAAACTAAAAACTACTTCCAAAAATATTCAGCTTTGATATTAATGAGTTTTTGGGGTTCATTGAGAACATGGTTGTTGTTCAATAATAAAATTAATCCTCAAAAATACAACTTGCCTAATAATTCTGCACTCCCTGTAGATTCAAACCTCATTAACAAGTCAGTGATTTCTCCTGTGATTTTGTCCTGTGATCAGTGATTTTGAGCCAAAGCCAGGATTGGAGCCTCCACAGACATAAGGTATAAGGCCTCTTGCCTTATGATCATATGAGTGCGGGACAATAGTCCCGCGGGCGGCCCGACGTGCATAGCATCATTGTAATCTATGATGCTGTGTGCAACCGTGCGCACGATCAATGCCGCTCCGGGACATATGGCCCGCTCACGGACTGTATATCTCGGAGGGCATACGGTCATGTGCAAGAGGCCTAAGGGAGAGATCTGCACTTGTTCTGTATCGTTCGGTGCTGCACCTGTTTTAAGCGGCTCCTGGTTTTGGCTCACAATCACTAATGGAAATCACTGACCAAAACACTGACGTGTGAATGAGGCACATTAGGTAGTCAGAGCACACAGTCTTGTCTTGACATTAAAGCCAAGATTGGTGTTACCAGGGTCATAACTAGGGATGAGCGAATCGACTTTATTACGGTATGTGAAGTCTCCCGAGACTTCGCGAAGTAATAACTTCGGCTCATTGGCGAAAATACATTCTAATACTGTACGCAGCGCTCTCTCCGTACATTATTGAAACAAAGTTTTATGCAAATTGACTTCGGATGTTTCATCTGAAGTCGAGGGGTACTATCTCTCCTTAGGGAGAGAGTGCCTTAATCAGCGTGAGGAGACTTAGGCTGGGTTCACACGAGCGGATGCCGTGCGTGACATCCGCTCCGTGAATGACAGCCAAGACGCGATGCAGACTGCAGAGGCACGGAGCATTAACATGACTGATAATGCTCCGTGCCTCTCTGTGACCTCTTTACTACGAAATCACAGTGACAACTTTATCTCATAGTGATTTCGTAGTAAAGAGATCACACAGAGGCACGGAGCATTATCAGTCATGTTACTGCTCCGTGTTTCTGCAGTCTGCATCGGGTCTTGGCACTCTTTCACGGAGCGGATGCCACGCACGGCATCCGCTCGTGTGAACCCAGCCTTATAGGCCATACATGCTCCTCTGGAATTCTGGCAGGAAAGGGATGCAAATAAGCTCTTAACAAGCTCTGCCTCTAATGCCACCAGATGTAAGGCAGCTATCCTATAATTCAATGTTCAGCTCTATAACTAAGCCTTGAGACATGACTTGGATATTAAATAAGCCAGCACCTCATCTGCAGACAGCTGTTTCGGGGTGTTGGTCCTTCATCAGTCCATCTGAAGTCAATTCGCTCATCCCTAGTCATAACATGTGGGACTTAGAATTGGAAAATTTACTACAGAGTGTTTCCTTTTTTAATTGAGGCTCCAAGATGACTTCTAGTCATTTTTGTTGCTTTTGAAGGCCAGTCAACACCAAACATTACAGCAGTGTATTACAAACCATAACCTTATTTGCCTCCAAAGCCCTAATTTTAAATTGGCTTCAAAACATATGAAAAAACCTCTCCTCCCACGTATATTTTTAGAAATTCTCATTAATTCCATAGCATTAAACACACAAGGATATTACTTCATTGCCAAGCTGTGTTTATCTTTTTCTTTTTTGTACTGCACCTTGCCAATCCAGCTTTGACCTGACCAGTGCAAACATGTCTAACAGTGTATTTGCTAGGGATACATTGTGTGAAAGGAACCTGTCACACTAAACATTGTTTCTGAACTACAGACAGCATTATAGAGAGCATGAGGAGCTGAGCAGATTAATGTACATTATTGTATTGTGTTAGGGCTCCGCTGCGTGAAAGACAGCCAAGCCCCGCTCCGGACAGCAGAGATATGAAGCATTAACATGATTGATAATGCTCCGTGCCTCTATGTGACCTTTTTGCTACAAAATCACAGTGACAACTTTATCTCACTGTGATTTTGTAGTAAAAAGATCAGAGAGAGGCACGGAGCATTGTCAATCAGGTTAATGCTTCGTGTCTCTGCCGTTCAGAGCGGGGCTTCGCTGTCTTTCACACAGCGGATTCCACGCACAGCATCGCTCGTGTGAAAGAGCCCTTACAGTTATTTACAGTGGAAAAAGATTCAGTATAACTTGTATTTCATTCATTTATATCCTTTTTTATTCTGTGCTTGGAGTCACGATGGTGGTCCTAACAGTGATTGACAGCCTTACCTGTTTTTTGTGCTGCCAATCACTAGTGGGACCAAGGCCCAGACTGAGCAGGAATATAAATGGATGAAATATAAGTTTTACTGATTCTTTTCCTACCAAACTAGATATCAATTTGCTCAGCTCCTCCTGCTCTATAACGTGCAGCTGAAATCATATCTGTAGCACATTAATAAAACAAAAGATTGTACACTTTGTTGGATAAGAAGTAGAAAGATTAAGGGTATGTTAAATCCAGAAAGGGAAATAAGAATCGAAATTAACACACTTGTCCGTCAGTAGAAATATACCCGTGGTAGCTGGGGTCAAACCTTTCTGCTCCCATTTTGACTTGTCACAGGAACTATACTGAATAGGTAGGTCTTTACACAAACATATTGCTCTCATGCACTAAACCTGGAGGGATGAGTAGGAGATTGGGACAAAATGATACCTCCTAGGACACTTAGAACTGTATTTATGTTTTTTACTCTTTTCAACTAGGATATTGGGAGCTTCATGCTACCTAATGTGTGGATGCAGGTTACTCACTTCCTCATCCAAATATGACTTAAGAAAGGTCCTGTTGGCCAGAAACATTGTTCATCAATTATAATTCTGGATGTTGCAGCTCTTCAAATATGGCCATTAGATGAAGTACATACTGTAAGTGGTCAGCTACACACAATTAAAAACCTGTGATTGCTTGCATCTTGAAGGGTGTGCCGTGGCTTTCCGTGTATTCTACTGTGCAATGGAGAATTCCTCCACAGGAGCACCCTAACTCTATATTTGGGAGTTTGGTTACATTATATTACTTACAGAACAATATTGAGACAGTGGAGGATCTCACACTTTCTATAAATCAAGTGAAATTAGATTAGTTAATATACATGGAATTAACAAAATAATGAACTATACAAAATATATATTGTTAGAGTAAAGTTGACCATAGGTGCAGACAATTTATACAATATTTCCATAAAGAGTGTGTGTCCAACAGCTATGTGTCTATGGTAGCTATCCTAAATACATTCTGTTTAATTGTCCTAGCCTGGTTGTCCTTCTGTAGGAGATGATACACTTGAAGTAATAAAGGTAATGATCACAATATATTTTAGCACAACTTTAATTTGTTATTATGTATCCATATGTGGATCTTATCTTTATATGACACTGCCAATAAATGCTTGCAAATAGGCACCTTAAAAGATTGCACTTGACAGATGTCTAAGGGGAGTGAGCAATTATTGGATTACTACTAAAGCCCACAGTGCCTTAGGGATCTCACTATCCATACAACTGACCCAGTTTTCATGATGTATATTAATAATAATAGGCAACAAGTTTTATTAACCTTTAAATGAAATTGAAAGCTGTCCTACATTATGTGAACACTCCTACATTTACTAATGTAATACTGATATCTCATACACAAAGCAGAAACACAAGACTTTGGGACAGCTATGGAGATACTTAATATTTAGATTTTTATGCAACCTTTTGTGAAATATAGTATAATATTTCATAGTCATAAAGACTAAGTTAATGAAAATGAGATAAAATGTAATCTTTAACTTGTTTCCTAAAATATTTATTGTGATTTATGGTAATTATTAATATTCCTTTTAAATGGGCTGGTTACATTTAAAATTTGACTTAGAAACAAAGAATATTGTTAATTGCTAGCCTCTCCATTATATACAGTATATAATGTCATTTGTAGTGTTGATCGAGCACCATAGTGCTGGGTGCTCAGGCCGAATACCTCGGGATGCTCAGGTGCTCTATAGAGATGTCGCGAACATAAAATTTTCTGTTCGCGACCGGCGAACGCGAACTTCTGCGAATGTTCGCGAACGGGGCGAACCGCCATAGACTTCAATAGACAGGTGAATTTTAAAACCCACAGGGACTCTTTCTGGCCACAATAGTGATGGAAAAGTTGTTTCAAGGGGACTAACACCTGGACTGTGGCATGCCGGAGGGGGATCCATGGCAAAACTCCCATGGAAAATTACGTAGTTGACGCAGAGTGTGGTAAGTTGAATTCGCAATGCGATTAATATAACCTGCATTAATCGCATTGCGAAATCAACTTAGAGCTAAGTTCCTAATGGTTGTATTGCTAGAATTGACGAATATAACGAATATAGCACTATATTCTCAATCTTCGTTATATTCTAGCAATACAACCATTAGGAACCCAGCTCTAAGTTGAATTCGCAATGCGATTAATATAACCTGTATTAATCGCATTGCGATTACAACTTAGATCTGAGTTCCTAATGGTTGTATTGCTAGAATTGACGAATATAACGAATATAGCACTATATTCTCAATATTTGTTATATTCTAGCAATACAACCATTAGGAACCCAGCTCTAAGTTGAATTTGCAATGCGATTAATATAACCTGTATTAATCGCATTGCGATTACAACTTAGTCAAATTTGTGACACTGCAGCTTCAGAATGAATCTAAGATGGATGCTGTCCTTGCTTATTGATAGGAGGTGGGAGGGTCTGGGAGGGAGGGTATGCCGATTGGCTGGAATGTGTCTGCTGACTGTGAGGTACAGGGTCAAAGTTTGCTCAATGATGATGTATAGGGGGCGGACCGAACATCGCATATGTTCGCCCGCCGCGGCGAACGCGAACAAGCTATGTTCACCGGCGAATAGTTCGGGACATCACTAGTGCTCTACCGAGCACCCGAGCACAATGGAAGTCAATGGGAGAACCAGAGCATTAAACCAGGTACCCCCTGCTCTGAAGAGGGAAGGGTGTCTGGTTCATACGAAAAGTTCCTAAATTGATAGAAACACCACTGAAATGGTTTGGTAACAGCATGGGGTGGATGTCTGGATGCATCTTGGACTCCCAGGTAGCTGCTGGGAACGATGTTGTCCGAGTAGTACACCACTTTTACAGACTGATAATAATACGCACCAAACAGAATATAAAATCGATTTTAGACGGAGGAAAAATTGTTAGGAAACATTCTTTCCTGTATATTTACTTGTATATAAAGTGCAAGTGCAGCCAAAAATTACAAGGAAGAGGCACTCCGATACAACCTGTATATCACATAAAAGAGGGCCTCATTCACATTGTGGTACAATTGTTCAGGTAGTCGGACTCCTACACTCATAAAGCCTATGCACTAAGTGAAAGGGCTGCCAAAAATTACAAGGAACCGGCGCTCCAATACACCCTTTATTACACATAAAGAAGGGCATCATACACCCTTGAAAAATTATGATTGATGGCCTGCTGGTGTGCTGACCCTCTAAAAAATTATATGTGAGGGCCTGCAGTGTAGCTGACCCTGTAAAAGATTTTAGTTGCGGGCCTGCTGGTGAGCTGACCCTGTAAAACATCATATGCGAGGGCTTGCAGGTGAGCTGACCCTGTAAAAGATTTTAGGTGAAGGCCTGCTGGTGAGCTGACCCTCAAAAAAATTATATGCAAGGGCCTGCGGTGTAGCTGACCCTGTAAAAGATTTTAGTTGCGGGCCTGCTGGTGAGCTGACCCTGTAAAACATCATATGCGAGGGCTTGCAGGTGAGCTGACCCTGTAAAAGATTTTAGGTGAAGGCCTGCTGGTGAGCTGACCCTCTAAAAAATTATATGCGAGGGCCTGCAGGTGAGCTGACCCTGTAAAAGATTTTAGGTGCGGGCCTGCTGGTGAGCTGACCCTGTAAAACATTATATGCGTGGGCCTGCAGGTGAGCTGACCCTGTAAAAGATTGTAGGTGAGGGCCTGCTGGTGAGCTGACCCTCTAAAAAATTATGTGCGAGGGCCTGCAGGTGAGCTGACCCTGTAAAAGATTATAGGTGAGGGCCTGCAGGTGAGCTCACCCTCTAAAAAATTATATGCAAGGGCCTACAGGTGAGCTAACCCTGTAAAACATTATATGCGACGAATAGGCTTGTTGATATGATGGAGGAGAAGGAGGATGAGAAAAGGAAGATTCAACCATATACCCTTGTTTGTGGTGGAAGGAGTGCATGGGAATACAGTGTATTCAGTACATTATAAACAACACATTTAAAGTGCCTTTATGTTTAGCCGCTTTCCTCTGGTGGAGTCGAGAAGTCATGGTCAATCCAGGCCTTGTTCATTTTTAGAAGATTCAATCTGTCAGCATTTTCAGTTGACAGGCGGATACGCTTATCTGTTATAATGCCACCAGCAGCACTAAATACCCGCTCAGACAAAATGCTGGCGGAAGGGCAGGCCAGCACCTCCAAGGCGTAGAGCGCCAGTTCATGCCACGTGTCCAGGTTGGACACCCAGTAGTTGTAAGGCACTGAGGGATCATTGAGGACGCTGACACGGTCTGCTATGTACTCCTTCACCATCTTTCAAAATGTTTCCCTCCTTGTCACAGTAGGCCGCGCATCAGGGTGAGGGTGCTGGCGGGATGTCATAAAACTGCCCCAGGCTTTGAAGAGTGTTGCCCTGCCTCTGTTGGAACTGCCAAGGAACTACGGACTCTGCCGCCAGCGTTGTCAGATGGAAATTTTTGGAGCAATTTTTCAACAAGGACCTTCTGGTATTGCACCGTTTTGCTCGTCCTCTCCACCGGAGGAATGAGAGATGAGAAGTTCTCTTTGTAGCGGGGGTCGCGAAGGTGAACAACCAGGAATCCATGTTATCTAAAATGCGTATAACGCGCGGGTCGCTGGAAAGGAAGCCTAACATGAAGTCAGCCATGTGTGCCATAGTACCAACAGGCAACACTTCACTGTCGTCATCAGGAGGATAAGTCTCAATCTCCTCATCCTCTTTCTCCTCTTCCGCCCACCCACAACAGATGGAATTATACCTCCATGGGTACTACCCTCTGTAGCGGAGGCAACCGTCTCCTGCTCCTCCTCCTCTTCATCGTCCAATTTGCGCTGAGAAGACGAACTGAGGGTGGTCTGGCTATCACCCTGTGTAATGTCTTCCCCCATTTCCACCTCTTCCACATGCAGCGTCGTCCTTAATTGTGAGCAGCGAGCGTTTGAGTAGACACAGAAGTGGGATGGTTACGCTGATAATAGCGTTATCGCTGCTCACCATCTGTGTTGATTCCTCAAAGTTTCTTGAAACCTCACAGAGGTCAGACATGCATGCCTACTTCTCGCTTGTGAATAGCGGAAGCTGACTGGAAAGGCGACGACCATGTTGCAGCTGGTATTCCACTACGCCCTCTGCTGCTCACAAAGCCTGGCTAACATGTGAAACGTGGGAGTTCCAGGGCGTGCTCACGTCGCACAACAGCCGGTAAGCTGGCAACTTCAAGTGCTGCTGCAGCATTGACAGACCGGCTGAAGCTGTCAATGACTTGCGGAGATGTGCACACATGCGGCACACCTTCACCAGTAGCTCAGGCAAATTGGGGTAGGTTTTGAGAAACCGCTGAACCACTAAGTTTAAGACGTGGGCTAGGCATGGGATGTGTGTGAGCTTGCCGATCTCCAAAGCCGCCACCAAGTTATGGCCATTATCAGACACAACCATGCCTGGTTCTAGGTTGAGTGGCAAGAGCCACAGCTCAGTATGGTCTCTTATCCCCTGCCACTGTTCTGCGGCGGTGTGCTGTTTGTCACCTAAGCAGATCAGCTTTAGCACGGCCTGTTGACGCTTCCCCACTGCATTGCTACAATGCTTCCAGCTATCGACTGATGGCTGACTGGTGCTGCAAGAGTATAATTCTGAGGTGGAACTGGAAGAGGAGGAGGAGAAGTGGGGGTTGGAGCCACTAATGTAGGTGGTGACAGAAACCCTGATGGAATTAGGGCCCGCAATCCTTGGCGTGTGCCATCCCGGTAGCACCTGTATGACTCGCTCCCGGCCCCCACAATGTTCACCCAGTGTGCGGTCAGGGAAATGTAGTGTCCCTGGCCGAATGCACTTGTCCATGGTTAAGTGGACCTTCCCAGTAACTGCGTTGGTCAAGGCACGTGTGATGTTACAGGACACATGTTGGTGTAAGGCAGGCACAGCACATCTTGAAAAATAGTGGCAGCTGGGGACTGCATAACGCAGGCCGGCCGCCGCCATCAGGCTGCGGAAGGCCTCAGTATCCACAAGCCTAAATGGCAACATTTCCAGGGCCAGTAATTTGGAAAGTTGCACATTTAGTGCTATGGCCTGTGGGTGGGTGGCTGGGTATTTGCGCTTGCGTTCAAATGCCTGGGATAAGGACTAGGGATGAGCGAACCCGAACTGTATAGTTCGGGTTCGTACCGAATTTTGGGGTGTCCGTGACACGGACCCGAACCCGAACATTTTCGTAAAAGTCCGGGTTCGGGTTCGGTGTTCGGCGCTTTCTTGACGCTTTTTGAAAGGCTGCAAAGCAGCCAATCAACAAGCGTCATACTACTTGCCCCAAGAGGCCATCACAGCCTTGCCTACTATTGGCATGGCTGTGATTGGCCAGTGCAGCATGTGACCCAGCCTCTATATAAGCTTGGGTCACGTTGCGCTGCACGTCACTCTGCTGATTCAAGCATAGGGAGAGGTTGCAGCTGCGACGTTAGGGCGAGATTAGGCAGATTAACTCCTCCAAAAGACTTCATTCTGTGATCGATCTGCAGCTGTGGATCATTGAAGTGCTAATATTGACTTGCTCACTTTTAGGAGGCTGCCCAGAGCGTTTTTAGATCACTTTTTTTCTGGGGTGATCGGCGGCCATTTTGTGACTTGTGGTGCGCCAGCACAAGCTATCACCAAGTGTATTTAACCATCAATAGTGTGGTTATTTTGTGCTATATCCTACATCAGCTGCAGGCTGAGCCTGTGTCACCGAAGTGCATTTAACCATCAACAGTCTGGTTATTTTTTGGCCATATACTACATCAGCTGCAGGCTGAGCCTGTGTCACCGAAGTGCATTTAACCATCAACAGTCTGGTTATTTTTTGGCCATATACTACATCAGGGGCAAGTTGAGCCTGTCACCCAGCGCCTAAAAAATAGACCTGACATTTCTATTCAACCAAATCTGTACTGTTTTAGCTGGTCAAGTTATTTGTAGTGACCGTAAAAGCACATTTTTTGTTCTGGGTTGAAAAACTATTCCCAAATTTGCCATTCTCAAAATAACTAGTTTCTGCTATATGAGGCCAACTTGAAATCTATCCCAAAAAGGATATCTGACATTGAAGGTGCTGATAGTGTCATTCAGAAAAACCTAAGACACACGCTACCGTGCAGATAGAAGTCTGATTCTGTGATTAAACCTATACCTGTCACACAGCGCAAAAAAAAACAGGCCTCACATTTCTATTCAACCAAATCTGTACTGTTTTAGCTGGTCAAGTTATTTGTAGTGACCGTAAAAGCACACTTTTTGTTCTGGGTTGAAAAACTATTCCCAAATTTGCCATTCTCAAAATAACTAGTTTCTGCTATATGAGGCCTACTTGAAATCTATCCCAAAAAGGATATCTGACATTGAAGGTGCTGATAGTGTCATTCAGAAAAACCTAAGACACACGCTACCGTGCAGATAGAAGTCTGATTCTGTGATTAAACCTATACCTGTCACACAGCGCAAAAAAAAACAGGCCTCACATTTCTATTCAACCAAATCTGTACTGTTTTAGCTGGTCAAGTTATTTGTAGTGACCGTAAAAGCACACTTTTTGTTCTGGGTTGAAAAACTATTCCCAAATTTGCCATTCTCAAAATAACTAGTTTCTGCTATATGAGGCCTACTTGAAATCTATCCCAAAAAGGATATCTTACATTAAATGTGCTGATAGTGTCATTCAGAAAAACCTAAGACACACACTACCGTGCAGATAGAAGTCTGATTCTGTGATTAAACCTATACCTGTCACACAGCGCAAAAAAAAACAGGCCTCACATTTCTATTCAACCAAATCTGTACTGTTTTAGCTGATCAAGTTATTTGTAGTGACCGTAAAAGCACAGTTTTTGTTCTGGGTTGAAAAACTATTCCCAAATTTGCCATTCTCAAAATTGTGGTGAACGGGAACAATGAGGAAAACATCTAATAAGGGACGCGGACGTGGACATGGTCGTGGTGGTGTTAGTGGACCCTCTGGTGCTGGGAGAGGACGTGGCCGTTCTGCCACAGCCACACGTCCTAGTGAACCAACTACCTCAGGTCCCAGTAGCCAGCAGAATTTGCAGCGATATTTTGTGGGGCCCAATGCCGTTCTAAGGATGGTAAGGCCTGAGCAGGTACAGGCATTAGTCAATTGGGTGGCCGACAGTGGATCCAGCACGTTCACATTATCTCCCACCCAGTCTTCTGCAGAAAGCGCACAGATGGCGCATGAAAACCAAGCCCATCAGTCTGTCACATCACCCCCATGCATATCAGGGAAACTGTCTGAGCCTCAAGTTATGCAGCAGTCTCTTATGCTGTTTGAAGACTCTGCTGCCAGGGTTTCCCAAGGGCATCCACCTAGCCCTTCCCCAGGGGTGGAAGAGATAGAATGCACTAACGCACAACCACTTATGTTTCCTGATGATGAGGACATGGGAATACCACCTCAGCACGTCTCTGATGATGACGAAACACAGGTGCCAACTGCTGCGTCTTTCTGCAGTGTGCAGACTGAACAGGAGGTCAGGGATCAAGACTGGGTGGAAGACGATGCAGGGGACGATAAGGTCCTAGACCCCACATGGAATGAAGGTCGTGCCACTGACTTTCAGAGTTCGGAGGAAGAGGCAGTGGTGAAACCGAGCCAACAGCGTAGCAAAAGAGGGAGCAGTGGGCAAAATCAGAACACCCGCCGCCAAGAGACTCCGCCTGCTACTGACCGCCGCCATCTGGGACCGAGCACCCCAAAGGCAGCTTCAAGGAGTTCCCTGGCATGGCACTTCTTCAAACAATGTGCTGACGACAAGACCCGAGTGGTTTGCACGCTGTGCCATCAGAGCCTGAAGCGAGGCATTAACGTTCTGAACCTTAGCACAACCTGCATGACCAGGCACCTGCATGCAAAGCATGAACTGCAGTGGAGTAAACACCTTAAAAACAAGGAAGTCACTCAGGCTCCCCCTGCCACCTCTTCTGCTGCTGCCGCCTTGGCCTCTTCTGCTGCTGCCGCCGCCTCGGCCTCTTCTGCTGCTGCTGCCGCCGCCTCGGCCTCTTCCTCTGGAGGAACGTTGGCACCTGCCGCCCAGCAAACATGGGATGTACCACCAACACCACCACCTGCGTCACCAAGCATCTCAACCATGTCACACGGCAGCGTTCAGCTCTCCATCTCACAAACATTTGAGAGAAAGCGTAAATTCCCACCTAGCCACCCTCGATCCCTGGCCCTGAATGCCAGCATTTCTAAACTACTGGCCTATGAAATGCTGTCATTTAGGCTGGTGGACACACACAGCTTCAAACAGCTCATGTCACTTGCTGTCCCACAGTATGTTGTTCCCAGCCGCCACTACTTCTCCAAGAGAGCCGTGCCTTCCCTGCACAAACAAGTGTCCGATAAAATCAAGTGTGCACTGCGCAACGCCATCTGTGGCAAGGTCCACCTAACCACAGATACGTGGACCAGTAAGCACGGCCAGGGACGCTATATCTCCCTAACTGCACACTGGGTAAATGTAGTGGCGGCTGGACCCCAGGCGGAGAGCTGTTTGGCGCACGTCCTTCCGCCGCCAATGATCGCAGGGCAACATTCTTTGCCTCCTGTCTCCTCCTCCTCCTACTCAGCTTCCTCCTCCTCTTCTTCCACCTGCTCATCCAGTCAGCCACACACCTTCACCACCAACTTCAGCACAGCCCGGGGTAAACGTCAGCAGGCCATTCTGAAACTCATATGTTTGGGGGACAGGCCCCACACCGCACAGGAGTTGTGGCGGGGTATAGAACAACAGACCGACGAGTGGTTGCTGCCGGTGAGCCTCAAGCCCGGCCTGGTGGTGTGCGATAATGGGCGAAATCTCGTTGCAGCTCTGGGACTAGCCGGTTTGACGCACATCCCTTGCCTGGCGCATGTGCTGAATTTGGTGGTGTAGAAGTTCATTCGCAACTACCCCGACATGTCAGAGCTGCTGCATAAAGTGCGGGCCGTCTGTTCGCGCTTCCGGCGTTCACACCCTGCCGTTGCTCGCCTGTCTGCGCTACAGCGTAACTTCGGCCTTCCCGCTCACCGCCTCATATGCGACATACCCACCAGGTGGAACTCCACCTTGCATATGCTGGACAGACTGTGCGAGCAGCAGCAGGCCATAGTGGAGTTTCAGCTGCAGCACGCACGGGTCAGTCGCACTGCGGATCAGACACACTTCACCACCAATGACTGGGCCTCCATGCGAGACCTGTGTGCCCTGTTGCGTTGTTTCGAGTACTCCACCAACATGGCCAGTGGCGATGACGCCGTTATCAGCGTTACAATACCACTTCTATGTCTCCTTGAGAAAACACTTAGGGCGATGATGGAAGAGGAGGTGGCCCAGGAGGAAGAGGAGGAAGAGGGGTCATTTTTAGCACTTTCAGGCCAGTCTCTTCGAAGTGACTCAGAGGGAGATTTTTTGCAACACCAGAGGCCAGGTACAAATGTGGCCAGACAGGGCCCACTACTGGAGGACGAGGATGAGGTGGAGGAGGATGAAGCATGTTCACAGCGGAGTGGCACCCAAAGCAGCTCGGGCCCATCACTGGTGCGTGGCTGGGGGGAAACACAGGACGATGACGATACGCCTCCCACAGAGGACAGCTTGTCCTTACCTCTGGGCAGCCTGGCACACATGAGCGACTACATGCTGCAGTGCCTGCGCAACGACAGCAGAGTTGCCCACATTTTAACGTGTGCAGACTACTGGGATGCCACCCTGCTGGATCCCCGGTACAAAGACAATGTGCCCACCTTACTTCCTACACTGGAGCGTGATAGAAAGATGCGCGAGTACAAGCGCACGTTGGTAGACGCGCTACTGAGAGCATTCCCAAATGTCACAGGGGAACCAGTGGAAGCCCAAGGCGAAGGCAGAGGAGGAGCAAGAGGTCGCCAACGCAGCTGTGTCACGGCCAGCTCCTCTGAGGGCAGGGTTAGCATGGCAGAGATGTGGAAAAGTTTTGTCACCACGCCACAGCTAACTGCACCACCACCTGATACGGAACGTGTTAGCAGGAGGCAACATTTCACTAACATGGTGGAACAGTACCTGTGCACACCCCTCCACGTACTGACTGATGGTTCGGCCACATTCAACTTCTGGGTCTCCAAATTGTCCACGTGGCCAGAGCTAGCCTTTTATGCCTTGGAGGTGCTGGCCTGCCCGGCGGCCAGCGTTTTGTCTGAACGTGAATTCAGCACGGCAGGGGGCGTCATTACAGACAAACGCAGCCGCCTGTCTACAGCCAATGTGGACAAGCTGACGTTCATAAAAATGAACCAGGCATGGATCCCACAGGACCTGTCCCTCCCTTGTGCAGATTAGATATTAACTACCTCCCCTTAACAATATATTATTCTACTCCAGGGCACTTCCTCATTCAATACTATTTTTAATTTCATTTTACCATTATATTGCGGGGCAACCCAAAGTTGAATAAACCTCTCCTCTGTCTGGGTGCCGGGGCCTAAATGTGTGACATTGGCCTGTTCCGATGGTGGGTGACATGAAGCCTGATTCTCTGCTACGACATGAAGACAGATTCTGCGCTGACATAAGGCCAGATTCTCTGTTACGGGACCTCTCTCCTCTGCCTGGGTGCCTGGGCCTAAATGTGTGACAGTGGCCTGTTCCAGTGGTGGGTGACGTGAAGCCTGATTCTCTGCTATGACATGAAGACAGATTCTGTGCTGACATAAGGCCAGATTCTCTGTTACGGGACCTCTCTCCTCTGCCTGGGTGCCTGGGCCTAAATGTGTGACAGTGGCCTGTTCCAGTGGTGGGTGACGTGAAGCCTGATTCTCTGCTATGACATGAAGACAGATTCTGCGCTGACATAAGGCCAGATTTTCTGTTACGGGACCTCTCTCCTCTGCCTGGGTGCCTGGGCCTAAATGTGTGACAGTGGCCTGTTCCAATGGTGGGTGACGTGAAGCCTGATTCTCTGCTATGACATGAAGACAGATTCTGCGCTGACATAAGGCCAGATTCTCTGTTACGGGACCTCTCTCCTCTGCCTGGGTGCCTGGGCCTAAATGTGTGACAGTGGCCTGTTCTAGTGGTGGGTGACGTGAAGCCTGATTCTCTGCTATGACATGAAGACAGATTCTGTGCTGACATAAGGCCAGATTCTCTGTTACGGGACCTCTCTCCTCTGCCTGCGTGCCTGGGCCTAAATGTGTGACAGTGGCCTGTTCCAGTGGTGGGTGACGTGAAGCCTGATTCTCTGCTATGACATGAAGACAGATTCTGCGCTGACATAAGGCCAGATTCTCTGTTACGGGACCTCTCTCCTCTGCCTGGGTGCCTGGGCCTAAATGTGTGACAGTGGCCTGTTCTAGTGGTGGGTGACGTGAAGCCTGATTCTCTGCTATGACATGAAGACAGATTCTGTGCTGACATAAGGCCAGATTCTCTGTTACGGGACCTCTCTCCTCTGCCTGGGTGCCTGAGCCTAAATGTGTGACAGTGGCCTGTTCCAGTGGTGGGTGACGTGAAGCCTGATTCTCTGCTATGACATGAAGACAGATTCTGCGCTGACATAAGGCCAGATTCTCTGTTACGGGACCTCTCTCCTCTGCCTGGGTGCCTGGGCCTAAATGTGTGACAGTGGCCTGTTCCAGTGGTGGGTGACGTGAAGCCTGATTCTCTGCTATGACATGAAGACAGATTCTGCGCTGACATTAGGCCAGATTCTCTGTTACGGGACCTCTCTCCTCTGCCTGGGTGCCTGGGCCTAAATGTGTGACAGTGGCCTGTTCCAGTGGTGGGTGACGTGAAGCCTGATTCTCTGCTATGACATGAAGACAGATTCTGTGCTGACATAAGACCAGATTCTCTGTTACGGGACCTCTCTCCTCTGCCTGGGTGCCTGGGCCTAAATGTGTGACAGTGGCCTGTTCCAGTGGTGGGTGACGTGAAGCCTGATTCTCTGCTATGACATGAAGACAGATTCTGCGCTGACATAAGGCCAGATTCTCTGTTACGGGACCTCTCTCCTCTGCCTGGGTGCCTGGGCCTAAATGTGTGACAGTGGCCTGTTCCAGTGGTGGGTGACGTGAAGCCTGATTCTCTGCTATGACATGAAGACAGATCCTGTGCTGAGATAAGGCAAGATTCTCTGTTACGGGACCTCTCTCCTCTGCCTGGGTGCCTGGGCCTAAATGTGTGACAGTGGCCTGTTCCAGTGGTGGGTGACGTGAAGCCTGATTCTCTGCTATGACATGAAGACAGATTCTGTGCTGACATAAGGCCAGATTCTCTGTTACGGGACCTCTCTCCTCTGCCTGGGTCTAAATGTGTGACAGTGGCCTGTTCCAGTGGTGGGTGACGTGAAGCCTGATTCTCTGCTATGACATGAAGACAGATTCTGTGCTGACATAAGGCCAGATTCTCTGTTACGGGACCTCTCTCCTCTGCCTAGGTGCCTGGGCCTAAATGTGTGACAGTGGCCTGTTCCAGTGGTGGGTGACGTGAAGCCTGATTCTCTGCTATGACATGAAGACAGATTCTGCGCTGACATAAGGCCAGATTCTCTGTTACGGGACCTCTCTCCTCTGCCTGGGTGCCTGGGCCTAAATGTGTGACAGTGGCCTGTTCCAGTGGTGGGTGACGTGAAGCCTGATTCTCTGCTATGACATGAAGACAGATTCTGCGCTGACATAAGGCCAGATTCTCTGTTACGGGACCTCTCTCCTCTGCCTGGGTGCCTGGGCCTAAATGTGTGACAGTGGCCTGTTCCAGTGGTGGGTGACGTGAAGCCTGATTCTCTGCTATGACATGAAGACAGATTCTGTGCTGACATAAGGCCAGATTCTCTGTTACGGGACCTCTCTCCTCTGCCTGGGTGCCTGGGCCTAAATGTGTGACAGTGGCCTGTTCCAGTGGTGGGTGACGTGACGCCTGATTCTCTGCTATGACATGAAGACAGATTCTGCGCTGACATAAGGCCAGATTCTCTGTTACGGGACCTCTCTCCTCTGCCTGGGTGCCTGAGCCTAAATGTGTGACAGTGGCCTGTTCCAGTGGTGGGTGACGTGAAGCCTGATTCTCTGCTATGACATGAAGACAGATTCTGCGCTGACATAAGGCCAGATTCTCTGTTACGGGACCTCTCTCCTCTGCCTGGGTGCCTGGGCCTAAATGTGTGACAGTGGCCTGTTCCAGTGGTGGGTGACGTGAAGCCTGATTCTCTGCTATGACATGAAGACAGATTCTGCGCTGACATAAGGCCAGATTCTCTGTTACGGGACCTCTCTCCTCTGCCTGGGTGCCTGGGCCTAAATGTGTGACAGTGGCCTGTTCCAGTGGTGGGTGACGTGACGCCTGATTCTCTGCTATGACATGAAGACAGATTCTGCGCTGACATAAGGCCAGATTCTCTGTTACGGGACCTCTCTCCTCTGCCTGGGTGCCTGGGCCTAAATGTGTGACAGTGGCCTGTTCCAGTGGTGGGTGACGTGAAGCCTGATTCTCTGCTATGACATGAAGACAGATTCTGTGCTGACATAAGGCCAGATTCTCTGTTACGGGACCTCTCTCCTCTGCCTGGGTGCCTGGGCCTAAATGTGTGACAGTGGCCTGTTCCAGTGGTGGGTGACGTGAAGCCTGATTCTCTGCTATGACATGAAGACAGATTCTGTGCTGACATAAGGCCAGATTCTCTGTTACGGGACCTCTCTCCTCTGCCTGGGTGCCTGGGCCTAAATGTGTGACAGTGGCCTGTTCCAGTGGTGGGTGACGTGAAGCCTGATTCTCTGCTATGACATGAAGACAGATTCTGCGCTGACATAAGGCCAGATTCTCTGTTACGGGACCTCTCTCCTCTGCCTGGGTGCCTGGGCCTAAATGTGTGACAGTGGCCTGTTCCAGTGGTGGGTGACGTGAAGCCTGATTCTCTGCTATGACATGAAGACAGATTCTGTGCTGACATAAGGCCAGATTCTCTGTTACGGGACCTCTCTCCTCTGCCTGGGTGCCTGGGCCTAAATGTGTGACAGTGGCCTGTTCCAGTGGTGGGTGACGTGAAGCCTGATTCTCTGCTATGACATGAAGACAGATTCTGCGCTGACATAAGGCCAGATTCTCTGTTACGGGACCTCTCACCTCTGCCTGGGTGCCTGGGCCTAAATGTGTGACAGTGGCCTGTTCCAGTGGTGGGTGACGTGAAGCCTGATTCTCTGCTATGACATGAAGACAGATTCTGTGCTGACATAAGGCCAGATTCTCTGTTACGGGACCTCTCTCCTCTGCCTGGGTGCCTGGGCCTAAATGTGTGACAGTGGCCTGTTCCAGTGGTGGGTGACGTGAAGCCTGATTCTCTGCTATGACATGAAGACAGATTCTGTGCTGACATAAGGCCAGATTCTCTGTTACGGGACCTCTCTCCTCTGCCTGGGTGCCTGGGCCTAAATGTGTGACAGTGGCCTGTTCCAGTGGTGGGTGACGTGAAGCCTGATTCTCTGCTATGACATGAAGACAGATTCTGTGCTGACATAAGGCCAGATTCTCTGTTACGGGACCTCTCTCCTCTGCCTGGGTGCCTGGGCCTAAATATGTGACAGTGGCCTGTTCCAGTGGTGGGTGACGTGAAGCCTAATTCTCTGCTATGACATGAAGACAGATTCTGCGCTGACATAAGGCCAGATTCTCTGTTACGGGACCACTCTCCTCTGCCTGGGTGCCTGGGCCTAAATGTGTGACAGTGGCCTGTTCCAGTGGTGGGTGACGTGAAGCCTGATTCTCTGCTATGACATGAAGACAGATTCTGTGCTGACATAAGGCCAGATTCTCTGTTACGGGACCTCTCTCCTCTGCCTGGGTGCCTGGGCCTAAATGTGGGACAGTGGCCTGTTCCAGTGTTGGGTGACGTGAAGCCTGATTCTCTGCTATGACATGAAGACAGATTCTGTGCTGACATAAGGCCAGATTCTCTGTTATGGGACCTCTCTCCTCTGCCTGGGTGCCTGGGCCTAAATGTGTGACAGTGGCCTGTTCCAGTGGTGGGTGACATGAAGCCTGATTCTCTGCTATGACATGAAGACAGATTCTGCGCTGACATAAGGCCAGATTCTCTGTTACGGGACCTCTCTCCTCTGCCTGGGTGCCTGGGCCTAAATGTGTGACAGTGGCCTGTTCCAGTGGTGGGTGACGTGAAGCCTGATTATTTGCTATGACATGAAGACAGATTCTGCGCTGACATAAGGCCAGA
Source organism: Bufo bufo (assembly GCF_905171765.1). Taxonomy (NCBI): domain Eukaryota; kingdom Metazoa; phylum Chordata; class Amphibia; order Anura; family Bufonidae; genus Bufo; species Bufo bufo. Next base: position 655,393,216 of record NC_053389.1, read on the forward strand.
TTCTCTGTTACGGGACCTCTCTCCTCTGCCTGGGTGCCTGGGCCTAAATGTGTGACAGTGGCCTGTTCCAGTGGTGGGTGACGTGAAGCCTGATTCTCTGCTATGACATGAAGACAGATTCTGTGCTGACATAAGGCCAGATTCTCTGTTACGGGACCTCTCTCCTCTGCCTGGGTGCCTGGGCCTAAATGTGTGACAGTGGCCTGTTCCAGTGGTGGGTGACGTGAAGCCTGATTCTCTGCTATGACATGAAGACAGATTCTGCGCTGACATAAGGCCAGATTCTCTGTTACGGGACCTCTCTCCTCTGCCTGGGTGCCTGGGCCTAAATGTGTGACAGTGGCCTGTTCCAGTGGTGGGTGACGTGAAGCCTGATTCTCTGCTATGACATGAAGACAGATTCTGCGCTGACATAAGGCCAGATTCTCTGTTACGGGACCTCTCTCCTCTGCCTGGGTGCCTGGGCCTAAATGTGTGACAGTGGCCTGTTCCAGTGGTGGGTGACGTGAAGCCTGATTCTCTGCTATGACATGAAGACAGATTCTGTGCTGACATAAGGCCAGATTCTCTGTTACGGGACCTCTCTCCTCTGCCTGGGTGCCTGGGCCTAAATGTGTGACAGTGGCCTGTTCCAGTGGTGGGTGACGTGAAGCCTGATTCTCTGCTATGACATGAAGACAGATTCTGCGCTGACATAAGGCCAGATTCTCTGTTACGGGACCTCTCTCCTCTGCCTGGGTGCCTGAGCCTAAATGTGTGACAGTGGCCTGTTCCAGTGGTGGGTGACGTGAAGCCTGATTCTCTGCTATGACATGAAGACAGATTCTGCGCTGACATAAGGCCAGATTCTCTGTTACGGGACCTCTCTCCTCTGCCTGGGTGCCTGGGCCTAAATGTGTGACAGTGGCCTGTTCCAGTGGTGGGTGACGTGAAGCCTGATTCTCTGCTATGACATGAAGACAGATTCTGCGCTGACATTAGGCCAGATTCTCTGTTACGGGACCTCTCTCCTCTGCCTGGGTCTAAATGTGTGACAATGGCCTGTTCCAGTGGTGGGTGACGTGAAGCCTGATTCTCTGCTATGACATGAAGACAGATTCTGCGCTGACATAAGGCCAGATTCTCTGTTACGGGACCTCTCTCCTCTGCCTGGGTGCCTGGGCCTAAATGTGTGACAGTGGCCTGTTCCAGTGGTGGGTGACGTGAAGCCTGATTCTCTGCTATGACATGAAGACAGATTCTGTGCTGACATAAGGCCAGATTCTCTGTTACGGGACCTCTCTCCTCTGCCTGGGTGCCTGGGCCTAAATGTGTGACAGTGGCCTGTTCCAGTGGTGGGTGACGTGAAGCCTGATTCTCTGCTATGACATGAAGACAGAATCTGCGCTGACATAAGGCCAGATTCTCTGTTACGGGACCTCTCACCTCTGCCTGGGTGCCTGGGCCTAAATGTGTGACAGTGGCCTGTTCCAGTGGTGGGTGACGTGAAGCCTGATTCTCTGCTATGACATGAAGACAGATTCTGTGCTGACATAAGGCCAGATTCTCTGTTACGGGACCTCTCTCCTCTGCCTGGGTGCCTGGGCCTAAATGTGTGACAGTGGCCTGTTCCAGTGGTGGGTGACGTGAAGCCTGATTCTCTGCTATGACATGAAGACAGATTCTGTGCTGACATAAGGCCAGATTCTCTGTTACGGGACCTCTCTCCTCTGCCTGGGTGCCTGGGCCTAAATGTGTGACAGTGGCCTGTTCCAGTGGTGGGTGACGTGAAGCCTGATTCTCTGCTATGACATGAAGACAGATTCTGTGCTGACATAAGGCCAGATTCTCTGTTACGGGACCTCTCTCCTCTGCCTGGGTGCCTGGGCCTAAATATGTGACAGTGGCCTGTTCCAGTGGTGGGTGACGTGAAGCCTAATTCTCTGCTATGACATGAAGACAGATTCTGCGCTGACATAAGGCCAGATTCTCTGTTACGGGACCACTCTCCTCTGCCTGGGTGCCTGGGCCTAAATGTGTGACAGTGGCCTGTTCCAGTGGTGGGTGACGTGAAGCCTGATTCTCTGCTATGACATGAAGACAGATTCTGCGCTGACATAAGGCCAGATTCTCTGTTACGGGACCTCTCTCCTCTGCCTGGGTGCCTGAGCCTAAATGTGTGACAGTGGCCTGTTCCAGTGGTGGGTGACGTGAAGCCTGATTCTCTGCTATGACATGAAGACAGATTCTGCGCTGACATAAGGCCAGATTCTCTGTTACGGGACCTCTCTCCTCTGCCTGGGTGCCTGGGCCTAAATGTGTGACAGTGGCCTGTTCCAGTGGTGGGTGACGTGAAGCCTGATTCTCTGCTATGACATGAAGACAGATTCTGCGCTGACATAAGGCCAGATTCTCTGTTACGGGACCTCTCTCCTCTGCCTGGGTGCCTGGGCCTAAATGTGTGACAGTGGCCTGTTCCAGTGGTGGGTGACGTGAAGCCTGATTCTCTGCTATGACATGAAGACAGATTCTGCGCTGACATAAGGCCAGATTCTCTGTTACGGGACCTCTCTCCTCTGCCTGGGTGCCTGGGCCTAAATTTGTGACAGTGGCCTGTTCCAGTGGTGGGTGACGTGAAGCCTGATTCTCTGCTATGACATGAAGACAGATTCTGTGCTGACATAAGGCCAGATTCTCTGTTACGGGACCTCTCTCCTCTGCCTGGGTGCCTGGGCCTAAATGTGTGACAGTGGCCTGTTCCAGTGGTGGGTGACGTGAAGCCTGATTCTCTGCTATGACATGAAGACAGATTCTGTGCTGACATAAGGCCAGATTCTCTGTTACGGGACCTCTCTCCTCTGCCTGGGTGCCTGGGCCTAAATATGTGACAGTGGCCTGTTCCAGTGGTGGGTGACGTGAAGCCTGATTCTCTGCTATGACATGAAGACAGATTCTGCGCTGACATAAGGCCAGATTCTCTGTTACGGGACCTCTCTCCTCTGCCTGGGTGCCTGGGCCTAAATGTGTGACAGTGGCCTGTTCCAGTGGTGGGTGACGTGAAGCCTGATTCTCTGCTATGACATGAAGACAGATTCTGTGCTGACATAAGGCCAGATTCTCTGTTACGGGACCTCTCTCCTCTGCCTGGGTGCCTGGGCCTAAATGTGTGACAGTGGCCTGTTCCAGTGGTGGGTGACGTGAAGCCTTATTCTCTGCTATGACATGAAGACACATTCTGCGCTGACATAAGGCCAGATTCTCTGTTACGGGACCTCTCTCCTCTGCCTGGGTGCCTGGGCCTAAATGTGTGACAGTGGCCTGTTCCAGTGGTGGGTGACGTGAAGCCTGATTCTCTGCTATGACATAAAGACAGATTCTGTGCTGACATAAGGCCAGATTCTCTGTTACGGGACCTCTCTCCTCTGCCAGGGTGCCTGGGCCTAAATGTGTGACAGTGGCCTGTTCCAGTGGTGGGTGACGTGAAGCCTGATTCTCTGCTATGACATGAAGACAGATTCTGTGCTGACATAAGGCCAGATTCTCTGATACGGGACCTCTCTCCTCTGCCTGGGTGCCTGGGCCTAAATATGTGACAGTGGCCTGTTCCAGTGGTGGGTGACGTGAAGCCTAATTCTCTGCTATGACATGAAGACAGATTCTGCGCTGACATAAGGCCAGATTCTCTGTTACGGGACCACTCTCCTCTGCCTGGGTGCCTGGGCCTAAATGTGTGACAGTGGCCTGTTCCAGTGGTGGGTGACGTGAAGCCTGATTCTCTGCTATGACATGAAGACAGATTCTGTGCTGACATAAGGCCAGATTCTCTGTTACGGGACCTCTCTCCTCTGCCTGGGTGCCTGGGCCTAAATGTGGGACAGTGGCCTGTTCCAGTGTTGGGTGACGTGAAGCCTGATTCTCTGCTATGACATAAAGACAGATTCTGTGCTGACATAAGGCCAGATTCTCTGTTATGGGACCTCTCTCCTCTGCCTGGGTGCCTGGGCCTAAATGTGTGACAGTGGCCTGTTCCAGTGGTGGGTGACGTGAAGCCTGATTCTCTGCTATGACATGAAGACAGATTCTGCGCTGACATAAGGCCAGATTCTCTGTTACGGGACCTCTCTCCTCTGCCTGGGTGCCTGGGCCTAAATGTGTGACAGTGGCCTGTTCCAGTGGTGGGTGACGTGAAGCCTGATTATTTGCTATGACATGAAGACAGATTCTGCGCTGACATAAGGCCAGATTCTCTGTTACGGGACCTCTCACCTCTGCCTTGGTGCCTGGGCCTAAATGTGTGACAGTGGCCTGTTCCAGTGGTGGGTGACGTGAAGCCTGATTCTCTGCTATGACATGAAGACAGATTCTGCGCTGACATAAGGCCAGATTCTCTGTTACGGGACCTCTTTCCTCTGCCTGGGTGCCTGGGCCTAATTGTGTGACAGTGGCCTGTTCCAGTGGTGGGTGACGTGAAGCCTGATTCTCTGCTATGACATGAAGACAGATTCTGGGCTGACATAAGGCCAGATTCTCTGTTACGGGACCTCTCTCCTCTGCCTGGGTGCCTGGGCCTAAATGTGTGACAGTGGCCTGTTCCAGTGGTGGGTGACATGAAGCCTGATTCTCTGCTATGACATGAAGACAGATTCTGTGCTGACATAAGGCCAGATTCTCTGTTACGGGACCTCTCTCCTCTGCCTAGGTGCCTGGGCCTAAATGTGTGACAGTGGCCTGTTCCAGTGGTGGGTGACGTGAAGCCTGATTCTCTGCTATGACATGAAGACAGATTCTGCGCTGACATAAGGCCAGATTCTCTGTTACGGGACCGCTCTCCTCTGTCTGGGTGCCGGGGCCTAAATATGTGACCGTGGCCTCTTCCAGTGGTGGGTGACATGAAGCCAGATTCTCTGCTATGGCATGAAGAGACTGATTCTCTGCTGACATGAAGCCAGATTCTTTGCTATGGCATGAAGAGACTGATTCTCTGCTGACGTGAAGCCAGATTCTCTGCTATGGGACCTCTGTCCATTTGATATTGTGTCATTTTTATTTTTTTAATTTTTATTTTAATTCATTTTCCTATCCACATTTGTTTGCAGGGGATTTACCTACATGTTGCTGCCTTTTGCAGCCCTCTAGCTCTTTCCTGGGCTGTTTTACAGCCTTTTTAGTGCCCAAAAGTTCGGGTCCCCATTGACTTTAATGGGGTTCGGGTTCGGGACGAAGTTCGGTTCGGGTTCGGATCCCAAACCCGAAGATTTCCGGGAAGTTCGGCCGAACTTCTCGAACCCGAACATCCAGGTGTTCGCTCAACTCTAATAAGGACATTTGTAGGCTGCGCTGGGACATGGAAGTGGATGTGGTCGCTGATAGTGCTTGCGAAGGTCCATGTGCAGGGCGGGAGGCATCCGGCCCTGCGCCTTCAACAGGGGATTGGCCAGCATGTAACACAGGGTAAGAGGAGGCAGTGGTGTGACCCGCAGACCCAGGTGTTTGGCCCACTTATTACGGTGCTTGGATGCCATTTGGCGGATCATGCTGGTGAGATTGCTTGTATCCACGCCCCGGCTCACTACTATTCTTTAAAAAAAAAGCGCCATACTGCGGAACACCTACCCCTTGGCAAGGGAGATTTCCGCAAGGGGGTGCTCCGTGGAACAGTTGCAGGCCTGTTTGGTGTGGCCCTCCTTCTCCATTTTGCCATCCCACTGCCTCTTCCAGCCTGTTGCCGTGCAGCAGATCCCTCCCCCTCTGTACTGCTGTCCTCGCTCGGCTTTCCACCTTCCCAGGTTCGGTCAGTGACTTAATCGTCCACACCTCCTCTTCCTCACTCTGCTCATCCTCCTGACTTGTTGACCTAACCACAACCTCAGTGATTGACAATTGTGTTGCATCCTCTTCATCAACCTCTTTAGACAGTAATTGCCGTTGACTTATTGGCAACTGTGTCTCATCATCATCCACCTCATTAAACAGTAATTGCTGTTCCGCACAGTCATGTTCTTGTGACTGTGGATGCTCAAGAGTTTGGGAATCAGGGCACAAGATCTGTCCCTCTTCAAGCGTGCTAGGCAAGAGGGCCAAATCAAGGAAAATAGCTCTTCAGAATATCCAAGTGTAGGATCACTTGTTTACCCAGACTCTCCATGGTGGGAGGATCAGGGTGAGGATTGTGTTGAGCAGACTCTTGGCTACCGAGACTGGACTTGTTGGAAGACAGGGTGGTGCTTAACCCCTTAAGGACTCAGCCCTATTTCACCTTAAGGACTTGGCAATTTTTTGCAAATCTGATAAGTGCTGATAACTTAAAAATGCTTTGCCTTATCCAGGCCATTCTGAGATTGTTTTTTTCGTCACATATTGTACTTCATGACACTGGTAAAATGAAGTAAAAAAAAATATATTTTTATTTATAAAACAAAATACCAAATTTACCATTTTTTTTAAAAAAAGTTGCAAATTTCCAAGTTTCAATTTCTCTACTTCTATAATACATAGTTATACCTCCAAAAATAGTTATTACTTTACATTCCCCATATGTCTACTTCATGTTTGGATCATTTTGGGAATGATATTTTATTTTTTGGGGATGTTACAAGGCTTAGAAGTTTAGAAGCAAATCTTGAAATTTTTCAGAAATTTTCAAAAACCCAATTTTTAGGGACCAGTTCAGGTCTGAAGTCACTTTGCGAGGCTTACATAATAGAAACCACCCAAAAATGACCCCATTCTAGAAACTACACCCCTCAAGGTATTCAAAACTGATTTTACAAACTTTGTTAACCATTTAGGTGTTCCACAAGAATTAATGGAAAATTGAGATACAATTTCAAAATTTCACTTTTTTGGCAGATTTTCCATTTTAATAATTTTTTTCCAGTTACAAAGCAAGGGTTAACAGCCAAACCAAACTCAATATTTATGGCCCTGATTCTGTAGTTTACAGAAACACCCCATATGTGGTCATAAACCGCTGTACGGGCACACGGCAGGGCGCAGAAGGAAAGGAATGCCATACGGTTTTTGGAAGGCAGATTTTGCTGGACAGTTTTTTTTTGACACCATGTCCCATTTGAAGCCCCCCTGATGCACCCCTAGAGTAGAAACTCCATAAAAGTGACCCCATCTAAGAAACTACACCCCTAAAGGTATTAAAAACAGATTTTACAAACATCGTTAACCCTTTAGGTGTTCCGAAAGAGTTATTGGCAAATGGAGATGAAATTTCAGAATTTAAATTTTTGGGCAAATTTGCCATTTTAATCCATTTTCCCCAGTAACAAAGCAAGGGTTAACAGCCAAACAATACTCATTATTTATGGCCCTGATTCTGTAGTTTACAGAAACACCCCATATGTGGTCGTAAACTGCTGTACGGGCACACGGCAGGGCGCAGAAGGAAAGGAATGCCATACGGTTTTTGGAAGGCAGATTTTGCTGGACTGTTTTTGAAGCCCCCCTGATGCACCCCTAGAGTAGAAACTCCAAAAAACTGACCCCATTTTTAGAAACTACGGGATAGGGTGGCAGTATTGTTGGTACTAGTTTAGGGTACATGTGATTTTTGGTTGCTCTATATTACACTTTTTGTGAGGCAAGGTAACAAGAAATAGCTGTTTTGGCACTGTTTTTATTTTTTATTTACAACATTCATCTGACAGGTTAGAACATGTGATATTTTTATAGACCAGGTTGTCACGGATGCGGCGATACCTAATATGTATACTTTTTATTTATTTATGTAAGTTTTACACAATGATTTCTTTTGTGAAACAAAAAAAAATCATGTTTTAGTGTTTCCATAGTCTGAGAGCCATAATTTTTTCAGTTTTTGGGCGATTACCTTGGGTAGGGTATGATTTTTTGCGGGATGAGATGACGGTTTTATTTGCACTATTTTGGGGTGCGTGTGACTTTTTGATCGCTTGCTATTACACTTTTTCTGATGTAAGGTGACAAAAATTGCTTTTTTTACACCGTTTTTATTTTTATTTTTTTACGGTATTCACCTGAGGGGTTAGGTCATGTGATATTTTTATAGAGCAAGTTATTACGGACGCTGATATACCTAATATGTATACTTTTATTTATTTATGTAAGTTCTACACAATAATATAATTTTTGAAACAAAAAAAAAACATGTTTTATTGTCTCCATATTCTGAGAGCCATAGTTTTTTCAGTTTTTGGGCGATTATCTTAGGTAGGGTCTCATTTTTTGAGGGATGAGATGACGGTTTGATTGGCACTATTTTGGGGTGCATATGACTTTTTGATCGCTTGCTATTACACTTTTTGTGATGTAAGGTGACAAAAAATGGTTTATTTAGCACAGTTTTTATTTTTTTACGGTGTTTATCTGAGTGGTTAAGTCATGTGATATTTTTATAGAGACGGTCAATACAGATGCGGCGATACCTAATATGTATACTTTTTTTATTTATGTAAGTTTTACACAATAATATCATTTTTGAAACAAAAAATATGTTTTAGTGTCTCCATATTCTGAGCCATAGTTTTTTTATTTTTTGGGCAATTGTCTCAGGTAGAGGCTCATTTTTGCGGGATGAGGTGACGGTTAGATTGGTACTATTTTGGTGCGCAAACGCCTTTTTGATCGCTTGCTGTTGTACTTTTTGTGATGTAAGGTGACAAAAAAATACACTGCTCAAAAAAATAAAGGGAACACTTAAACAACACAATGTAACTCCAAGTCAATCACACTTCTGTGAAATCAAACTGTCCACTTAGGAAGCAACACTGAGTGACAATCAATTTCACATGCTGTTGTGCAAATGGGATAGACAACAGGTGGAAATTATAGGCAATTAGCAAGACACCCCCAATAAAGGAGTGGTTCTGCAGGTGGTGAGCACAGACCACTTCTCAGTTCCTATGCTTCCTGGCTGATGTTTTGGTCACTTTTGAATGCTGGCGGTGCTTTCACTCTAGTGGTAGCATGAGACGGAGTCTACAACCCACACAAGTGGCTCAGGTAGTGCAGTTTATCCAGGATGGCACATCAATGCGAGCTGTGGCAAGAAGGTTTGCTGTGTCTGTCAGCGTAGTGTCCAGAGCATGGAGGCGCTACCAGGAGACAGGCCAGTACATCAGGAGACGTGGAGGAGGCCGTAGGAGGGCAACAACCCAGTAGCAGGACCTCTACCTCCGCCTTTGTGCAAGGAGGAACAGGAGGAGCACTGCCAGAGCCCTGCAAAATGACCTCCAGCAGGCCACAAATGTGCATGTGTCTGCTCAAACGGTCAGAAACAGACTCCATGAGGGTGATATGAGGGCCCGACGTCCACAGGTGGGGGTTGTGCTTACAGCCCAACACCGTGCAGGACGTTTGGCATTTGCCAGAGAACACCAAGATTGGCAAATTCGCCACTGCCGCCCTGTGCTCTTCACAGATGAAAGCAGGTTCACACTGAGCACATGTGACAGACGTGACAGAGTCTGGAGACGCCGTGGAGAACGTTCTGCTGCCTGCAACATCCTCCAGCATGACCGGTTTGGCATTGGGTCAGTAATGGTGTGGGGTGGCATTTCTTTGGAAGGCCGCACAGTCCTCCATGTGCTCGCCAGAGGTAGCCTGACTGCCATTAGGTACCGAGATGAGATCCTCAGACCCCTTGTGAGACCATATGCTGGTGTGGTTGGCCCTGGGTTCCTCCTAATGCAAGACAATGCTAGACCTCATGTGGCTGGAGTGTGTCAGCAGTTCCTGCAAGACGAAGGCATTGATGCTATGGACTGGCCCGCCCGTTCCCCAGACCTGAATCCAATTGAGCACATCTGGGACATCATGTCTCACTCTATCTACCAACGTCACGTTGCACCACAGACTGTCCAGGAGTTGGCAGATGCTTTAGTCCAGGTCTGGGAGGAGATCCCTCAGGAGACCGTCCTCCACCTCATCAGGAGCATGCACAGGCGTTGTAGGGAGGTCATACAGGCACGTGGAGGCCACACACACTACTGAGCCTCATTTTGACTTGTTTTAAGGACATTACATCAAAGTTGGATAAGCCTGTAGTGTGTTTTTCCACTTTAATTTTGAGTGTGACTCCAAATCCAGACCTCCATGGGTTGAAAAATTTGATTTCCATTTTTAATTTTTGTGTGATTTTGTTGTCAGCACATTCAACTATGTAAAGAACAAAGTATTTCAGAAGAATATTTAATTAACTCAGATCTAGGATGTGTTATTTTTGTGTTCCCTTTATTTTTTTGAGCAGTGTAGTTTATTTAGCACAGTTTTGTTTTTTACGGAGTTCATCTGAGGGGCTAGGTCATGTGATATGTTTATAGAGCCGGTCGATACGGACGCGGCGATACCTAATATGCCCTACAGCCGCATGGGGACCCGATGGCACCTCCGATCACCGCCGCCGCATAAGGTAAAAGCTGCGGTGACCCTCCCGACGTTGTGACAGGATGCCCTCTGAATGATTTCAGCGGACATCCTGTTCCGATGACCGCCCGCAGCGCCGCAATCTAGTTTGAAACTTAGGACGTACTGGTACGCCCTGAGTCCTTAAGAACTCGGTAAACATGGCGTACTGGTACGTCCTAAGTCCTTAAGGGGTTAAGTGACTGGAAGCATTATCTGCTGCAATCCAACCGACCATCTGGTCCCACTGGTCTGACTTCAAGAGTGGTGTCCTGCGCCGCCCTGCAAACTGGGACATGAAGCTAGGTATCGTGGCTGATTGTTTTTCTTGTGCCCTGGCAGCAAGCACAGTTTCAACGCGCCCAGGGCCACAGCCTCTGCATCTACCATCAGCATCATGGCCACTTCCCCATCCCTTACTGCTCGCATTCTTCATATTAAATGTTATATATGCTTGAATGTATGTCACACGTACAGTAGCGTAGGATTTGGAAGTGTATGCGGGAGATATCCCGCAGATAATGTCAATGCTGTCACCAGCGGCTAATAAAAAATTACAGGGAATGTCACAGGTATTTGGAATGAGGAAACTATACAGGAGAGGTACCACCGGTAATGTCACTGTCCAAAGCGTCTATGTAAAAAGTACACTGTATGTCACTGTCACGAGGGTGTCGAGGACCACGCCTGACTCCGTTATACCCGGGGTCAGGAAGTCGCAGCGGTTGGCTGCACGCTCTATTTAAGATAGGGCTGTTTTCCTTATGGTAGCTTTCTGGGTTTGCTTAGCAAACCCTTTTGGCTCACTCAGGGATCCGTAGCTCCTTCTCCTCAGCTGTTCCTTGTCCAGCACTCCCAGACCTCCTTATATTCCTCTCTCACACTTCTCTGGTTGCCAGAGATAGAGCTTCCTGCCTGGACATCTATTCTGACCTTCTGGAGCTGTGTTGCTGCGTTCGCTGGTAGTTGGTCCAGAACGCTACCCTCCGGATCCCTGTTGGACCTTTTTGGTTTATTGTGCTCGCCCACCTGGGTGTATGTGTTTGTACACTGCTCAAAAAAATAAAGGGAACACTTAAACAACACAATGTAACTCCAAGTCAATCACACTTCTGTGAAATCAAACTGTCCACTTAGGAAGCAACACTAAGTGACAATCAATTTCACATGCTGTTGTGCAAATGGGATAGACAACAGGTGGAAATTATAGGCAATTAGCAAGACACCCCCAATAAAGGAGTGGTTCTGCAGGTTGTGCCACAGACCACTTCTCAGTTCCTATGCTTCCTGGCTGATGTTTTGGTCACTTTTGAATGCTGGCGGTGCTTTCACTCTAGTGGTAGCATGAGACGGAGTCTACAACCCACACAAGTGGCTCAGGTAGTGCAGCTTATCCAGGATGGCACATCAATGCGAGCTGTGGCAAGAAGGTTTGCTGTGTCTGTCAGCGTAGTGTCCAGAGCATGGAGGCGCTACCAGGAGACAGGCCAGTACATCAGGAGACGTGGAGGAGGCCGTAGGAGGGCAACAACCCAGCAGCAGGACCGCTACCTCCACCTTTGTGCAAGGAGGAACAAGAGGAGCACTGCCAGAGCCCTGCAAAATGACCTCCAGCAGGCCACAAATGTGCATGTGTCTGCTCAAACGGTCAGAAACAGACTCCATGAGGGTGATATGAGGGCCCGACGTCCACAGGTGGGGGTTGTGCTTACAGCCCAACACCGTGCAAGACGTTTGGCATTTGCCAGAGAACACCAAGATTGGCAAATTCGCCACTGGCGCCCTGTGCTCTTCACAGATGAAAGCAGGTTCACACTAAGCACATGTGACAGACGTGACAGAGTCTGGAGACGCCGTGGAGAACGTTCTGCTGCCTGCAAAATCCTCCAGCATGACCGGTTTGGCATTGGGTCAGTAATGGTGTGGGGTGGCATTTCTTTGGAGGGCCGCACAGCCCTCCATGTGCTCGCCAGAGGTAGCCTGACTGCCATTAGGTACCGAGATGAGATCCTCAGACCCCTTGTGAGACCATATGCTGGTCCTGGGTTCCTCCTAATGCAAGACAATGCTAGACCTCATGTGGCTGGAGTGTGTCAGCAGTTCCTGCAAGACAAAGGCATTGATGCTATGGACTGGCCCGCCCGTTCCCCAGACCTGAATCCAATTGAGCACATCTGGGACATCATGTCTCGCTCTATCAACCAACATCACGTTGCACCACAGACTGTCCAGGAGTTGGCAGATGCTTTAGTCCAAGTCTGGGAGGAGATCCCTCAGGGGACCGTCCGCCACCTCATCAGGAGCATGCACAGGCGTTGTAGGGAGGTCATACAGGCACGTGGAGGCCACACACACTACTGAGCCTCATTTTGACTTGTTTTAAGGACATTACATTAAAGTTGGATCAGCCTGTAGTGTGTTTTTCCACTTTAACTTTGAGTGTGACTCCAAATCCAGACCTCCATGGGTTGAAAAATTTGATTTCCATTTTTTTATTTTTGTGTGATTTTGTTGTCAGCACATTCAACTATGTAAAGAACAAAGTATTTCAGAAGAATATTTAATTAACTCAGATCTAGGATGTGTTATTTTTGTGTTCCCTTTATTTTTTTGAGCAGTGTATGTTTTGTCTGTCCTCTCCCTGGTGTTTCCCTCTTAGTGATAGTGGTGTGGACTAGCGATCCCACCGGCCTGTTCACTATCCAGGGCTCATATTAGGGAAAGCCAGGGTTTAGGCACGTGATCGCCGCACGGGTGAGGAACCCGTCTAGGGACGTCAGGGCAGTCAGGTGCCAGCCGCAAGGTGAGTTAGGGGTCACCACCTTTCCCTCTCCCTTGGGCAGGGCTTTCCCTGTTTTCCTCCCTGTGCGTGACGTCGGTCATTACAGTCACAGATACATTTTTTAAGCGCACACTTTACACCGGAGATGTGGCACTGGTAATGTCACTGTCAGAAGCAGACACCGTCACCGTCTATTGAAAAAGTACACTGGAAGTCACAGATACATTTTTGGATGTGCACACTTAACACTGGAGATCTGACGCAGCTAATGTCACTGTCCACAGTGAACACTGTGTACGGAAAAAGTACACTGGATGTCACAGATATTTTTGGGATGCGCACACTTTACACTGGAGATCTGGTGCAGCTAATGTCACTGTCCGCAGCTGACACTGTCTATTGAAAAAGTACACTGGATGTCACAGATTTTTTTGGGATGCGCACACTTTACACTAGAGATGCGGCACAGCTAATGTCGCTGTATGCAGAAGCCTAACTATTGTATGCTATTTAGCGCAGGATGCGCTAAAGATAGATATTGCTGCCACACACAATATTCCTTAGGACGACTTTTGGGTCTGTAAAGTTTTAACTATATTGCTGCTGCCACACACAATAGTCCTCAAAAGGACTTTTTTTTTTTTTTTGTTTTGGTAGTAAAAATATTCTTAAATCACTCCCTAGACTGTCTGTCCCTTCCTCAGCACAACTCTCCCTGACTAAGAATGAGCCGAACATGCGTTATGGGGTGCTATATAGCACCCGATGACGCTTTCCGGTCAACCAATCACTGTAATGCCAGCAGCCAACATGGCTACGGCATTACATTGAGGGCAGTACTTACTTGCACATTTATTGAATGTGTAGCAGCAAAGAAACGTGCGGGGCGGAGACTCGAGCACATGTGGTATTCGGCCAAATACCGCCATGTGCCAAGCATGCTCAAACATCACTAGTCATTTGGTTTTAGCTTTGAACAACATGTGAGCATTATGTGTTATGCCCTGCTCAGGCTATGGGCGGAGGTCTGCCGTTAGCAGCATGTGTGTAGCCTTTTGTTTTGGAGTTGAGATATAAGGTGCACTGGGTGGGGTCGTTGGTTTGAGTTTAAATTACGCCCACTCCCAGTGTCCTGTGCGGGTTATAGCTTCTGTCTTGTTCAGAGGAAGGAAGGAAGGATTTACTGTTCCTGCTCAGTAACAAGATATGTTGGTTTTTCTTTCTTGTGTGGCTGTCTGTCTAGGCTGTTTGAGAGACGCTTGCCCCCTCCAGGTTCTGAGGGAGCAGGCTGCCTCTTTCCCCCTTTCACCATCTTAGGGATTTTAGGGAATATTCAACTTAGGCACGGGGACACGTTTCCCACCTTCAGGGTCTGAACATGGGCATAGAAGTCTAGAAAGAGCTGGTAGGGATTTGTCAGGAGGTGACCTTTATCCCCAGCTTCTTGCCTAGACACTTGTTTGATGGTAATCTGTGTATCTTGTATCCTGTCCGTCATGACATTATAACCCGCCAATACTTTGACTGCCATTTCTCAGCTGTTTTGAGATAGAGTCAATTGATGCGCTAGTTGATCGCATGCAGGGATTATCCCTAGAGGTTGCGGATCTGCGTAATTCGGTCACACGGTGTCAGAATGCTCTGACATCAGGTGCAATAGGAGGAAGTCAAATTTATGGGGAGCCTAAAGTTGCTCTCCCTGATAGATTTGCAGGGGGTGTGGATGACTTTATCCGCTTTAAAGAGTCATGCAAGCTGTATTTTCAGCTGCGTCCATCTTCGTCTGGTGATGAGAGTCAGAGGGTAGGGATAATCATATCCCTGCCTAAAGGGGACGCGCAATCCTGGGCCTTTTCTCTGCCGTCCGGTTCTCTGGCCTTCCGGTCGGTGGAAGAATTTTTTAAAGCCTTGGGATTAATTTATGATGATCCAGATCGGGTCTCGATGGCGGAATCTAAATTGCGTAATTTATTACAAGGTGAACATACTGCAGAGGCTTACTGCGTTGAGTTTAGAAGATGGGCTACTGAGTCAGAGTGGAATGACCCCGCGTTACGTAGTCAGTTTTGTCAGGGGTTATCTGAGAGATTGAAAGATGCCCTTGCTTTTCATGAGTACCCAGATACATTGGAGAATGCTATGTCTTTGGCAGTATGGTTAGATAGACGTATTAGAGAGAGGTGTAAGGTTCCCTCCGCACAAGGGATCCCTTCGGTGAGTGGTTTCGTCTCACCTGCTCCCCAGGGTGAGATGACATGTAACTCTGGGGTAGGGGAGGAACCCATGCAGCTGGGTCAGGTATCTATCTGTTCTGGTAGTAGATGTAACGGTCACGTCCACACACACACAGGGGGAAGGGTAGTGACCACTGAGCTCCACCCTCACCCCTGGCCCTGCCTACTTGCCTCACGAGTCCTGATGACAGGGGACAACTGGACGGCAGTCCCTAACTTAGGATATGTGCAGGGAAGACAGACAAGACAAAATACGGAACATGAACGGACCGGGTCAGAACCAAGAGAGCTACGCAGTACAACGGATTAAGCAAAGAATGGTCAGGAGAAGCCGGGGTCAAATACCAGGAGAGTAGCGAAGTACAAGAGGAGTCCTAAAGAGTAGTCAGGTGGGAGCCGAGGTCACAATACCAGGATGGATGCGCAGTACAGGAGGAGCAGGCAGAGGATCGTCAGGGAACAGGATCAGGTAAGTATTCAGTAGTCCAACAGATAGCCAGGAACTTAGAAATTAACAGGCAACCTGTGACCAGCAGGCTGCCTGTATTTATAGTGGGGAGTGAGGGTCATGCGACGTGGCCAGCGTCACATGACTGACAGACCAACCAGTAGAGCACCGAGTGATCAGCTCGGCGCTCAAGGCAGACTAGGAGCAGGGAGCCACCCAGCCAGCAAAGTCGCCCTGGGAATGAGGTCAAGCACAGATCCCAAAGCTAAGCAACAGGTCTGCGGGAAATGGGGGACCAAGTGCACCTTCGGAACCCTGTGACAGTAGAAACTTTAGGAGGTTGCATAAACTATGTCATTACTGTGGAAAAAGTGGTCATTTTATTTTTGCTTGTCCTTTTGTTAAACCGCATGTTGATGAGAAAGAATCATAAAGAGGTTTACTTAAAGAAAAAAAAAAACATCCCTGACTCTTGGTAGTGTGAATGGGGTGGTGGAGCAATCATTAATTTCTAACGATAATTGGTTTTCCCTTAGTCCTAACAGCAGCACAGATGGGGTTAACTACCCCCCATGGACTGGTAGGACCGGCGGAATTTTAGTGAGCCCAAGTAATAATTAAACACTTAAACCTCCCCTATAAAGGAGGGAATCACCTCCAGCCCATTGTGTTATAGCAAGAAAAAACTAGTCTTACTAGGGTGGGAAATTTGTGTGCTGCTGTTAGGACTAAGGGAAAACCAATTATCGTTAGAAATTAATGATTCCCTTACATCCTACCAGCAGCACAGATGGGGAGATAGCAAGAAGAACCCCTAGGGAGGGCCATCATGCCTGGCAGAACTAAGAATAGTCTGCCCAAAGGCCGAGTACTCAGCTAATCTGGCATCTAGTCTATAATGGGAGATGAATGTTGATTCAGAGCTCCAGGAGGCAGATTTACAAATCATGTCGAGCGGAAGAAGACTCCTCTCGGCAAAAGAAGTAGCTACAGCTCTCGTAGAATGGGCTTTTACAATACCCGGAGGGTCTAGAGATTGGGAAACAAAGGATTCCCCATTAGCCTCCTTAATCCATCGACTGATGGATGGTTTAGACGCCTTACGGCCTTTAAACTTACCGGCAAACAGGATTAGAAGATTTTCATCTTTCTTGAACTCCTTGATCTATCCACATAGATCCGGAGGCATCTCGAGACATCCAAAGGATGTATAGCACGTTCCTCGGAGGAGGTAGAAGGTCTAGAAAGAACCGGGAGGGATATCACCTGGTTGATATTCTGGAAAGAAGGAACCTTAGGCCTAAAGTACAGGAGAAATCTTAAAAGGACCCGGTCTTGCAAAAAAATGGTATAGGGCTCGTGCGCTGATAGAGCTTGAAGCTCAGAGACCCTCTTGGCCGAAGTCACAGCAAGAAGAAATAACAAGTTTTCATGTGACAAACTTTAAATCTACCTCCTCCAAAGGCTCAAAGGGGGGAGATGCTAACCCCCTGAGAACTACTGATAAATCCCATTGAGGGATGGGTTTCAGTACTGTAGGCTTTAATCTTTCATCTCCTTTAAGGAACCGTTTAATGAGCAGGTCCTGCGAAAAAAAACTTGTTGAAACAAGCTGAAATGGCTGAAACTTGAACCCTCAAGGTAGAAGGAGCAAGGCCTTTGTCACGGCCATCTTGCAGAAACTGAAGGATGATGGGGAGGGGCGGATCTGCAGACGCCACCTCCTTTGATGAACACCAAGAAGAGAATATCCTCATAATCTGTGAGTAGGCTCTCTTAGTAGAGTCTGCTCTTGAATGAGACTGCGTTCTCAGGACCGACTCTGAAAGCCCTTCTATTCTGGGAAGGGACTGATCAACCTCCAGGCTGTCAGGTTAAACCTGTGCAGATCTGGGCAGAGGTGAGTGTCTCATGACACCAGGGTCTGCCGTGGGGGGAGCCTCCAATAATGTCCCCGACTCATCTGAATGAGCTGGGTAAACCAGGATCTCTTGGGCCAAAACGGTATGATGGCTATTACCGAGGCCTGATCCTGATGAATTTTCATCAATATCCTCGGTATCATGGAAAAGGGAGGGAAGATGTAAGCTAGCCTGAACCTCCAGGATATTGACAGAACATCTATCGCCAGGGGGTTGTCCTCCCTGTAAAGGGAGCAAAACCTCTCCACCTTGGCGTGGAACCTTGTTGCCATAAGATACACCTCTGGCATTCCACACTTGAGGACTATCTGCATGAATATCTCCGGATGTAAAGACCACTCCACTGTTGAAAGACCGCGGCTCAACCGATCCGCTATCATATTGAGGGAGCCTCGAATGTGGATCGCAGATAAGTGTGAAAAGTTAAATTCTGCCCAATCCAGAATCACCCCGATCTCTGATAAGAGGGTAAGTGATCTTGTGCCTCGCTGCTTGTTGATGTAAAGTACCGCAGTCATATTGTCTGACTGGACTTTCACTGCTTTGCCCCGGATCTGAGGGGCGAAGTGAAGGAGGGCTAGACGGATAGCTTGAATCTCGGGGAGATTGGATGAGAGGAGCCGCTCCTGAGGAGACCAGGATCTGTGCACTGGAGAATCGTCTAGATGAGCACCCCAGCCTACTTGGGACACATCTGTTGTCAATATGACCCAGGTTGGCTGGGTCATAGACTTCCCGTCTAAAAGATGGCTCCACCATCTGAGGGAATGCCGAGTTTGCCAAGAGAGGGAGCACAGGGAGTTCAGCCCGGCGGGGCTGCCATTCCATTTGGAGAGAACCTCCGACTGCAGCGGCCGGAGGTGGCATAAAGCCCAAGGGACTGCTTTCTGGAGTCAACCGGAGAGATCTCCCAACGGAGTCGATTATGAAGCCTAAATATCTTACTGAAGTTGACGGGCTCACGTTCGACTTCTGCCAGTTGATGATACACCTTAGGCGGAACAGAAAGGAAATCGCAACATGAAGATGGTGGGTCAGGACCACAAAGGAAGAGGCTTTTAAAAGCCAATTGTCCAGATAAGGAATGATGATCAGTCCTTGGAGTGCTAGCCGCCACCACAGAAACTACCACCTTGGTGAAAGTGTGAGGGGCAGAAGAAATGCCGAAGGGAAGGGCAACGAACTGAAGGTGTCTGGTGACACCTGACACCTGGACCGCGATCCTGAGATATTTCCTGGAAGCAGGATGAATCGGGATGTGCAAATATGCATCCTTGAGGTCCAGGGTTGCCGTCACATCTCCAGGATTGAGAACGTGAACCACTGACCTGATGGTTTCCATACGGAACCTTACTTTCCTTATGTATCGATTGAAGAATCAATAATCAATAATCATCCGGAGATCCCCTGACGCCTTGGGAACCAGAAACACTGGTGAGTAAATCCCTAAGCCCCGTTCCCTGCCGGAACCTCCTCCAGAGACCCTTGTGGATGTAATCCTGAATGTAAGCCTCCAGAACCGACTGCCTTGCGGCCTGTGGAAGTTTGGTTCCTATGAATCTGTCCGGAGACAGAGAAAGAAGATTGATTGAGTACCCCTCTGATATGACATTCAGGACCCAGGGATCTGAAATCTCTCGGATCCAGATGTCCTTGAAGTGGGAGAGTTGACCTCCGATGGGAAGATGAGGCAAGGGAGTGGGGAAGTCTTCTAGCAGGATGGCAGGAGTCACGGGAGTTATCCAAGAGCCTTGAGGAGGCCCGTAGTCAGGAGGTGGATTTTTTATCCTTGGCTCCTTCACGAGAGCGCCTCAAACCTCTTCACTGCGCTCCCCAGTCCCTCCGGGCTCTTGACTGCTGGTCAGACCTACCACCACGGTTTTGTCTGCCCCACCCCCGAAAGGACTGTTGGGGAAGACTCTTCCCCTTTTAATCTGACAGGTCTTCCATAATCTTATCCAACTCTGAGTCGAACAAACGGTTGGGCTCAAAGGGAAGGCTACATGGAATTGTCAGCGATCCAAGGCCTAAGCCACAAAGGCCTGCGGGCCGCAGACACCAGGGTTATGGTTTTGGCCGCCAACTTCAGCTGTTGTTGCGCTGTATCAGACAGTAAATTCATCGACAGGTTGACTGTCTTGAAAGCCACCAGAATGTCGTCCCGAGACACCTTCTGATCCACATCCATCTGGATCTGGTTTAATCGAGACCAGGGGAAGGTAGAAACTTCTGTAGCAGCGATGGCCGTAGACGCGGAAGCTGCAGCTGCCGTATAACCTCTCCTGAGTGTGCACTCTGCTCTCCTGTCAAGGGGATCCTGTAGACTCGACCCATCGTCCGCAGGAACCAGAGTTCGCTTGGAGAGTTTGGCAATCGCCATATCCACCTTGGGAATGGAACCCCACGATTCCACCAAGGGTTTAGCCATTTGAAACATGGTTCTGAATCTTTAGTTAGAATCGGACCCCTTTCGGGTTTCTTCCACTCTGTGCGCATGACAGAGAGGAGGGTCTCATCCGCTTTAAAGACACAAAGTGCCCGACTAGCGGGATCAGAGGGCTCCCCCAGGTCAACATCATGGTCCCCCGACCTGATGTACTTAAGTAACTTTTGCGTCTTATCAGGAGGAAAGAAGCATGAAGTAAGCTCCTCCTCATCCGAGGAGGAGGAACTCAAGGAGACTACGGACGGTCTCTCTACTGGAGCCGAAGACTCCATAGGAGTCTGAGTAGGAAGCCTCTCATCCAGCAGGCTTATAACCCCTTTGATGGATCCATCAACATAGGTCTTTACCCACTGATACATATCCTGCATCGTAGGTTCGGTGGAAGGTTGAACCCTCGGACGGCAGCCGTCACACCTGGAGTAGGGACAGCTATCCTCCAAAAGCGCGCAACAATCATAGCACGAAAAATGTTTCAGCTTGGAAACCGCCTTTCTGCCATTCGAATCCCGTGGAGGCTTTTTTTTTTTTTCTTAAAGTCAACGGAACAAGGGATTCTCAACCAGTCTCCCAAGCTGGTTCCTACCAAGCCCCAAGCTGCTTATCTTCTGCGATCTGACGAGTGCAGGTAAATTCACCTCAGAATAACCGTTGACCGACCTCACTGCGGGGAAAAAAGAAAAAAAAGGATAAGTAAAACATTTGTAAACAACCAATAAATGTTTCAGGAGAAAGGTAAAAGAAAAGGCAGACTGGCGGATAGCTGAAAATGAGGACCAGAAATAAGGCACCAATAAGTGGAGGAACACCAGCTTATGGGACTCTGGGAGCTAGCTTAAAAAGCATGTGCAGCCAGAGAACGACCTGGTTCACAATGTTTCCTTAAATAGGGGAGGGAGTGGGCTCAGAGCCGAGTCCCCGCCCCCAGAGGAGAAAACACAACAGTAAATAAAAAGGTTTCCCCCCAGGAAGGAATACAATAAAACCTCCAACCGGAGGGAAAATCGCGAATTATATATTAAAAAATCGCAATAATGACGCGAAATCGCATCGCAAGGAAAAAATTCCGGAAGTGACGTCAGATTCGGAAGATGGCGGCGCCCAGCGGCCGCAAGGAAAACGACCGAGGACGCCGAAAAATGCACCGCAGCGACACACTGCAGCGAAGCACCGCTGCGCAGCGCCAGCAGCAGGTAAGCTGCCGGACAAGCCATAGTAGTAAAAGCGGAGGCAAAGCCCGCAGATAACATGAAAAAAAGATTCCCCCCTAAGAGAGGGGGAATCACCGCCTAGCCCACCTGTCCGGAGGACAGAAAAAACACAATGGGCTGGAGGTGATTCCCTCCTTTATAGGGGAGGTTTAAGTGTTTAATTATTACTTGGGCTCATTAAAATTCCGCCGGTCCTACCAGTCCATGGGGGGTGGTTAACCCCATCTGTGCTGCTGGTAGGACGTAAGGGGAGCAGGTATGCAAGGCTCCCTGTAATACTCGTTTTCTCCTTCCAGCTATGACTCAAGAAATTTTTTTGTTGAAGTATTCATTGACTGTGGTGCTCAGGTAAACCTTATTGATTTATTTTTTCTTCAAAATCGGGGTCTAAGTACTTGCACTTTAGAAAGAGAGATTCCGGTTTTCACAATTGATTCTTCCCCTCTTTCTCAAAGGAGTCTCACTCATATTGCTCATGGTATTCTGTTAAGGGTGGGTGATTCACATGTTGAGATCATGTCTTGTTTTGTCATGAAGGACTTGCCTGCTCCTATAGTCTTAGGTTTACCGTGGTTGACAAAACATAACCCAATTATAGATTGGCAAGCAAGACAGATCATTGGTTGGAGTGAATTTTGTTCGGACAATGTCTTGGCACATCTATCTCTGGTGTGTCTACTACGGCTTTACCTCAGTATCTCTCAGATTATGCGGATGTCTTTTCGAAGGGTGGGGCTCAGGAATTGCCCCCTCATCGTGACTATGATTGTCCAGTTAATCTCATCCCAGGGGCTAAGTTGCCAAAGTCTCGGCTTTACAATCTTTCTCAACCAGAAAGAGAGGTCATGCGGAAGTATATTGGCGAGAGTTTGGCAAAAGGTCATATTAGGCCATCTAAGTCTCCGGTTGCAGTGGGTTTATTCTTTGTAAAGAAAAAGGATGGATCGCTGAGACCTTGTTTGGATTTCCGGGAATTGAACCGTATTATGGTCCGTGATCCGTATCCCCTTCCTTTGATCTCCGATCTTTTTGATCAGATTGTTGGAGCCAAGGTGTTCTCCAAGTTGGATTTAAGAGGGGCCTACAATCTGATCAGAATCAAGGAAGGGGATGAGTGGAAAACGGCCTTCAACGCGCACGAGGGTAATTTCGAGAATCTGGTTATGCCTTTTGGGTTAACTAACGCGCCAGTGGTATTTCAGCGATTCGTCAATGACATTTTCCATCATTTTGTGGGGAGGTTTGTGGTAGTTTACTTGGATGACATTCTAATTTACTCTCCTGATCTGAAGACCCATCAGGATCACGTGAGACAGGTTTTGTCAATCCTTCGGGAGAATAAATTATATGCCAAATTGGAGAAATGTGTGTTTTCTGTGCAGGAGCTTCCGTTTCTGGGATATCTGCTTTCTGACTCTGGTTTTCGTATGGACCCCGAAAAGGTCCAGGCGGTTCTGGAATGTGACCGACCGGAGAATCAGAAAGCTTTGATGCGGTTTTTGGGGTTTACTAATTATTATAGAAAATTTATATTGAACTATTCTACCATTGTAAAACCTCTGACCGATATGACTAAGAAGGGCGTCGACGTCTCTGTCTGGTCGGATGAGGCATTGCAGGCCTTTTCGGCTATTAAGGAATGTTTTGCGTCTGCTCCTATTCTGGTGCAGCCGGATGTGTCTCAGCCATTTGTGGTGGAGGTTGATGCATCAGAAGTGGGGGTTGGAGCAGTGCTGTCGCAGGGTTCATCTCCTGGCAAATGGGTTCCGTGTGCTTTTTTTTTCCAAGAAGCTCTCGGTCGCCGAGAGGAATTATGATGTAGGAGATAGGGAATTGCTGGCCATCAAATTGGCCTTTGAGGAATGGCGTCACTGGTTGGAGGGGGCGTCTCATCCCGTTACAGTATATACGGATCATAAGAATTTGGCTTACCTGCAATCTGCCAAGCATTTGAATCCTAGACAGGCCAGATGGTCACTGTTCTTTACCAGGTTCAATTTTGTGGTTACTTTTCGCCCGGGGGTTAAAAACGTCAAGGCAGATGCGTTGTCTCGCAGTTTTCCTGGGGGATGTAATTCAGAGGATCCTGCTCCGATTTTGGCTGATGGGGTGGTGGTCTCCACTCTGTACCCCGAATTGGAGATGGAGGTGTTGGGAGCCCAGGAGGGGGCTTCTGGTTCTTGTCCCCCAGGGAGGTTGTTTGTTCCTGATGGACTGCGATACAAGGTATTCAAGGAACATCATGATACTGTCCTTCCTGGACATCCCGGTGGTAAGTCCACCTTTGATCTTGTGTCCCGGAGGTTCTGGTGGCCCGGGTTACGTAAGAGTGTTGAGGATTACGTAGCAGCTTGTGAAACCTGTGCATGGTCAAAGGTTGCTCACACTCGACCTGCTGCTTCACTTCTTCCTTTGTCTATTCCGTCTCGTCCTTGGACGCACTTGTCTATGGACTTTATTACGGATCTGCCGAGTTCCTCTGGGAAAACAGTAATTTTGGTGGTTGTTGACCGTTTTAGTAAAATGGCTCACTTTGTATCGTTAGCCAGTCTGCCCAATGCCAAGATTCTTGCTCAGATTTTTGTTGATAATATCGTGAAATTGCATGGCATTCCCTCGGATGTGGTTTCTGATAGGGGCACGCAGTTTGTCTCCAGGTTTTGGAGGGCGTTCTGCTCTCGGCTTGGCATTCAACTTTTGTTCTCTTCGGCTTTTCATCCGCAGTCGAATGGCAGACAGAGCGTACTAATCAAAACCTGGAGACCTACTTGAGGCGCTTTGTGGCTGAGAATCAGGCAGACTGGTCTCAGTTTGGTACCTTTTCTGGGACTAGTTCCTCTGGGATGCCAGAGGAGGAGAGATTTTCTTCTGCCTTGTCTTCTATTTGGCGGAGGATACAAGTGAATTTGGAGAAGATGGGTGAGAGGTATAAGCGAATGGCTGACAAGAGACGTATGACTGGTCCGGACCTGTGTGTGGGTGATCTGTTGTGGTTATCTACTAAAAATATTAAACTGAGAGTGCCATCTTGGAAACTGGGTCCAAGATTTATTGGACCTTACAAAATATCTGCGGTGGTCAATCCAGTAGCATTTCGTCTGGATCTTCCGCAGACTTGGAGGATCCATGATGTGTTCCACAAGTCTTTACTGAAGAAATATGTGAAACCGGTGGAACCAGATCTACAGGGTTCTCGACTCAAGAGTTCTTCGGGGTTCCTTTCAGTACCTGGTACACTGGAGGGGATACGGCCCTGAGGAGAGGATGTGGGTTCTGGCTGTGGATGTTAGTGTCAGCCGACTGGTGAGGGCTTTTCACAGATCGCACCTGGATAAAGTTGGGCCGGGGTGTCCGGAGGGCAACCGTAGGAGGGGGGTACTGTCATGCCCTGCTCAGGCTATGTGCGGAGGTCTGCCAGGTTAGCAGCATGTGTGTAGCCTTTTGTTTTTGTTTTGGAGTTGAGCTATATCCGCCTCCCTTCAGGTGCACTGGGTGGGGTCGTTGGTTTGAGTTTAAATTACGCCCACTCCCAGTGTCCTTTGCGGGTTATAGCTTCTGACTTGCTCAGAGGAAGGAAGGATTTGCTGTTCTTGCTCAGTAAAAAGATAAGTTGGTTTTTCTTTCTTGTGGCTGTCTGTCTAGGCTGTTTGAGAGCCGCTTGCCCCCTCCAGGTTCTGAGGGAGCAGGCTGCCTCTTTCCCCCTTTCACCATCTTAGGGATTTTAGGGAATATTCAGCCTAGGCACAGGGACACGTTTTTTCCACCTTCAGGGTCTGAACGTGGGCATAGAAGTCTAGGGAGAGCTGGTAGGGATTTGTCAGGAGGTGACCTTTATCCCCAGCTTCTTGCCTAGACACTTGTTTGATGGTAATCTGGGTATCTTGTATCCTGTCCGTCGTGACATTATGTTTGCTATATACATTAGGAAATGCTCCTGACAAATACTGTATTACTAATGTGCCATAGCATTTTAAATAAGACAAAGATTAAACCATATTGAAAAGCACCAATACATCTTGAAGCAACAAAAAATATAAAATTTGTTTTTTGCAATACCAATAAGTGACATATATATTTTTGTATTTATTTGGCATAAACTATAAGCCGTGTTTGTTCTGAGGACATTTGAAGTAATGCATACAATAATTGTAAGTTGGGTTGGCATATACAGGGGAAATAGAAGTATTTTGCCAAAAGCACAAAAATCATTTGCATTTTTATTCTTTTCTTCAAAGTATCAACCCCAAGAAATATTTTGAGAGCAAATTGTACAGAAATCTTCATACTGCATGCATAAATGGTTGAAAGCCAATTTATGACAAGAATATATTGATGGTTATTTCCATTAAATGAATCACTGTTATGATGCAAATGCTATGGAAAACTGAAGATGAAATGTAAAAAAAAAAAACAGTTGAACAAAATTCTTTTATTTTTATGTATTTTTTTAATTCTTCTTTTATTTATCCTTAATAATGCTACATTATTTGTATTTTAGTTTGTAGTTTCAAAGCAGAAGACTTGTTGTTAAAAATGCTTATTTATTACTTGCTGCAATTTAGCAAAAAACAAAACCTACTTCAGATAATGTTGGAAGACAGCTATCATGTATTCTTCATTTTTCTTTTTGCTCTCGAGCATCATAAATACACATTTCTTTTCATAGCATTTCCTTTCATAATGAGCAATTAGATTTTTCTTTTTAATAGTAAAAATGATGGAAGTTTGCAATGCTTTCTCTACAGGGGCAGCTCAGCCTGATCTAAGTCAATAAAATCTTGTCCGCTGACTGCAATGCTTCATTATACAGTTGCTTTTCATTATGAACTTGCTGGCTTCCTTTGTCTGTGACACATGTGGCTCAGTCAGCCAAGGGAACACACTGTGCTCTACTGAAAAACAGAGTGGCGCAAACAAACCAGAAAACAGAGACGCATGGCAGACACTTGAGCCAGCAGATGATGGGACAATATATGATTTTCTCTTTGTAGGATATATCTAAGACTTTTCAGAAAGAACTCCATGTAGAGAGAACAGCCTTCACCGTGAAGGATACATATGTTACTTTAATAATTATTTTAGACAACTTTGGTTGTGGAGATACTAATTAAGTTTATGGTTTATTTTTATTGTTTATTTTGTAAAATTGGGAAATGGGGTAATTTTTTTCTTATTTGATTTTTAATACTTTTGTTTTTTATTATTTTTGTTAACTTTTTTCTTTTAACTTTATTCCCCATTAGAGAACTTGTGTGTGCAATTGTTCAATCAATTGTATTACAGTACTGTCTATGAGGATTGTGGCATCTACCTTTTAAGTCCTACCACAGGAAAGGCTTATAGGGAGATCACAATAATAGACCTGGGTGCCTTCACAAAGCACAAGGCTTGCATGTCACCCATTTGACACCTTGCAATTTTTCCATTAGGGTAGCAATTGGGGATCGAAGGGAGCCCCCTCCCAATGACCAATTGCTCAGATGCTGCAGTTGCTGTTGATTGTAGTAAAGCTATGGTACTGGCTCAGCTTATGAGTCGGTGCCATCTTTACATTATTAACATCCACTGACACAAAGGGGTTAATATTTAATTATAAAAATGAAATGGTCGGCACTCACAATTTACATGGGTCACGCAGAATATTCGTATTGAATTAAAATGTATTCACATTAATAGCACAAACAAACGTGATAAAATAAGTATTGAACCAATACTACAAAAGTTACAATAAAAATGAATCAATTGCCCAAATCAGTGGGACTCGCATAAGGAATACCAATTGATAACAATGAACGTGTGTTGGTCTGTTATCTAAGATGGTTACAATGAATCAATTGGTCAGAATATATATGACAGTTGCTGTCTCAACTTTATATATCCATATATATTCTGACCAATTGATTCATTGTAACCATCTTGGATAACAGACTAACACACGTTCATTGTTATCAATTGGTATTCCTTATGCGAGTCCCACTGATTTGGGCAATTGATTCATTTTTATTGTAACTTTTGTAGTATTGGCCAATACTTATTTTATCACGTTTGTTTGCGCTATTAATGTGAATACATTTTAATTCAATGCGAATATTCTGCGTGACCCATGTAAATTGTGAGTGCCAACCATTTCATTTTTATATTATTTATTTGGTAAACGGGGGTTTACAATTGATCGTGCACCCAGTCAGAATTCTCCACACAGAGTAGAGCCACCCATATCTGAATTTAATTAATATTTAATTATTAACTACTCTAAAGGTTGTATTACACCTGCATATACTGCAGTCGATTGTCGGGAGGGAAGTGTTCCTTCCTGGCAATCGCCTGCTCACTAGAGGAGAAGAACTCTGCTATTACCTGCAGGGATCTCCTCCTCAGTATGAGGATGAGTGGTCGCTAATGCCATAGCCTGTCCGCATACTGATTCAGTTTGCCGGTAGCAGAGAGTTGATTACACGGCACCAGTGGCGTACCGCCAATATAGGCAGACCACGCCGTTGCTATGGGGCCCGCGGCACAGGGGGGCCCGGAGGGCATGGAAGGCTCCGCCCCCTATGTCTACTCTGCACAGTTTATTCACAAAGTTAAGTTTTCCCTCGGGTCCGGCCGTCCTGCCCCCCCCCCCCCCCCCCCCGACCGATCCATGATCCGGGCTGCGGGCTCGCTCGTTCCCTGCATTTTACACTGGCCAATCAGTGTTTAGCAGTGCAAAGATCCTGCTGCTGATTGGACAGTGTTTTGCCTGGCAGGCAGCAGGCGCCGCTGAAGCACAGACAGAGCCGTGCACCCAGAGTAGTATCCTTCTGCTGCGCTCATGTCTGCCTCAATTCATCATTACACTGAGTTCAACTGCAGCCCCCCCCCCCCCCTGCTTAGACTGAAGGACCGCTCCGTCCGGACAGTGAACAGTGCACATAAACACACTGTTGTCTAGTGCCACAGTAAGAGGGGGAGGGGGGCCCTGTAGGCTCGTAGAGATGACTTAGTCAGGAGGACAATGTGCTTGGATAATAAGGGTATTCTTGATGGGGGAGGGCAGCAGCAAGCAGTGTTTTTTTTGTTTTGTTTTTTAAGGGGGGGGGGTCTGTAGGCTCATAGAGGATTCAGGAGGACAATGTGCTCCAATGTGCTTTCCTCCTACTCCTCATAACACCCCCCACCCCCGGGCATTATAGGGGTTTTAACTCCTTGCTGCTGATGCTGGGTGTGCACATAGCCACCAATCATATCCCCTCCCTCCAGCACATAAGTCACCTTTAGGGGGAAGGGGGATATGATTGGTGGCTATGTGCACACTCAGCATCAGCAGCAAGGAGTTGAAGGGGTTATCCAACCCCAAATGCCCCCCAAAATGCCCGGGGGAGGGGTATGACACAGGCAGGAGGAGCTATGTGTATGCGGGCTCTTGCCCTGCACTCGTTCAGCTGTGCTCGCATACATATCGCGCCCTGTGTCCACTGTCCTGTGCCCGCTCTGCTAAAGCCTCACATAGCCCATCTATGACCGGCTTTACCAAAGCAGACAGGCAGGAGCAGTGATGTGTGATGTGATCATATTTATTCTATGTATGTGTGTGTGTGTGTGTGTGTGTATGTCTGTCCCTGTGTGTCACCATCACCATGCCCACAGTGTTCCTATGTCTTGACACAGCTGCATCAGGACGTTCTGTGCGGGGCAAGAAGAAGAAGAAGATGGAAGAGGAGGCAGCGCCACCAACATGGAATCCCATGGGAGAGACACAGGGAGGCACACTAAGGATGTAAGTAACACTAGCACATGATCTACACTAGTGGTATCTGTGGTTTTACATAGGACTGCAGGTAACACTATCACATGATCTACACTAGTATTATCTGTGGTTTTACATAGGACTGCAGGTAACACTACCACATGGTCTACACTAGTATTATCTGTGGTGTTACATAGGACTGCAGGTAACACTACTACATTTTAGGTAATCAGAGAGCCATCACTGTGTTATCTGTATTCAGAGAGCTATCACTGTGTTATTTGTGCTGTTACATAGGACCACAGGTGACATCTACTACATTATCAATACTCAGAGAGTTATCACTGTGTTATTTGTAGTGTTACATAGGACTGCAGATAAAACTTTTATGGAATATCCACAGGAGTCCCATAGATACAGATACCACAGGGTTTTGTTCCTACGGCATTCCCTTTGCCGCAAAACTGACCTGTGCCCTTCATTCTCTGGGTCAGTACGAATACGTACGAACTTATGTATACATTTCTTTATTGGCAAATGGGGGTGTGGCAGGGAGGAGCCAGGACAGGAGGTGGGATGGGCCAGGCATGGGTAGTGGGTGGGGTTAGGGGGCCCAATTCATATTCTTGCTATGGGGCCCAGTGATTTCTATGTACGCCCCTGCAAGGCACAATCTGCCGCCGGCAAATGAGGATTTTTAAACCTGCTTAAAGATTCCGATTACCTGATGAACGAGCGTTTGCTCGGGTAATTGGCGTCAGTATTACACTGCCAGATCATTGCTAACGAGCATTCATACAAAAGCTTGTGCAGCAGACCACTCTTAGGCATCTGGGGTATCCCTTGCCCCTTAGGGGGTTTCTACGTAATATGTCCCTCTTATAGAGCAAGTAGTCGTGATGCCAGTTGCAGTTAAGCAACGAGCACATGGAGTACCCTTTGTAGATGGTAGTGTGAGTACCCAGATGTAGGATTGCCAGAGTGGTGTAGAGGGGCCTACAGTCTCTCTGAAGGTGTTGTATGCACGTGTTACAGTACTCCTACCTGGATATCCTTGGATCCCAGATGTGGTGGTCCGAAGCAAGTGCAAAAAGGGAGATTGTTGAACTTGGATGATGAAGGAAATTGAATAAAAGGAGTTCAGACTTGATATTAACGAGGAACACATCTTTACTTGGCATAAACGGTTATCCAAACTGTTTCCAAACGGTATCTTGGTCATCAGCAAACACTTCTGCAACAATCTCAGCTCTGCTATGCTGCAGCTTTATCAGCTCTGCTATGCTAGCTGGGTTAAACAGGAAACTTCTCCTCTTCTGCTGGAACTTTACTTAGCTGTCTGTAGTCTGTCTCTTACTTTAATCCTAGGAAACTTCCAGGCTTCAAGTATACTAAGCTTGGATATAGGCAATGCAAGCCCAGGAGGGAACATGCAACCATGTAGATCTCGCAGGCAGGGCCTGCGGGCCCAGCAGAGCAGGGGGTGCTCTGCTGGCCGACACACAACCTTTCCTTAGGAAGGGGTAGACAAGACTTCACACAACCTGTCCCCAAGGAGGGGAAGGTTAGACTGACCTCTAACTAACTAACTCCTCCCTCTCTAGAGAGGGCTGGAAGAACAAAAAGATTCCTCTCCTGTGCAGAGCTAGTGTCCCTGATTGCCGCCAGCTGCTGGCGAACCAGGCACATTACATGTTAACAGTTACAAAATCAGGAAATACATACACACACATTGCATGACATGGAAATAAATATAACAGATGACACATAATGCACCAACCAAGATAGTGGGGGTACAAAAGAGGTGGTAATGCCACTCTGGGGTATTGCTCTTGTTAGAGATGGTGTTTACGATTATCTTTGGGTGTAATAGGGCATTAACAGTAAAACTCCAAAGGTGACACTCTAGAGCTATGCAGTACCAGATACGGTGCATTTAATTCGAATAAATCAATAAAAAAACTTTTGGAAGTACCAAAAAAGATAAGGCGTTTCCAAGGACAATGCCATAAAAACATTTATTTGTTTAGAATAGGCAGTTATACAATTTTCCTGTATCTAAAATTTTGCTTGCAGACCTTTCTTTTATATATATATATATATATATATACATATACAGAGGGGGAAATAATTATTTGACCCCTCACTGATTTTGTAAGTTTGTCCAATGACAAAGAAATGAAAAGTCTCAGAACAGTATCATTTCAATGGTAGGTTTATTGTAACAGTGGCAGATAGCACATCAAAAGGAAAATCGAAAAAATAACTTTAAATAAAAGATAGCAACTGATTTGCATTTCATTGAGTGAAATAAGTATTTGAACCCTCTAACAAAAAAAGACTTAATACTTGGTGGAAAAACCCTTGTTTGCAAGCACAGAGGTCAAACGTTTCTTGTAATTGATGACCAAGTTTGCGCACATTTTAGGAGGAATGTTGGTCCACTACTCTTTGCAGATCATCTCTAAATCCCTAAGGTTTCGAGGCTGTCTCTGTGCAACTCTGAGCTTGAGCTCCCTCCATAGGTTTTCGATTGGATTAAGGTCCGGAGACTGACTAGGCCACTCCATGACCTTAATGTGCTTCTTCTTGAGCCACTCCTTTGTTGCCTTTGCTGTATGTTTTGGGTCATTGTCGTGCTGGAACACCCATCCACGACCCATTTTCAGTTTCCTGGCAGAGGGAAGGAGGTTGTCGCTCAGGATTTCACGATACATGGCTCCGTCCATTTTCCCGTTTATGCGAATAAGTTGTCCTGTGCCCTTAGCAGAAAAACACCCCCAAAGCAAAATGTTTCCACCCCCATGCTTGACGGTGGGGACGGTGTTTTGGGGGTCATAGGCAGCATTTTTCTTCCTCCAAACACAGCGAGTTGAGTTAATGCCAAAGAGCTCTATTTTGGTCTCATCAGACCACAGCACCTTCTCCCAGTCACTCTCTGAATCATTCAGGTGTTCATTGGCAAACTTCAGACGGGCCTGCACATGTGCCTTCCTGAGCAGGGGGACCTTGCGAGCCCTGCAGGATTTTAATCCATTGCGGTGTAATGTGTTTCCAATGGTTTTCTTGGTGACTGTGGTCCCTGCTAATTTGAGGTCATTAACTAACTCCTCCCGTGTAGTTCTAGGATGCTTTTTCACCTTTCTCAGAACCATTGACACCCCACGAGGTGAGATCTTGCGTGGAGCCCCAGAGCGAGGTCGATTGATGGTCATTTTGTGCTCCTTCCATTTTCGAACAATCGCACCAACAGTTGTCACCTTCTCTCCCAGCTTCTTGCTAATGGTTTTGTAGCCCATTCCAGCCTTGTGCAGGTCTACAATTTTGTCTCTGACATCCTTGGACAGCTCTTTGGTCTTTCCCATGTTGGAGAGTTTGGAGTCTGCTTGATTGATTGATTCTGTGGACAGGTGTCTTTTATACAGGTGACTAGTTAAGACAGGTGTCCTTAATGAGGGTGACTAATTGAGTAGAAGTGTCTAACCACTCTGTGGGAGCCAGAACTCTTAATGGTTGGTAGGGGTTCAAATACTTATTTCACTCAATGAAATGCAAATCAGTTGCTATCTTTTATTTAAAGTTATTTTTTCGATTTTCCTTTTGATGTGCTATCTGCCACTGTTACAATAAACCTACCATTGAAATGATACTGTTCTGAGACTTTTCATTTCTTTGTCATTGGACAAACTTACAAAATCAGTGAGGGGTCAAATAATTATTTCCCCCACTGTATATATATATATACATACAGTACAGACCAAAAGTTTGGACACACCTTCTCATTCAAAGAGTTTTCTTTATTTTCATGACTATGAAGGCATCAAAACTATGAATTAACACATGTGGAATTATATACGTTATATAAGTGTGAAACAACTGAAAATATGTCATATTCTAGGTTCTAAAGTAGCCACCTTTTGCTTTGATTACTGCTTTGCACAATCTTGGCATTCTCTTGATGAGCTTCAAGAGGTAGTCCCCTGAAATGGTCTTCCAACAGTCTTGAGGGAGTTCCCAGAGATGCTTAGCACTTGTTGGCCCTTTTGCCTTCACTCTGCGGTCCAGCTCACCCCAAACCATCTCGATTGGGTTCAGGTCCGGTGACTGTGGAGGGCAGGTCATCTGGTGCAGCACCCCATCACTCTCCTTCATGGTCAAATAGCCCTTACTTTCAAAGTTTTCCCAATTTTTCGGCTGACTGACTGACCTTCATTTCTTAAAGTAATGATGTCCACTCGTTTTTCTTTACTTAGCTGCTTTTTTCTTGCCATAATACAAATTCTAACAGTCTATTCAGTAGGACTATCAGCTGTGTATCCACCTGACTTCTCCTCAACGCAACTGATGGTCCCAACCCCATTTATAAGGCAAGAAATCCCACTTATTAAACCTGACAGGGCACACCTGTGAAGTGAAAACCATTTCAGGGGACTACCTCTTGAAGCTCATCAAGAGAATGCCAAGAGTGTGCAAAGCAGTAATCAAAGCAAAAGGTGGCTACTTTGAAGAACCTAGAATATGACATATTTTCAGTTGTTTCACACTTGTTTGTTATGTATATACTTCCACATGTGTTAATTCATAGTTTTGATGCCTTCAGTGTGAATCTACAATTTTCATAGTCATGAAAATAAAGAAAACTCTTTGAATGAGGTGTGTCCAAACTTTTGGTCTGTACTGTATATATATTATTATATCCTGTGTGCTGACCCAGCACCAGTATGCTTGGATGTCAGTGGAGTGTCACATGACTGATGCCATGTTTCAGTTAGGTCATGGATGCATTACACCAAATGGACTGATTCACTAGCTATACCATTCTACTGTGCTGATAGGAGTCAAATATTTCCTATTATATAAACAAAAAAACAAAAAAACTGGAATACCCCTTTTACTTCTTCCCACCCAGCATCTCTTATATGCATGGTGCTTGGTGAGTCTTTAACTGCTTCCCGACAGCCTAACACAGGGATGCGTCCTGGCGGCGGTCGATTCATTCCTCCTGGACGCATATACGCGTCATCTCGCGAGACGCAAGATTACGCTTACAGCCGGCCCGCGCATGCGCATTGCGGGCCGGCAAAAGTTAAAGGAGCGTTTTGTCACCAGCCTGCCAGCCAATGATCGTCGCTGGCAGGCTGGCGATTTTAAAAAAATCGAATCAGAAGCCATCTAACACCTTATGGCTTCTGAGGAGCACACATCACAGTGAGTAGCCACCAAACACTTCACTTAGCCCCAGATCACCCCCCATCACCCCAATTAACCCCTTGATCGCCCCTGTCAATCACCTAGTGAAAGGGAAAAAAGTGATCAGTGTAAACTGTCACTTTTTTTTCCACTGGTATTTACTGATAGTTTTAGGATAGTTTAGGCCCCTTGGTTAGGTAGTTAGCGATCGTTTAGCGCCCAGCCCACCGCAGTCACTGATTCGCTGATTAGCGTATCGCTAATCAGCATTTGTACTTTTATAGTATCTGTAAGTGTTCAGAACTGATCACAGTCAGATCTATAATAGTATTAGTGTCACCTTAGTTCGCCCTCCACCCAAAATGCAGTGTTTGCCCGATCAGGCCTGATCGGTCGCCCACACGTGCGTTCACCCACACCTGCCCCGCCGCAGTGACAAAAAATTATTATTTTTTTGATCACTGCACAATCACTTTACAAGCGCTGCGGCGATAAAAAAATCAGTTTTGATATTTTTTATCAATCGCAGCGGCCTCCGGTACTTCGCTAGCCTCCCATTTGTAAGACAGGCTTGCTTTTTTTCTTGGGTAGTCTCAGGGAATACCCCCTAAATTTAGTTGACCAAATGGCAAACAGGCCTACAGGATTCTGACCCAGTCGGATGAGGAATGGGAACCCTCATCTGACGAATCTAGCGGGTCAGAATATGAACCTGTAGAAAGCAGTGGCAGTCTGACCCAAAGTTCGGACGAGGAGGTTGAAGTCCCTGATAGCACCAGGCGTACCCGGCCCCGTGTTGCTAGACCACAGGTTGCGCAGGATCCGCTTCAAGGGCAGCAGAGTGGGGCTGGCGCTGTCGGATTACGTGGTGAGGCATACACCAGCAGCGAAGCCCATCCTGGACCTAGTACCAGCACTGCCGTACAACATGGTGAAGTGGCGAGCACCAGAAGGGCAGTTGAAGCTGGTACGGTGGCACGTGCATTAGTTTCCCCGTCGCAGCCACCGCACAGACAGGCCCGTAGAGCCCCTAGAGTCCCTGAGGTGCTGACAAACCCTGATTGGCAGCTCCCAACTTCAGCCGCACCAAAAGTTCCCCCTTTCACCGCTCAGTCTGGAGTTCGGGTTGAGACAGCTCAGATTGGTTCGGCACTGTGATTTTTTGAGCTGTTCTTGACTGCGGAGCTCTTGGACTTAGTCGTGGCAGAAACAAATCGGTATGCCACTCAATTTATAGCCGCCAACCCGGGAAGCTTTTATGCCGAGTCTTTCCGGTGGAAACCCGTCCAAGTTTCCGAAATTAAAATTTTTCTGGGCCTTCTCCTCAACATGGGTCTAACCAAAAAGCATGAATTGCGGTCATATTGGTCCACGAACCCAATTCATCACATGCCCATGTTCTCTGCTGCTATGTCCAGGACACGATTTGAGACCATCCTGCGTTTCCTGTACTTTAGCGACAACAGCACCTCTCGTCCCAGAGGCCACCCAGCTTTTGACCGGCTCCACAAAATTCGGCCCATCATAGACCACTTCAACACCAAATTTGCAGATATGTATACCCCTGAGCAAAACATCTGCGTAGACGAGTCCCTTATACATTTTACCGGGCGCCTTGACTTCAAACAATACATCCCAAGCAAGCGCGCCCGGTATGGGATCAAATTGTATAAGCTCTGTGAAAGGGCCACAGGCTATACCCACAAATTTATGAGGGTAAAGATCAGACCCTGGAGCCGGTCGGTTGCCCTGACTACCTGGGGAGCAGTGGGAAGACAGTCTGGGACTTGGTGTCACCCTTATTTGGCAAGGGGTACCATCTTTATGTGAACAATTTTTACACAAGTGTGCCCCTCTTCAGGCATTTGTTCCTAGAACAGATTGGCTGCTGTGGCACCGTGCAACCTAGTCGCCGGGGCTTCCCGCAACAGCTCGTTACCACCCGTCTTGCAAGGGGGGAGAGGGCTGCCTTGTGTAACGAAGAACTGCTCGCGGTGAAATGGAGAGACAAGCGTGACGTTTACATGCTCTCCTCCATTCACGCAGACACGACAATACAAATAGAACGGGCAACCAGTGTCATTGAAAAGCCCCTCTCAGTCCACGACTATAACCTTCACATGGGAGGGGTGGACTTCAATGACCAGATGTTGGCTCCTTATTTAGTTTCCCGATGCACCAGACGCTGGTATAAGAAGGTGTCTGTATATTTGATTCAATTGGCTGCATATAATAGTTTTGTTCTCTACAGTAAGGCTGGGAGAACAGGATCCTTCCTCAAATTTCAGGAAGAGTTCATGGAGAACCTCCTGTATCCAGGAGGTTCCGTGGCCCCATCCACCAGTGTAGTGAGCCGTCTACACGAGCGACATTTCCCCAATGTCGTTGCTGGTAACTCAACCCAACCGTCACCCCGAAAAAGATGTCGTGTCTGTAGCAGGAGTGGAATAAGGCGTGACACCCGCTATTTCTGTCCTGACTGCCCTGACCACCCTGCCCTATGCTTAGGGGAGTGTTTCCGGAAGTACCACACACAGGTACACTTAGCATAGGGATTGCATCTCACAGGGCTATTAGGGCCCTTTCACTCACAGCTGCTGCAAACCTCTCATTTCACCTGGGACAAAGTGCATAATGTACTTCGCCACATCTTTGGGCGATTTGCGCTTTGCACATTGTCCCATGGGGAAGGAGAGGTTTGTCCTATAAAAAGGTAAAAAAAATAAAAAAATCACCGGTAAGCAAAAAATGTTTAACAAATAATGCACACTCCAAAATGGTGTCATCAAAAAGTACAAATCTCCCCGGAAAAAATTAGCCCCCAAACATCTCTGTAGACATAACTACAAAAAAAGTTATAGGGGCCAGTATGGAGATGAAAAGAGGAAATTACTTCCTCTTGGGTTTTATTAAAACCCAATAAAAACTATAGAAATGTGGTATCGCCATAATCATACTGACCTGGAGAATGAAGGTAGCAGGTCGCAAAGAGAACGCCATAAAAACAAACACCTAAAACTTTTTTTTTTCAATTCCACCCCTTTTGGAATTTGCTTCCAGCTTCCCACTACATTGTATACCATATTAAATGGTGGCTTTAGAAAGTACACATTGTTCTGCAAAAAAGAAGCCATCATATGGCTATTTGAACTGAAAAAGAAAAAAGTGATGGGAGGTTTAAAAACGAAAAAGCAAAAATGGAAAAATCCTCCAGGGATGAACAGTTTAAACTAAGACCAGAGAAAAGAACTAAGAACACTTATTGAAAAAATGAAAGGTGGAATCTGATTGGTTGCAACTAAGCCAATTTTCCTTTACACCAGCTTTGATAAATTTATTCCATAGTACAGGGTGGCCCATGAAAAAGTATCTTATCTCCAATACCTCCAAATCAAACTGCCTAATAGTAAATCTGTTTTAGTTGACTATAGCAACCAAGACTGGAACAGCAATGATGATTGTGGAATACGGTGTGCGAAGCAGATCGACTAAGGAAACGAAAAAGACCTTTGCCGACAAGTACATAGGAACAAAACCACCAGCTAAACGTTGTATTCAGAGTCTGGTTTGGAAATGGCATCAAACTGGATCTGCTGCAAACATGAAGAAACTTAGGTCTCCATTAATCAGGACGGCTAAAGTTGTGCATGAAATTCTGCAGCGGATCACAAGTAGCCCCCAAAAATCAACTTGAAGACTGTCTCAGCAGTGACGTACTAAGGAAGGGGGGGGGGGGGGGGGGGGTGTAGAGGACGGTCTGGCCCGGGTGCCCGCTCTCAGGGGGGTGCTAGAAGCAATGAGCACTTCCATCAATACAATTGGAAGCGCTCATTTCTGGAGAGCAGGGAGCTGGGTCCGGTTACTCACCACTCAGCTCCCGCGCTCCTCCTCTCCTTCAGGCCGGTGGCACACCGAATGGTGAAGCAGGAAGACTTTTCCCTGCTCCACCATTCAGCCTGCAGACACAGATCGCTCTGCCAGCCTGTGTGGAAGGAGCCTGCAACACAGAAATCTGCTCCGCCCATACAGCAATCTGTGCCTGCAGGGAAGAGAGGACTGTGAGCTTCAGGAATGGGACAAGGTGAGTAGCTACTGCATTTTTGTTTTTTTAATACAGAGGGGGCACAGAGGACTTTATTACTATGGAGGGGGCACAGAGGACTTTATTACTATAGAGGGGGCACAGACAGAGGACTTTATAACTATGGAGGGGGCACAGAGGGCAATACTACTATGGAGGGGGCACAGAGGACTTTATTACTATGGAGGGGGCACAGAGGGAATTACTACTATGGAGGGGGCACAGAGGGAATTATGAATGTGAAGGGGGCACAATGAGCATTTCTACTATGAATGGGGCACAGAGCCAGAGGGCATTACTTCAATGAAGGGGGCACATAGGGCATTATTACTGTGAAGGGGGCACAGTGAGCATTATTACTGTGAAGGGGGCCCAATGGAGATTTCTACTATGGAGGCGGCACAGAGGGCATTACTAGCACAGTGGGCATTACTACTATTAAGGGGGCACACTGGGCATAATTACTGTGATGGGGCACAATGGGCATTATTACTATGAAGAGGCACAGTGGGCATTATTACTATAAAGGGGCACAGTGGGCATTATTACTATAAAAAGGCACAATGGGCATTATTACTATGAAAGGGGCACAGTGGGCATTATTACTATAAAGGGTGCACAATGGGGATTATTACTATGAAGGGGACACAATGGGAATTATTACTGTGAAGGAGGCATAATGCAGATTATTACTGTGAAGGGGGTACAAAGAGGGCATTACAACTGTGAAAGGGGCACAAAGAATGCATAACTACTGTGAGGGGGCACAATGTGGGCATAACTACTGTGAGAATGCACAATGTGGACATAGCTACAGTGAGGGGGCACACATCTGTACAAAACTACTGTGAAGGTTGTACAATGAGGGCAATACTACTGAAAGGGGGTACAATTTTTTTTTTAAGTATTGGGGGGTGCCAAAGAAAGGACCTGCACCAGGTGCCAAACACCCTAGGTACACCACTGTGTTTTAGCAAGTTGGTGTATTAATAAAGACGAGTCAGCGAGTGCTGAAATCTCTGAACCTGAAACCGCACCAAATAACGTGTGTGCAGGAACTGAAAGAAATGTGTAAATTACTGGACTTGGCTGCTGAGTATGATTGCTGACAGACATTTGGACCCATTGCTGTGCTTCATGACGGACAAAGCTTGGTTTCATTTATCAGGTCACGTAAATTCCCAGAATACTGAAAATCCTCATTTGACTCACCAAACACTAATTCACGACCAGAAAATTTGCGTTAGGTGTGCAGTGTCAGGAACACAAATAGTGGGCCCAATTTTCTTTAAATCAACTATAAATACCGCAATTTACCTGGAGATCTTTGAACAGTTCTACAACCAACTAACACTAGAAGAAAAAATGTCCTGCTTTTTCCAACAAGATGGGGCAACATGCCACACCTCACAGAGCTCACTGGCACGGGTTCATGAACTGTTTACGGAGGAGAGAACTGTGAGCACGGGGTTATTGGCATCACATTCCTCAGACTTATCTACATGTGATTTTTATCTGTGGAGAAATTTAAAACAGAAAGTGTCCGCTAACAATCCACATCCCCTGGATAAACTCAAGGAAAATATCACAAACACTATCGACAGCATCACAAGCAGCATCAGCCGACATAATCCGACATGATAGATGTGAACAGGAATCACTTTCAGCTTCTTTTGTGAATTGTTGGTAACTAAAAAAAAAAAAATCCACTTGCTTGTTGATTTTGTCATGCTATCACTGGAGGCGGGCTGCTTTTTCCTGGTCCACCCTGTACTTTTGCATAACATTTTTTTTGCTTTTGGGTTGAAGACTTTTGTGGCAATAGCCTTTGATCCTCACTTTTTATGTTTTAACTAGATCTGCGCGAATTTTTCTAAAATTCTTTTCGCTGGTTCGCTGAATAAAAAAAAAAAATTCGGATCGATCCAAATATATTTGTGGCGAATTTTGTTAAAAACGGCTATTTCCTGGCTGCAGAGAGCCTTAATAGTGGTGTAAAACGCTGTGCCTTGCAGTAACACGCATAGGAAGTCTGCTTTGGTAGTGAAATAATACTGTGAGTCCGTATGACATGCAGATAATGGGCGTCGCTCTTAGAATCACTGCACACTTCACTTATTTGGGCGGTCACAGGGCCAAAACTGACCAAATAACTCAAGCATGAACTCAGCCTTACATGTCGATGTTAGCGCCAAGAAGAAGCGCACTCCTTTTACACCGTCATCAGCCGATTCCACATAGATATCTACAGAACCTGTTCCATTAAAAGCTTATACAAGTAGAGCCCCCTGACAGAGTGGAGAGGGTGTCAGCAGTAAGTTTGTGTTGATGTCACAGATTATTTTGCCCTTCCTCTGATCCGTCAGAACAATAACCCGCAAAAAACGGATCCCGTCTGTGGAGCATCCGCCTTCATTCAGTCAGCATTTGGTCAGTAAACCATCAGTATTGCTAATGCCAAAAAAACAGGAGTGGATCCAAAACAGAGATGACACTTGAACTGAATATTTGCATGTCTTCTGTGTTGTACCCACTCCTGCTTTTGGCTACCAAAAGCAGGCTACCAAATCATAAGCCAATTCTGATGGGACCATACAGGCCTTACAGCTGCTACACAGAGAGGATCCGTTCTGCGTCTCATTTTTCCTTCCTTTTGACAGTTCAGAAGAAGGGTCAAATAAATGATGATGTCAGCCAAGCCAAAAAGGCTAAATAGTGGCCCGGTCATAAAGTGGGGAGGGTGGGAACAGCATAAGAAGTCCACAGAGCGGCCCCATGACATAGTGGTGAGGTGGAAGCACCATGAGGAGACCACAGAGTGGCCCAATGACAGAGTATGGAGGTGGCAGCAGTATCAGGAGGCCACAGAGTGGCAAGGTGACATAGTGTGGTTGTGGCGGCAGAATCAGGAGGCCACAGAGTGGCAAGGTGACATTTTGTGGAGGTAGCAGCAGCGTCAGGAGGCCACAGAGTTGAAAGGTGACATATTGTGGAGGTTGCAGCAGCAGCATGAGGAGGCCACAGAGTGGCAAGGTGACAGTGTTGAGGTGGTAGCAGCAGCATCAGGACAGTGCAGAGTGGCAAGGTGACATATTGTGGAGGTAGCAGCAGCATTAGGAGACCACAGAGTGGCAAGGTGACATATTGTTGAGGTAGCAGCATCAGGACACCGCAGAGTGGCAAGGTGACATATTGTGGAGGTAGCAGCAGCATCAGGAGACTACAGTGACGCAGTGTGGAGGTGGGTGGCAATAACAGTACCCGCTGACGATGGTGGGTGTAAGAAGGAGCACTTGGTATCAGATGTGTGGCATCAGGTGGGTGGCAGCATCAGAATAGTAGCTGAGGCATGTAGCCAGAAGAAACCGGTCTCTTTTGTCAAAGTGTTGGTGTGGCACCATGGATGATCTAGTCTGACACATCAGGCATTGCTGGGTGGAAAGGCGAATTCTTCTTGGGGTAACTTTGGCCCCGCCACACTAAACACCTGCTCTGAAGCCACACTACTGGCTGGGCAGGACAGCTTTTCCAGGGCAAACTCGCCCAGTTGCAGTCACAAACCCAGTTTGGCTGTCCAGTAGTCCAGCGAATCTTCAGTGACGGCTAGCAGGGTGCACTCCAAGTATGCCACCACCTGCTGGTTCAGGTACTGCTCCAGGTCTACATGCTGCTGCTGGTGAGTAGTTTCTTCACTAGCCGGGTGAAGAAAGCTGCTCATCAGCGACTCAGACCTGCTTGAGGATGGGCGATGGCGCAGCTAGGCAGCTGCCAACTGACTACATAAGATGTCTCTATAGTAGTTCAGTTTGTCTTACCTCTCAGCAGGTGTAAAAAAGGCCCCCATTTTGGACCGGTAGTGAGAGTCCAACAAGGTGGAGAGCCAGAAGTCATCCCTCTGCCGAATAGTGACAATTCGGCTGTCACTACGCAAGCAAGTGAGCATGCATCAGGCCATTTGTGCAAGTGACTCGAAGGGACTCCCTGCCAGCATTTTTACTGCAGACTGCCACGATGTGTCTGGGTCCTCTGCCTCCTCTTCCTGTAGCTCCTCTGGCTGCTCCTGCTCCTCCTCTCCTGTCACCTGTGTAGCAAAACCACCCATTTCGCTACACATTGCTTGTGCTCCAAAGTCCTCCTCCAGTTCAGCGCCACGTCTCCAGTCCCCTGACCAGCCAGATTTACCAGCATCTGTTCCAGGACATAAAGCAGTGGAATGACGCTGTTCATCCTGTAGTCCTGGTGACTGACAAATAACGTGGCCTCCTCAAAGGGCCTGAGCAATCGGCAGCTGTCACGCATGAGCTGCCACTGGCTGACATCAAAGTTACACAGGGGAGTACTCCTGTCCGCTTGGATCATCA
This sequence comes from Bufo bufo, assembly GCF_905171765.1. NCBI lineage: Eukaryota > Metazoa > Chordata > Amphibia > Anura > Bufonidae > Bufo > Bufo bufo. The sequence goes on from NC_053389.1 coordinate 655,435,988, forward strand.
AGAAATTGTTTATGGCCTTTCTCTGTTCGTACAGTCGGTCCAACATACGGAGGGTGGAATTCCAATGGGTGGAAATGTCGCATATCAGCCTAAGTTGGGGGATGCCGTTCTGCCGCTGCAGCTCAAGGAGAGTGTGCTTTGCGGTGTACGAGTGGCTAAAGTGCATGCAAAGTTTCCTGGCTATTTTTCAGATGCTTTGCAGATGGGTGGAAAACTTTAGGAACCGCTTGACAACCAGATTGAACACGTGTGCCATGCAGGGCGCATGGCTCTGCCCTCCTTGACGCAGCATCGACACCATGTTCTTCCCGTTGTCGGTCACCATGGTTCCGATTTTGAGTTGTCACTGAGAAAGCCAAAATTAAATTTCTTGAGGACGCAGTTCCTCCCCTGTGTGACTCCGTTCACCCAGCCAAACGAGGTGCAGAACAGCATGACACCCCCGGGCCCTGAACATGTGGTATGCTGGAGAATTGCTGTGAATTGTCCCTGCAGTGGAGGCTGAGGACACAGTGGAGGATGAGGAGGCAGAAGCGGACTTTTTTGTGCTACTAATACACGCCAAAAAGGGATTTATAACAGATAACAGCTGAATGCAAATAGGCACTTATTTTTTTCCACTTACACACGACACAAAAGGCTTTAGAACATATAACTGCAGTGCTGTATGGCAAATATATTTTTTCATTTTCCGCTAAATTCGTCTTCGGTGCTCATTTCTAGTTTTAATGAATTGCAGTCCTGAACAAAAGTTTAAGACCACTTGAAAAATGTCAAAAAATCTTATTTTACATTGTTGGATCTTAACAAGGTTCCAAGTAGAGCTTCAACATGCAACAAGAAGAAATGAGAGTGAGACAAAACATTTTTTGAGCATTCAATTAATTGAAAATAACGATTAAACTAAACAGGCTGTTTTTCAGCTGATCAAAATTTTAGGACCATATGCCTTTATAAGGCCAAATCTGTGCAAAGATGTGGATTCATTGTCATTTTCTGTCAGGTAGTCACACGTTGTAATGGCAAAGGCAAAAAAACTCTCCCTTTTTTAACGTGGTCGGGTTGTTGAACTGCATAAGCAGGGTCTCTCACAGCGCACCATCACTGCTGAGGTGGGACGCAGTAAGACAGTCATTTGGAATTTCTTAAATGATCCTGAGGGTTATGGAACAAAAAAGTCAAGTGGAAGACCCAAAAAAATTTCATCAGCACTGAGCCGGAGGATCCAATTGGCTGTCCGTCAAGACACTGGACGATCCTCGACCCAAATTAAGGCCCTTACTGGTGCTGACTGCAGCCCCATAACCATCAGACGGCATCTGAGACTGAAGGGCTTCAAAAACAAAAAAACGTCTTTAAAGACCTCGTCTCCTTGAACGCCACAGAACTGCTCGTTTGGACTTTGCAAGAGAGCACCAAACATGGGACATTCAAAGGTGGAAGAAAGTTTTATTCGCTGATGAGAAAAAATGTAACCTTGATGGTCCTGATGGTTTCCAACGTTACTGGCATGACAAGCAGATCCCACCTGAGATGTTTTCTACGCGCAACAGTGGAGGGGGCGCCATAATGGTCTTTGGTGCTTTTTCCTTCAGTGGAACAATGGAGCTTCAGGAAGTGCAGGGGCGTCAAACGGCCGCTGGCTATGTCCAGATGTTGCAGAGAGCATTCCTCATGACTGAGGTCCCTCGTCTGTGTGGCAACGACTGGGTTTTTCAACAGGACAACGCTACAGTACACAATGCCTGCAGGACAAGGGACTTCTTCCAGGAGAATAACATCACTCTTTTGGCCCATCCTGCAGGTTCCCCTGATCTAAATCCAATTGAGAACCTTTGGGGATGGATGGCAAGGGAAGTTTACAAAAATGGACAACAGTTCCAGACAGTAGATGGCCTTCGTGCGGCCGTCTTCACCACTTGGAGAAATGTTCCCACTCACCTCATGGAAACGCTTGCATCAAGCATGCCGAAATGAATTTTGGAAGTGATAAACAATAACGGCGGAGCTACTCATTACTGAGTTCATGTTTGGAAGTTGGATTTCTGTTTTAGTGGGTTTAGTATTTTTTTTGGAGCTGTGGTCCTAAACTTTTGATCAGCTGAAAAACAGCCTGTTTCAGGTTATTCGTTGTTTTCATTAAATTGAATGCTCAAAAAATGTTTTGTCTCACTCCCATTTCTTCTTGTTGCATGTTGAAGCTCTGCTTGGAACCTTGTTAAGATCCAGCCGAGCTAAATATGATTTTTTGCCATTTTTCAAGTGGTCTTAAACTTTTGATCAGGACTGTATTTTTTGTGATTTCATTGGAGCCTCGCGTACCAGCTAAAGACTTTTGGGATCATTTATCAAACTAATGTAAAGTAGAACTGGCTTAGTTGCCCATAACAACCAGAGTCCACCTTTAATTTTTCAAAGGAGCTGTCAAAAATTTAAGGTGGGCTCTGATTGGTTGCTACGGGCAACTAAGCCAGTTCTACTTTACACCTGTTTGATAAATAATCCATTAGTATTCACATTTGTCAGAGTTGTGCCTGGAATTTGAACTAGTTTTATTTTCTGTAAGTTTTTTTTTTACCATATGAAGCACATCTTCTATGCTATGATTTTAGTCATCCAATGGTATTTTACACAATTTCAAATTGTGTCCCTCACCCAGCAAATCTTTTCTTCAGTGACTTGGCTTTCACCTCTAAAAGGATCTGTTTACATAACGCTTGTGACATACACTATGCATATGTGCAAGGAAAGCTCTGGGTGCACAGGCTCAACATATCTGTAGGGTCATACCTGACATGCCAAAAAGAGTGTCCATTCAAAAATACAGCAAAAAAAAGTGCACTGATCACAAACCATTTTAATTTTTGAAGGAGACCATTGTTAAAATAAGCCACTGTATGCCAATACTGCGGCATAAGTTGTAGACTTCTATCTGAGGTATAGGCTTGGATATCAATATTGATGTTCAACATACCGGTATGTGAACAGGCTATTATAAAATTGTAATTAATACACATTTTTAAATAAATAATTTAGGACTACTTAGGGTGCCTTTACATGCTGCATATGAGCACGTTTGGCAGATGAGGGGGATAACAGTCCAGGGACGGCACTGGCGCAACCGGACACTTCCTCTGCCAGTCAGGGGAATGTCAGCTCCGGTAAGCAGGGGACCAGGAGAGCAAGGCAGGCCAGACAGGTGCTGGTAGTGGGAGACTCAATTATTAGGGGAACAGATAGGGAAATCTGTCACAAAGACCGTGATCGCCGAACAGTGTGCTGTCTTCCTGGCGCTAGAGTTCGACACATCGCGGATCGGGTTGACAGATTACTGGGAGGGGCTGGAGAAGATCCAGCGGTCATGGTCCATATCGGAACCAATGACAAAGTTAGGGGTAGGTGGAGAGTCCTTAAAAATGATTTCAGGGATTTAGGTCAAAAGCTTAGGGCAAGGACCTCAAAGGTAGTATTTTCCGAAATACTACCTGTACCACGGGCCACACAAGAAAGGCAGCGGGAGATTAGGGAAATTAACAAGTGGCTCAAGAACTGGTGTAGGAAGGAGGGGTTTGGGTTCCTGGAGAACTGGGCCGACTTCTCTATCGGCTACAGGCTCTATCGTAGGGACGGGCTGCACCTCAATGGGGAAGGGGCAGCTGTGTTGGGGAAGAAGATGGCTAGAAGGTTGGAGGAGTGTTTAAACTAGGGACTGGGGGGGAGGGTAATTACGTTACAGGATGGGAAGATAGTGCAGATAGAGACCGGGGGCAAGGTAGTGGGACTGTGGGAGGAATGGAAGGAGGGACTAGAACAGTTCAGAAGGAAAGGTGTAGGGTAAAAAATATACATAAACCTCTCAAATGTATGTATACTAATGCCAGAAGCCTGACTAATAAAACTGGTGAACTGGAATTAGTGATGTGTGAGGATGACTATGACATAGTGGGAATAACTGAGACATGGCTGGATGATAGCTATGACTGGGCAGTTAATGTACAAGGTTACAGTCTGTTTAGAAAGGATCGTCAAAACCGGAGAGGGGGAGGGGTCTTCCTTTATGTAAAGTCCTGTCTAAAGCCCACACTCCGTGAAGATATAAGTGAGGGACATGAACATGTGGAGTCACTGTGGGTAGAGATACATGGAGCTAAAAACAACAATAAATTACTAATAGGAGTTTACTATAAACCACCTAATATACCAGAGTCCACAGAAAATCTACTACTAAATGAGATAGACAAGGCGGCAAATCATAATGAGGTGGTTATTATGGGGGACTTCAACTACACAGTTATAGGCTGGGAAACTGAAACTTGTATATCTCATAAAGGAAACAGGTTCTTGGCAATAACCAAAGACAATTACCTCTCCCAACTGGTTCAGGACCCGACTAGAGGGACGGCCATACTGGACTTAATATTAACCAATAGACCTGACAGAACAACAGATGTGCAGGTTGGGGGACACCTGGGAAATAGTGACCATAAAGTAATAACCTTCCAATTATCATTCAAAAGAGCGTTTCTACAGGGAGGAACAAAAATACCAAAATTCAAAAAAGCAAAATTTAGCCAACTAAGAGAGGCCATAGGCCTAACTAAATGGGATAAAGTCCTCACAAATAAAAATACAGCCACAAAATGGGATATCTTTAAAAGCATCCTAAAATCTCATTGTGAGAGGTACATACCGTATGGGAATAAAAGGTTAAGGAACAAAAAGAAACCAATGTGGATAAACAGAACTGTAAAGAAAGCAATAAATGACAAAAAGAAAGCATATAAAACACAAACAGGAGGGTAGCACGGAAGCACTGAAAAACTATAAGGAAAAAAATAGAACATGTAAAAAACAAATAAAAGCGGCCAAACTAGAGACCGAGAAATTAATTGCCAAAGAGAGTAAAACTAACCCTAAAATGTTCTTTAATTATATAAATGTTAAAAAGTAAAAATCTGAAGGTGTCGGCCCTTTAAAGAGTAATGAGGGGGGAGTCGCATGGAGCGACGAGGAGAAAGCAAAGCTGTTAAATATTTTTTTCTCCAATGTATTTACTGAGGAAAATAAACTGTCAGATGAAATGCTGAATGTTGAAATAAATGCCCCATTAAAAGTGTCCTGTCTGACCCAGGAAGAAGTACAACAGCGACTTAAAAAGATTAAAATAGACAAATCACCAGGACCGGATGGCATACACCCCCGTATCCTAAGGGAATTAAGTAATGTCATAGCCAGACCCTTATTTCTGATATTTGCAGATTCTATACTGACAGGGAATGTCCCACAGGATTGGCGCATGGCAAATGTGGTGCCAATATTCAAAAAGGGTCCAAAAACAGAGCCTAGAAACTATAGGCCGGTAAGTTTAACATCTGTTGTGGGTAAACAGTTTGAAGGTTTTCTGAGAGATGCTATGTTAGAATATCTTAACGGAAATAAGCAAATAACGCCATATCAGCATGGCTTCGTGAGGGATCTGTCATGTCAAACTAATTTAATCAGTTTCTATGAGGAGGTAAGTTCTAGACTTGACAGCGGCGAATCAATGGATGTCGTGTATCTGGACTTCTCCAAAGCATTTGACACTGTACCACACAAAAGGTTAGTATATAAAATGAGAATGCTCCGACTGGGAGAAAACGTCTGTAAGTGGGTAAGTAACTGGCTCAATGATAGAAAACAGAGGGTGGTTATTAACGGTACATACTCAGATTGGGTCACTGTCACTAGTGGAGTACCTCTGGGGTCAGTATTGGGCCCTATTCTCTTCAATATATTTATTAATGATCTCGTAGAAGGCTTGCATAGTAAAATATAAATTTTCGCAGATGACACTAAACTGTGTAAAGTAATTAACACTGAAGAGGACAGTATACTACTACAGAGGGATCTGGATAGATTGCAGGCTTGGGCCGATAAGGTTTAACACTGACAAATGTAAAGTTATGCACATGGGAAGGAATAATGCAAGTCACCCGTACATACTAAATGGTAAAACACTCGGTAACACTGACATGGAAAAGGATCTAGGAATTTTAATAAACAGCAAACTAAGCTGCAAAAAACAGTGTCAGGCAGCTGCTGCCAAGGCCAATAAGATAATGGGTTGCATCAAAAGGGGCATAGATGCCCGTGATGAGAACATATTCCTACTACTTTACAAATCATTAGTCAGACCACACATGGAGTACTGTGTACAGTTCTGGGCTCCAGTGAACAAGGCAGACATAGCAGAGCTGGAGAGGGTCCAGAGGAGGGCAACTAAAGTAATAGCAGAGCTGGAGAGGGTCCAGAGGAGGGCAACTAAAGTAATAACTGGAATGGGGCAAATACAGTACCCTGAAAGATTATCAAAATTAGGGTTATTCACGTTAGAAAAAAGACGACTGAGTGGAGATCTAATTACTATGTATAAATATATCAGGGGTCAGTACAGAGATCTATCCCAGCATCTATTTATCCCAGGACTGTGACTGTGACGAGGGGACATCCTCTGCCTCTGGAGGAAAGAAGGTTTGTACACAAACATAGAAAAGGATTCTTTACGGTAAGAGCAGTGAGACTATGGAACTCTCTGCCTGAGGAGGTGGTGATGGTGAGTACAATAAAGGAATTCAAGAGGGGCCTGGATGTATTTCTGGAGCGTAATAATATTACAGGCTATAGCTACTAGAGAAGGGTAGTTGATCCAGGGAGTTATTCTGATTGCCTGATTGGAGGCGGGAAGGAATTTTTTATTCCCCTAAAGTGAGGAAAATTGGCTTCTACCTCACAGTTTTTTTTTTGCCTTCCTCTGGATCAACTTGCAGGATGACAGGCCGAACTGGATGGACAAATGTCTTTTTTCGGCCTTATGTACTATGTTACTATAACATTCTGCCAGAAAATGAGAATCTCTTCATTCAATTTCATAACAAATAATTCTGCAGCAGGATTTTATTGATTTAGGTTTTGTTGTAGATTTTTCTGCAGCGTTTTTCACTGCAGAATCAGTTTGCCATAGGAAAACATGGTGGAAGTCTTGATGTGGATTTTCTGGCAGAATTTTCCACAGTGTGTGCCTAGTATCAGAGTTTTCAGCAGAGCTGAATATTTATTTTATGACCTAATATTTATTTTCTGACCTGCTAGAAAGGTACTGTCACGCCTTGCCCTGTGAAGGTGCGGAGGTCGGTCAGACCGGCTGCACATGTCTGACTTCTCTGATTGTTTTGGTTTGAGCTGGATCCACCTTCCCTCAGGTGTACTGGGTTTGATTGTTAGTGAGGCTATTTATCCCTCCTTCCCCCAGTGGCCTGTGCGGGTTATAGTTCTTTCCTGTGAGCTCTGGATGTGTGGTGGATCGTCTGCTCCAGCTTTGTTCAAGATAAGTCCTCTCTGTTATTTCCCATTGTATCTTTTATCTAGGCCTCTAGGGAGACGCTTACTTCCTCCGGGTTTGAAGAAGCAGGCTGCCTCTTCCCTACAGCTTAGGGTTTGTGCAGGGTTTATAGGTTAAGGCATGAGGACATGTGCATATCCACCATTAGGGTATGCACATGGGTACAGCAGTTTAGGGAAAACTTTTAGGGATCGCTAGGAGGTGACCCTTTTCTCCCTAGCTTTTGGGCCTAGTCATTTGTTCTGTTTGTTTTCCTGTGTTTGGTTATTTCCCCGCTTACCTACCTATCGTGACATTATAACCCGCCAAAAAACTGTCATTTCTCTGCTGTTTGTGAAATGGAGGCTATGGATGCTTTGGTTGATCGCATGCAGGGATTATTGCTGGAGATTGCTGACCTCCGCAGTTCTGTTGCATGGTGTCAGAATGCTCTGGCGTCTGGCGCCGTTGGAGGAAATCAGGTCTGCTTAGAGCCTAAAGTTGCTCTTCCTGTTCTCAGGGGTGGTGATGACTTTATTTGGTTCAGGGAGCCCTGCAAGTTGCATTTTCGTCTGCGGCCGATTTCATCTGGTGATGAAAATCAAAGAGTGGGGATCATTATATCTCGGCTCAAAGGGGACGCGCCGTCCTGGGCTTTTTCTCTGCCGACCGGTTCACCATCCCTCCAGTCGGTGGTTTTTCAGAGCGATGGGCTTGATTTATGATGACCCAGACTGGGTCTCTATGGCTGAATCTTAGTTGCGCAGTTTGTTACAGGGAGAACATACTGCGGAGTCGTATTGTGCAGAATTTAGAAGATGGGCAACTGACTCCGGGTGGAATTATTCTGCACTCCGGAGTCAGTTTTGTCAGGGGCTATCTGAGAGGTTGAAAGATGCCCTTGCTTTTCATCCCGATTCATTGGCGACGGCCATGTCTTTGGCAGTGCAGCATGATAGACGTCTTAGAGAGAGGTATAAGATTCCGCTCGAGCGGTGGATCCGTCAAACCTATTCCCCGGGGTAATATGACATTTGAATCTGGGGCTGGAGAGGAGCCTATGCAGTTGGGCCAGGTTTCCTTTTGCTCAGGTGATAGGGATTTTAGGAAGCTGAATAAGCTATGTTACTTCTGTGGAAAAGAAGGTCATTTTGTTTGTGCGTGTCCTTTTGTTAAACCTCAAAGCGTTAATGAAATACTACGGAGGTATTCACATAAAGAGGAAATAAAAACTTCCCTGACTCTTGGTAGTGTGAATGGGGAGTCTGAGCAAGCAAATATGCATTCTCCTTGCAATACCCATTTCCTCCTGCCTGCCATGGTGGCGCTAGACTCAGTAAATTTTGATTTTGAGGTATTTGTTGACAGTGGTGCGGGAGTAAACCTTATTGATTTTCATTTCCTCCAAAATCTTGGTTTTAGAACTAGCACATTAGATAAAGAGATACCAGTGTTTGCTATTGATTCCTCCTCTCTCTCACAAAAGAGTCTTACTCATGTCGTTCATGACATTCAGTTAAGGGTGGGTGATTCACATGTCGAGTTAATTTCTTGTTTTGTTAGGAAGGGCTTGGCTGCTCCGATGGTTCTAGGTTTACCGTGGTTGATAAAGCATAACCCTATTATTGACTGGCAAACAAGACAAATCAGTAGCTGGAGTGAATTTTGTACGGACAACTGTCTTTGTGCTTCTATCTCAGGGGTGTCAACTATGGTCCTACCTCATTCTCTCTCTGATTTTGAGGATGTATTCTCGGATGGTGGAGCTCAGGAGTTGCCCTCCCCATCGAGAATATGATTGTCCGTCAATCTCATCCCTGGAGCTAAACTGCCAAAATCTCAGTTATGCAACCTTTCCCAACCCGAAAGAGAAGCTATGCAGAAGTATATTGCCGAGAGTTTGGCAAAGGGACATATTAGGCTATCTAAGTCCCATGTGGCCGCCAGCTTCTTTTTTCGTAAAAAAGAAAGACGGATCACTTAGACCGTGTTTAGATTTAGATTTCTGGGAATTGAATCTCATTACGGTCCGTGATCCGTATCCCCTTTGATTTCTGATCTATTTAATCAAATTGCCGGAGCCAAAGTGTTCTCCAAGGTGGATTTAAGAGGAGCTTATAATCTGATCAGAATTAAGGAAGGAGATGAGTGGAAAACGGCCTTCAATACACCTGAAGGTCATTTCGAGAATCTTGTCATGCCCTTTGGTTTAACTAATGCGCCAGCGGTCTTTCAGCGATTTATCAATTATATTTTCCATCATTTAGTGGGAAGGTTCATTGTTATTTACCTTGATGACATACTAATTTACTCACCTGATTTGGAGACCCATCAGGATCACGTGAAACAGGTGTTGTCGATCCTTCGGGAGAATAAATTGTATGCAAAATTGGAAAAATGTGTATTTGCTGTCCAGGAGCTACCGTTTTTGGGAGACCTGCTTTCTGACTCTGGTTTTCTTATGGACCCCGAAAAGGTCCGGGCTGTACTGGAATGGGACCGGCCTGAGAATCAGGAAGCTCTGATGCGGTTTTTGGGTTTTACCAATTACTACAGAAAATTCATCTTGAATTATTCCACCATTATTAAACCTTTGACAGATATGACTAAAAAAGGTGCCGACTTCTCTGTCTGGTCGGATGAGGCATTACAGGCTTTTTCTGCTATTAAGAAATGTTTTGCCTCTGCTCCCATTCTGATGCAACCTGATGTGTCTCAATCGTTTGTTGTGGAGGTTGATGCATCAGAAGTGGGAGTCGGAGCAATTATGTTGCATGGTCCATCCACTAGCAAATGGCGTCTGTGTGCTTTTTTCTCCAAGAAACTATCGCCCGCTGAAAGAAATTATGATGTAGGAAATAGAGAATTACTGGCCATCAAATTGGCCTTTGATAAATGGCATCATTGGTTGGAAGGGGCTACTCATCCTATTACGGTATATACTGACCACAAGAATTTGGCTTACCTGCAGTCTGCTAAGCGCCTGAATCCTAGACAGGCTAGATGGTCACTGTTTTTTACTGGGTTCAATTTTGTGGTCATCTTTCGCCCTGGGGTTAAAAACGTCAAGGCAAAAGCGTTGACACGTAGTTTTCCTGGGGGGAGTGATTTGGAGGATCCCGCTCTGATTTTGGCTGATGAGGGTGGTGGTTTCCACTCTGTACCCAGAGTTGGAGATGGAGGTGTTGGGGGCCCAGGAGGAGGCTCCTGATTCTTGTCCTCCAGACAAGTTGTTTGTTCCTGCTGAACTGCCATACAAGGTGTTCAAGGAACATCATGATACAGTCCTTGCGGGACATCCTGGAAGCAAATCCACCATAAATCTTATTTCCCAGGGATTCTGGTGACCTGGGTTGCGCAAGGGTGTGGAGAGTTATGTGGCAGCTTGTGAGACCTGTGCACATGAGAAGGTGGCTCACACTCCATCCCATCTCGTCCTTGGACGCATTTGTCCATGGATTTTATTACCGATTTACCGAGTTCCTCTGGAAAAACTGTGATTTTGTTGGTAGTGGACTGCTTCAGTAAGATGGCCCACTTTGTACCGTTACCTAGCTTGCCCAATGCCAAAACTCTCGCTCAGGTTTTTATTGATAACATTGTGAAACTACATGGCATTCCCTCTGATATGGTGTCTGATAGGGGGACGCAATTTGTTTCCAGGTTTTGGAGGGCGTTCTGCTCTCGTCTGGGAATTCAACTGTCTTTCTCTTCGGCTATTCATCCCCAGTCGAATGGTCAGACAGAGCGCACTAACCAAAACCTGGAGACCTACTGTATTTGAGGTGTTCTGTTGCCAAGAACCAAGATGACTGGTCCTCGTTCTTGTCTCTAATCGAATTTGCCTTGAATAACCGTAGACAGGAGTCCACTGATAAGTCACTATTTTTTGGCGCATATGGTTTTCACCCACAGTTTGGTACTTTTTCTGGGACTGGATCTTCTGGGATGCCAGAAGAGGAGAGATTCTCTTCCGCCTTGTCATCTATCTGTTAATTTGGAAAAGATGGGTGAAAGATATAAATGGATGGCTGACATGAGACGTATGACTGGTTCGGACCTGTGTGTGGGTGATTCGGTGTGGTTGTCCATTAAAAACATTAAGCTAAAGGTACCATCTTGGAAATTAGGTCCAAGATTTATTCAAAATCTCTGCTATTGTCAAGCCGGTGGTCTTTCATCTGGATCTTCTGCAGACCTGGAAGATCCATAATGTGTTTCACAGGTCTTTATCGAAGAAATATGTGGAACCTGTGGAAACATCTCCATTGCCACCTCCCCCAGTCCTGGTGGATGGCAGTTTGTAGTTTGAGATCTCGAGAACTCTTGACTCAAGTGTTCTTCGGGGTTCCCTTCAGTACCTGGTGCACTGGAAGGGATACGGTCCAGAGGAAAGAATGTGGGTTTCGGCTACTGATGTTAGTGCTAGCCGCCTGGTGAGGGCATTTCACAGGGCACACCCGGATAAAGTTGGTCTGTGGTGTCCAGAGGTCACCTGTAGAAGGAAGGGGGGGGGGGGGGGACGGTCACGCCTTGCCCTGTAAATGTGCACATGTCTGACTTCTCTGTTTGTTTTGGTTTGAGCTGGATCCACCTTCCCTCAGGTGTATTGAGTTTGATTGTTAGTGAGGCTATTTATCCCTCCTTCCCCAGTGGCCTGTGCGGGTTATAGTTCTTTCCTGTGAGCTCTGGATGTGTGGTGGATCGTCTGCTCCAGCTCTGCTCTAGATAAGTCCTCTCTGTTATTTCCCATTGTGTCTTTTATCTAGGCCTCTAGGGAGACGCTTGCTTCCTCTGGGTTTGAAGAAGCAGGTTGCCCCTTCCCTTTTCCCTACAGCTTAGGGTTTTCCCAGGGTTTATAGGTTTAGGCATGAGGGCATGTGCATATCCACCATTAGGGTATGCAGATGGCCACAGCACTTTAGGGAAAACTTTTAGGGATCGCTAGGAGGTGACCCCTTTTCTCCCTAGCTTTTGGGCCTAGTCATTTGTTCTGTTTGTTTTCCTGTGTTTGGTTATTTCCCCGCTTACCTACCTATTCTTCTCACCAGTGTCTGTGTTTGCAAGTTATCCCCTCCCTTCTTATGTAGTGATGTCCCGAACTATTCGCCGGCGAACATATGCGATGTTCGGTCCGCCCCCTATACATCATCGAGCAAACTTTGACCCTGCACCTCACAGTCAGCAGACACATTCCAGCCAATCAGCATACCCTCCCTCCCAGACCCTCCCACCTCCTATCAAAAAGCAAGGACAGCATACATCAAAGATTCATTCTGAAGCTGCAGTGTCACAAATTTGACTGAGTTGTAATCGCAATGCGATTAATACAGGTTATATTAATCGCATTGTAAATTCAACTTAGAGCTGGGTTCCTAATGGTTGTATTGCTAGAATATAACGAAGATTGAGAATATAGTGCTATATCCGTTATATTCGTCAATTCTAGCAATACAACCATTAGGAACTTAGCTCTAAGTTGAATTCGCAATGCCATTAATCCAGGTTTTATTAATCGCATTGCGAATTCAACTTACCACACTCTTCGTCAACTACGTAATTTTCCATGACAGTTTTGCCATGGATCCCCCTCCGGCATGCCACAGTCCAGGTGTTAGTCCCTTGAAACAACTTTTCCATCACTATTGTGGCCAGAAAGAGTCCCTGTGGGTTTTAAAATTCGCCTGTCTATTGAAGTCTATGGCGGTTCGCGAACATTCGCGGAAGTTCGCCGTTCGCGAATGGAAAATTTTATGTTCGCACATCTCTATTATGCTCAACTGTGTCATGTGACCAGCAATCAGACTTTCCAAATAACACTGCATCTTATGTGTGAACAGGAAGTCATGTCTCTATGTATTCCTATGGGAGCCTCAGTCTTCCTGTCCTGTGTCAGTTTGAGATCAGAGAGTTGGTCACATGACACAGCTAAATATTAGAAGGGAGGGGATAGCTCACAAATATAGTCACTGATGAGAAGATTACATTCACTACAGATTACATCATGCACCTTTCTAACAGGTCAGAGAATAAACATTTTTGTGGGACTGCTTCTTTAATTGATTTGTACTATATAAGTATAAGTTATTGCAATGTGGGTTCAATATCTCGTGTGATGCTTTGATTCTTCATCAGATAAAGAGGAAAGCAGTGATGCCAGTATATTGTGCCTCGCTGGTTAGCACTGTCTATGAAAAGGATCACTGAGCAAATGTATTTTACTTATGCACTTAAAAGAGGTTGAATGAGATGAGCAAAATATGCTTTTTTGTTTCAAATGAATGGGATAGAACTACAATACCATACGTAGCCGAAGGATAAGAGTAGCGCCATTTCTGGATGGGAGAAATTGCATTTTTTTAAATATCATCAACCATCAAGGAAAAAAAGAAAAAAAAAAACGATAATTAAATGTGGAAATTTGTGACCAATCTCCAGGATAGGTTATCAATATCACAGGGGCGTAATGAGGAAAGGGGGGGGGGGGGGCAGATGGGGCACATGCTCTGGGCTCAGGGGGGGGGGGGGGGGGCCCCAACCACCTGGCAGTTCTTTTCACTGCCAGGCAGTTCTTTTGCATAGGGAAGCAGCCGTCTACTCCCTGCTTCACTGTTCTGCCAGCGTTCCCCCCTTAGGCCCCACATCATGCTGCTGGCTGTGGGAGGAGTGCTGAAAGCCTCCTGCACTGGGCATACCTACTGTGAGGGCACAAATATGGCCATAACTACTGTGAGGGGGCACAAAGGTGGGCATAACTACTGTGACGGGCATAAAGATGGGCATAACTACTGTGAAGAGGCAGAAAGGTGGGCATAACTACTGTGAAGAGGCACAAAGGTGGGCATAACTACTGTGAAGGGGCATAAAGGTGGGCATAACTATTGTGAAGGGGTACAAAGGTGGGCATAACTACTGTGAAGGGGGACAAAGGTGGGCATAACTACAGTGAAGGGGGGCAAAGGTGGGCATAACTACAGTGAAGGGGGGCAAAGGTGGGCATAACTACAGTGAGGGGCCACAAGGTGGACATAGCTACTGTGAAGGAGCACTAAGGTGTGCACAACTACTGTGACGGGCACAAAGATGGGCATAACTACTGTGAGGGGGCACAAAGTTGGGCATAACTACCGTGACAGGCACAAAGGTGGGCATAACAACTGTGAAGGGGCATAACTACTGTGAAGGGGCACAAAGATGAGCATAACTACTGTAAGAGGGCATAATATTGGGCATAACTACTGTGACAGCACAAAGATGGGCATAATTACTGTGAAGAGCCACAAAGGTGGGCATAACTACTGTGGAGGGGCACAAAGATGGGCATAACTACTGTGAAGGGGCACAAAGGTGGTCATAACTACCATGACAGGCACAAAGGTGGGCAAAACTACTGTGAAGGGGCATAAAGGTGGGCAAAACTACTGTGATAAGGCACAAAGGTGGGCATGGCTACTGTGAAGGGGCACAAAGATGAGCATAACTACTGTGAGGGGGCACAAAATTGGGCATAACTACTGTGACGTGCACAAAGATAGGCATGACTACTGTGAAGAGGCACAAAGGTGGGCATAACTACTGTGAAGGGGCACAACAATGGACATAACTACTGTGATGAGCACAAAGGTGGGCATGACTACAGAGAGGGGCCACTAGGAGGACATAATTACTATGACGAGCACAAAGGTGGGAACAACTATAGTGAGGGGCCACAAGGAGGACAAAACTATTGTGAAGGGGCCACAATGTGGCCATAACTAATGTGAGGGGGGCGCAATGTGGGCATTAGTACTGTGAGGGGGCACAATGTGGGTATTTATGCTGTAAAGGAGGCACAATGTGGGCATAAGTACTGTGAGGGGGCACAATGTGGGCATTAATACTGTGTGGTAGCAGTAAGGGGAAATGACCTAGATTACCCTGTTATACATTGAGATGGCTCAGTCTTACAGCACCAGCACAATGCCCCCTCATAGGTATTTACCAGGTGCAGTTACCAACCCTTCCTTACGTGTTTTTTTTTATTTTTTGCTCTACTATTGCAGAGACCTTGTCCCGGATCCAGAGGATATCACGCCGACTTGCCAGCGACACCCTGGATGAGGTAGGACCAGTTGGATCTTTCTTTTATTGCAAGGTGTATTGGTACCGCCATATACCCTATAATAGATTTTATTAGGTGGGACTGGGTGAGCATAGTTATGCATTGGGCGGAGTTAAAGGAGTGGCTTAGTGTAAAAAAAATATGCAAATCTGAATCCTGAAAGCCTAGCTATACCTCTAAATATCACATTGGGGGAGATCTGACTCCCAGAACCCCACTGATCAGCTGTGGCACTGGAAACTATACAGTGTACAGAATTGAAGTAGACTGATCCATAAATTGCAGTTTCCGGTGGGGGGGGGGGGGGGTTGCGTCAGGATCGCCTTTCCCCATCATTGCACCCACTCCATACAATGGAAAGTGATTCATAATTAAGTAATTTGTAACAAATTGAATTTTTGTCAAAATTCAGCGGAGCTGCCGAATAGAATTTTTCAAAACTTTGCTCATCTCAAGTCTTGGGTGTCAGACCCCCACCGACCTGATATTGACGATCTTTCCTGAGGACTGGATAAGTTCTGTTTTGTTCTCAGCTACTAAATTCAAGAAAGCAATCAGCTTCAATGGCAAACAGCAGCAGACATGATCAGAGGGGCCATGTTCTCTCTATAATTCCTGTATCCCAGGCCAACCAAAATCCAGGTCATCTTTCACCTAGCAACAGGACCTATTGTATTCTGCCTCTCTAGTGTCAGAACACAGGGAAAGCGAACACAGAGATGAATCTATATCAACCTCAAATAGAAGAAAACTAACAGAGAAGATGAGAAGTTAACCCCTTGATGACTCCGCCTTGTTACCATACGGCAGTATGCAGAGGGTCAGTCTGCAAAACCAACATTATATATATATTGTCCCCCTTTTCTATCAATCACAGGGGTCCTGCTGCAAGAGGAGACCAAGTATGACTATTAACTGACTGCAACTGGTCCAGGTGCAATACTGGGCACCCAGACCAGTTGCTCCTATGAAACCCTTGTGGACCACATCACGGTGGTTAATTGCTGTGCCTGTTGCCCTGATGAGTTTGAAGATACTTTGCTCTTGCGCACAGAGCAACCAGCATGATCAGGTTGTCACACTGACAGTCCGACCCTGTACTGTCACAGGGAACAGACTTTGCTCATATTAAGCAATGTGTCCCAATGTCACGGTCCCTCCTGTGAGAGAGGTGAGAAGATCAGATAGACTTGCTGCGCGTGAGGCTATCTGACAGATCTCTCTGTTTTCCTCTATGTATGTTGTTGTTTGGCAGGATCTCACCTCTCCCTCAGGTGCCGCTCGTTATCAATGATGAGGCTCTATTTAGATCCGCCTCACACTGCTGACCATGCAGTTGATAGTTTCTGCTTGGAGTTGCTAGTGCTGGTTTGTCTTGGATCTCTTGCTTCTCCATACTTCTCTAAGGCTACTTTCACACTAGCGTTCGGAGCGGATCCGTCTGATGTTTCATCAGACGGATCCGCTCCGATAATGCAGACGTTCGCATCCGTTCAGAACGGATCCGTCTGCATTAAAACTTAGAAAATTTTCTAAGTATGAAAGTAGCCTGAGCGGATCCGTTCAGACTTTACATTGAAAGTCAATGGGGAACGGATCCGCTTGAAGATTGAGCCATATGGTGTCATCTTCAAGCGGATCCGTCCCCATTGACTTACATTGTAAGTCTGGACGGATCCGCTCGCCTCCGCACGGCCAGGCGGACACCCGAACGCTGCAAGCAGCGTTCAGGTGTCCGCTCACTGAGCGGAGCGGAGGCTGAGCGCTGGCAGGCGGATGCATTCTCAGTGGATCCGCCTCCACTGAGAATGCATTGGGGCCAGACGGATGCGTTCGGGGCCGCACGTGAGCCCCTTCAAACGGAGCGCACGAGCGGACACCCGAACGCTAGTGTGAAAGTAGCCTAAGCTAAGTACTGCTGCTACCTATCCTAGAGCTCGTCAGTTTTAGCAGGGCTTTAGGTAACCGGTGCATGAGTATTTCCACCATCAGGATCTGCTCATACTGGCAGGAGTTAGGGAAAGGCCTAGGGATTACTAGGAGGTCACCATCCCTCTTCCTTAGCTTTTGAGGCCTAGATTGTTGTCTATTCGTTGTGGTGTGTATTTGGTGTTTTTCCTTCCCCCTAACCTGTGACATTATCAATCGCCTAAACCGTTATCCTTTGTTTTATCAGTGCAGCTATGGATACTGTTTCTGCACTGGTTGATCGTATTCAGGGGCTGTCTTTGGAGGTGGCTGACCTCCGCACGGCCGTTGCACAGTTTTAGAGACCACAGGCGGTGGGTTCCGGCAGCGGGAACCAGGCCTGCCCTGAACCGAAGGTTGCTCTCCCGAATAGGTTTTCTGGGGGAAGTGACAACTTTGTTCGGTTCAGGGAATCATACAAATTATATTTCAGACTGCGTCCTAGCTCTTCTGGGACAAGAGTCAGAGAGTGGGGATTATTATTTCGCTGCTGAAAGGTGACACTCAGTCTTGGGCTTTCTCTTTGCCGACTGGTTCACAATCCCTCCAGTTGGTAGATTAATTTTTCAGAGCTCTGGGACTTATCTACGATGACCCAGATCGGGACTCCCTGGCCGACTCTAAGTTGCATTCCTTGCGGCAGGGAGAGCGTTCAGCTGAGTCCTATTGCTCTAGGAGGTGGGCAACTTATACAGAGTGGAATGACCCAGCTCTCTGTAGTCAATTTTGTCAAGGACTTTCTGAGAACTTGAAGGACGCCTTGGCATTTCACGCAAATCCAGAGTCATTGGAGGCGGCCATGTCTCTGGTGGTACGTATTGATAGATGCCTGAGGGAGAGATCTAAAGATCCTCTCGCTCGGGACGTATTATCATACAGGGAAGCGGTCTCTTCTGACATTCTGGGTAAAGAGACACTGAAACTCGTATCTGGTGATGAGCCAATGCAATTGGGTCAGGTCACACCTGGACCAGGTGATAAAAACTTTAGGGTTAAGAAAATACTTTGCTTTTTCTGTGGTCAATGAGGACATTTTGTTAACGTATGTCCTTATGTTAAACATCAAGGTGAAAAGGGAAAAAAAAAGTCCTAATGTGTCTAGTCCTCTTCTCACTGCCTGTCAAGGTGGCGCTAGATTCCAAAACTATGGAAATGGAAGTATTTATTGACAGTGCGGCAGGGGTTAACTTAGTGGATGGCCAGTTTGTCCGTATGCATGGTTTGACAAGTGCATTAGACAAAAATATTTCTGTGTTTGCGATTGATTCCGCCCCCGCCCAAGGTGCAGGACATTCGCCTAAAGGTGGGAAATTCTCATATCGAATCCATTTCATGTTTTGCCTGCTCCTCTGGTGTTAGGTTTACCATGGTTAACCAAACATAACCCTACTATCGATTAACAAGCGAGACAGATTCTCGATTGAAGCGATTTCTGCCTTGACAACTTAGCACATCGCTTTCTGTTGTAACTACTAAAATGTTCATTTCCTTTCGGATTTTTCTGATGTATTCTCTAAGGGTGGAGACCAAGAGTTGCCTACTCATCGGGAGTATGATTGCCCCATCAACCTTATTCCCAGAGCTAGATTGCCAAAGTCTCGGTTGTATAATCTTTCTGAATCCGAAAGAGTAGCCATGCGAGAGTATATCACCGAGAGTTTGGCTAAAGGTCATATTAGACCATCCAAATCACCAATGGTGGTGGGGTTCTTCTTTGTTAAAAAAAAGTATGGAACTCTTAGGCCATATTTGGACTTTCGTGAGCTTAATCGCATCACTATCTGTGATCCCTATCCCCTTCCTTTGATCCCAGATTTATTCAATCAGATTGTCGGTGCCAAGGTGTTCTCTAAATTGGAGGGGGGCATATAATCTGATAAGAATCAAGGAAGGGGACAAATGGAAAACTGCCTTTAATACTCCTGAGGGTCATTTTGAGAATCTGGTCATGCCTTTTGGTTTGTCCAAAGCTCCTGCGGTTTTTCAACATATCATCAATGACATCTTTCATCATCTGGTGAGCATTTTTGTGGTGGTTTATCTGGATGATAATTTAAAGGGGTTGTCCGGGTTAAGAGCTGAACCCGGACATACCCTTATTTTCACCCAGGCAGCCCCCCTGAGGCTAGCATCGGAGCATCTTATGCTCCGATGCGCTCCCTTGCCCTGCGCTAGATCGCGCAGGGCACGAGCTCTTTTGTTTATCATAACACACTGCCGGGCGGATGCTTCCTGGCAGCCCCATAAAGAGCCCTGGTACATCACCGGAACTCCTAAAAATGCCTTTGCGTGATTTAGCATGAACTGCTCCGATGCTCAAGTCAGGGGGGCTGCATGGGTGAAAATTCTGAGGACCCTGCTCTGATATTGGCTGATGGGCTGGTTGTATCCACCCTTTATCCTGAACTTGAGGCAGAGGTGTTGGAGGCCCAGGGAGAGACACCCGATTCCTGTCCTAGAGGGAAGTTGTTTGTCCCTTCAGAACTACGATACAAGGTGTTTAAGGAACATCATGATACTGTCTTTATGGGACACCCTGGGAGAAGATCCACTGTGGATCTCATTTCTCAAATATTCTAGTGGCCAGGGTTACGTAAATGTGTTGAGGGCTATGTGGCAGCTCGTGAGACTTGTGCGTGTGCTAAGGTGGCTCATACTCTGCCTTCAGGATCTCTACTTCCCTTGTCTATCCCATCCCGACGCTGGACTCATTTGTCCATGGACTTTATCACAGATTTGCCTAATTCTTCTGGGAAAACTGTGATTTTGGTGGTTGTTGACCGCTTCAGCAAGATGGCGCACTTCATACCATTATCAGGTTTACCTAATGTCAAAACTCTCGCTCAAGTGTTTGTCGATAACATCGTGAAACTACACGGCATTCCCTCTGATGTGGTGTCTGATAGAGGGACTCAATTTGTTTACAGATTCTGGAAGGCGTTCTGTACTTGTCTGGGGATCCAACTGTCGAAAAGTCGAACGGGCAGACTGAGCGCACTAACCAAATTCTGGAGACTTATTTGAGATGTTTTGTCTCTCAGAATCAAGAGGAGTGGTCTTCATTTTTGTCGTTGGCTGAGTTTGCCATAAATAACCGTAGACAGGAGTCCACTGATAAGTCACAGTTTTTTGGTGCATATGGGTTCCATCCGCAGTTTGGCAAATTTTCTGGTACTGAGACGTCTGGTATACCTGAAGAGGAAAGATTCTTCTCTTTGTTGTCATCTATTTGGCAGAAGATTCAAAATAATTTAAAAAAATGGGCAAAAACTATAAATGTATGACTGACAAGAGACGTGTGAGTGGTCCAGACCTGAGAGTGGGTGATTCTGTGTGGCTGTCCACAAGAAACATTAAGTTAAAGGTACCCTATTGGAAGTTGGGGGCCAAGGTTTATTGGCCCATACAAGATTCATAATGCGTTCACAAGTCATTACTGAAAAGATATGTTGAACCTGCTGAACCATCCTCCCTACCAGCAACTCCTGTCATGGTGGATGGTAATCTTGAGTTTCAGATTGCCAGGATAGTGAACTCATGTATTCTTCGTGGATCTCTTCAGTACCTCATGCACTAGAAGAGTTACAGTCCAGAGGAAAGAATGTGGGTTCCTGCGACCGACGTGAATGCCAGTCGCCTTGTGAGGGCCTATCACAGGGCGCATCATGATAAAATTGGTCCTGGGTGTCCAGAGGTCACCCGTAGAAGGGGGAGGGGTACTGTTACGGTCCCTCTTGTGAGAGAGGTGAGAACATCGGATAGACTTGCTGCACGTGAGGCTATCTGACAGATCTCTCTGTTTTCCTCTATGTATGTTGTTGTTTGGCAGGATCTCACCTCTCCTCAGGTGCCGCTCGTTATCAGTGATGAAGCTCTATTTAGATCCGCCTCACACTGCTGACCATGCAGTTGATAGTTTCTGCTTGGAGTGCTAGTGCTGGTTTGTCTTGGATCTCCTGCTTCTCCATACTTCTCTAAGCTAAGTACTTGTTGCCTTCGCTGTTTCTTATTATCTGGTGTGTGTTGTTTCTAGGCCTCAGGGAGACGCAGGTTCCTTCATTCTGGAAGGAACCATCTGTCTCATTCCCTGATACCAATCCTAGGGCTCGTCAGTTTTAGCAAGGATTTAGGTATCCGGTGTATGAGTATTTCCCCCGTCAGGATCTGCTCATATTGGCAGGAGTTGGGGAAAGGCCTAGGGATTACTAGGAGGTCACCATCACTCTTCCTTAGCTTTTGAGGCCTAGATTGTTGTCTATTCGTTGTGGTGTGTATTTGGTGTTTTCCCTTCCCCTTAACCTGTGACACCCAAATGCGGAAGTGCTGCTTCCACATGCGGGTAGTTGCTACTGAACCCCATGATCTCAGTGATGCTTAAAGGCATGCAGAGAAAATGTGATTTGCAGCCTTTCTGAATGATTGTCTATATAGATCGCAATGATCCATAGACTATTACCATTAAAGGCGTTGTCCCATAAAAACTATTCTACAGTTTTCAAAACAGCACCTGGATCTGAATACTTTTGTAATTGACAATTTAGTATAGCCACTGAGTTAATCAATAAAATGTATCTGTATGGCGCCACCTGCTGTTTGTTTTTTTCTTATGTCTTTGTCCTGTTCACATGCTCAGTTTCATCCTTCAACTGTCTCCTGAGTTGTGATAGGGAGATTTGAGACACGCCCCATGAGCTGCAGCAGAAAAGACACTCCCCTTGAGCTCTCAGCTTGATATAAATCTTTCAGAGCAATGAATGTGGAGATCTCTGGATCTATGTGAGGTACAGGGCTTTGTTAGAAAGAGATTGTCTCACGGGTAAGGGGGGGGGGGGTAACACCAAATGACACACAGAAGGAATAGACCGGAGTCTAGGCCTCAAAGCTAAGGGAGAGGGATGGTGACCTCCTAGGAACCCTAGACCTCTCCCTGACTTGTCAGTATGAGTAGACCCTAAAGGCGGAAATACTCATACACTGGAACCTAGGCCCTGAAGACCCTGTAATGCCCTAGGAATAGTGGCAGGGAATGAGACTACTGGTTCCTTCCCAGATGAAGGAACAAGCGTCTCCCTGAGACCTAGACAACACACACAAGCGAACAACAACAAAATGCAAGACAAAATGCAAGCAGAATGGAGAAGCAGGAGATCCAAAGGAACAACACACCAGCTCAACCAACTCCAGCAGGAAATATCAACCGCATGGTAAGCAGTGAGGATCAGAACTAAATAGGTACTAATTCCAGCAGAAATATTAACCCTTAAAGAAAATTATATTAAATTTATTGATAATTTTACATAAATGACGGACAAACATCGATCACTATGGTAGAACTACCACCGACTAAGACTAACCCCTGATAAAAGGGGAGGAGGGGGGAAGGAGGGGGAAGGGGCTAACCCTAAATTCACACCCTAATCTACACCTTAGTCCAGGGACGGCCCCTGATGGTGGGGACTCCCTGTCCTCGAACCTCGGCTAGAAACTCCTACCTGACCCTCAAAAAATGACGGCAGTTGGAGTCCTAGCCTGATGGTAGACTACCGAACGGACAGACATACAAAACAAAGGGATGAACTTCATATACAACCCTAATGATACAGAAACTGATCAGAAGGTACAAAGTGCATCGAGAGATCTAAAAACACACCCTATTGCGAAAGTGTGATAAATACACTAATCATAGCAAGAAAAAATACCCCAACGCGTTTCCCCCACGGTGTGGGATCATCAGGGGGTGAATGAAGACAAATAATCAAAACAGTATTAAGGATAGCGGAGAACCATAATATAATGCGAGCTCCGTGAAACGGGTGTATAGCACCGGTTTTGATACACCGGTGTAATGCAATGTATGATATTAAATAGTTGGACCCACGGATAATAGTGAAAGGAGGAGAGAGGCCGTCCAGTCCTGCGACCCAAGACTAAGAAGATATTTACTTACATACGATCATGAGAACAGGGGATCCTCTGTGGAGGAAAAACATAAAATATTGCATATTGAGAGTCATGATCTGCAGATTAAAGGTAGCCGCCACCAATAAACACCTTGATCTCACACACACGAGACTCACTCTGTAAGCGGAGTGCCAGTCAACCATCTGAATCAAAAATTATGAACCGATTTGACACAAGGTGTAGAGTAGCACAGTAGGGTACAGTCACATTGCACAGCAATTCAAACGCCGGGTCGGATCAGAGAGTTGATACCTACGGCTGTAGCAAAGGAAACAACTAGTGCCGGCAGTATATACAAATGCAGACAGAGGGCTCCACCTTAAAATCCCCAAGAAATATAATGGTACCTCGGGATGGACTGTTAGATGCTCAACAATCAAATGGACTAGTCCCCACTTCAGGTCACCTGTATTAAATAAGGGGACCTGTTGGGTGAAACTAATCTAACTTGGAAGAGGGCCAAAAAGTCCATATCTTACAGTTGGTAACGGTCCTCCATACTGTCTCCTCCTCTGGTCCACTGTTTAGTATATCCCGCCGGCCCCATTTAAATATCCCTCCTGCACCTAACCTATGTCGCTCATATAGTGACATCACTAACTACTGGGCATGGTAATGATGATGTTCAAGTGCGTGCGCTCCACCTTGGAACGCACGCAGAGGAGGCAATGTCTGGCGGCAAGTTCGCGACTTTATTAACTGCAGGTCCAAAGGTGCCATTTACCTATGCCAATGTCCATGCCCCAAGGACTACGTCGGGAAGACAATTAGGGAAGTGAGAAGGAGGGTACTCAAGCATGTCAATGATGTTGTCAAGAAGGAGGTGACACCAGTAGCCACCCATGTGAATGATTTTCATGGTGGGGCCCAAGATCTCTCAAATTCACAGTCTTGGAACTGGTAGCCCCATCTCCCCGTGGTGGTGACTGGGATAGGAGGATCCTACAGAAGGAGAGTGAATGGATCCATAGGTTCCGCTCCCAGTCCCCCCACGGTTTGAATGAAAGACTGACCTTTTCTTGCTTCCTATGATCCTCCCGGCGTACTTTATTACACACACCCCCCCTCTTTCACATCCTTCCTTCCTAGTTGGCCACCATGCCCTTTTTACTGGACGTCCCTGTCCGTCCTCTCCTAATTCCCCCCCCCTGCCCTTTCCCTAACCCCCTCCCCTCCCCTATTTCCCCTTTCCCTAGCTTAGGAGGCCATCAGGAACTTTTTTGTGTCCGTTGAACTTAACCAGGTGCGTGAAGTACCTTAAGTGTTTAAAGAGGACCTTTCACCAGAGGAAAGCCTCTAAACTAACTATACAGAGGTGTAGAGCGGCGCCCAGGGATCCCCCTGCACTTACTGTTATCCCCGGGCGCCGCTCCGTTCGCCCGGTATAGCCTCCGGTATGTAAGTAGTTGATCCTGCCTGCGTCTTCTTCTCCTATGTTGTAGCGCTGGCCCATGGCAGCGCTCAGCTCATAGCCTGGGGTCCAACTATTTAATATCATACATTGCATTACACCGGTGTATCAAAACCGATGCTATACACCCGTTTCACGGAGCTCGCATTATATTATGGTTCTCCGCTATCCTTAATACTGTTTTGATTATTTGTCTTCATTCACCCCCTGATGATCCCACACCGTGGGGGAAACGCGTTGGGGTATTTTTTCTTGCTATGATTAGTGTATTTATTACACTTTCGCAATAGGGTGTGTTTTTAGATCTCTCGATGCACTTTGTACCTTCTGATCAGTTTCTGTATCATTAGGGTTGTATATGAAGTTCATCCCTTTGTTTTGTATGTCTGTCCGTTCGGTAGTCTACCATCAGGCTAGGACTCCAACCGCCGTCATTTTTTGAGGGTCAGGTAGGAGTTTCTAGCCGAGGTTCGAGGACAGGTAGTCCCCACCATCAGGGGCTGTCCCTGGGCTAAGGTGTAGATTAGGGTGTGAATTTAGGGTTAGCCCCTTCCCCCTCCTCCCCTTTTATCAGGGGTTAGTCTTAGTCGGTGTTAGTTCTACCGTAGTGATCGATGTTTGTCCGTCATTTATGTAAAATTATCAATAAATTTAATATAATTTTCTTTAAGGGTTAATATTTCTGCTGGAATTAGAACCTCTTTTGTCTTCTTGACCCATTATAATCTTATATCTCCACCCGCTGGAATTAGGTCAGAACTAAATAGGGCCTCAGTAATGGCTACAAGCTGCACCTCACAAGAGGTGTGGTCATTACCAAACACAACACTGAAAGGAGAAAACAGAGAGACTGTCAGATACCCTCAACGATGTTCTCACCTCTGTCATGGGAGGGACCGTGACAGATTGTCATGTACTATATGATCTCTGATTCCCATTTTTTACAATAATCATGGGATAACCCCTTTAAATCATTATCAGTAATCCGTATATGGGGACAGCAGTGAACAAAGACAATGTGTTCCCTGTTAACCTGTGTCTCGATGATAAAAAATAAAATAATAATAATAATAATAATAATAATAAGTAGGCTTGAGGGAATCAAGCTTCGGATCATAGATCAGTGCACTTCTCGAAAATGAAAGTTGGAATCTGATTGGTTGCTATGGGCAACTAAGCCAATTTTCCTTTACACCAGTTTTGGTAAATCCCCCCCTTTATGTTTTTTCTATATAAGATATTTAAGAAACATTCAATAAATAAGTGAAAAAATATTTGGAAGCATCCTGTTCCAGTTGTATTCTTTCAGGATTACATGGACATGAGTTTAATAGCCTCATGAGCTACTGTATGACACTAACGTGTAACACCCCTTTGGAAAGGCAGGGTGTATGGCAGTTCTCACCTCACTATGGAGCAGTGCCTCCACCCAAATCTTGTTTGGAGCTATATAGGATAGCAAGAGGGTCTCATCTGCCAGGGGTCGACTTGGAGAAACCCATGCCCAGGTCAGTACGCACACATACCCCAGGAATGAGTTAACTGAACAACAGGTTTATTTGGGAAAGGGCGAACAATGTTGAAGAACATAAATATAATGCAATAAAAGGAACAGAGCACAGATTACAATACAGTCTAAGGAAATCCCCTGGTGAAGGGGGGCAGCTATCAATAACAATGATGGTTCTGTTCCCAAGATGGCTGCTGTTCCTTTCCTTTCTTAGCCTTTCCCCCAGGTGCCCCTGCTATTGGCTGTAGGGAGGCGCAAGTGCTCATGGGATTTGTAGTCCACTACATCTCAGAAGACTCAGCACTAATGCGTGGTGCTGAGTCCCAATTGACAAAAGCAGCATCCACTATACCCACTGGCTGTTGTTTTATTTACATAGTAACATAGTTGTCACGGTGGGGAGTAGAGGAAAACTCCCCACCGTATAGCGTGGGTAAACGGGGAAGCAACTAGGTCTGGACACCAGGAAAAGAGAGCAGGTCACCTCCTAAGCCGCCCTAATCTTGGCCCTGACTCCTAACCGTATGAGCAGACCCAGATGGTAGGTGGGCTCATACACAGGAAGCTCGGACCCTGAGTCGCCCTGATGATCCCTGAATAAAGGTTAGGAGCTAGAGATGACCTGCTCCTCCACAACACAGATGAACTGGAGTCTCACAGGCCAAGCAGCAAAGGTAAGGGAAGACAGTGAACAGCAACTTGGTCTGCAGGTAAGAACCCAGTGATATGACAGCACACAGGAATAACAAGCACTTACCTGCCGCAGCAAAAGGGTGGAACAGCAACACCAAGACTACCTGGACCTCCATGTGGACCGAATGCATGGCGGCCCCAGGCAGAGCTGCTCGAAGACTTGTAGTTCCCCCTTCGGGGAACCCAGGGGCCCTCTCACCGAAGGCACAGACAGACAGGAATATCTAGCAACCATGCTGGACAACAGACATGGAACACAACACTAGACATAACAACACACCCTGTACATAAACCCTCATCAAACATATACAAGGGAAGGGGAAAATACATAAGGATGACATCGGAAGACGTCTAACTAGGTGGCCCTCACACTGGAAGGATGGAATATCCAGGGCAGGAGCATAGCTCCAGCACACACCAAGGCTGGAGAACTACTGATCTCACGCTCACAACACAAGATTAAGTAGAGCCATGAGGCCACACCCAGAACACACCTAGCCAAGAAGTAAACCCCTCCAGCACCAGATAGGGAAAGAAACAGAAGAAGGAGGAGGAAAGCACAAACATGCTGCACCATAATGCGTTGCCTCTGGCAACCAGCATGCACTGCTAACGTGTCATGGCGCACAAGGAGACTGTGACACAGCCGTGACACTAGTTTATAAGGCTGAAAAAGACATCTGTCCATCTAGTTTAGTCTGTTATCCTCCAAGCTGATCCAGAGGAAGGCAAAAAAATAAATAAAAAACGGTGAGGCAGAAGCCCGTTGTTCCCACTTTAGGGGAAAAATTCCTTCCCGACTCCAATCAGAATACCTCCCTGGATCAACAAACCATCTCTAGTAACTATAACCTGTAATATTATTACACTCCAGAAATACATCCAGGCCCCTCTTGAACTCTTTTAGTGAACTCACCATCACCACCTCCTCAGGCAGAGAGTTTCATAGTCTTACTGCTCTTACTGTAAAGAATCCTCTTCTATGTTTGTGTACACACCTTCTTTCCTCTAGACGCTGTGGATGTTGTGAAATTCTATTCTGGTCACGCCAAAAAGAAAGGTCATGAAAAGGTTAAGACTGTTCATAGGTATATTCAAAGGGACTATCAAACTAGAATTTTGTTGATTTCAGACATTAGACATATAATTTTTTTTTTATCAATATGGGTCTTTTCTGATCAGTTTTCATATAACACACTGTCAACAGTCAATCTATGAGGTCATTAAGGCAACTTTCACACTAGTGTTTTTCTTTTCCGGCATAAAGTTCCATCCTAGGGGCTCTATACCGGAAAAGAACTGATCAGTTTTATCCCCATGAATTCTGAATGGAGAGCAATCCGTTCAGGATGCATCAGGAAGTCTTCTGATCAGTCAAAAAGACTGAACTGGACAGAGATAAAACCGCAGCATGCTACGGTTTTATCTCCGGCCCAAAAAACTGAACACTTGCCTGAATGCCATAGGAATGTATAAGTGCCGGATCCGGCATTCAAAATACCTGCGCAGACCGAAAAAAATGTGAAAAAAATAAATGCCGGATCAGTTTTTCCGGATGACACCGGATAGACGGAGCCGGCCTTTCAATGCATTTGTAAGACGGATCAGGATCCTGATCAGTCTTACAAATGCCATCAGTTGGCATCCGTTTTGACGGATCCGGCAGGCAGTTCCGGCGACGGAACTGCTTGCCGGATCACTCTGCTGCAAATGTGAAAGTACCCTTAAAGAGGACCTTTCATCAGTTTAGCCCTAGTCTAATTATGGTCTTACCTTATAGGGCCGCCCCCACTGATGCCATGGCACTTTATTTTTTTTCTCCAAAGAACCCCCCCGTTTGTGCGCTGTTGGCCCTGTTGATTTCGGTGCATTATAATGAGCCGACTCGGTTATACTAGGCGGAGACTCGCAGTTCCGCTGGGGGCGGTTCTCTTCTCCCTGGCTGTGAGCGCATCCAATGAGAGCGCACCGCTCTTAGCCAGGGAGAATGAGCTCCTCCATGGCTAAAGAGCCATGGCATCAGTGGGGGCCTCCTTATAAAGGTAAGACCATAATTAATCAAGGGCTAAAATTATGAAAGCTCCTCTTTAATGCCCTTTTACATGGATCATTGCACGGGCAAATGGCTCATGCACACGATAGTATGCCCTCTGAGACATACGGTCCGTCAGCGGGCCATATGTCCCGGAGCGGCATACATCGTGCAAAAGGGAGCGCACAGCATCATAGGTTACTATGATACTGTGCGCATTGGGCCGCCTGCGGGACTATTATCCTGCACTCATATGATCATATAAGTGCAGGACAGTAGTCCCGCAGGCGGCCCGATGCTCACAGTATCATAGTAACCTATGATGCTGTGCGCTCCCGTGCACACGATGTATGCCGCTCCGATACATATGGCCCGCTCACGGACTGTATGTCTCGGAGGGCATACGGTTGTGTGCATGAGCCCAAATACTGAGGAAAAAACTGAACATTCCCATAATTGCGGCAATCATCTCCTCTGTATGAGATGACTGATTGCTACAGCAATTGCTCGTCCTTGTACAGATACATTATTTGCAGGCAGCACATCCCAGTTTACACAGGGTGATTGTCACGGCCATGCCCATGACCGTGACTCCTTTACCGCATGCGGTTGCCTGCGGTTTTGTATGGGCGTTCAACCACGGGTGAGGGCCGCTTGTCTGTGGCCTCACTTGTGGTTGCCGCGGGCAACCAGTGTTGTTTTTAGCAGCAGAGCAGCCTGAGCGTCACTAGGTAGCTTGCTGCCCTGGCATGCGGTCACACCTAGCAACCTTTTGTTAGGTGTGTGTGTTGTGTGCACCGTGTGGTATGTTATTGTGTGCACTTTCCCTTTATGTATGTGTGTTTTCCCTTCTGTAGCATTGGAAGGGTTATCTTCCTTCCCAGTGTATGTGTGATGTCACTGGGTGTGTCTTACCTTTGGGTGTGGCCACTTTGGCCTATATAAACCCTCTCTCTAGCAGGGCTCAGTAGGTTGCTTCAGTCTTGCTAGCTGAAGCAGTCTCCTGTGCTTTCCATTCCTCTGTGAGAGCCACCACTGTGGTCATAGGTTTAAGTTCAGGTTTTATGTCTTATTAAGTTTATGCTTACCTGTATGTTTCATGTCTGGGTGATGGTCTGTTGGGATTTTCCTATGTTGGTTTGTGCAGCTAATGGTTCTGGATTCTCTGTGTTAGGGATCCAGTCAGCAAGGCTGTGGCAGGTTGGTTGAGCTACTTAGTTCACCTGCCATTTCCATTAGTCTGTTTATGTTTCCCCTTTTTCCCAACAGCTTGGCCGTTGAGACTCCTGCTCCTCCGTGCCTATGAGGAGTAGGTCGTCTTACCCTGACTCCTAGCGCAGGGACCGGACGGAGGGTGAGTTAGGGATCCGAGGTTCCTGCGCATGGGTCCTCCTACCTTTAAGGTCGGCCCATGCAGTTAGGAGTTAGGGTCAGGGTAGGGACGCTGTTAGGAGGTGACCTGCTCCCTATCCTGTTCTCCCGGGTCAAGCAGCCATACCATCACCTGGCTGCACACGGCTGAGGATTTCCCCCATCCTCAGCCGTGACAGTATGACCACAGTGGTGGCTCTCACAGAGGAATGGAAAGCACAGAAGGCTGCCTCAGCTAGCAAGACTGAAGCAACCTACTGAGCCCTGCTAGAGAGAGGGTATATATAGGCCAAAGTGGCCACACCCAAAGGTAAGACACACCCAGTGACATCACACATACACTGGGAAGGAAGATAACCCTTCCAATGCCACAGAAGGGAAAACACACATACATAAAGGGAAAGTGCACACAATAACATACCACACGGTGCACACAACACACACACCTAACAAAAGGTTGCTAGGTGTGACCGCATACCAGGGCAGCAAGCTACCTAGCGACGCTCAGGCTGCTCTGCTGCTAAAAACAACACTGGTTGCCTGCGGCAACCACAAGTGAGGCCACAGACAAGCGGCCCTCACCCGTGGTTGAACGCCCATACAAAACCGCAGGCAACCGCATGCGGTAAAGGAGTCACGGTCATGGGCATGGCCGTGACAGTGATGCATTGTTGTCAAAAGATGATTTTATCATTGGGTGATCAGCAACACATTTATATGGGGCATGAGCATTCGTAGACTCATCCCTGATAATTGTATAATGGCCTTTAGGCACCTCAGAGAAATACAGAAAACTGCTTTACTGTAAAAGAAAGCTTTGAATTGTGACCACATTTGTACTTACCAACTTGTACTTCTCACGTATGTTCCTACAGTTACTTAAATAAAAACTTACACATGGTGAATAGAACTGAATATATCAATGAAAATGCGCTTCAGCAACAAGCCTCATGTTACCCTCATACACCATAGGACAGTAGGGGTTGAAATAGGGATTTGTATTAAAATATTTAAACAATCTGTTATCTTTAATATTATATTTCAATCATCAACCTCTCCAATGGCCCAGTGCAAACAAATGTTTCATGTTATCTTGTAGTTACTTCATGCTGACAATCGATACCAACAAGATATTCGCTCGCTCGCCAGCAAAGAAGAACGCTGCATTTATATTCAACGATCTCCTCCACAGTATAGGGAGGAGGGATCGTTAATGCCATTGCTTTTCCCCATACTGACTTGTTGGTCAGCAGCAGATGCTGTTTACACAGCACGATTTTATTGCTGGCGTTTCGCTCATTCATCGGTGGAATTTTTACACCGCCAGATAATCGCTAATGAGCATTCCTATGAACACTTGTTAGTGATTATCTGGCGGATTCTTGGCCCTTGTAAAAGGCCCTTTAGAAAGAAGGAGAAAAGTTCCTTTACGGCCATTTATGTCAACAAGTCTCACATTTGCAGGACTGCCACACTGAATTAGAAAACCAAACTGGTAGGAAGTTTCATTCTCTTATTCATCTGAAATATCTAGCTCCCTGCATGGTGCACATTTAGTTATATGTTACCAAGCTTACCCTGTGGCTTTTATTTTGAAATCATCAAACATCAGTATTACTGAAAAAAAAACTATTTAACTTCCAATTATCATAACATTACAACCGCTGACAGGTGAACTGAAGAACATTGATTATCTTGTCACAATAACATCAGACAAAAAGTGGGATATTATAAGCAGCAAGTGAACTACCAGTTCTTGAAGTAGATGTGTTAAAAGGAGGAAATATGGCTAAACTGTGATGGCTAGAAGACAGGGATTTACCCAGGTCTTGTCAGGTGTTCCCATTATGCAGTGGTCATTAATAGGGTTGAGCGAAGATTCGTCTCCGTACAGCATTCTCCGGCGATATGGTCTCCGGCGAAGCAAATTCTTTATTCCCGAAGTCTCGTGTGACTTCAGTGAATAAGTTCGGGATTTGATTTTTGAACTTTAAAATTATTTTAAAACATGGATCCGAAGTCGGCCAACTTCGGATCCCTGTATTAAAATGTTTTTTTTTTTTTTTTAAATCAAATCCGGACGTTATTCACCGAAGTCTTGTGCGACGTTGGGAATAACTCACTTTGCCTCGCAGGAGCCCATACATTTTAATACTGTACGGAGATCCTCATCAGTACATCATTAAAACGAAGTTTTGAGCGAATCGACTTCAGATATAGGATTCGCTCAACAATTGTCATTACCCACCAAAAGTGGGGCAAGGAAAGATATCTGTTGAACTAGAAACAGAGTCAAAGGTGCCCAAGGCTCACTGATGTGGTGGGGAGAGGAGCCTACCCTGTTTGGTCCAATCCAGCTCAGGTGCTACTGTAGCACAAATTGCTAAACAGTTAAAAGGGGTTGTCCGACATAATTAAAAATCTTGGACAAGCCCTACAATGTCTTAAAAAAAACAAAGATGATATACTCACCAATTTCTGGTACTCCTGCTGCTATGTAACCTGATACAGCCACTACACGGTGGAGAGAACCTTGTGCTTTCAACTCCATATTCTGTATAGTTCTGGTACCGTTGCCCATCTGAAAAAGATGATCAGTGAGGGTGCGGAGGACCCCCATTGATCTGTTACTATCCTCAGGATAGGTTTACCACTTTTGAAAGGGGTAGTGATCTAAGGGCCCACCAAAGGATTGACATGCTCCCCTGTGGGCCAATCCAAGCCTGATGAAGCCCCAACTTTGCAAAGGATCTACAGTGAATGTATTGGCGCCAGATAACATAGGACTCCTTCAGGGATGCTGTGGATTCATGTCTTATCAGATCAATGCTCTCTTGGCAGCACAAGAGACCCACACACAATTAGGGAATCAGATTTAATTCTATTAGAAATTTAGCCTGATAAAGCTTTTGCTTTACATGCATAAAATCAACAAACTAAAGACATGTTATAAGTCATTATAAAGTATGACAATCCATGTACAAGGTATTTCAAGTTTTAAAGGGAACAAGCACATTTTTGGCTTTTGGATGGGTTTTTTGTTTCTTCCAGGATAACTGGTGAGTCATATTTCACTATGACATCTCAAAATGTACTGCAAAATGTAAATGGATGTCTTCCAGCTAGTAGACATGGTAGTTGTATAAGATTGGACAGATGGGTAACCAGATGTTCAACTTTAAATGTATTATTCCACCAGCAGCTGGGACAAAACTTTGCTATTCTCTGAGAAATTAGATAATGGAAGATTGTTCTCGGAGTTACTCTTTAAGGCGTCTTTCTGCTGTAGAGGATGGTGTAGGGGTAGACAGTGAAAATGTCAAAATACTTGAATTGTGAAACAATAACTGGCACTGTCGTTCTAAGAACGAGGTGTATTTTTCCCTGTCACTGTGACGACAATATATCAGTGGATTCAGGGAAGACATGACTGAGCGTTTACTGTAATAACATCTGATGTGAGTATTGAGCAGTTCTTTTGTGAATACCATTTGGAGGAAGGTTATGCTAAAAAGGCTCAGATAGAATGTTCTGACAGTAGGACTCTACGGAGGTGGACAGTGACCTCCGTAGAATTATTAAGTAGGTTTTTATTATACATAAAAGCAAAGTAAATATTAACTAAAAGACAATAACTGACACAGTAGTTCATTTTGTAACGTTAAAAGGGTTATCTCGTAATTACTATTGATGACTTATCCTTTGGATAGGTTATCAATATCAGATTGGTGGGGATCGGACAACTGGGACCCCCGCTGATCAGATATTAGACGAGGTCGGTGCTCCGCAACTGCTGCAGCCTCTTCCTAGGCCATGTGACATCACTATACATCGATCACATGGTCTAGTTGCAGCTTAGCACCATTAAAGGCGATGGGGCTGAGCTGTATTTCAACCAAGAGCAGATACACCAACAAGGGGCAGTTGTGCTCTACTAACTTGAAATGCCTTCTGCTTTACGGATTACATTATTTTTCAAGTTACTTTAGCACTTGCATTTCTCTGTAGCAGCTCTGCAATTTGACAAACTCAGTTGGTAAATGCCAGCATCCTTATATATCACAATTTAAAGACGTTGAGCCCTTTATAAAAGGGCGTGTTCCGCAATTATCACATACGGTATCCAGTTGACAGATGATAAAAGTCGTTAAAGGGCATCTGTCAGCAGATTTATAGCTATGAAACTGGCTGACCTGTTGACTTGGCAGCTGAAGGCATCTGTTTTGGTCCCATGTTCATATGTGTTTGCATTGCTATGAAAGTTTTTGTATCAATATATACAACTGAGCCTCCAGGAGCAATAGGGGCATTGCCCATACTCCTAGAGGTATTGATCTCTCTGTAACTGCCGTGCCCTCTCCACTTTGATTGACAGGGCCTGGCAGTGAAAACATAATGCTTGATCCTGTCATTCAAAGTGCATAGAGCAGGGTCTCTAGGTGTAACGGCAACGCCCCCATTGCTCCTAGAGGCTCATTTGCATATAATTAAGCATCATATGATCATGGGAGTAACAGATGCCTTCAGCTGCCAAGTGCACATGTAACAGGTCAGCCAGTGTCACAGGTACAAATCTGCTAACAGATGCCATTTAATGGAACATCCGCTTTAAAACTCACTGGAGATACAGATATACTGTAGCTGAGCTTAACCTCTTGGGGACATATGACGTACCGGTACGGCATGATGTCCTGGTACTTAAGGTCACGTGACGTACCGGTACGTCATGTGTAGTTCCGATCACCTCTGCGCTGCGGGCGGGGGTCTGTGTTAAGGGGTGGGGGCTGTGGAAGTCACTGTTAAGGGGGCGAGGTGCTGTAGATGCCACTGTTATAGTGGATACTGTCTATTTCTTTTAACGACACAAACAAACATGAAATGAAATAGATTAAATATACCTGTTGCGAACCCGGGTCCTTCAGCTAGTGATTCATAAATCTCATTTTTATACAACATTCATAATATTATCTGTTTGGTATGCAAAGGGCCAACATACTGTAAGTGGGAGTATATCACACAAGAATGAACAAACTTGTAGAGTTTGTGACAGAGCAGAATGTGTCACACAATTGAAAATTAAATTCCACCTCCATCTTATTTCATCATGGAAGCATTCGGGAAGAAAGAAAACAGTTTTCTCGACTGCTCTCTCTAAATATTCAAAAGTGCCAAATGTCACTCTTTTCCCAGGCCAGCATTGCCTTCAACACAAACATAAAAATGTCTGTGGCCGAGCAGAATAACGTTGGTGTTATTGTCTGCTGGATTTACTTGACTATCCAAAATACATTATTCTAATTATCAAGGCCCTGGACAAGACCCCTTTTCACTTGCACCTTTGGTGGCAGCTACAAGGGGGTCAATTCTTAAGAACACCCTCGTTTTAATAACATTAGGTTTGAGCCAGAAGCTTGATGTGTGGGAAATCGCTGCAAATCAAATACTGTAAGATGATGCCAGAGATGCAGTATTCAAGCCTCTTTATGCAAAGAATTTTTTGGAACTTTATATAAGACAATGACAATAATTGTCAATGTTAGTCACTTGAAAAATGTAATCTGAAAAATGTTTAACGCCCAAGTAGCAGCTTAGTAACTCAACAAAGTTCTTCTTTATCCCCAAAATCAAATAATTCATGGTTGACGTACATGAATACTTCTTTTTTTGAGAGGGACAACTACAGTATCCCTTTGCGTTTGTAGATGAAAAATGTGTCGGTGGTTAAAATGAACACATCACAACCACATAATATTCTCATAAATCATGAGTGAGCGATATGCGTTCATGAAAAATATGAATACAAATATGGCCGTCATAATGGTACTTAAAATGTGCAAGAATGCTTTCCACCTTAATGGAGTTTTCTCATTAAAATCTTTGGCCATGTCACCATTTTGAGGTTGCTGCCCTATTTTTACAGTAGGGTCAGGTACCTTTCAAAAAGAATCATAGAATGATAGAATGCGTTAAACATTCTGAGAGGTTTTATATATTGTGCTCTAGGGTATTATATTTCTGGACCAGATGTTCTGGGTGTCTTCTTTTAGCCCCCAAGTAATAAATAATTTGATAAGCCAAGGTAGAGGATCAGCCAGCTGGATTTCAAAATGTCCATTCCTGCTACCAGAGATGTCTTCCCGATTTACTCCCCTATCCCAATTCAGAATACATACAGGCAGGTCCATAAATATTGGGACATCAACACAATTCTAACATTTTTGGCTCTATACACCACCACAATGGATTTGAAATGAAACGAAGATGTGCTTTAACTGCAGACTGTCAGCTTTAATTTGAGGGTATTTACATCCAAATCAAGTGAACGGTGTAGGAATTACAACAGTTTGCATATGTGCCTCCCACTTGCTAAGGGACCAAAAGTAATGGGGCAATTGGCTTCTCAGCTGTTCCATGGCCAGGTGTGTGTTATTCCCTCATTATCCCAATTACAATGAGCAGATAAAAGGTCCAGAGTTAATTTCAAGTGTGCTATTTGGATTTGGAATCTGTTTCTGTCAACTCTCAAGATGAGATCCAAAGAGCTGTCACTATCAGTGAAGCAAGCCATCATTAGGCTGAAAAAACAAAACAAACCCATCAGAGAGATAGCAAAAACATTAGGCGTGGCCAAAACAACTGTTTGGAACATTCTTAAAAAGAAGGAACTACCGGTGAGCTCAGCAACACCAAAAGACCCGGAAGACCACGGAAAACAACTGTGGTGGATGACCGAAGAATTCTTTCCCTGGTGAAGAAAACACTCTTCGCAACAGTTGGCCAGATCAAGAACACTCTCCAGGAGGTAAGCCTGTGTGTGTCAAAGTCAACAATCAAGAGAAGACTTCACCAGAGTGAATACAGAGGGTTCACCACAAGATGTAAACCATTGGGGAGCCTCAAAAACAGGAAGGCCAGATTAGAGTTAAAAAAGCCTTCACAGTTCTGGAACAACATCATATGGACAGATGAGACCAAGATCAACTTGTAACAGAGTGATGCGAAGAGAAGAGAATGGAGAAGGAAAGGAACTGCTCATGATCCCAAGCATACCACCTCATCAGTGAAGCATGGTGGTGGTAGTGTCATGGCGTGGGCATGTATGGCTGCCAATGGAACTGGTTCTCTTGTATTTATTGAGGATATGACTGCTGACAAAAGCAGCAGGATGAATTCTGAAGTGTTTCGGGCAATATTATCTGCTCATATTCAGCCAAATGCTTCAGAACTCATTGGACGGCGCTTCACCGTGCAGATGGACAATGACCTAAAGCATACTGCAAAAGCAAGAGTTTTTTAAGGGAAAGAAGTGGAATGTTATGCAATGGCCAAGTCAATCACCTGACCTGAATCCGATTGAGCATGCATTTCACTTGCTGAAGACAAAAAACTGAAGGGAAAATGCCCCAAGAACATGTAGGAACTGAAGACAGTTGCAGTAGAGGCCTGGCAGAGCATCACCAGGGATGATACCCAGCGTCCGGTAATGTCTATGAGTTCCAGACTTCAGACTGATATTGACTGCAAAGGATTTGCAACCAAGTATTAAAAAGTGAAAGTTTGAGTTATGATTATTATTATGTCCCATTACTTTTGGTCCCTTAACAAGTGGGAGGCACAAACGCAAACTGTTGTAATTCCTACACTGTTCATCTGATTTGGATGTAAATACCCTCAAATTAAAGCTGACAGTCTGCAGTTAAAGCACATCTTGTTTGTTTCATTTCAAATCCATTGTGGTGGTGCATAGAGCCAAAAATATTAGAATTGTGTCGATGTCCCAATATTTATGGACCTGACTGTACTTGCTGGGCTGAAAACAGTGCGCATGTGAATGTGTGAGGAGGAGCAGGAGGAATAACTATTCAATCTAAAATGCAAGACCAGCTTTAGCCTCAAACAATTGATCTTTTACCCGACAAAAAGTTATTTCAGGGTAGCCAACCTCCTTTTTCTGTCTATTTCGGACAACTTACTAAAACGTTATGGATAGTCAACGTTTTTATTAATAAAGTGGCAGGGCTCCAGACTAAAAAAATATCAAGGAGCCATTGGCTCCTAACCTGAAAAATTTTAGTCGCCAAATTTAAAATACATATAATTACGGTATAATAAAAAAAACTTGTCTTACCTAGGGTTGTCACGATACCCAAATTTTGACTTGATTTCGATACCATAAAAAAGTATTGTGATACTCGATACCACGTGAAAGCGCGTGCCATGTCAGTTTGTGAAAGCGGCGTCAGTGGCGGATCTAGGTGCAAATGGCGCCAAGACTACAAAGTCTTGTCGCCATTTAGCAATTCTAGGTTGCATTTTCAACCATTTTGGTCACCATCTGGAGCCCTGAGTGGCATCATAAATATTCTAAGCAATATTTATCTATAGTTCATATTAATCTGAAAACATATAGTGTGAACTAAAAATGATGATGATTACAGACACAATAAACCTTCCGAGGTACTAGTCGGAACTGAAGCAGAGTTCAGTTTCAAGTTTTAAAGTGGTTTTCCACTTTAAAAATCAATTGCCAAAGTTATTCAATGAAGTCATGTGAGACTTTGTGAATAACTTCAGTTCATTGGAGCCCATACATTCTAATACTGTATGGAGATGAATCTCCATACAGTATTAGGCACAGGTTTAAAAAGTTACTATGTCTCCCATTTCTGCTAGCTGGTAAGGACTCGGATGCTGCTTTCAGAAATCTTGAAATCCATGGGTGATAGGCAATTATGGCAGAAAGGTTTACTTTAAATGTATCAACAAAAACCTATATTTAGGCCCAACTGCCAGAAATTCCAAATTTAGGAATTCCTGAGCAGACAAAATGATGTATCCTTAAATACTTTAAAAAGTTTTCCATACCCTAGTGTATCTTCTGGGGGTGACAACTTGCTACTTCCCAACAGAGTGGACACTATTTCAGATAAATCCCTGGTCACAAACATTCGCCACTCAAGTTCCAGGCCGTCAAGCGTAGACTCCTTATTTGAGGCTGGACAATTGACCTGGAATTGACCTGGGATGAAGAAGGTCTGGGAGTTCTGGAAGAACCCATGGTTCCACAACTGGCATGACCCAGAAGCAGGTGAACCATAATCTTCTTAGCCAGAACAGAGCGATTATAAATACACTGGCTTGGTCCTCCTTTATCTTCTTCAATAGCTTTGCAATTAAAGTGGGTCTGTGAGCATGATCAAACTATTAAACCAGGCATACTGCCTGATAGGGCTCATATCTGTGTTTTTATCCATATGCAAATGAGCAACTTGGAGCACCAAGGGGTGGGGCTGGTCCTCGGAGCACTGCTTTTGTAAAACCCTGATGCTCTGCACACTTCCTCCTCCCATTGATTGACAGGAATAGACATCGGCATGCCGAAGGCAGAGCTGTCATAGACTGTACATATCATATTCACCACTTACTGCAGCTTTACCACATTGAGAAGAGTCGATTTCTATGTTTAGAAAGGCAATATATATATATATATATATATATATATATATATATATAAAAAGACCCTCGGGGTAGACGCCAGGCTGAAGGGCAATGCCACGAAAATGTGGAGAACCTACCGCGAAGCGAAGGTACCTCTGATGAGACAGAGCTATGGGGACATGCAGATAAACCATCCTGGATGTCGATGGACGACAGAAATTTGCCCACCTCAAGGAAAGCAATCACCAACCTGAGGGAATCCATGCGAAAGTGACAGACACGGACAAAATAATTGAGCGCCTTCAGATCCAAAATGGGGCGAAGAGAACTGTCCTTCTTGGGAACAGTGAAGAGGTTTGAGTAAAACTCCTCAAAACGTTCCGAGGTCGGGACAGGAACAATCACTGTGAAGGGAATAAATGGCCTGAAAAAAAGGTGGCAAGGATTGGAAGAACCGACCTGTGGGAAGGGCGGAGAATTCTATTTTGTATCTGGAGGAAACTAACTCCAGGACCCAGGTGTCGTCCACGCTTGCGCTCCAGTAATCCAGAAGGGAGAGCAAATGAACCGCCACTCGAGGGGGCGGTTCAAGAGGGGGAAAACAGTCATGCAGATGATGGCTTTGCAGACTGGGGTTTGGAAGGCTTAGGCTCCATTCACACATCCGCAAAATGGGTCCACATCCGTTCCACAATTTTGCGGCACAGGTGCGGACCCATTCATTCTCTATGGGGACGGAATGGATGCGGACAGCACACAGTGTGCTGTCCGCATCCGCATTTGCGGTGCGCGGCCCTGATCTTTGGGTCCGCAGCTCCGCAAAAAGATAGAGCATGTCCTATTCTTGTCCACAGCTTGCGGACAAGAATAGGCATTTCTATGGGGGTGCTGGGCTGGTGTGTTGCGGGTCCGCAACACACCACAGACGTGTGAATGCAGCCTAAGGACGGGCATGTCAGGAAGCCTTGAAGGAAGGACGAATAGTCTTTTAGCTCGGGAGGAGGAATCCCAAAAGGAGCGAAAATGCTGTGATTGAGATGCAGACACAAGTCGGCGGCGGGGATGGTTCTGGGGCAGGAGAACTTTTCCCACCCGTGGCCTCAGCAATAAGCTCCTCCAAACGCTTCCCAAAAAGCCTACCACCCAAGAAGGGGAGCGATATGTGAGCCTTTTTGGAGGCGGCATTCGCCGCCCAGGCATGAGGCCAGAGCGTGCGGCGGATGGC
The DNA here is from genome assembly GCF_905171765.1 of Bufo bufo. Classification (NCBI taxonomy): domain Eukaryota; kingdom Metazoa; phylum Chordata; class Amphibia; order Anura; family Bufonidae; genus Bufo; species Bufo bufo. The sequence goes on from NC_053389.1 coordinate 655,477,058, forward strand.
CACAGAGATAGCGGTCGCCTGCTAGTGCGGTGGGCCTATTCCAGGGAACCATCACAAAGATACCAGGATGCCTGAAGAAGATGAGAGGCAAGGAGATGGAGCTCCCCCTAAGTAGAAATCGGGGGCAAGGACCGAACCAGCTGTTTGGCCCAGACCACACAGGCCTTTGCCACCCATGACACAGCAAAGGCGGGACGGATAGCGGAACCTGCTGCCACGAATGCAGACTTGGACAAGGAGTCTATCTTCTTGTCTGACAGATCAGACAAGGAAGCCGCGTTGGCCAAAAGGAAGGGTGGTGGCCTTAGCAAGAGGAGGGACAAACCACATAGTAATGGACTCCTTGGAAAAGGGAAAAAGGACGTCCCAACTCTTGGCAGGCTGAAGACGCCTATCCGAGTGACACCACTCATTGGCCAGGAGTGCTGAGATCCGCATGGTTAGGGAAAACCAAAACTGAGTGCCTAGAGTGGCAGAATGATACGGATTCCTGAGCCGAGGAGGAGGGGTCTTCCTGCACGTGGAGAGTGTCCCTTACTGCCCTGATGAGATCCTGCATGGCTGCAGACAGGGCAGTACTCTGCTCCGATCCGGAATCTGAGTCAGAGGTGTCCCAGCGAGGCAGTGGAAGGTGTGGCATTCATCGCCAGCCTCAGACCTGTCCTGGCAGTGACCCGAGGATGCCGAGGAGTAGCGGGATATAGTTGTGACAACCCAAGGTCGTTTGCAGGACCTGGTGTTTGAACTTGAGCTTGCCCCATCTGCGGAGGAGTCCCTGGATAGGGCAGGGGCGGCCGCAAGTTGGGCAGGCAAGCGGTCCAGCGACTCCACCATGGATTGGGAGAGTCAAGCAAGGTTCTCTATGGCTTGGTACAGGGAAGAGGCCCATTCAGGAGGGACCAACACAGGAGGGGTGCACAGGGCATCCTGAGAGGGCCTGGGAACAAGGCACTGTGCACAGACAGGGTCAGGCTGACCACATGGCAACTTTTTATTGCAATGGGCGCATGTAAAATAAGTGGCGACCCCGAGGGGGGCTGGGAATGGGAGTCTTTTCTGGAAGAGGGCATGAGGGCTGAGTGGGAGCCTGGGAAAAAAAAAAAAAGCAGAAAAGCAGCCAGCCAGAGGCTGTCCTTCCGGACCCCAGGTGCTGTGTCCCCGAAGAGGTGCTTCAGCAGCCGCAGAAGAGTGTAGGAAGGCTGTAGGAGAGATCCACAAGTGCTGACAAAATTGAGGCCCAGAAGCAGAAGCTAAGAGAAAACTCATCCCACAGGGCAAAAGCCCGCCCTCGACTGAGATAGGAGGGGAGGAGACCCCTCCCAAGAGCAGAGAGGGGCCAAGAAAAAAGACCGGAAAGCAAAGGGATGCAGCCTAGGCGAGGAAAAAGCCGGGGCCTCGATTACTGAAGCGGCCGGAAAAGGTGCGCCGTCGGCCGGTAGGAACCGTGGGAACTCTGGCAAAGAAAGAACAGGTGGGTGGGGGGCTCCTTAGAGGAAGCGACGCCCAGGGAGGGAAAAAAGGGGCAAAAGGTGCACCTGGGACCCGAGTACAAGCTAGAAAAAATGCGGCCTAGTCCAGGCAGAAGCCGGGGACTAAAGAAGAAGGGAAGGCCAGGGAGAGGAATGGGTGGCCAGGAAGGAGAAGGGAGCCCAAGGGAGGGAAGAAAAAGGCCCCCCCCCCCACAAGTGTGGAGAAAATTCCAGCCCCCCTGGAGGGAAAGGTAAACTCCCTAAGCCCCTGAATATCCCACCCCCTGGCCAGAAGAGGGGAACTAACCCAGGAGACCCCATGGGGTAGGGATTGTAACTGATCTCCTGGCACCCCGACTGGGTACCTCCGTTGATGGATGCTCCTAGTGCTTCCCGAGGACTCCAAGCACTCTACTTAACACTGTAAGCACTGCCGACCCCACAGACAGACGCAGCTTGGTTGGGATCTCGAAGTCTTCTACCCACCCTGGACCTATGACAAGGCTTCCAGGTTCCAGTGGGTGCACCTCTCTTCCTTCAGAGAGTGATGCACGAACAGGAACAGCTCTTACAAGAGCTAGGGATTATACTCCGGAGAGTATAATGATTATAGCAATCCCCAGAGTGTAGTTCTCCAATCACCCAAACATGAGCCCAGACTTCATGAAGGGTAGAACAGAACAATTAATTAGGCTACATGCCAGCCTTTTATGCAGGTCTTCCAGCAAGGGACACTCCCCATGGGGACCTTGTGGAAGACTGAGACAGTTTTTACATAAACCAATCACATGCAGTTACAGGCAGAAAACACACACATGTGATACAATTAATCAACACAATGGGATAACGTAATAACTCACAGGCAGACAACACCCACCTGTGATACAATTAACCAACACAATGGGATAATTTAATCACTCACAGGCAGAAACTACCCATTTTTCACTTTGTAGAATAATGAACCTGGGGAGGACGGGGGAAGGGTCTCCATATTTCTGGGCCCATAGTCCATAGGAAGGAGGCTAGCCCCTCAGGCCGAATGTAGCGGAGAGCTAGTGCGACATATGCTTCCTCCGCCGGTATTCGAAGGGCTACTTCGGGATCAAGTAGTTAGCACAGGAAGAACAGCATTAGTAGTAAATTAAAAACCATCCGCGAATATCCGATCACTCTTCCCAATAACTGGATGACACACAGTATCAGGAGCGCAGAACCCTGTTTAATGCCACATACCCTGCTTGTATCAACTCTCCCATGCAAGGGAGACACCCACAGAAAATTATACATTCTTCAATCACAAACTGGTTACAACCCACACATCCCCCTCCCCTCAGCCGCCTGAGAAGTAATCCAATCAACAGTACAGTTGAAACATACATTGTAGCCATTGTGTTTCTACCGAACAACCAGACAAATGCTCAGCAGGTCACTGATTACTTTTTGTCTTACAAGTACCGAACCATAGGGAATTGAACATAATAATACACAATAGAAGGAAAGATTTCAATCCTTTGTGGTCCACCTGATTAATTTTCTTTTGTTGATATGAGGCTCAGATCAGAGTTATGATACTTTTTCTTAATATGCAGTTGTACAAAAATAAACGTTATGGACAGCCAAAATTAAGGATGGTGGATAGTATGCTAATACTGGTGTCTTTATAATCAGATATTGTGCCTGTGAATAAAGCAGTAATATGTATATTCCCTTTATAGGCATAGACATTCACTCTTCTCAATGTACGGTTACATATATTGACAAATATAGAGATTGCTGCAGCTCTCACCTCACACCAGGTAGAGCACGGATGTACAGACCTGGACTCAGTCTGGAGCAAAATGTGAAAAAGAAAACGAATTCCATCTCTTCACAATAAAAGGCTTCTTTATTCCACTTCTTTAAAAACAGACATCAAGAGCAGAGTAGTATGCTGTCTTGATGAAGGGCTAAGATATAACAGTGGAATAAAGAAGCCTTTTATTGTGAAGAGCTGGAATTCGTTTTCTTTTTCACACGGTTACATATATGATATGTACATGCTAGTACACAGCTCAGCCTGTCAATCAAGAAGAGGGGGTGCAGGGCACAGGGGGTGTTACAAAGGCAGTGGTTCAAAGATTTGGCATGATGACCCCTACCAGGCAGTATGCTTGTTTAAATTAAGTTGATCATGCTGGCAAAGCCACTTAGAATGCATGGGAGATAAAGCAGAGTACAATTACTGGTTCTAAATCTGATGAAAGGCATCTATTGCTAGCAGTTATCCCTGTGTTTCAAGGAATATAATTTATCTAGTTATTCTTGTTGGTCTTTGAGGCAAATAAATCTGTTTTTGACTTGCACCACAATTTTCTAATTTTTTGTTACATTTTATTTGATTTATTAGTGGACCTTTCTCCCTGGTTCAGCTTCTCAACAACTGAGAAATGCTCTGTTACACAAGAATGCAAAAGCAGACTTAAAAGGGGTATTCCCATCTGAGGCAATGGAGGCATATGTCTAGGATATGCCCCCATTGTCTGATAGGTGCATGTCCCACCGCTAGGAACCGCACCTACACAGAGAACGGAACAGGGAAGGTGGTAGCCGGAGGACCCCAGGTTTCCCCGGGTCCAGCCACCACCAAGAGCTCTTCCCATAGTGAATGGGAGCCCACCAGAGGTGGGACCCGCATCTATCAGACAATGGGGGCATATCCTAGCAGTATGCCCCATTGTATGAGATAGGCCAACCCTTTTAACACCTCTATGGCTCGAAGTTTGGGCCTGACTTTTTGCATGACATAACTTAACAGGCAAATATTACTCCTTTTTTTCCACTTCAGATGAACATTTTGTGAAAGTATGCTTTACTAGAGACCAAGCAGATGAAATTACAACTCATCTGTATCTGATTTTGTACAATACTGCTAATATTTTATATCCTTAATTCACAGGTGATTAGAGGAAGAATGAACCTCAAAATACTAAAAAATGTATGGTAAATAAGAAATGTATTTCCCCTCACTACTTGTCAGTCTGTAGCATTTTCTGCGTGATCAACAAACAATCCGTCTTGTACAGGGGCGGACTGGGAAATTAAAGTGGCCCTGGAAAAAAATTAAATAAAAGTGGCCCCATTTTGTAGGCAGGTCCAAATTAACAGAAGGTGGTGCAACACAAGTAGGCGGGTCAACAAAACCATAGTGCAATATACTGTCCCAGCAGAACCAAATAACATAGTGTAGCACAATTTCCTGACCCAAAAGCTGGCCCTCTGTGGTGGCCATCAATAGCTACCATCTTCTGTCCTCCTCCTCCAGTTGTCTATGGAGCAGGGTGGGTGGGTGATGGGGGTGCGTAGGAGATGAGATGCGGGCCACAGCAGTGGAATTCTGGAGGGCATGTGTGCTCACTGGCTGGGTACATGAGTTCCTGATTCTCACAGTGTTAATTACTGTACCCAGCCAGCAGCAGAGGGGAGGACTGGGGCATCGGCCCACCGAGAAATTTCCCTGTAGAGTCTATGGCCAATCCGCCCCTGGTCTTGTACAAATTGAGCAGGCAGCACAGGTGTAAATCTCCTAAATCTCCTGTGTGATCTCTTGCATCTTTGGCCTGTGGATGACTGAGAAGGTGGAGATTAGTAAAGTTTTGAGGCTTAACAATCTTTTTGTCCAACTGCAGGCATGGCAGAGCGGGAAAGCTGATGCTCCAGCCAGTTGTTTTACATCCAGTCACAGGACAGGGAGGAGGAAAATGGTGACATAGTTGAGACAGGAAGATTACTTTTACATATTTCTCAGTTTTAATGGTAACATGAGACAAAATAGGATCAATGGAAAGGAATAGATGAAGGGGGAGGGTCTGTGCCATTTTTGTCCATTTTCTGTATTTAGTGTTCTTTTAAGTAAATGTGTACAATTATATTAGCAGTAAGTCACAAACTATGTTTCCATGAAATAAAAGGGGTTTATTTCATTTATTAAAGTAGACTCTAACAATGACTCTTTCCTTTCTATACATACTGTATACCTTTAAATAGTCTTTGAGGAAGGCAAAGTTATAAGAGAAAGGTGATTGAAATGTCATTATATTTTATAGTACCACACACACATTGCAGTAAAAATAATAAGACAACTTGGAGGATGACAGGAAAGTACACACAGACAGTAAGTTCTGGGTAGCTTATTACAACAGAGAAAGTACATCACACAACACTGCTTAGTATTTTACAAGCCGACAATATTCAACTCTGCATAGTTATACATATGCTGTGTAATAATTTATTTTATATCGCTTTCCACTAGTCACTATCTGGCCACAGGAAGCCTGACATTCATTGTAAAATGTGTTGCTGTGAAATCTATCAGAGCAGTGCTCACAAGATTGTGGTGGGTTCTGCATGCTGCCAGATAGATAGGCATAAAGCAGAGTGTGATCACTTATGTGCACAAACTCCAAAAATGCAGAAAAAATTAAAGACTAAGCATGAATGCAGAGAAGTATGGTCACGTCCACTACAACCAACACATAGGTTTCATTGAATTCCTACGGACACGTGGTAATGTGCAAGGAAGGGAATATGGTAAACAGCAGTTAAATTATGTGCAAATTACAAGGTTTAATAAATAAAATACAAAACATTAAAAGATACCCAACCAAGGAAAACAATGAGTACCCGCTCAAAAACAGATGGAGGGCCTTTCGGCAGCTATGAATGATTTTTCCGTAAATGTCATTACTAGGTGTCTTGGTTGTTGTATCTGAAACTGACGGTGAGCAAATACATTACCTTCATGTAGAAGGTAAGACTTAAGGAAAACACATACATGCTTTCTGTAAAGTACAAGAGTCTGGTGGGAAATGTCTGGAATATGTGTAAACAGTTTAAAAAGTTAACAAAGGAAAGAAATTCATCATTTTTCTTTCTAAAGTGACCACAGGGACAAAGTGAATGACTTCCTTTTTGGTGGACTCTGCTCTGCCTACTGTTTGTGTACATGTACTTTGCCTGCACTGTAGAGTGGCTACATGCTTGCAGGCATGTATGACTAAAATCATGTAAACTATAAAGACCACTGCATCCCTTTTGGTTCTTTGCTCATCCCTCTTAAAATCAATCTCCGTAAAGATTTTATAGCAATTTATGGTGTTCTGATCTACCTCAAAATTAAATGATAGCATCCCACGAGAAGTCAGAATGATGCTAAAAAATGTTCAGCGATACTTCCACACGTGCCCTAGGCTCACCAGGAAAACCTTCATGTGTTCAGTTTGACAGATCTAGATGGCGGGCATGCATATCCACTTGGTTCAGCAGCATAAAACCTGGCTCTAATGTGAATACCCTTTTATGTATCTTTCCTAAGCAGCTTCTAACTCCCCAGTTTCTAAATCTTCCTACACATTTTGCATCTGTGGATCAACATCTGGAGGTGGAGACAAAGCCTAAAAGGTGAAGTGTCTAGAGAATATCGAAAATGCCCGCCTGGGTCCTCAAGGCAGTAGGCAACATCCTCATTTTCAGCGTGCCATCTGCTCCACAGGAGAAGATACGCTTTTTCTCTCCCACTTCAATCTGCATGACACCCGCACCAATATTCCGAAATATCGACTGCTTTGCGTGCTCGTTCTTAAAAGAATGAATTAGACCATGGCCTGTTAACTTCCATACCTGTGTCAAATAAGACAAAAACAGCCATTTAGCCTAGAAGCAGTACAGTAATGAAATAGATTTTAATTAAGCTTTAAACACAATCGGACATGTATGGGGATAACTCTATGCATTACCTTCATATTTCCTTCTGCTGAGCCAGTGACAAAACATTCTTCAGAACTATCCAGGGCAAGAGCTTTCACTGCAGAGTCGTGGGCCTGGAAGGTATGAAGGATTTGCCTTTGTCTAATGTCAAAGATACAGACGTATCCTTTCCGGCCACCAGTAATCAAGAGCTGTTGTTTTGGAGCATATTGGAGAACTGTGGCACCATTATCATGGCAGTTGAAAGCTAAAAGTAAAAAGAGACAAAGTTACCACACAACTCCCTTACTAATGATATATGTACTTTATACCTGTTAATCAAGCTTCCGCTTTTACTCAGTCTAAGGCCTCATGCACATGACCGTTGTTTAGGTCCGCATCCGAGCCGCAGTATTTCACTTCAATGGGGTCGCAAAAGATGCAGACAGCACTCTGTGTGCTGTCCGCATCCGTTGCTCCATTCCGTGGTCCAAAAAAAATATAACCTGTCCTATTCTTGTCCGTTTTGGGGACGAGAAAAGGCAGTTATATTAATGGCTGTCCGTGCCATCCGAGTTTTGCGGATTCGCAATTTGCAGACCGCAAAACACACAACGGTCGTGTGTATGAGGCCTAAGGCTACTGCACAAGGGTGCAAGTTTCAAAAAGAAATTCCACACAGATTTTGTGCAGATCTCTCTGCGTTTCCGCACGTATTAATTGTAGATTTTGATTCGTTTTTGTCCCAATTTCACCCTCCGCATTGCAAAGGGTGAAATCTGCACTACGCAGAAATAACTGACATACCATAAACGTCTAAATCCGCACAGCAGATTGGTTTTCACATGCAATGAAAAAAGTAAAGTCACATGCCATTTGTCATATCTCATTCACATTGCTGCTACTGTATTACGCGAAAGTTTTTTCGCACAAAAATCTGAGCAAAAAAAAACGTGTGTAACCCACAACGTGTGTAGGTAGCCCAAATGAACATTATGTGAAGCAGCATGTATATATAGTATGTGTAAGCATATATAGGTATTGAAAAAAAGGCAAATCAATGAATGTACATTAGTATAGAATATAAGCGCTGATATAGAAGATGTCTGGTTTAACTGGCTTCTTAGTAAAACTTCGGTTAGTTTCCCTCCTGTGTCTGGCTGTCTTGGTAAGCTGTTTCAGGCAAAAGTGCTGGGAATCGGCCGGACAACAAAACGCTGCGTGCAGCCTTTCTTTCCGGCATATTTGCGAGGTAGTGCCTGGATCTCTAACGAACCCCATTATAGTCCATGGGGTTCAGCGGGAAGGCATCAGTATCTGGCAATATCGGATTCGGAGAGCTCCAGCAAGCTGTTCTATGCTGGAAGAGCCTGCCTGGAAGGTAGCTGCAGGTGTGAGACTAGCCTTCGTTAAAGGGGTTGCACCCAGTTATCCAAAGGAGTGGGGGATTATTAACCGATCCAAACACTGCGACACCCACTGATTCCAAGTATGGGGTTCCCATTTCATGTGACCTAATGGAGTGGCAGGTCGGACATACACCCTGCTGCTCCATCCATTTTCTATGGGACTGCCAGAGATACCAAAATACATGCTCGACTATTGCCAGCAGTCCCATCAAGAATGAAGTGACAGATTGCATGAGGTTGACCTACACCAGTCAGTTATCCCCTATCCTGGGGATATGCCATAAAAGGCCAGAGGGAATACCCATTTAATTGCCTTCCATCAGCTGTCCTGCAATAGCCTAAAATAAAAAATCTTAAACCCACCCCCTGTTCTCTGGGGCACTGGTCCGGTTCTCCTGCTGTTACTTTTTATGCAAAGCAGTGACAGGCTACAGTGTCAGTGACGTGCAGATTACAGAACCTCACCACTGCAACCAATCACTGACCTCAGCGTTAGAAAGCTGATGACAGTGATTGGCTGCAGTGGTCAAGTGCACTGGACGTCACCTCTGCAGCTTGTAAACGAGCAGTGGCAGGCGGACTGCACCAGCGATACAAAGAACAGCACTGGAAAAAGGGGCAAGGTGATTTTATTATTCTTGGCTATTGCATGGATAATTTTTCATTATTTTGGACAACCCTTTTTACACTCCCACAACTCTCTAGCCGGCAGCAGCTTTACCATCTGCTTATTCTGTAACATATATCCATATATTAGTGCCCTGTCCTGTAACACTTGCATATACAAAAATACTTATTTCTTACCATGAACAAGACTGTTACTTGGTGATATCAATGTGTCCCAGAGACAAACATTTCTAAAATAAAATAAAATCAAGAGTTATGGCTACATAGCAAAAAAAAAAAAAAAACAACAACAACAACAACAACAACAACGTGTGTCTGTACACAAGACTTCACTGTGCTGGCCACGCCCCCCCTTCACTGCTGTCTGCTCTCTCCCTGGATTCTTAACCCCTTCAGCTATACAGACAAGGCAGAAGGCTTTACTGAGTAGCTGCAGGCAGTGAGGAGACAAATGCTGGGCACAGGAGCTGACAGACTAGAGGAGTTCTGCACAAGAACAGGTAGGGGGAAAATCCTGTGTGTATCAGCAGTGTCATTGTACAGCTGGGACTTGTAGTCCTACACATACAACATGCTGCTGAGTCTCCCAGCAGGCAGACATGTCACTCAGGGCAGCACTTGTATCCACTCCCTTTGCAGAGCAGGGGGAGTGGAAGAGATTGCTGTTATTGTAGGTAAACAAACAGCCAAAAGACAACCAGGGAAATGAGGAAATATAATTTTTTTAACCTAAAACCTGCTTAGCTCAGTTATATATTGCTGACCATCAGATTTACAGTGCTATATATATTGTTTTCATAACTCAGACAACCCCTTTAAGGAAATAGCTGATCTCTTTGGGAACATATAACAAAAAAGCGTAAATCAATCCAATACATAAACTTTACAAATAATTTGTATATCTAGGGTTATGCAATATAAAATAAAATAAACTTATTAAAAGACTGGTACAGGGGGGTGAGGGCTTATAATCTACAAAGGAAGAGGGATGGAGACAGTAACTGGTAAAAGAGTAAAATGCAAGCAACGTAATGATATATCATACCTATTATCATTGGATTGTCCTGTTGTAGCAACCAAGCTTGACGAGGTAATAAATGCAAAGTCACTTGTGGTTTTAGTATGACACTGCCAACGCTGCAAAAATGCAATAAATAGAAAAGATATATGAAACCGGTTGTTTTGGGAGTACTGTGTATTAGTGATTGACAGATATTTCATAGGCGCTTCAAACAATCTTACACACTGTAGGCCACATGGATAACATAAGGATCAAATGTCAGGCAGCCTAAAAGACCACTTCCCTCTTTTTTATGTGAGGAATAGTTATATACATAGATAGGGATAGTGATGTACTTTTACTTAAAGGGGCTCTCCTATATTGATGAGCTATCTGATATTGATGACCTATCCTGAGGATAGGTCATCAATATAGGCGAGCCCAGAGAACCCCTTTAAAGGGAACCTGTCACCGGGATTTTGGTTATAGAGCTGAGGACATGGGTTGCTAGATGGCCACTAGCAGATCCGCAATACCCAGTCCCCATAGCTCTGTGTGCTTTTATTCTGTAAAAAACCATTAGATACATATGAAAATTAACATAAGAGTCATATCTTACTTGTGTGACCAGAGAAGAGTCATATTTTCAAGCTCTGACTCATCTCAGGGTAATTCCCATATGTATCAAATCGTTTTTTTTACACAATAAAAGCACACAGAGCTATGGGGACTGGGTATTGCGGATGTGCTAGCAGCCATCTAGCAACCCCTGTCCTCAGCTCTATACCCTTTAATAGCACGGTAATAAATAAATGAATAAGGAAGCAACACTGAAGGTAGGGCATTGCTGGATTTGAGGATATAGAATATATGGAACCATTTTCCCTTACCTAACACAGCTATAAAACGATGAAAGTGACCTTAGGTCTAGACGGGGAGTCTAGTCAGCAGGAACCAACCATTTAGAGTGGCTGGAAGGGCTTGAATAGTGACTCTATTGGAACAGCACCTTAGCTACTGTACGTTCATCAATTGCTGTACTGCTTCTGGTTCCTGCCCACGAGAGAAGAAATGTATGGCACAAGGAGCAGGAGTGAGATTAGAGGACCAGGCAAAAGTAGGATTCAAACGCCTTGACCTGTCAATCACCTAAAGAAAGGATGAGCTTGATGGACACAGCACTGAGGTGCTAGAGCCCTTGGCTTGGTGCTCCAAACAGCTAATTTGTATATTTGAACAAACTATTTTTTCCACTGAAAGCAGTAACAGATTAACAAATATGCTAGCTAGCTGTATGGAGCACAAAGGACGGGCCCTAGCACCTCACTGCACCATCTGTCTTGTCTCTGTGTCCATGATGCTCATCCTTTCTTTAGGTGACTGACAGGAGAAGGCGCCCAAATTCTGCTTTTGCCTGGCCCTCGCTCCTGCTCCGTGTGCCACAGTTTTCTTCTCTCCTGGGCAGGAACCAAAAGCAGTACAGCAGTAGATTAAAATAATTAAGGGTATTCAAGGCCTACCAGTCACTAATGAAGGGTCTGATATGTAAAAACCTGCTGACAGAATAACTTTCAAGAGAATGTGTCATTAGAAAATGAAACATATTTTAACGAATTTTTGATAATTTTAGTTTTCCACGTAATCCATATATTTAAACAAAAATTATAAAATCCTGCAGTTTTTGGAGGAGCGAGACGCTGGGCCCAGAGCGGAGCCTCGGTGCAGGAGAGGTAAGAGTAGTTTTTTTTTTTTTATTCTGATCTGAGGTCTGATACGGGTTAATAATAAAGGGCTGATCTGAGGCCTGATAGGGGTTAATAATAAAGGGCTGATTAGAGGTCAGATAGGGGTTAAAAATAAAGATCTGATTTGAGGTCTGATGGGGTTCTGACATGGAGGGCTGATATGAGGGTCTGATCTGAGAATCTGATATGAGGGTCTGATCTGAGAATCTGATATGAGGTCTGATGAAAAATATTTTTTTCTTATTTTTCTCCTCTAAAATCTGGTGTGCGAAAAATACGGTATGTCTAATAATTGGCGCCACTTCTTGGTTTATACAGATCACTTTACTGCAGTTGTATACCATTCTAATCCTGCCTGTAATGATATCACCTCTGTGTATAGATAAGACAGGATCCACCATTTACAATAGGTGATTGTCAGCGCTTATCTATTCTTCCCGTGTACAATGACCTCTGCACAGATCACAGAGCATGCCTAGAAAACTCTCCCATAGAAGTCACTGAGGTCCCCTCCTGACCATTGTGTCTATGGACCATGGGGCTGCCATAAAGCAATTTTATTAATGCTTTCTAAATGCTGTTAAGAAAAGCTCAGGCAAGATGGCCGCCCCATAATCATGTTCAGGAAATATAATACATAGATCTGCAGTCAGAAAATAAAAACAGATTACAAAAAAGGACATTTTAACTGGCAGATAAGATTTTTGGTGACGCATTTCCTTTACAAGGGGATTACTTTTTCAATACAAGTTATTCTTTGTATGGTGAAAAGTTATATTGTTTTCGAATATAAGTCCTGTTGTCTACATATTTCAAGTACAGATGTACATCTCGGTACAAGACACAGGTCAGAGAACTGACTTTAACACTCTGTCTATCACACGCCAACAATGGAGGTTTCTACTGAACGACTGCAAGTAGAGATCCTAAAAGGATCAATAGATTTTTGCATCCTAAACCTCCAACTTGCTCTACTGCTCAGAATGAGGGTACTAAACATAGGAAGGCGTCACCAGCAGCTGGCAGGACCCATTTCAGGGTGTCGGCAAGTGTATGTCAGCTAAGGCTACTTTCACACTGCCGTTCGGAGCGGGTCCGTCTGATGTTTCATCAGATGGATCCGCTCCTATAATGCAGACGTTTGCATCCGTTCAGAACGGATCCGTCTGCATTATAACTTAGAAAAATTTCTAAGTGTGAAAGTAGCCTGAACGGATCCGTCCAGACTTTACATTGAAAGTCAATGGGGGACAGATCCGCTTGAAAATTGAGCCATATAGTGTCATCTTCAAGCGGATCCGTCCCCATTGACTTACATTGTAAGTCTGGACGGATCCGCTCGCCTCCGCACGGCCAGGCGGACACCCGAACGCTGCAAGCAGCGTTCAGGTGTCCGCTCGCTGAGCGGAGCGGAGGCTGAACGCTGGCAGACTGATGCATTCTGAGCGGATCCGCCTCCACTGAGAATGCATTAGGGCCGGACGGCTGCGTTCAGGACCGCTTGTGAGCCCCTTCAAACGGAGCTCACGAGCGGACACCTGAACGCAGGTGTGAAAGTAGCCTAAGGCTACTTTCACATCTGCATTTTCCTTTCTGGTTTCTGTATCTGGCAGGGGATCTCAAAACTGGAGGAAAACGCATCTGTTTGAATAATACAACTGGCTGCATCCATTCAGAACAGATCCGATGAACATGCCAGATCCGACACTAAAACCCCTTTGTGTCTAAAAAAAAACGGATCCGGCACCATTGACTTAAATGGATCTGGCATGTTCATTTTTGATATACTACATGTTTGGCATGTAATACATGTTTATAGCATGTTCAGTTTCCCATGCCACACACAAAAATCGCTGATTGCAGCGGTTTTGTGTCCGGCGTGGGAGCGCAACAAACCGGAACCGAATGCATCCTGGTGCACTCTGTTCTGGTTTGTTCAGTTTTGTCCCAGTTGACAATGAATGGGGACAAAACTGAAGCGTTTCTCTGCCGGAACTCAATACCGGTAAGGAAAAAGCAGATGTGAAAGTAGCCTAATCCCCGATAAATGCCCTCACCCCCGTCTTGATGTCACAATGCAGAGACACAAAAGAGCAGTAGAAAAAGAGATGCTCCAACGATGGCAAACAGAAAAAGATAATAGCCATTACTTAATAACAATACTAGAATGGGTTTTAGTTAAGCAAAACAAAACAAAAAAAACGCCAGAGTGCTTCAGTAGATGGAATAAATAATGTAGATACATTTTACTGGGTTCATGACTGGATAGAGGATATTTTTTTTCTAGCCTAATGGATGCAGCTGATATATAATAAGTCTGCTGTGCTTCTGCTGTATAGAACAGAGCATCGTGTTATTGTGGTTGCCAAAGTGCAAAGGAAACCACTTAAAGTGAAAAAACACCAACGAATCACATATACTGTTTTCTATATGTGCACCCTATAACACAATGTGAAAAGCAAGCTCCTTCTAAGTTTCTCTGCACATATTGGTTAAATCAGTCTGTTAACAAGATGTAACACTCTGCAATCAGGAAGCTTTACAGGTGAAACAAATAAAATAAAATCAGAAATGGGCGATTATTCAGAGTTTTATGGAAAAGGGTGACAAGTCCACAGAATATACAAATGGCTTCACTAAAATAGCAACAGTGTCATTTTAAGGTTTGCTGGAAGCATATGATTAAATTAAATTCTACATCTTCAATGTGAATACATATTTGAACGGGTTATAATGAAAAAGTTTAATTCAGTTATCGCTCTGATTGCAGCTGTAAACATAAAAATGACCTTCAGGGAGGAAATCTTCCTTTTCTGACTATACTGCTGTACTAAGTGGGCTGCTGAATAAGTGGAGTTAAAGAACCGGAGTTCTGGTGCGGAGTGTGATTTCGTGGGAGTGATTGCAGGTGGCTGAGTGAGGTGTGAAGCGGAGGTCCCTGAGAGTTAAGTACTTGTATTTTGGTACTGCCATTTTTTTTCTCTGCTCGGTTAAGGGGAGTGGCGTGTGCTTCCAGGTGCTATTTATTGCACCACTGAACTCTTCCAGAGCTTGCTGTACTAAGTGGGCTGCTGAGCAAGAAACTAAGGTTTGATAGATTTTCCTTGTGTGTTGTTGGCTTGATTCTAGCTAGTCCCCCAACTGCAGCAGACAGGGTCTAATTCTAACTCATATGTACCGTTTTCCTTCTTTACTGTTCATCCCTATTTAAACATGTGCTCCATGGACAATGCTACTAAGGCCGAATGCACACGGCCGTGTTCCGCAGCCGAGAGCGGTCCGTGGTATGCCGGGCTGGATTCCTGTTCAGAGCAGGAGCGCACGGCGTCATTGGTTGCTATGACGCCGTGCGCTTCATGCCGCCGCTGCTGTACAGTAATACACTCGTATAGATCATACGAGTGTATTACTATAGTGCAGGAATCCAGCCCGGCATACCACGGACCACTCTCGGCCGCGGAACACGGCCGTGTGCATTCGGCCTAAGTGTGTGTCCTGTGCAATGTACAGTTTTGAGAATGACACAAATATTAGTTTTCACAGAGTTTGCTGCTAAACTGCTTTTAGATCTTTGTTTCAGTTGTTTCTGTGATGTAGTGAAATATAATTACACGCACTTCATATGTTTCAAAGGCTTTTATCGACAATTACTTGACATTTATGCAAAGAGTCAGTATTTGCAGTGTTGGCCCTTCTTTTTCAGGACCTCTGCAATTCGACTGGGCATGCTCTCAATCAACTTCTGGGCCAATTCCTGACTGATAGCAACCCATTCTTTCATAATCACTTCTTGGAGTTTGTCAGAATTAGTGGGTTTTTGTTTGTCCACCCGCCTCTTGAGGATTGACCACAAGTTCTCAATGGGATTAAGATCTGGTGAGTTTCCAGGTCATGGATCCAAAATGTCAACGTTTTGGTCCCCAAGCTACTTAGTTATCACTTTTGCCTTATGGCACGGTGCTCCATCGTGCTGGAAAATGCATTGTTCTTCACCAAACTGTTGTTGGAAGAAGTTGGAAGGGTGTTTTGGTACCATTCTTTATTCATGGCTGTGTTTTTGGGCAAAATTGTGAGTGAGCCCACTCCCTTGGATGAAAAGCAACCCCACACATGAATGGTCTCAGGATGCTTTACTGTTGGCATGACACAGGACTGATGGTAGCACTCACCTTTTCTTCTCCGGGCAAGCCTTTTTCCAGATGCCCCAAACAATCGGAAAGAGGCTTCATCGGAGAATATGACTTTGCCCCAGTCCTCAGCAGTCCATTCACCATACTTTCTGCAGAAGATCAATCTGTCCCTGAAGTTTTTTTTGGAGAGAAGTGGTTTCTTTGCTGCCCTTCTTGACACCAGGCCATCTTCCAAAAGTCTTCGCCTCACTGTGCGTTCAGATGCGCTCACACCTGCCTGCTGCCATTCCTGAGCAAGCTCTTGCCTGGTGGCACTCCGATCCCGCAGCTGAATCCTCTTTAGGAGACGATCCTGGCGCTTGCTGGACTTTCTTGTACGCCCTGAAGCCTTCTTAAAAAGAATTGAACCTCTTTCCTTGAAGTTCTTGATGATCCTATAAATTGTTGATTGAGGTGCAATCTTAGTAGCCACAATATCCTTGCCTGTGAAGCCATTTTTATGCACCGTAATCATGGCTGCACGCGTTTCTTTGCAGGTCACCATGGTTAACAATGGAAGAACAATGATTTCAAGCATCACCCTCCTTTTAACATGTCAAGTCTGCCATTTTAACCCAATCAGCCTGACATAATGATCTCCAGCCTTGTGCTCGTCAACATTCTCACCTGAGTTAACAAGACGATTACTGAAATGATCTCAGCAGGTCCTTTAATGACAGCAATGAAATGCAGTGGAAAGGTTTTTTTTGGGATTAAGTTAATTTTCATGGCAAAGAAGGACTATGCAATTCATCTGATCACTCTTCATAACATTCTGGAGTATATGCAAATTGCTATTATAAAAACTTAAGCAGCAACTTTTCCAATTTCCAATATTTATGTAATTCTCAAAACTTTTGGCCACGACTGTATGCGTGCCTTGTGATTACATTTGCACTAGATGCAATCGTGTTGCATATTTGGAAGCCCAAATCTTGGATCTGAATAGGCAGCTTGAAACACTTAGGGGCATTGCAGACCTGGAGAGAGGCTTAGACCTCACTCTGCAGGCACTGACTGGGGTCAGTGAAATGGAGGTGGGAGGAGGAGGACAAGATCAGGACTATCAGGTCAGCAGTTGCGTTAATATAGGAAGAAGGGGTAGAGGGAAAAGTGCCAGGGAGGCTAGTCCTGAGCTGGAACGCCCTAGTAAATATGCCTGTTTGGCTGATATTAGGGATGAAAGCCCAGGGCCAGCAACACTGCAGCAGGGCGTTTCTCCTAGCAACCAGGAGGATGACCGCTGCAGGAAGGATGGGAAAAGGAGTGCAGCAAAGGTTAGACAGATGCTGGTGGTAGGGGACTCTATTATTAGGAGACCGAGACCGTGAATGCCGAACAGTGTGTTGTCTTCCGGGTGCTTGGGTTCGACATATTGAACAGATTGACAGATTGCTGGGTGGGGCTGGGGAAGCCCCGGCGGTCATGGTACACATTGGCACCAATGACAAAGTCAGGGGGAGATGGAAGGTCCTTAAAAATGATTTTAGGGAACTAGGAGAGAAGCTCAAGTCCAGGACCTCCAAGGTAGTGTTTTCAGAAATACTACCAGTACCACGAGCGTCACTAGAGAGACAACGGGAGCTTAGGGAGGTAAATAAGTAGCTCAGAAGCTGGTGCAGGAAGGAAGGGTTTGGGTTCATGGAGAACTGGGCTGACTTCTGTCGGTTACAGGCTCTACAGTAGGGACGGGCTGCACCATAATGGGGAGGGTGCAACTGCCCTGGGGGAAAAATGGTTAGATGGCTGGGGGAGCTTTCAAACTAGGACCTGGGGGGAGGGTCATACTAATAAGGGGGTAGATAGTGTAGATAGAGAAAGGGATATAGAAGTGTGCTGTTATGTTTAAAACTTCACTTTTATTTGGGTATATTTATTAAAACTTTTTTTATTAACAACAAATACTGCGACGACTAAAATTCCCGGTGGTTGCAGATTATCTCCTTCACTTAGCAGGTTCCTGCTGTTTGTGATCCTTCACAGCAGCGTAACTTCAGGCTTAAGTACTCCGGCTGACAGTTATCTATATTGCTATACTAGCTGTAAATTTACTCCTCTTGAGGAGTTCCCCATCTGCTGGCCACTGCTACTAAAACACACACACATATATATAAATCCTGCCTCCAGACATGTTTCGCTGGACACCCAGCGTCTTCAGGGGATCGTGCAGGTATGTGTGTTGGGGGCGGAGACCATCCTTTAAGGGTTCGGTGTCACATGACCTTCCTTTAATGGCCAATCATGTTCCCTTTATATCCATCCCTCTGTCATTATGTACATCTCCTTTCTTAGTCGTTGCAGTATTTGTTGTTAAGAAAAAAGTTTTAATAAATATACCCAAATAAAAAGTTTAAAACATGAAGACAGGTCCTAAGGACCATTTTTTGTGGCACTATTGAAGTAATCGTCGTACATGTGCCGAGAGGTCCCATGATTCTGTAATAGTGGGGATTTAGTGTGGGCTGGGGTTAGCGAGGAAAGTAGGGAGAAGACTGGGCATAACAATACACTTATGAAAAATAGAACTGCTGGTAACAAAAACCTGTTACATACAAACATCAACCAAGGTAACCCAAAAATCCTGAATATTCACTTTATAGGTAATAGTAATTTATAATGTATTCTCACAAATGCCAGAAGTCTAGCTAGCAAAATGGGGGAGCTGGAGGTTATGGTACTAGAAGAACACATAGATATAGTTGGTGTGGCTGAGACATGGTTGGATTCTTCGCATGACTGGGCTGTAAATATTAAGGGTTTTACACTATTTAGGAAAGATAGGGTCAATAGAAAAGGAGGTGGCGTGTGCCTGTATGTGAGGAGTGATCTGAAGACAAGTGTGAAAGAGGCAATTGTGGGTGAGGATGTGGAAACATGGGTGGAAGTTCAAAAGGATATAAACACTGAAAAAATAATATTCAATATAAAATGATACCGCGCACGAGGATTGTACCTGGTATCATTTATATTGCATGTTAGTTAGTTAATTGAGCAGCAGTGTTGCGGTCCTGCTGTGATACCGCGGCCTAATTTAGTGAGGCACAAAGCTAAGCGCTATTGAAGCAATTGATCACGGCACTGAACAAATAATACTTGGTGTAATCTATAGACCCCCTAACATCACAGAAGAGATAGAAACACAACTGTATAACCAAATAGAGCGGGCTGCACTAGCTGGTACAGTGGTCATAATGGGAGATTTTAACTTCCCAGACATTGACTGGGGTCATGATTCTGCCTCAACCGCAAAGGGGAGAAGATTCCTCAACTTGCTGCAGGACCACTTCATGGGCCAGTTTGTAGAAGCTCCCACTAGGGCCGATGCTCTGCTGGATCTGGTAATCTCTAATGATTCAGAGCTTGTTGGAAATGTTACTGTTAGAGAAAAACTAGGTAATAGTGACCACAATATAATTATATTCCCCCTAAACTATAAGAAGCAAACTCTGTCAGGCAGAGCAGACACTGAATTTCAAAAAGGCTAAGGCTACTTTCACACTAGCGTTCGGGGCTCCGCTTGTGAGCTCCGTTTGAAGGCTCTCACAAGCGGCCCCGAACGCATCCGTCCAGCTACCAATGCATTCTGAGTGGAGGCGGATCCGCTCAGAATGCATCAGTCTGGCAGCGTTCAGCCTCCGCTCGGCTCAGCAAGCAGACACCTGAACGCAGCTTGCAGCGTTCGGGTGTCCGCCTGGCCGTGCGGAGGCAAACGGATCCGTCCAGACTTACAATGTAAGTCAATGGGGACGGATCTGTTTGAATTTGACACTATATGGCTCAATTTTCAAACGGATCCGTCCCCCATTGACTTTCAATGTAAAGTCTGGACGGATCCGTCTGAAGCTACTTTCACACTTAGAATTTTTTCTACAATATAATGCAAACGGATCCCAAGTCTGCATTATATGAGCGGATCCGCTCTGAACGCAAGTGTGAAAGTAGCCTAATTTCCCTGGGTTGAGGGCAGCATTTCAGGGCATAGACTGGGAGCAGCTACTGTCACAAGAATAGGACATGTTCTATTTTTTTCAGGAACGAAATTGCGTATCCCGAAAAACGGATCCCGAAAAAACGGATGCGGATCCCGAAAATGCGGATCCAGGAAATGTGGATTTGCATCCGTTCCAGCCCCATTGAAAGTGAATGGGTCCGCAAATTGCGGAACGAATGCGGATCCAAATTACAGACGTGTGAATGGACCCTAATACTGAGGATAAACGGGAGAGCTTTAAATCCAAATTGAGTAACTGCACTAAAAAATGTATTCCTTTAGGTAACAAGTATAAATGGCTAAAATTAAACCCCCCATGGCTTACAGCTACTGTAAAAAGGGCAATAAAAGACAAAAAAGGACATTTAAAAAATACAAATCTGAGGGGTCAGCTTGAGCGTTTGAAGATTACAAAGGGCTTAATAAAATCTGTAAAAAGGAGATAAAATTTGCAAAAATACATATGAACAGCAGGTAGCAAAAGAGCAAAACAAATCCCCAAAAATTATTTAAATATATAAATTGTAAAAAACCTAGGTCTGAGCAGGTAGGTCCACTAAATAATAGTAAAGGGGGGGTAGTCACTGAAGATAAGGAAAAGGCAGAGTTACTAAATGTTTTTTTTAGCTCTGTATATACAAAAGAAGAGAAAGGAGCAGATATCTGTGGTGCCGGGGCTGTTAGTACATACAGTAATATACTCAATTGGCTGACTGTAGATATGGTCCAAGATAAGTTAAATAAGGTAAACGTGAACAAGGGTCCAGATAGATTACACCCAAGAGTGCTTAAAGAACTCAGTTCAGTCATTGCTGTTCCCCTGTTTATAATTTTTAAAGATTCTCTAGGTACTGGTACAGTGCGAAGTGATTGGTGCAAGGCAAACGTGGTGCCCATATTCAAAAAAGGATCAAGGTCCTTCACAGGTAATTATAGACCAGTTAGTTTAAAGACGACCGTTCACCGGATTTTATTAATTGAGATAAGTACCTGTACTTCCGAGGTATCCCCCGCTGATGCTGCCACCTTGCCTGTTTTGTTAAAATAGCGCTCCTACGCCGCACTGTGCCCCCCGGTATTTTCCCCGCTCAGTATGCAAATACTGAGCATCGGAGCAATGGGGAGGAGACGCAGACTTTCTCTGTGGGTGTCTCCTTCTCCCCTGGCTGTAGCGCTGTCCAATCGCAGCGCAGAGCGTCACAGCCAGGGAGAAAAAAAACCCATTCTTTGGCTGTGATGCTCTCTGATGCGATTGGACAGCGCTACAGCCAGGGGACAAGGAGACACCCACAGAGAAAGTCTGCGTCTCCTCCCCATTGCTCCGATGCTCAGTATTTACATACTGAGCGGGGAAAATACCGGGGGGCACAGTGCGGCGTAGGAGCGCTATTTTAACAAAACAGGCAAGGTGGCAGCATCAGCGGGGGATACCCCGCAAGTACAGGTACTTATTATCTCTATCAATAAAATCCGGTGAAAGGTCCTCTTTAACTTCTGTTGAGGGAAAAATGTTTGATGGACTCTTAAAAGGGAATCTGTCACCTGGTTCGAGCATATTAATTGTGTTACTACTGCCATGTACAATAAAATACCTTATTTCTTGCTGTAGTCTTAATTTTTTGTTTCATGGTTTCATCAGCGATAAAATCCACTTTTTATGTTATGCAAATGAGTGTCCAAGGTGCCCAGAGGGGCGTTATTATCCTTCTCTGGAGCCCAGTAACTCCCCCGTACAGTGCCCAGCCCGCCTTCCTTTAGAGCCCAAGCACGCCTCTTCCAGCATAAGTAACTGCCCACACCCGAACTCTTTGCTGCCCCCTCCCTCCGCTCAGTGAATTCTTCCGGAGGCGCAGTACCGTGGACTGCCTGCGCAATGTAGAAGCTCCTGAGGGCAACAGCTTCAAATGTGTCACTGGGCATGCGCCGAGCCCAGTGACAAATTTAAAGCTATTGCCCTCAGTAGCTTCTACATTGTGCAGGCAGTCCACAGTACTGCGCCTGCGTGAGATTTCACATAGTGGAGGGAGGCGGCAGCAAAGAGTTCGGGTGTGGGCAGTTACTTATGCTGCAAGAGGCGTGCTTGGGCTCTAAAGGAAGGCGGGCTGGGCACTGTACGGGGGAGTTACTGGGCTCCAGAGAAGGATAATAACGCCCCTCTGGGCACCTTGGACACATTTGCTTAACATAAAAATTGGATTTTTTGTACTCACCGTAAAATCCTTTTCTCGTAGTAGGCATTGGGGGACACAGCACCATGGGTATATGTCCAACTACCACTAGGAGGCGACACTAGACATAAAAAGCGTTGTCTCCTCACCGTTGGGCTATACCCTCTCCACAGGCACGAGGCTATTCAGTTTGTACCAAAAGCAGTAGGAGAGAAGAAAGGCAAGGAACCAACAACTCCCGTACCGGGAAAGATCAAGAGACCAGCCCGGAGAAGCGGAAGTAAAAAAAAAACATAGGGTGGGATCTGTGTCCCCCAATGCCTACTACGAGAAAAGGATTTTACGGTGAGTACAAAAAAATCAAATTTTCTCGTGCATGGCATTGGGGGACACAGCACCATGTGACGTCCCAAAGCAGTCCCCGAGGGTGGGAAAAGGACAGCCATGCCACCGGTTGGGCATACAGGTGCAGGAGAACTATGTGACCCAACAGGAGAAATGCACGGAACAGGCAAGAAGCCTCATAACAAGGGAGAAACCCCAAGGAAGCAGCAGCGAAGACTGCCAGCACCCCAGGACAAAAGCCTGGGAGAAGGTCCCAAATGCAAGAAGAAGGCAAAAGGGAAACACCCAGCTCATCCAAAGGCTGGAGAGAAAGTAGGACAGCATCGCGTATTGGAGCTACCTAACATTCTAATTGACTCAGGCAAAAGCACAAACACCCTGTGGCCAACCCCTGACAGGCCAGGGGAACAAGGAAACATGGAATCACTGAAGGCCAAACGAGTGAGGGAAGCCATAGCAAGGCTCCCATGAGAAGTGAGCAGGTCTCCCCTCAGCACAAAAAAGATGATGAAGATAAGCGCCCCATTGAAAGGAGAAAACCCCAAAGACGCTAAGGGAAAGCGCTAACCCTTGGAAAGGGAGGGGGTTGTAAGAAAATGCCAGGAAAAGAGAAAAGATAAGACCGGCATCACAAAATCAGGAGACGAGGAACGAGCCCCTGAAAAAAAAATATCGCTGAGAAGAGCAAGACCGGAGAAACCCTGGCCAAACGAAGTATCAGGAAAAAAAGGGGAACGGATGCAGGCCCCGGGAATCTCAGCAGGGACACACTGGAGTGAGCGAAGCCATAGAAAGGCTCACAATGAAGTGAGCAGGACTCCCCCCACCGCAAAGCAGGTGATGAAGTTAAGCGCCCTATTGAAAGGTGAAAACCCCAAAGGCGCTAAGGGAAGCCGCCAACCCTTGGGAAGGGAGGAGGTTGCAAGTAAAGGCCAGGAAAAAAGAAAAGATAAGATAAGACCTGCATCCCAAAACCCAAATGAAGTATCAGGGAGATGCAGGCCCAGGAAATCCCAGCAGGGACACACTGGACTGAGAGACATGGGAGGAGAAGGGGAGTACTCCCAACAATCTAAGGAGGAAGGTTCCACAAACAGGAGGAAGTCCCTCCCGAAGGAGACCATAAGGTGGAAATGCAAACCGTAGCACTAAACCACTCAACACCAGGTACTTGATGTGGGAGGATGGGAAGATAGACACAAATCCCAAGAGGTCCACAAGGCTATTGGAACCCACAAGGGGAACAATCAACCCCCAAACAACGATTATCATACAGAATCTGCGTGGTCACATGAACGGGGACAGGGACTCCAGAAAGGAGTACCCGGTATGGGCTCACAAGGAACCAGGAACGAAACCACCAGAGGACAACAAAAGCCAAAATATCCAAGAAAAAATGAAAAGAACCACCATATGGGAAGGGATTGGTCATGGACAACTAGCCATTCTAAGAATAGTGGCTAGCAATCTGCATACATTGTCCCGGGGAGGGAAAGTACAGCGGCTTGGGTTGTACCACTAAATCGACAGACACCCAGACGCATAAGGAATGGCGAAGTCGCTATGAAGAAACTGGGTGTGACTACACAAAATGTAGAAACCAGCTGCGACCAACATACAGAAGACTCCCCGGGGGAGAAAGTACCTGACAGGCGCAGACAATAGCAAGGTCCAAGGGAACTGCCCTCTGTCATATAGTACAACTAAGCAGAGAATATAAGGGAACACCCGGACCCAGAAGGAACTACGGAACCCTGTCCGATGCCAGAGCAATCAGCAGAAATTTCGACCTACCAGGCAGGTGTGTGGCGCTCAGTGGTTCTGTCCCTGACTCATGAGGAAGGACGTCCAGCGAGGAAAAAACACTGACCCCAGAATGATTCCGTGTGGCGGAGGACATCAAGTGATGGCCGAAAACTGCTGCAGCGGCCGGAGCTCACCAAGCTACGTACCCCAACAAGGAAAAAGATCCAGTGGAGATCACTGTACTCCACCAGGAATGGTCCGCCCTGTAACAGAAAACAACGCGTGTAATCCTTTATAATATGGGGTAACGCGGAGTGCCGCCGACAGTAGTACTTTATAGGGATGGCAAGAGCAACCCTAGCACAAAAGCCAAAAACCACCTGGCCATGGTGTAGGGAGCGTGGTTGTATGTGGACCACCCACCAGATCAGAACAGATCAGCCATATACTGGGTACACCAGAAGTAGCAGTAGACCGACAAGGTGGAGGTGGGGGTTGGGCTGGCCCACCCCTGCCAGATATGGTTACCATGCACATGCAGAACCAGGAAGGCCTGTTGTGGACAGTGCCCTGAGAAAGTACAAGAAGGCCATAGAGAACGACAGTAACGGAGTGGCAGATGTATGTAAGAACCAAAAAGAGAAGTAACCACGTCCGCAGCATAGAATGGAGTCTGGGGAAGGAAGCACCCAGTAATACAGAAACTGTATGGGCCACAGTTTGCACCATAGGGAACTAAAAATACACGCCTAAAACCGAGGTAAAGTGGCTGCATGTTGCACACTAAGGAGAGTGGAAACAAAGCCACAGCATCCGGGAATGCGACCGCATTTGGAGGGTACAGGTCCTCAACCTGTTAAAGTAGAAATACGGCTGTGTAGTGTATAGATTTGACCAGACAGGTGCAATGGGTGCAGCATCTGGAGATGGTAGAGGTACTAGATTTAAGATTAGAGCGATGTGGCCGCATGGTGCACCCTAGGACCAGAGAAGTGCAGCGGCTACCGCGTTAGCAATGGTACCTATATTCCGCTCGGTAGGGGGAAAATAGGGCCGCACGGTACCACAAAGAACGACAGGAGCACACCACAATTAAGTAAGTGCAATGGCAACTGAAGGAGGCCCTCTATTTCACCAGAAGGAAACAGGGCCGCATAGTACACCATAAAGCCAGACAGGTGTAACGGCTGCAGCATCGAGACGGTGCAGGAATCTACCTAAGAAGGGAGTAAGATGGCTGTTTGGTGCACACTAAGATGAGGTAGGTGCAGTGGCCACGGCAATACAAGGTGGCCCCAATATATTGTCCAGTAAGGGAGAAATAGTGCCGCAAGGTACGCCATAAGGCCAGATAGGAGGTAGTGAAGGTACTCTACCTATGAAGGGAGCAAGGTGGCAGCTTGGTGCCCACTAGAACCAAACAGAGGCAATTGCAACAGCGATTGAGAGACCTCTATATCTCGCCCGGAAGGGAGAAAAAGTGCTGCAGGGAACACAATAGAGCCCGCCAGGGATATTGGATACAGTATCAGGAGATGGTGTAGGTACTCTACCTATGAAGGGAGCAAGGTGGCTGGAAAAAGACAGGTGCAATTGCTGCGGCAATTGAAGGCGGCCTGTAAATCTCACCCGGTAGGGGGAAATAGTGCCACATGGAACACCATAGAGCCAGCCAGGGGTAATGGCTACAGCATCTGGAGTAGGTGTAGGAACTCTACCTAAGAAAGTAACAAGGCGGCTGGAAACAGACAGATGTAATCGCCACGGCAATAAAAGCAGGCCTGTATTCACAGATACAGGCTACTAGAAAAGAACCTTTAGACGCCGAGAAGGGTTACCAACCCTACAAGAGGCGTTTGCCTGAATTATCAGCTTGCCTGGAACATAGCCCCTGGATAGGGGAACCAGGAAGGACTGTCGTGTACAGCCTACGAGGGCGTACGTACCAGAGACACCGCGTAGGTGTCCCAGTTGCTAAGCACGGAGACGGTTGCCCTACCTGTGCGGTAATTACCTGTGCAGGCATGAGAGCGCCATCCGAAAGTCCACTAGAGGGGCACCAAACCCGGGTAGGGTAGGTACCACCGTGCACGTTTGTCTTGACCTCACAGAGAGATCCTGCATGGTGGAAGACCGCCTGATGCTCTGTTCCGAGGGAATCGGTGCAGAGGTGTCCCCAGAGGCAACTGACAGAAAAGGCTTCGTCACCAGCCTCAGGCCTGTCCTGGGGCGACCCAGGGATGCCGAGGAGGGGTGGAAGCTAGTCAAGACCACCCGAGGTTGGTCCGTGGGCTACTCCTTGCGTGACCCTGTTTCTGAGCGTGAGCCTGGGGGGGAGGGGGGGAGAGGAGACCGCAATTTTTAGGTAGCGCTCCAGCGACTCCGCCGGGGATTTGGCGAGTCAGGCAAGGTTCCCATGGTCGACAGGGAGGGAGCCCATTCAGGGGGGACCTACACAAAAGGGTGGAAAGGGGGGGGGGGGGGGGGGAGCAGACTACATGGAAACCTCCGTAGACAATGGACGCACGTGAAATACGTGGCGATCCGATAGGGAGGCTGGGAGAGGAAGCCCTCATAGAGCAGCAGGGCTGACCTAACTGTCCCCGGAGCCACTGTTCCCAAGAGGTGCTGCAGCAGCTATATATCAGATGGCAGGACTGCAGGAAAATGCGGCAATTGAGAGGAGGGGGGGAGAGCCTACAGAGCAATTCAGCCAGAGGCTGCCTACCAGACCCCAGGAGCTGTGCAGCGCGCCCCATGCAGGAGAAGATGGCGACCCGGTGTAGAAAAAGAAGTTGACAGCCGGAGGAAAAACCGCCCCTCTGACAGAGCATGGAACCTGGAGCTGGATTGGGCAAACAGGAGAGGCCCCACGGAGGGAGGGTGAATGGAAAAGCCCGGGAAGCCAGGAGTGGGTGGAGAGAAGGCTCCGCCCCACGTGACCTGCGGCCTAGTCGGCCGAAAAGCCGGGGCCTAGATTAGGAACATGCAGCCGGAAACCGACGCCCGCGAAGGCGTCCGGAAGCAACCGCCGCGCGGGAGGAACACGGCGCCGAGGGGAATTGCAGGAAAAACACCCGAAAATTACCCCCATTAATGCGGGAACGCTGCGACTTCCAGGTAGAAGCGCCGGACCCAGAGGAGACATGGGCCTCCCTGCAGGTACCCTGGCCCCAAAATAACCCCCTTCATGGGGATGAGGGAAATAAAGTGGGTGGACCACCCAGCAAAGTGCCTGAGACCCTAAGAGGTTATGGGAGAGGATGGGGGGGGGGGGGGGGGGGGAGGAAGGAGGGAGAAGGGGACTACAGGGCCCCCGCAATGGATCCGGATCCCTACTTACCTTCCGATGTCTTCAGGCGTCCCCTCGGCGGACTCAACACAGGTGCCGTGGGTCTACCGGAATTCCGCTGCGGAAGCCGTTTCCAGTGGGGACTGGGTGGCTGCCAGGTACCCGAGTTCGCGCCCGCAGGGGGGCAACTAAAGTGGAACACGATGGAGCCACCCCTGCAGCAGGCCGGAACCTGCAGAGAAGAAAAAATGATTGAAGAAAAAAAATAAAATAAAAAAGTAGCAGGATGACCTGCACAAAAAAGCAGGTCAGGTCTGCCTCCTATGGACACTAGAACAAGACTGAATAGCCTCGTGCCTGTGGAGAGGGTACAGCCCAACGGGGAGGAGCCAACACTTTTTATGTCTAGTGTCGCCTCCTAGTGGTAGTTGAACATATACCCATGGTGCTGTGTTCCCCAATGCCATGCACAAGAAAAGTGGATTTTATCGCTGATGAAACCATGAAACAAAAAATGAAGACTACAGCAAGAAATAAGGTATTTTATTGTACATGGCAGTAGTAACACCTTAATATGCTCAAAACCGGTGACCGATTCCCTTTAAGGGGCTATATATAGGAGTATGTGACTGTAAATAATATTATAAGTGATAACCAACATGGGTTTACCAAGGACAGAAGTTGTCAGACTAAACTGATTTGTTTTTGTGAGGAGGTGAGTAGTAGCCTGGACAGAGGGGCGGCTGTGGCTGTAGTGTTTCTGGATTTTGCAAAGACTTTTGATACTGTCCCTCATAGACATTTAGTAGGTAAAGTAAGGTCTATAGGCTTGGAAAGTAGAGTTTGTAATTGGATTGAAAACTGGCTGAAGGACCGTGTCCAGAGAGTTGTGGTCAATGATTCCTATTCAGAATGGTCCCGGGATATAAGTGGTGTACCCCAAGGTTCAGTGCTGGGCCCTATATTTTATTTATTTATTAAAGGGATTCTGTCACCAAGTTTTAGGTTATAGAGATACGGACATGCACGGCTAGATCGCCGCTAGCATGTCCACAATATACCGGTCCTATAGGGCTCTGTGCTTTTATTTTCTTTAAAAAAGGATTTTAGAGATATGTCAATTAGTCTTGTAAGGTGACCAAGGGGCTGTACGAACCTTCCTGGTGCCCAGCCACGCCCGCCTGTGAAGGAGCCCAGCACCGCCTATGTCCTCCAAATCTCTTCCTTTCGTCATCGATAGATAGCCGTAATCTCGCAATGCGCGAGCTCGCGCATGCGCAGTTCCTTCCCTGAGGCTGATGCCAGCATAGGGAAGGAACACTATATCGGCACTGCGCATGCGCGAGCTCGCGCATAGCGAGATTACGGCTATCTAACGGTGACGAAAGGAGGAGATTCGGAGGACATAGGCGGTGCTGGGCACCAGGAAGGTTCGTAAAGCCCCTTGGTCACCTTACAAGACTAATTTCCATATCTCTAAAATCCTTTTTTAAAGAAAATAAAAGCACACAGCCCTATAGGACAGATATATTGCGGACATGCTAGCGGCGATCTAGCCGTGCATGTCCGCAGCTCTATAACCTAAAACTTGGTAACAGAATCCCTTTAATGATATCGAGGACAAGATTAATAGCACCATTTCTATTTTTGCAGATGATACTATTGTAGATGCTATTTAGAACTGTACAGCCTATGGAAGATGTCCATAAACTACAAACTGACTTAAACACTCTGAGTGATTGGGCATCAACTTGGCAAATGAGGTTCAATGTGGACAAATGTAAAGTTATGCATCTTGGTAGTAATAATCTCCATGCTTCATATGTCCTAGGGGAAGTAACACTGGGAGAGTCACTTATAGAGAAAGATTTGGGTGTCCTTGTAGATGGTAGATTAAATTATAGTATACAATGTCAATCAGCTGCTTCTAAGGCCACCAGGATATTGTCATGGATTAAACGAGGCATGGAGTCGTGGGGCAGGGATGTAATATTACCACTTTACAAAGCGTTGGTGCGGCCTCATCTGGAATATGCAGTTCAGTTCTGGGCACCAGTCCATAGAAAGGACGCACTGCAGCTGGAAAAAGTACAGAGGAGAGCGACTAAACTGATAAGGGGCATGGAGGGTCTTAGTTACGAAGAAAGATTAAAAGAATTGAATTTATTTAGTCTTGAGAAGAGACGTCTAAGGGGGGACATGATTAACCTATACAAATATATAAATGGGCCATACAAAAAATACAGTGAAAAACTGTTCCATGTAAAATGCCCTCAAAAGACAAGGGGGCACTGCCTCCGACTGGAGAAGAAAAAGTTCAGTCTCCGGAAGAGTCAAAGCTTCTTTACTGTAAGAACTGTGAATCTGTGGAATAGACTTCCTCAGGACGTGGTCACAGCAGGAACAGTGGACAGTTTTATAAAGGGTTTCGATGAATTCTTGAAAGCAAATGACATTAATGCTTATGAAAACGTGTAGAAATCTGAGTCTCACTTCCTTCTGGGATTCGCCTCCTCACCTATCCCTTGGTTGAACTTGATGGACTTATGTCCTTTTTCAACTGTATTAACTATGTACAATAACTATGTAACCTTAGCCATTTCTAGATATAAGGCCATGGAC
This sequence comes from Bufo bufo, assembly GCF_905171765.1. NCBI lineage: Eukaryota > Metazoa > Chordata > Amphibia > Anura > Bufonidae > Bufo > Bufo bufo. The sequence continues at coordinate 655,507,362 of NC_053389.1, forward strand.
ATTACCAGAATTAACTGCAATTGAAGATGAAACGCAGCTCACATTGGTGCTGAAAGTCATGAATAAAATAAAGGACACAAGTTGCTGATATTTTTTTAAATTAATGTAAAAAAAAAAAAAAAAAATTAATTTTGGCGAGCAGCAGTTTCATCGTCAAGTGTAACCTTGACATTGTCTTGATGACAGACAGGCTGATAAAGTAGATAAAAATGCATATCAAATGTCCCATTTGTCTTACATTTGTAGACTACACAAGCTCACTACCATAAACCATATGACCAGGAGGGACTCTACAAGACATACCTCAACTCAAAGACAGTTACTCTTCTCATCACAAAACTGGCCCATTTTACCAAGGTAATGTACTAGCATACTGAAATTTAAAGGTGTTTTCCAAGAGTTTTATACTGATGACCTGTCCTCAGGAGAGGTCATCAGTATCTGATTGGTGGGGGTTTGATATCCAGGAACCCCGCCAATCAGCTGAGAAGACACTGGAGTTTGCAGTACCACGGTGGTCTTCTCTCAGCTTTCCCTGGGCCAGTGACGACACACTCATTGGTCAAGTGGCCTAGGAGAAGCTCAGCTCCATAGAAGTGAATGGGGCTGAGCATGATAACAAGCACAGCCGTTATACAATGTACGGCACTGTGCTTGGTGAGCACAGAGAAGGCCGGTGCCTTCTTAAACAACTGATCATCGGGTCTTTTACACGTAAATATGGCCAAGTCTTCTGTCTGACCTTTCCATGATAGGAGACAGAATTCTGAAACATAACCAATCACCACATGGCTCTTTATGAGCTTTTCCTTAAAGGGTTTATCCCATGAGAAGTATTACTATGTAATGAATAGTGCATTTCAAATGAAGCATTATTGCAATCCATTTTTAGTTTTACTTTTTGTAGATATCTTGTGGCACTCTAATCTCAAGGTGCATGGAGTAGGGTTCCCACTCTTCCATATAGTATAAGAATAACTCAAGCACTTCTGCAAAAAGTGATTTATTTGCAGAAATCTATACAAGTGACGTTTCAATCGATTGGGACCGTTTTGATACTGTAACAACACAATATATATATATATACACACACAATTACATACCTCCCAACTATTGAAAGTGACAAGGAGGGACAATAGCAGCGGGGCGTGTAGCACATAGCGGAAAGTGTTATAATACTAAGCCATGTCTCCAACATATCTATACATGCCCAATTCTGCCCAGTCCCCTTAATGCCCCCACACAAGTTATGCCCACATTGTGGACCCACAGAGAATTTATATCTACATTGTGCCCCCACACAGAAGTTATGCCCACATTGTGCCCACACACAGTAGTTGTGCCCATATTGTTCCCCCACACAGACGTTCTGCCCACATTGTGCCCCCTCACAGTAGTTATGCCCACATTGTACCCCCTCACAGTAGTTATGCCCACATTGTACCCCCTCACAGTAGTTAAGCCCACACTGTGTGCCCTCACAGTAGTTATGCCCACATTGTGCCCACACACAGTAGTTGTGCCCATATTGTTCCCCCACACAGTAGTTATGCCCACATTGTGCCCCCTCACAGTAGTTATGCCCACACTGTACCTCCTCACAGTAGTTATGCCCACACTGTGTGCCCTCACAGTAGTTATGCCCACATTGTACCCCTTCACAGTAGTTATGCCCACATTGTGCACCCTTCACAGTAGTTATGCCCACATTGTTATGCCCACATTGTACCCCCTTACAGTAGTTATGCCCACAGTGTGCCCCATTTTCAGTAGTTATGCCTACATTGTATCCCACTTTTAGTAGTGCCACCTCTGTTAATAAAATAAAAAAGGAAATCCTGAACTAGGTGTTCCCCCAATGATCAGAGCACCTCCTGCGCTCCCCAACGGGCACAGTGCAGTTACACATCGTGCTTGATGGGTTGTGTAGGCCGATTCCTGGGCTTGCACACGCCTCCTACAGTGCTCAACAGCGCGATGTGTGACCATATCGCTCCCTGCTTCACTATTGCAGTCCACTGTCTCTATGTCTTAAGGATGCAGAGAAAGTTGAGAGCAGGATATACCTCGGGGACGACAAGAAAGCCACCGAAATTCAGAACTGTGCCACCGGATCCAGGATAAATGAGAGGTATGTGATTACATGATTATGATGCTTCAAAAGATTAATAAAGTACAATTCATGTGTAACAGTATCAGTGCCGCCATGTCTCCAATGTACCAAGCTATACCTGGTAGATACATTTAGATATATATCATAATAAACACTTTTATACGTTAATTGTTCATGTACATATATATGTTGTGTTGTTACAGTTTGAAAAAGTTCTTAGATGGCCGGAACGTCACGTGTATAGTCTTCTGTAAATAAATAGTATCCTTCAAAAGAATCCTAAAAACCCACCTCTTCAGACAAGCCTACAACCAGTGACCCTGCTGCCTCTATACCGCCATGACCAACTTCACCCGCACCTACTGTGTCCTTCTCCCATACCATGTAGATTGTAAGCCCTCTCTCCTTCTGTACCAGTTTGTAACTCGTCTTGTGCAATTGTCTGTATTATGTATGTATATCCCCTTTCATATGTACAGCGCTATGGAATGAATGGCGCTTTAATAATAAATCATAATAATACATAGTATGTACACTACATTTTCCTCTTTGGTAGCGCCACCTGCTGTTTATCCTTCCGGTCCACCTTCTCCTTAATATATTGGTTGACTAACATGCTCTGTAGCCTCCCTGCTCCCGTCACCTCTCCTCAGTGTTCCTTTCATTACTTCATTCCTACATCTAAATGCATGGAAATACATAGCTCTCTCTAGGCAGTGGAAAGAAAATTTTGGGGCATTACATACCAAATGTATGTCTGGGACAATTTTCTATGCAGGGAAGGAATGAGTTAACAAGAGCAAATTGCTATGCGTCCTGTGAGATGCAGGTGCTTGATGAGCTTCTGCCCACCCACAAAAAGGAAAGAAAGTCCACCAGAGTTGGACCCCCACCAATCAGATATTGGCTGCATGACCCCTTTAAATTACTTTATTGTACATTCAGCAGATTGGCCAAACTGCTAAAAAAAAGGGTATACTCACAGGCAGCAGATCTGTTGCAGAAATTTCTGTGACTTTCCAAAGGAGCTTGCAGAAATCTATCTGCTTTTCTGCCAATAAAATGGATTTTCAGTTGCAGAAATTTCTGCAACACATATGCCATGTGAATATACCCTAATCGTAACCATATGTACAGTATAAATGGGACCTTTCCTATATAGTGAAGTCCTTGGAATGTTTCACTAATGGTTATTCTAGTGAGGGAGTGTTTATTTATGTGACAACAAGGGGCTAGCTTTTGGCGGTGCAAGCAACTAGTCATAGATAGCCTGAAAATATAATTGTCATAACTTTTGTACCAGGACACAGGAGGCTTAAAGAGGTCGGTCCTGACTGATGGGTGTGGGTCCCAGAGGTGGTGCCCGCACCTATTTCTAGAACTGAGCCATTCATTTTTATTATAACAGAGCGGTGGCGAGAGCAAAATCGGGCTGACATGTTTACTTTGAAGGTTTATTCCAGTTATACGCAATCCAACCTACCCACTGGATAAATGCAAAATAATAAATTGGCGGGAAAACACCAATACGACTGGAGCGGCAGCAATACAGCAATTGAAAAAAAAGACAATTTCTTCCAGACGATATACTGATACACAATTATTTGTTTGTTTTGTCAGAAAACTTACCAAATAAGGTTTTGGATTGGAGACTGTCTGATTAACTTGCCAAATGCTCAAGAATCCTTCTCCATCAGCAACACCACACTGTAAATTACAAAATGACGACATATTAAAGGGGTTGGCCAGTTTATAATAGCTGCACATGTACTAGGAGCAGCATGTGCATGCAGCGGGTAATAAGCATTAATAAACCATGGAGTAGTTTAACATGAATAACTCATGTCTACACACAGGACCACTGATCTGCATGCCGGCGCTGAGCTCGGGGCAAGGCCGCTGATTCCACTGGGGACCGAAAGAAAAAGTAGCGCATGCGCAGTCTGTCACTAGTATAAGTGAATTAGGGCTGCTGATGGACTTAATCCTCCATCAGTGGCCGTGTTCCTAGCGCAGTGCCAGCACGTACTGCATGTAAACATGAATTATTCATATTAAACTATTAGACATAAGTGCCGACAATTTAATAATGCTCAGTACTAGCTGAATGCATGTGCTCTTCCCAGCACATGTGCAGGTAGTAATATACCTTTAAATGACCAAAACAGAGGTTTCTGTACAACACATCCACCTCTCACCCTATTACTCCTCTGCCTCTCCCCTCTGCCAATCCCTTCACTGGCTCCCCATTGCCCAGCGAATTCACTTCAAAGTACTAACAAATACATACAAGGCCGTCCATAACCTGTCCCCTCCCTACATCTCTGAGCTACTTTCCCGATACATCCCCATACGCACTCTCCGATCCTCACAAGACCTCCTTCTCTCCTCTCCTCTTATCGCCTCTTCCCACAATCGACTCCAAGATTTCTCCCGTGCATCCCCCATACTCTGGAACTCGCTACCCCAACATATACGACTCTCACCTACAGTGGAATCCTTCAAAAGAAACCTGAAAACCCACCTCTTCAGACAAGCCTACAACCAGTGACCCTCCTGCCTCTATACCGCCATGACCAACTTCACCCGCACCTACTGTGTCCTTCTTATGCACCTATGATTAGAGCAATTGTCTGTATTATGTATGTATACCCCTTTTCATATGTACAGCGCTATGTAATGAATAATAAATAATAATAATAACATAGGGGGCTCAGCTGCTCCTCTGACCATTGGAAAACTTACCTCCATGAATAACAGGATAAAACAAAGACATACCTTATTGCCCTGGGAATTAAAGTACAATCTTGTAACCCGGGCATTTCCAGCTTGGCGGAAACAAATAAGCTGTTGAGGCCGACTCCACTCAAACATACGGACGCTGCCATCCTGAGCTCCAGTAAGATCTAGTGTACGTTAAAGAAAAGAAATACAATTGTGTAAAAATGTTTAAATTGTGGACATACTAGACATTCAGTATAGGCACTTACAGTACTGGTGGACTGGGTGTGACGCCATTCTTTTAACATTATTTAGATTCCTTTTTATCAGCTTGAAAGAAGAAAAAACACACATAAGAGATCAATATATTTTAAAAGCTCATAAAATACACACTACAAAATAAAAATATAAATATAAATTTATGCAACCATCACATTATCGGACACATATTTTTACTATTGATTACCTATTCTTGGGGTCAGCTGTTATGCAGTAGCTCCGGCTCCAGAAGATGATGCCAAAACTTCACAACTCTGGCCATTGTATATTGGACAGAGCTGGTAACTGCAAAGTTGCTGCCACCAGAGCAATTGCCCAGGGCCCCCATTGTCTAAGGGGCCCCTGCTTCAGTGCTGCTGTTCAGCTGAACGTCCGAGGAAGCAAATGGGCAGACAGCTGAACAGCTGCACTGTACAATGCAGTGTACGGTCTCCTCCCTCACATATAAGAGAAATCATTACCACAGTGCTGACAGGACCTGTGATAATGTCAGATGCAGGAGGCAGAGCTCAGCAGAGGAGAGAGGATGAAGGACCTGCGATGACCTCACCATCATGTGACCAGAACAGGAGGCGGAGCTCAGCAGTGCAGTAAAGTAATGAAGAAGACCAGCCATGAATGTGAAGAAGTATGGATTGAATGTAAGTGCCAGGGAAATGCTGGGAGTTGTAGTCCTCTCCTCCTATACTTCCTGTTATGTAATATCAGAGTACATTACATGAGGAGGTATGAGAGGAGAGGACTACAACTCTCAGCATGTCCAGGCCATTATTATATAATATCTGGGTACATTACAACTGGATATGCTGGGAGTTGTATACCTCCTCTTATAATGTACTCTGGTATTACATAATAACTGCTTGGACATGTTGGGAGTTGTAGTCTCTTATACCTCCTATTGTAATTACTCTGATATTAAATAATGAACATGCTGGGAGTTATAGTCCTCTCCTGTTATACCTCCTGCAGTAATCTGCTCTGAATTAGGGCTGGGACAATGGATAGGGGAGGGTAGTCATCCGCCTAGGGTGCCACTTCACTACCCATAAAGGGGGGGGGGCGTACTCATGGCGGTCCAACTTCAAAAGCCTCAGGCCGCTAGGCCTCAAGCCTGTGAGGCGTTAGAACAGAGCAAGAAACCAAAATGACATCACTGCAAGCTCCTGCTCTGGGTCTCGCGTGATTACGTCATCACATGAGACCCGGAGCAGGAGTGGTGATGTAATTGGGACCGCATGCATCAGGACGCAGAAACACAAGCCACAGATAGCGGCGGGGAGACTGGAGGGAGGCCATTTTTTAGTTTAAATGTTTCTAATGAGAAATTGTTTATTTTTTTGGTGGTGGGGTAGAATTATATAATTTTCTTTATTAAACTTAAAGGAATTCAGTTTTTTTTTTTCCTTTTTTGTTACTGATGATCTATCCTCTGGATACATCATCATGCGTCTGATCAGCAGGGATCTGACACCCGGGATCCCCGCTGATCAGTTGTTTTAGAAGGCAGTGGTGCTGGCAGTAGTGCCTCAGCCTTCTTGCTGTTTCGCGCAAGCCCAATGACATCACGACTAGCATCACAGGCCTGGCCGCGGTTAAGCCACATTGAAGTAAATGGGGCTTAGCCACGCCCAGGCCATTGATACTAGTCATGATGTCACTGGGCCCGAGGTAAACAGAGAGATTGCTATGGCGCTACTGCCTGTGCCACTACCTTCTTAAACAGCTGATCGGCAAGGGTCCGGGGTGTCAGACCCCTGCCAATCAGACGAATGATAATCTATCAAGAGGATAGATCATCAGTAAAAAAACAAAAACAAACGCAGGCAGTAGCGCTGCGGCCTTCTCACTGTTTACCTCAGGCCTAATGACATCATGACTAGTATCACTGACCTGGGCGTGGCTAAGCCCCATTTACTTCAATGTGGTTTAAACGTGCCCAGGCCAGCGATACCAGTCGTGACGTCACTGGGCCTGCGGGAAACAGAGAGAAACATAGAAACAAAGAATGTGTCGGCAGATAAGAACCATTTGGCCCATCTAGTCTGCCCAATATACTGAATACTATGGATAGCCCCCGGCCCTATCTTATATGAAGGATGGCCTTATGCCTATCCCATGCATGCTTAAACCCCTTCACTGTATTTGCAGCTACCACTTCTGCAGGAAGGCTATTCCATGCATCCACTACTCTCTCAGTAAAGTAAAACTTCCTTATATTACCTTTAAACCTTTACCCCTCTAATTTAAAACTGTGTCCTCTTGTGGTAGTTTTTCTTCTTTTAAATATGCTCTCTTCCTTTACCGAGTTGATTCCCTTTATGTATTTAAAAGTTTCTATCATATCCCCTCTGTCTCTTCTTTCTTCCAAGCTATACATATTAAGGTCCTTTAACCTTTCCTGGTAAGTTTTATCCTGCAATCCATGTACTAGTTTAGTAGCTCTTCTCTGAACTCTCTCTAGAGTATCTATATCCTTCTGGAGATATGGCCTCCAGTACTGCGCACAATACTCCAAGTGAGGTCTCACCAGTGTTCTGTACAGCGGCATAAGCACTTCACTCTTTCTACTGCTTATACCTCTCCCTATACATCCAAGCATTCTGCTGGCATTTCGTGCTGCTCTATTACATTGTCTTCCCACCTTTAAGTCTTCTGAAATAATTACTCCTAAATCCCTTTCCTCAGATACTGAGGTCAGGACTGTGTCAAATATTCTATATTCTGCCCTTGGGTTTTTACGCCCCAGGTGCATTATCTTGCACTTATCCACATTAAATTTCAGTTTCCAGAGTTCTGACCATTCTTCTAGTTTTCCTAAATCCTTTTCCATTTGGCGTTTCCCTCCAGAAACATCAACCCTGTTACATATCTTTGTGTCATCAGCAAAAAGACAAACCTTACCAGCGAGGCCCTTTGCAATATCACTTATGAAGATATTAAACAAAATCGGTCCCAGTACAGATCCCTGTGGAACCCCACTGGTAACATTACCTTGTTTTGAATGTTCTCCATTGACTACAACCCTCTGTTGTCTGTCACTCAGCCACTGCCTGATCCACTCAACAATATGGGAGTCCATGCTCAATGACTGCAGTTTATTGATAAGTCTTCTATGTGGGACAGTGTCAAAAGCCTTACTAAAATCTAGATATGCGATGTCTACTGCACCTCCACCGTCTATTATTTTATTCACCCAGTCAAAAAAATCTATAAGATTTGTTTGACATGATCTCCCTGAAGTAAACCCATGTTGTTTTTCATCTTGCAATCCATGGGATTTTAGATGTTCCACAATCCTATCCTTTAATAGGGTTTCCATTAATTTGCCTACTATTGATGTCAGACTCACTGGTCTATAGTTGCTCGATTCCTCCCTACTACCTTTGGGTGTATCTCATCAGGCCCCTGTGACTTATCTGTCTTCACCTTAGACAGCAAACTTAGAACATCTTCCTCTGTAAAGATACATGCATCAAACGATTTAATAGTCATTCTTTCTAGTGGAGGTCCTTCTCCTTTTTCTTTTGTAAAAACTGAACAGAAGTATTCATTAAGGCAGTCGGCTAGACCTTTATTCTCTTCTACATACCTTCCGTCCTTTGTTTTTAATTTAGTTATTCCTTGTTTTAATTTCCTTTTTTCATTTATATATCTGAAGAATGTCTTATCCCCTTTTTTCATAGACTGAGATAGTTTTTCTTCTGCCTGCGCTTTAGAAGTTCTTATAACTTGCTTGGCCTCTCTCTGCCTAATCTTGTAGATTTCCTTATCTTCATTGCTCTGGGTTTTTTTATAATTACAAAATGCTAGCTTTTTATTTTTAATGATTTGGGCCACTTCTGCTGAGTACCACATTGGTCTCCTCCTTTTTTTGCTTTTACTGACAAGTCTAATGCAATTTTCTGTTGCCTTCAATAATGCACCTTTTAAGTAGTCCCATTTCTCCTGGACTCCATGTAATCCGTTCCAGTCTGATAAGGACTCATTTATGACTAATTTCATTTTTGAAAAGTCTGTTTTTCTAAAATCTAAAACTTTTGTTTTTGTGTGGTGGGACTCTTTCACAGTTCTTATATTAAACCACACTGACTGGTGATCACTAGATCCCAAGGTTTCGCCTACAATGACATCATATACCGAATCCCCGTTTGTGAATACCAAATCCAAAATGGCCTCCCTCCGGGTTGGCTCCTCAACCACTTGTTGTAGAGATAACCCCAGTAGGGAATTTAGAATATCTGTACTCCTGGTAGAACTTGCTATTTTGGTTTTCCAGTTTATATCTGGAAGATTGAAATCTCCCATAATGATAACTTCTCCTTTCATTGTCATTTTAGCTATTTCTTCAACTAGTAGATCATCTAGTTCTTTAACTTGACCAGGTGGTCTATATATCACACCTACACGAGTTACTGCATGGTTAGCAAACTGCAACGTAACCCAAACTGACTCTATGTTGGCCTCACCAACTTGTATTAGGTTAGATTTAATGCTATCTTTCACATACAGGGCCACTCCTCCTCCTTTCTTGCCTTCTCTGTCTCTTCTGTATAAAGAGTACCCTGGTATGGTTATGTCCCAGTCATTTCTTTCATTAAACCATGTCTCCGTAACAGCCACTAAATCTACATTCTCAGATGCCATTATTGACCCAAGTTCATTGATTTTTTTACCTAAACTGCGAGCATTTGTAGACAGGACTCTGAGCTTATCATTTCTTAACCTCTGTGCTTCTGACCTGTTCTGGCATTGTTTCGGGGGGCAATTGGACTCTTTTATTTTCACTCTTTTGCCCCCCCCTTCCTAGTTTAAATACTCTTTCGCAAATTCTTGGAGTTGTTCACTAAGTACATTTGTTCCTTTGAGAGAAAGATGCAAACCATCTTTTTTGTACAGTGCTACTGTCAGCACCACTGCCTTCTCAAACAGCTGATCCACGTGGGGTCCTGGGTGTCGGACCCATGCCGATCAGATGCTGATGATCTATCCAGAGAATAGATCATCAGTAAAAAAAAACTAAAACTGCAGAACCCCTTTAATTTTACCTTTATTTTTTTGCCCCCAAGGGACTTGATCAATGATATAATATTTTGGAATATATCTTTCCAAAGCATTATGTTTATGGCAAATCTGGGAGCTTTTGCTAGGTCCCCACCTTCCACGGTAAGACATCAGCACTCCATGTTTACATTCTTTAATGCAGATGGACTGACAGAGGGAGCATATGTGAGGTTAAATGGCCAGGATCAGTGGCTTCTCTGATCCCTGCCATTATAGCTGGAGCCGAGCTGCCGATCACCGTGTGTGTGAATGTGCGATCCAATCATTTATATGTACAGTATGGAGCCTTTAGACAAGGTTGTTACATGTATGCAGAAGGCTTCACAATGTATTTCAGTTTAACTGTAAATGGTGCATAAAAAAAATAATATAACAATTGTATGAATATATCTGCAAGTGAAGGCACAATTATAAAATATTTCATAATGTAAACTGCAAAATGTGCATACAATGCCAGCTCCAGTGCTCGTCTGGCCACTCCCCAGCCATGGCATGGATGAAGACGACTGTATCTGGCCCAGGTGAAAGGGAGCCACACCTGACTGATGAATGGCTGTAGTAGACCCTCTGAAATCAAGGTCATCAGAACTAAGGAGAAAACAATGCAATATTTAGAATTTCTCTGTAACTGAAATGAGTGAATTAACTAATCAATAAAGAGTGATGCAGACCTTTTAGATTCTCTGTCATATTCCTCTCCAATCCATATATAAGGCTGAGCAGCCAAAAGGCTTGACACATCCAGCTCTTGCACATCATGTGTGGAAGCTAGAACAATTTCATTGCTATTAGCCTGCAAACAAAAAATATAAAATATTACTTCCTAGCATCATAATGCATACATAGTAACGCACTGAATTATCTGGTATTCACAACTCTTTATTTATAAATTAAAAGGACTAAAACTTCAAAGTCATAGAGCAGAAGTGAACAAATGAAAAGGAGTAGCTCCAAATGAGTTTTCTGCACTCGAATATATGGCCCGTTCATCTTGAGACGATTTCTTCCAAATGCAATTTTCCAAAGATGTTCAAAGAGATTTTGAAAAGGACACTTAAAATGTTTTCTACTCTTCTATACTTTCTAAATATAGTTTGGGGTTATTATTCTACTGAAGGACTCCTATCGTACGTAGCTTCGCAATACTAAGCAGTACAATTTCTGCCCTGAATGCATCTATTGATCTCAGTACATATTTTAGGCAGTCGGTGCTTTTTTTGTTTGTTTTCTGTTTAAAGGGACACTAAAAGGCCCAATAAGCATATTTAGGTATATATATGCAGGCACAGGTCTTCTAATGTGCATTAAAAACATAAGTATAACCCCTGTCCACCTTATAAATACAGCAAACTCATGTTTTATAACCTGAAGTAATCGCTTTTCTTTCTGCCCAAGGGGCGGTGTTTAAGCTTCACTTCTGCCCAGCCAGCCCCCCCCCAACCGCCGTTTTGAAGGCAGCGCCGCCCAGCTCATCAATATTCACTTCGCTGGGCGACTTCTGCTGTTCCCGACGTTCCGAGATCCAGCGCACGCCCAATAGAAAGCTATGGGCATCGGACTCACTTTTAGCTTCTGCGCCTAGCACCCATAGCTTTCTATTGGGCATGCGCCGGATCTCGGAGCGTCGGGGACAGCAGAAGCCGCCCAGCAAAGTGAATATTGATGAGCTGGGCGGCGCTTCAAAACGGCGGTTGGGGCGCGGCTGGCTGGGCAGAAGTGAAGCTGAAACGCCGCCCCTTGAGCAGAAAGAAAAGCGATTACTTCAGGTTATAAAACATGAGTTTGCTGTATTTATAAGGTGGACAGGGGTTATACTTATATGTTTTTAATGCACATTAGAAGACCTGTGCATGCATATATATACCTAAATATGCTTATTGGGCCTGTCAGTGTCCCTTTAAGTGAAAACCACGAGAATTACCATATAATTCATATTTGTCTAAAGGACTGTTTTCCAAAAAACAGTGAATCTTTACCGAGTTTCTTCTCAGAAGTGGTCTTCTACCATACAGCCTGTATTTATGCTCTCAGCCAAGAATAGTATGACTTGGAACTGCTGCATCTTGCGAGCTAAATTACTGCTGATGTAGTCTTTGGTTCTCTCATCAATCTTAGTTCAATTTTCTTCATGGAATGTCGGCTTCAATCCCATATGCATTAAAATTATTAATGGCTACAGTTACTATGCTTGACTATTACCTAGTTCTTAAGCTCCTCAGACAATGCCTTGCTTTTTCTTACAATTACAATGCGATGAAAAAGTATTAATACCCCTTGAACTTTTCCACATTACACATTATTTGCTAAATAGTTCAAGCTCAGTCAGATTGGATGGAGAGTGTTTGAGCAGCAATTTTCAAGTCTTGCCACAGATTCTCAATGGGATTAAGGTCTGGACTTTGGGCCATTCTAACACATGAATATGCTTTGATCTAAACCATTACAATGTAGCTCTGGCTGTATGTCTATGGTCGTTTATTTAGAAAAAGTTTTTTGATTTGCACACCCTCTAGTGGTGGGTGCTCATAAAGGACAAAAGTCAATCCAATATAGAGAAGAATATCTATGGCACACCAAAATATTCTTTTTTCAAGCGATGCTTTAATACATATTTGCGCAATTACATCAACATCATTTTGTGTTTAATTTTCATCCAGAGTATGTAACAAAACATGGGGCCGTAAAGAGAAGTCCCAACGTTTCGGATGCGCATCCAGAGAAAAACACTCCTCATATGGGCAAAGATCCCTTGATAAAGGTCACTTTTTGCTGAAACGTTGGGACTTCTCTTCACGGCTCCATGTGTTGTTACATACGCTGAATGAAAATTAAACACAAAATGATGTTGATGTAATTGCACACATATGTATTAAGGCATCGCTTGAAAAAAGAATCTTTTGGTGTGCCATAGATATTCCTCTCTATTTCTATGGTCGTTGTCCTGCTGGAAGGTGAAACTCTGCCCCAGGATTGCCCTGTATTTAGCTCTATACATCTTCCCATAGACTCTGACCAGCTTCCCTGTCCCTGCTGAAGAAAAGAATCCCATCAGCATGATGCTGCCACCACAAAGTTTCATGGTGGGGATGGCGTGTTCAGGGAGATGTGCACTGTTGGTTTTCCACCACACATACTGTAGCTTTTTGCTTTTAGGCCAAAAAGTTCAATTTTGGTTTCATCTAACCAATGCACCTTCTTCCACATGTTTGTCCCCTACATTGCTTGTTGCAAACTGCAAACGGGTCTTCTTATGGCTTGCTTTCAAAAATGTCTTTCTTCTTGCCACTCTTACAGTAGCAAGAAGAAAGTACACGACTAATAGTTGCACTGTGGACAGATTCTTCCACCTGAGCTGTGGATCTCTGCAGCTCCTCCATAGTGACCATGGGCATCTTGGCTGCTTCTCTAATTGGTGTTCTCCTTGCCTGGGCTGTCAGTTTAAGTGGACAGGCATGTCTATGTAGGTTTGCAGTTTTGCCATACTCCTTCCATGTTCGGATGATGGATTGGATTGAACAGAGCTTGAGATACGGTATTTTTTTTTAATAACCTAACCCTGCTTTTAGTTTCTCAACAACTTTATCCCTGACCTGTCTGGTGTGTTGTTTGGTTTTCATTATGCTGTTTGATCACTAATGTTCACTAATAAACCTGTGAGGCCTTCACAAAACAGCTGTAGTGAATAAATTACATACAGGTGGACTCTATTTACTAATTAGGTGACTTCTGAAGGCTGTTGGTCACATTGGATTTTATTTAGGTGTATCAGAGTACAGGCTGAATACAAATGCACTTTTATGTATTAAAAATGTTGAAAACCATGTATCATTTTCTTTTAACTTCACACATACTTGCTATATTGTGTTGGTCTATCACATAAAATCCCAATAAAATATGTTTAAAGGGAATCTGTCACCTGCTTTTACCATTTTAAGCGGTCACCATGTTCACTAAAGTACCTTATTTCCTGCAGTCGTCTTCTTACTTTATTTCGTTTTGTCCTTTTGATAAAAAAGCCCTTTTTATGATATGCTAATGAAGCTCCAAGGTGCCCAGAGGGGCGTTTTTTTTCCTCTCTGGTGCCCAGTGACGCCCCCCTGCAGTGCCCAGCCCGCCTTAATTTGAATCCCAAGAACGCCTCCTGATCCTCGAATAACCTCCCACAACCTCCTGCGGCCTGCGCGATCATCAAGCTCCTGAGGGCAACAGCCTCAAAAGTCTCCCTGGGCATGCGCCGAGCCAGTGACGTAATCTGAGCTCTGTTGCCCTGAGGAGGTTGATGATCGCGCAGGCGGTACTGGGCCTGCGCGAGATTTCTGGCCACCAACAGGAAGAAGGACGGGGCATTTCTAGAAGGTAGACAATGACGTGGGGAGGGGGCTGAACCGTTTGCCGCGGCTGTGGGAGGTTATTTGAAGATCAGGAGGCGTTCTTGGGATTCAAATTAAGGCGGGCTGGGCACTGCAGGGGGGCGTCACTGGGCACCAGAGAGGAAAAAAACGCCCCTCTGGGCACCTTGGAGCTTCATTAGCATATCATAAAAAGGGCTTTTTTATCAAAAGGACAAAACGAAATAAAGTAAGAAGACGACTGCAGGAAATAAGGTACTTTAGTGAACATGGCGATGGTGACAGCTTAAAATGGTAAACGCAGGTGACAGATTCCCTTTAAGTTTGTGGGTGTAACGTGTGGAGTTGAAAGGGGTAATCATACTTTTTCTAGGTACTATATAGACACTCTGAGTACCAATTAAAAGAGTCCACCATTTATTTTAACTTTTAATGAGATACAATATATGTTACATGATTACAAACCAAACTTGAACCAAATGCATGCAATGTTATTTCACCACTAGATGATCAGTCGTAATATACACTCACCTAAAGAATTATTAGGAACACCATACTAATACGGTGTTGGACCCCCTTTTGCCTTCAGAACTGCCTTAATTCTACGTGGCATTGATTCAACAAGGTGCTGATAGCATTCTTTAGAAATGTTGGCCCATATTGATAGGATAGCATCTTGCAGTTGATGGAGATTTGAGGGATGCACATCCAGGGCACGAAGCTCCCGTTCCACCACATCCCAAAGATGCTCTATTGGGTTGAGATCTGGTGACTGGGGGCCATTTTAGTACAGTGAACTCATTGTCATGTTCAAGAAACCAATTTGAAATGATTCGAGCTTTGTGACATGGTGCATTATCCTGCTGGAAGTAGCCATCAGAGGATGGATACATGTTCTCATTCTGTTTACGCCAAATTCGGACTCTACCATTTGAATGTCTCAACAGAAATCGAGACTCATCAGACCAGGCAACATTTTTCCAGTCTTCAACAGTCCAATTTTGGTGAGCTCGTGCAAATTGTAGCCTCTTTTTCCTATTTGTAGTGGAGATGAGTGGTACCCGGTGGGGTCTTCTGCTGTTGTAGCCCATCTGCCTCAAGGTTGTGCGTGTTGTGGCTTCACAAATGCTTTGCTGCATACCTCGGTTGTAACGAGTGATTATTTCAGTCAACGTTGCTCTTCTATCAGCTTGAATCAGTCGGCCCATTCTCCTCTGACCTCTAGCATCCACAAGGCATTTT
This sequence comes from Bufo bufo, assembly GCF_905171765.1. Taxonomy (NCBI): domain Eukaryota; kingdom Metazoa; phylum Chordata; class Amphibia; order Anura; family Bufonidae; genus Bufo; species Bufo bufo. The sequence goes on from NC_053389.1 coordinate 655,523,127, forward strand.
TGCCCACAGGACTGCCGCATACTGGATGTTTTTCCCTTTTCACACCATTCTTTGTAAACCCTAGAAATGGTTGTGCGTGAAAATCCCAGTAACTGAGCAGATTGTGAAATACTCAGACCGGCCCGTCTGGCACCAACAAACATGCCACGCTCAAAATTGCTTAAATCACCTTTCTTTCCTATTCTGACATTCAGTTTGGAGTTCAGGAGATTGTCTTGACCAGGACCACCCCCCTAAATGCATTGAAGCAACTGCCATGTGATTGGTTGACTAGATAATTGCATTAATGAGAAATAGAACTGGTGTTCCTAATAATTCTTTAGGTGAGTGTATATATATTTACAAAAGACATATATAAATGATTAGAGCCATGAATAAAAAAAATAACATCTATCAATGACGTAGTAAGCAAACCACCATTGTCTTCGAGCCCACAGGACAGGGGATAAGTGTCTGATTGGTATGGGTCCAACCACTGGGGCCCCTGCAGATCACTAGAATGGGGGCCCATGTTTCCATGTTTGAATGGAGCAGAAGGCAAGTATGTATGTCCAACGTTCCATTCAAATCTATGGGACTGTTGAAGATAGCCAAGCACTTATACTCTATCTCTGGCAGCCGCTTTGAGTTGAATCTAGCTCTGATCAAGCAGGAGAGTATGCCTGTTTCTTTGATGTGTATTAGGTTTACAATAGACTTTCAATCATTTTCTTGAACAATCAAAGAGTTTATAGTAATATTAAAGGGGTTTTCCAAGACTTTTATACTGATAACCTATCCACTGGACACCTGGGACCCCCACCGATCAGCTGTTGGAGAAGGCACCGGTGCTCACAGTCGAGCTGTGGCCTTCTCTCAGCTTACGAAGCACAGTGCCATACATTGTACAACGACTGTGCTTGGTATCGCAGCTCGGCCCCATTCAATTCAATTGGGCTGAGCTGCGCCTAGGCCCAATGACAGGTGAACATGACATTACATGGCCTAGACAAAGCTATGAGACGGCTGCGGACCCCCACTGATCAGATGACCTATCCAGTATGAAAGTTTTGGAAAGCCCCTTTAACTTTAATAACACAATATGTAGTTACGGTATTTTGCATTTAAAGTTTGAAAGTCCTTACCTTATTAATCGCAAAAGCCATTATTATATCAGACTCCTTGTGAATTATTTTTGCTTTTCCACCTGGATAACCAAGATCAGCTTCAACCTGTATGAAAAAAAAAATCTGTGCATCACCACAGTGACTCTTGGAACAGACTTTCTTACAGGCACATTTAAAACAGTAAGTTAGTGCGGCTGAAGTTCACTTGTTCCAGCATTTTAAGGATCTTATTGTTGCGTTAATTATTTGCTTGTAAGGCCAACACAGAAATATTCCCCAAACCATTTTGAAAGAAGGCACCAAAATAACTATTAGTATGAAACAAAGAAAGTTAAAAAGAATGATAAGAAGGTCATTTGTCAGCCAGGTGCTGTCAGATTTTGCTGAGGGTAGGCACACTGCTGCTGTTCACCACCAGCACACACATTATTTCAGAATTGCAAACAAAAGGCTATTTGAATGTATAAATGATATTAAATTTTTTGTGAAAATCTCAAAGCACACGTTCATTAAAGCACTGCATACCATCAGCAAATAATGGTGAACATCTAATAAAGCAACAAACCAGGAGAAGCCAGGAAAAAACGTACATAAAATGCTGGTACCAGTGACCATGGAGGTAAGTGCGAGAGGAGTAGAAGCCTTTGTAGGACATACTACCTGGTTTTTCTGAAGATCTGCTATGGAGTCTACTCTGAAACGCTCCGCACTGTCTTCTACAGACTACTCGACACCACACAGTCACAAACACAAAAACACATGCACAAAGAAACACACATAAAAAAAGAAAATGTATGAGACATTCCAGGTCACTATTAGGAAACAATCATATTAGCATGACAAATACTTGTGTGATGCTTTGTCATGCACAGTAAATGCAAGTCTATAGCAACCACACAATGATCAGACACCACATGAAGCACATGGCAATAATACAAACAAAGCAAAAGAATGAATGGTAAATAAATCTGGGGAACAACATGGTGGAAATATCATACTTGGGCTACAGTCACACGAACGTATTTTGTTTTCGTGTCCGTTCCGTTTTTTTGCGGATAGAACGTAGGCCCATTAATTTCAATGGGTCCGCAAAAAATGCGGACAGCACACTGTGTGCTACCCGCACCCATATGTGTATCTGTTTTGTGGACAAGAATAGGCATTGTTGCAATGGATCCACAAAAAAAACGGATGCCATACAGAAATCATCCGGTTTTTTTTTGGGGCGAATCCGCAATTTGCAGACCGCAAAACACATACAGTCGTGTGAATCTATCCCAAACTCTGCGTCCCGCTAGCAGTATTTACCATTCACATTATTTTATGTGAACAAAGGAACGGCAGGTATTTTATAAGATGCGTTCACCTGACATGTCCATGTAATAGCGCTATAATATAAACTGATCAATTTAGCAATGTAATATATAAGCTGGAAAATGGGAGCCAACAAAACCATACCAAAGACACAAGCCATACTACCCAAAGATGGAGCACAAGGGGTGTAAGAATACCTCACTCTGTTTTCTTTTCTTGGTAAAGATGTATCTAATAAACGTTTCCTGGAGAAGCTCTTGCTTCACAAGGTAATGCCACAGGCGCTTGACAGGAAGGGCGGTGTAATCTTTGGATCTGCATTAAAATAGCAAAGTCAGATATTCCAGACTGTAAAAACTCTGAACAGACATGCAGGAAAATCTTGATAATTACTGAAATTTTATCTAATTTGTCTTAATTGTACCTTACACATATTTTTAGGTCCAAATTCCTTCTCAAATTGAGTCTATAGAACATCATATTAGATTACCAGTAATTAAACAGTTTTTAATCAACTTTGTTCCGTACTTGAATGGTGTATTTTCAGGATCCAGCATTGCCTTGTGACGCAGAATGGCAGGTCCAGTCCCTACGGTCAGTTCACTAGGAATAGTGTTAATATAATTTGGTGGTGGGCCCCCAAACTGGTCCATTGTTTCATGAAGAATCTGTTCCCAGTTTTCTAGGTTTTTGACAACTCCAATGCCAAGTGGAGATGTTACAGGAAGATCTAGTTTAAAAGAAAACGTCAACACCGCTGTAGTATTATGGCAAGAGTAAGAACATGCTCTCTCTTTAATTTAACAATACTATTTATTATTTTAATAGCTGAAAGTAAAGCTTATAAAAGAAAAAAGTGCAGAAAACAATAAGTCAAAAAAATTGACTAGTAAATGACTATTTTCTTAGTTGAGCTACATTCCTGGTAGATAAACTGGGGTGGCATCTAAGTTCACACACTGGGGGATATTTATCAAACTGGTGTAAAGTAGAACTGACTTAGTTGTCCAAAGCAACCAATCAGATTCCACCTTTCATTTTACACAGCTCTTTTGGAAAATGAAAGGTGGAATCTAATAGTTTTTTTATGGGCAACTAAGCCAGTTCTACTTTACACCAGTTTGATAAATCTTCCCCACTGTTTTTGCAGGATGCCTAACCCATTGCATCTTGTTGCCATTAAAAGGAACCTCATTGAGGGCAGGATAGTGTAATGACAGACCCCTTGATTTTAGCGGTCTGTCACTCCGCTGCCGGCATTCAGTACTTTTAGAGTACTGACCTGCCAACGCCAGCAGTGTACGCCAGCAGGAGAGTCTGATGCCACACACTGCCTTCAGATGATGTTTTCTTTCCTATGCAAAACAGGAAAGAAAAGGGTCATCGTCTGGTAGAGGGGAAGACAAAGCGTACAGCATCGGACTCCTCTCTCTCACAACTCTAGCACGCTCTGTGGGCTTTGGAGGGTCAGTACTCTAAAAGTACTAAATGTCATAACAGGAGTGACAGACTGATAAAATTGGAGGGTCGGTCACTAGACTCTGCTGTCTTCATTGGGGGCAGCATACCAGAGCTGACAGGTTCCCCTATAAGTACTGTTTTAGTGGTAAACTGTTCAAAAACAAAAAAAGAATATTGGCATTTCATTATGTCAATTTTTTATAAGAACAAATATAGAAATATATTAAAGGGGTTGTCTCACCTCGAACACTGGTGGCATATCGCTAGGATATGCCACCAGTGTCAGATCGGTTCATGTCAGAAACCTGCCCCCATCAGACATTGGTGGCATATCCTAGCGATATGCCATCAATTTTCAAGGTGAAACAAGATAACCTCTTTAAGGTCTTCATTAGTTGAATGATTGAGAGCCAAACATACCTGTGAGTTCTAGTCCAGCAATCGGGAAAAAATTCTTAAGATTTTGGATTGCAAGTTTTACCAATGCCAAACGGATGAGTGTCCAGCTGAAAATAGAGAAATACTGTAGCTTGACACTGCAGTTCTTCAGTATCGGTAGAGAAAATATATACTATACAAAAACAAAAGTAACTGCATTAAGGGGACATCATCTTAAACTGCACTGGTTAACTAGTTTATAGGATAGCCTGCGAGTCCCAGGTCAGGCCTAGTTCACACCTTAGTGATTTGGTCAGTGATTGTGAGCCAAAACCATAAGTGAAGCAGTCATAGAGATCAGGTACAAGGGAAAGATCTGCACCTGTTCTGCGTTTTTGAACCGGACCTGGTTTGGGCTCACAATCACTGATGGAAATCAATAACTGACAGACTGTGTGAACTAGGTCTCACTCTTCCGAAATTGGAGCCTTATTGCATATGAACTGAGTTAGGTGTTTTCCAAAAAGTACTAAATTTATCAAACATTGTTAGAAAGTTGGTGCAAATTACGGAAACAGAAACTCAAGAAAAACAGCCTTTAAAAATTCCCCTCATAACAAACGAGTAACTATTACTCTGCACTGAAGGGGATATCCAGTTTGATCACTGAATAGTAATTTCTGGTGTAAATTAGAGCAGATTCACTAATCTACACTAAATGCAGATGGAGAGCGTGATATGCGCACACTTCGCTCCCCTTGTTCTCAGCACACTGAGCCCCACTGAGCAAAACTTTTGATATGTCTCTGACAGATCAAAAGTTTCTTGAAAAGTTAGTTATGCTTTATGACTGTTTTGAGCCACACTTTAAGTGTTTTTAAACGTCCAGAAAAGCGAGAGAGGTTTAGTAAATGTGTAAAATACATTAATAAAAAGGCATCCGTTTTTTGGCACACAATTATAGACTAAATTAAGCCAGCCTTGAGCGGAAGTATGGAAAAGAAATGTGTGCAACTTTGGATCATTATTTTTCATAGACCCTTTTGGACCCAGGATTTTGAAATTATATGGTTCAAATAGCCTGAGGCTACAAAGCTCCTGTTTCTGGTCAGGTAAAACGTAACGTTTATTTCTATCAATAAAACTAATACAGAACAGGAGAAAGAAAAGAAAGAAAATGCTTTTTAAAATGTAAAGGTGCTGTGATGATACTATCGGCAGTAAACTGGGATATGATTCCCATAAGTGCGTCCTGAATTGCTTTGGGATGATTCCCTCTAACGCCACCTAAAATATCACTGCTGCCACATAGAGTGTTCAGGGATAACCTCATATATATCGCTGGGAAGGATTCCCTATTAGCGCCACTCTGAGTGCAGCTGCTGCCGCTAGTGCGTCCAAGTATAGTGAGTCTGCAGTTCTCACTACTCAGACACAGTATCTATCATACACCTAATTTAAAAGATCAAGCTAGAGCTCTAGCTTGATCTTTTAAATTAGGTGTATGATAGATACTGTGCCATGTCCAAACAAAGGAGAAAAGTAAGAGCCAGGACAGGAAGAAGAATACATGTTAAGTATCCTGTATAGGAGGGGCCTGGGCCTAGTGGACGACTTTTTTTTTTATTGCCCACAGGTTAGTTCTTTATCTGTATGCATTGATCTAGATCTGTCCATCTGTCAAGTCTTTTCAGAGGATGCAGACATTTTCTCTACCTGTAAGAACTGGAATTGATATGCTCTTGTATTTGTGTATCAGAAAGGAATGCATCATCATCATCATCCTCATCTTTATCGCTTGGAATGCTTTCATCCGAGTCATAAATTACCCCACTGTCCGACAGAGGAAGGAAGGGCTGCAACAGAACGTATGCAATTCAGAAAATGCTTCAGCTATAAATGACATACTAAATATTATAACTGTACATTTAATATCACAAAACCAAATTTCACGGATATGAGCCAACAGTTAAAAAAAAATCATCCAAGCTAACAATCTATGGTTACATATGTTTCTGTATGACCATCTATAAACCTGCTGTAAATGCTCTGAGTCTCTATGAAACCCAAGATGATAATCAGAATGGAGGTGACATCAGACAGAGAAGATGAGGGACAGAACGTGATATACAAAGTCTAGTTCAAGTGGTCACAGCAGAGGTGAGGTCAGAGAACAGAGGAGGTTGAGGTCCCAGGAAAACGTCTCCAACCAGGTACAGGGGGACATGGGTTTATGCAAGATTTGACAGGGGAAGGGTTCCCTGGATGGTCATTCATATGAAATGGATATGGAAGAAAGACAGCTCACCACCTTGTAAATTCGCTTGCACAGGAAGGGATCGCTCCCACTATAAAATCTGAATAAATCCCAGCAGGCGTAGCGATTTTTCTTCAATGCTTTATTGATCCATACACAGATTGATCCATACACAGGACTGCAGTTGAGGAAGGCTGGACGGGCCAAAAACGCGTCCTGTGTATGGATCAATCTGTGTATGGATCAATAAAGCATTGAAGAAAAATCGCTACGCCTGCTGGGATTTATTCTGAATTCATATGAAATGCACGGAGATAGTAATAGAAGCTTCTAGATGACTTACCACATACCTTACATCTGGTGGCATTAGAGGCGGAGCTTGTTAAGAGCTCATTTGCATCCCTTCCCTCCCAGAATTCCAGAGGAGCAGGTATGGCCTATAAGTCTCCTCACACTGTGCTCTCTCCCTAAGGAGAGTTAGTTCCTCCCTTACCTTACCACATGCTGACGCTAGATAATGCTGCAATACTGTCCACATATATAATCCTATTATAATATGTATTATTACTCATATATAGCACTGCCATACTGTACAAACATATAGTGGCACATTCACATGGACACCAGGGGCTTCCTGTCTGCCGGCAAGGATAAGAAGGCATGCTATGTATGCTGGCCAGTAAAAAATAGTCTGAGGGGTCCCATTAAAAGTCAACAGGATCAGTCAGCATCCATTCATATACAACCCATCTGCTAAGCACCAATGTGAACAGAGCACATCGCCTACATAGAATGGTCACTTAGTAGCAGCCATCAAAAGGCCATTACGAATCTGAAAAGCAATGATATTATATAAATCTGCTTCACACGCTCAGCAAGAAAAAAATAAAACTGTGATGTAAGGACAATATTGTGTCTGGTGGATAGAAACCGGGGCAAAAGGAACAAAGTAGATTCGTAACCTTCAAATATTTTGTCTGCTGAATAAAGGAGGGGATGATGTGAAATTCAGCTTCATCATCAGGGACAGTTAGATGTCCTGTTTATTCAGTTACTGACATAGTGAAAATGCAGATAGAATAAAGAGGCTGTCGCACAATGGGTGATAAATCTGGGGTCTCCACCAATCATTAGGGGTAGTAACAGATGCACCCTGGGGCTTCTACATCACCAGACCCCAGTCGATCCCACAGAAGGGAGCATCTGTGACCCCCACTCCATTCCCACTCCTCATTTCAGTCAGGCAGTGAGAAGTAATGGAGAAATCAGGACCCCTGTTCTAGTGCTCATGGTTTGTGATCAGACATTTATCAGATGACAAAGGTCCTCGGTGGGACAAATGGTAATGGTGGGTGAATGCAAGGTGAGGAACTTGTCACTTTCAGCTTTTTACATACATTACAAAGTTTCATATATGCAGATGTACTACTGACTTAGAGGTTATGGGCATCTTTGGAGGCATTTTTTTTTTATTATTGCATTTACTTATTTTGGGCTAAGGCCTCTTTCACACTTGCGTTGTCCGGATCCGGCGTGTACTCCACTTGCCGGAATTACACTCCGGATCCGGAAAAACGCAAGTGTACTGAAAGCATTTGAAGACGGAACCGTCTTCCAAATGCTTTCAGTGTTACTATGGCACCCAGGACGCTATTAAAGTCCTGGTTGCCATAGTAGGAGCGGGGAGCGGGGGAGCGGTATACTTACAGTCCGTGCGGCTCCCGGGGCGCTCCAGAATGACGTCAGAGCGCCCCATGCGCATGGATGACGTGATCCATGCGATCACGTGATCCATGCGCTTGGGGCGCCCTGACGTCACTCTGGAGCGCCCGGGGAGCCGCACGGACGGTAAGTATACTGCTCCCCCGCTCCCCACTACACTTACCATGGCTGTCAGGACTTTAGCGTCCCGGCAGCCATGGTAACCACTCTGAAAAAGCTAAATGTCGGCTCCGGCAATGCGCCGAAACGACGTTTAGCTTAAGGCCGGATCCGGATCAATGCCTTCCAATGGGCATTAATTCCGGATCCGGCCTTGCGGCAAGTGTTCCGGATTTTTGGCCGGAGCAAAAAGCGCAGCATGCTGCGGTATTTTCTCCGGCCAACAAACGTTCCGTACCGGAACTGAAGACATCCTGATGCATCCTGAACGGATTACTCTCCATTCAGAATGCATTAGGATAATCCTGATCAGGATTCTTCCGGCATAGAGCCCCGACGACGGAACTCTATGCCGGAAGACAATAACGCAGGTGTGAAAGAGCCCTAAAACGAATTTTTTTCAATTGGTCTTTATAAAAATTTTCAACAGCTTTTCCTCTCTACCTTTCCAGTGTCACTGCACCTGCAGATAGTTCCTTCTCCTTCCAAGGGAATGCATCAGAAAGCTGCTCTGATGGCTTGATCTCATTTAAGCCATATTCTTATCCGTTTGATAAGAATTTAGCTTAGGCTACTTTCACACTCGCGTTTTGGGCGGATCAGTCATGGATTTGCAAAAACGGATCCGTTACAATAATACAACCGCATGCATCCGTCATGAACGGATCCGTTTGTATTATCTGTAACATAGCCAAGACGGATCCGTCATGAACTCTGCTGAAAGGCAATGGGAGACGGATCCGTTTTCTATTGTGCCAGATTGTTTCAGAGAAAACGGATCCGTCCCCATTGACTTACATTGTGTGCCAGGACGGATCCGTTTGGCTCACTTTCGTCAAACGGACACCAAAACGCTGCAAGCAGAATTTTGGTGTCCGCTTCCATTGCGGAATGGAGACGGAACGGAGGCATACCGATGCATTCTGAGCGGATACTTTTCCATTCAGAATTCATTAGGCCAAAACTGATCCGTTTTGGACCGCTTGTGAGAGCCCTAGACGGATCTTCTAAACGGAAACCAAAACGCCAGTGTGAAAGTAGCCTAAAATGGGTGTTTAAAAGCTGTTTGGAAAATGAAGATACGGGCTACAGACTGAGGGGCCAAAGCAGCTCTCTGAGGCTAAAGGGCCCTTCACATGGGCAGAGAGAATCCTAAATATAAATCGCTAACTAATATTTATAGGAACACTCGTAAGCGATTATCTGGCGGTGTAAATGTACTGACAATAAGGCCACATGCACAAGAATATTTTCTTGTCGTGTTCCGTTCCGTTTTTTTGAGGACCGTTCATTTCAATGGGTCCTTAAAAAAAACGGAAGGTACTCTGTGTGCATTCCGTTTCCATATGTCCGTATTTCCTATTATTGTCCGCATTACAGACAAGGATAGAACTGTTCTATTAGGGGCCAGCTGTTCCGTTCCGCAAAGTACGGAATGCAGACGGACGTCATCTGTATTTTTTACGTATCAGTTTTTTGCAGAGCGCAAAATACATTCGGTCATGTGCATGAGGCCTTACCCAGTTAACAAGCTGAACACTCGTTCATCGGGTAATCCGATCGTTTGTGCGTACACAAAAGTCGTTGTTTGCTAGTCGATATGGGAAAGAGCGATGGCATCTCCTACACTGACGAGCAGCAGACTGTCAGGAAGCAACACTTCCTTTCCGACATTCTGCTGCTCTGTCGTCCCATGTAAAGTGACCTTAAATTCACACAGCAAAATCCGCAGCAGAAAAAAAGTTAAGGAGCCAATTACTGGCAGATTACAAGCTGAAAACAGGTTGTTTAATGGTGGATTTAGAGGAGTGTTACAAGTGTTTTAGAAGAGTATTTGGTTGAGTTTTTCTTATCCAGCCCTTGGTTGGGATAGAATTCAGAAGCATTTTGTTGGCGGAAATGCTGCTAAAAACAATCTGCTAGTGTTTATTTCTGCTTCCCCATTGACTTCAATACAAAATCCTCAACCAATCCGCTTCTAAGGAGTAACATGCTACTTCAGATGCAGATCTCAATTGAGCAGCAGAAAAAAAATCCACCATGCGCACAAGATGTTTTTTTCCATTAAGTCAATAAAAAGCTATTGATGGCGGATTTAATTCATGTGAACATACTGCTGATTTACAGTCTGTAGATGTTGTAAAATCGAAGGCTGTACAAGACAAACTCTTTATTTTTAAAAAAGACCAAAAATATATTTCTAGCCCAAATAAGTAAGATCTTATAAAAATACCATTCAATTTCTTAACTTTACAGTACGTCTCACTAATACTGTATCGTGCGAACATCAGATTAACAAATCAACCTACTTTGGCCACAAAATAGTCCCACATGCTTAGCTCTGGGGGGATAAACTTCTCTTTGTAGGTTGGTCTCTCAGCAGGGACTGGTGGTGGGATAGCAACATCCTTTACTGGTCTTCCAGGCACCAGCATTCTCATATTGAAGCGCCGGCGATGCTTGTCTATTTCTTCAGACAGAGCAGGAATCGCTGGAGGAAGAGAACATACCAAACCTTTTCTAAGCTGAAGTACACGGCATGTCATTATTCCTTATAACCGAGCATGCAGAATTAGGCAACCAGTTGAAGACTTGCAATAGTGATGAAAGACAGAGATTTCAGCAGGAAGATTTTAAAGGGAACCTGTCGCTATGAAAATGCTAATCGATCCGCTATACAGCAGGAGGAGAAGATTCAAAAAACTCTGTTCATGCTGGCGTTTAGAGTCCAGTGGGAGGTCTCATTCAACACCGACAGCTTTTCTTGTATCAGTATGCATCGAGATCAGCAAGTACGGCTGCCCACTGGACTCCAAAGTATAGAAAGAGCAAGGATTTAGATCAATGGCCACAAAACTATTTAGCAATCTGTTAAGCTCCTCCTGATCTATAACATGTTGCCGCCAGACCAGACTGCATGTTCAAATTGATGGGCTCCCTTTAACACCAAGTGTCGTTTGGTGCCACTTTGTTACATGCACTTTTTACAAGGTGCCTTCACGTGACAGTGATTGAAGAAAAGGAATTCCCAGCACAGCACTATTCACACTGGGTTCTCACCACACACTGCCGACTCCTGCCCTCTATCAATGGCAGGAGCAAGGTTTTTAGTGTTAGATAAAGAAGATTCTGCTGTAGGCTGCTCCTCATTTGGCAATGGCAGAGCGCATTGTGGTTTTTGCACATCAAAGCTCTTGGTTCTACCTAGATGAGATACACCAGTTTTGGACATATCAACAAATCTTCCACTTCTGAAGAGTCCACGTTTGATAAGAGTCGTGCAAAATGAAATTTGTACCTGGAATACTCTCTGGCGGTTTTCTTGGTTTTACTACAAGCTTTACGCCACCTCCAAAAACTGCTGCCCACATCCGGTTGTTCAGGGGATGAGCAGCAAGACGGAACAGTTCAGTGCTAGAGTCAGTGGCCAGGGCGTGAATCAGCAGGCTCACGTAGACCGCTACAACTGCTTCACACAGCAGCACGTTGAGTTTAGGCTGGTCCTCATCTTGAGCCGTATTTAGTAGATTTATTAGAGAGCTAACGCCTGAAAAAATAAGATGGGGGGGGGGGGGGATTAAAAAATTTCACCCAACAAAAAACAAAACAAAAAAACAGCAACATTGATTATGTCTACAAAACAATGTCCCAACACATAAGACTGTAAAGGAGAATCTAGTCAAAATGAACTCAATAAACTCCTATGTTCATAGAGGTAAAATTTTATAAAAGCCTGAATGGACAAATGGACAAGTACCGATCATAGCTGAAGATTGGAAACACACGTATCATTCACCAGAATGAATAGCGTTTAAAGAGGTTGTCCAGGAATTACCTTCAGATGTATTTATAGAGGGCATTAAGATATAATTTGTTTAAAATGTTTCTCTCCCGTCCCTATGGCACCAAAGTCCATACATGGGTGACTCCCTCGCCTCCACTCCCGCAGCAGTGGAAGCTACCAGAGAAAGTGAAATCTCTCCAAAAGACCCACTCTTTCAGAAGACCTTCCACCCCAAGACCAGTTTTGCTTTGATGGATTTTCAATTCATCTTCATGTATATTGGCCCCTTCTTTGAGAGGAACTTTCTGTAAGATTTGGGGATCTTGTCTCAAAGTGGTTTCACTGTCTGTGACATGGAGCCTCTCAGTGCAATGTAGGACACTGCACAAATAGTGAAGGGGGGAGGCCACATAAAGACTCATTCAGTGGGAGCCATAGGGAGGAAGGGAGACATTTTTTAAATAAAACATTTTAGTGCAAAATTCTCTTATTCTGCAAGAATAAAACGACTATATAAAAAGAAGATAAATCCCAGACCACCCCTTAAAGGGAACGAGACATCAGAAAATGACATGCCAAAATGAAATAAAAAAAATAAAAAAAAACACTAAAAATTAAAAAAAATAATAATTAACATTTTTTTCATTTTGGCATGTCACGTTTTTTTTTATTACATAATATTGGCAGTTTTCACACTGGCCACTAGGCCTAAAACATGTTAAAAGGAACCAGTCACCTTGAAAATGCTAAATAATCTGTTACAGAGCACAAGGCGCTAAGCAGATTGATATATAGTTTTATTGGAAAGGATTCAGTAAAACTTGCATTTTATGCATTTAAATTCCCATTCATTCTGGGCTTTGAGGTCACAGAGGCGGTCCTATCAGTGACTGACAGCCTTCCCTCTATGACTGTGTATACAGAGAGAGCTGTCAGTCACTGATAGGACCACCTCCTTGACTTCATAGCCCAGACTAAATGGGAATTTAAATGAATAAATTCAACTTATACTAAATCTTTTCCCATAAAACTATATATCAATCTTCTCATCTCCTCCTGATCTATAACATGCTGCTGTCAGCTCAGACACACAATGGACAGGAGCTGACTTCACTGACTTCTATGGGGGAGTTTTGTAGGCATCCTCTGTGACCTGTGCAGGGGTCAGGAGTGAGCAGATGAGCTGCGACACCACCTATTGTGTTATCTATACAGAGGTGTTACTTGTCATTGTAATTATGCCTGCAGTGATAATGAGAATAGTTAAAAGAAAAGATCTAAAGTTTGAACACCACTTGACTAGTCATTCTTAAGGTCCCTTTACATGGAAGGACAGAGCAGCAGATTGTCGGGACGGAAGTGTTCCTTTTTGACAATCTGCTGATTGGTGGTGGAGACTGCTATTACATGCAGCGATCCTCTCCAGAGTATGGGGATGAGCGATCGCTAATGCCATTGTTCGTCTCCATAAAGGCTGGTTGTTCGCACGCAGCAGATCGTGATTAAACTACCCAACGCTCGTTCATCAGCAGTCCATTTACACCGCCAGATAATGGTTAATAAGTGTTCCTATGAATGCTCGTTAGCGATTATCTTTCCGATTCTCGCCCAATGTAAAGGGCCCTTTGGTGTCCTCAACTAATGTTGTTACCTGGCCATGTGGCAGGTGGTGAATTTGGAGTCACGTGTTCTTCAATACTTTCCGTCCGAAGTCTCCTACGTTCACTTAGGAGGAGGCCTTGGTAAACCATTCCTGTGAAATGATTGGCATCTGTTTGACTGCTGCATAAAATAAATGAGAAAAGAACAAGACCAGTGACTAAACAGAAGCTGCCCCTTCTTAGGTATGTTCACAGCTGTGTGCTTTCAGGTCTGACAGAATACTTCATACCTCCCTAAATATTTTACCTTGTCAATCAAGTCAGTATGCAGCAAGAGACTCCTAAGAAATATATTATATATGTTGTATAACATACGCAATTTGTTCAGGTGTGCCTCACAGTGCACTAATAGGGTCTTTGAGACCACTACCCCCTTTATCCAGTCCACATTTATGTGACACATTCTCAGTTCCACTATAAATTCTGTAATTAGACCAGCCCCTAAAATATGCAATCGTCAATGCAATTTTGGGTGGCCTTCTCGTTTCACTGTATATCTCATATACATGTATGGCAACCGGTTGACCATGAATAGTTACACAAGTTTAACATGGCTGAATATCGCAGCAAATTGTTATCCTGAAATACGGAAGGAGTAACAGATGTGAAGCACAAATGGCTTCTCCAACAAACGAAATACTAGGCGGATTAAAGGTGGCTTCACTCATTTCTGCTGCATGTGCATTTCACACTAGCGTTTTTCTTTTCCGGCGCTGAGTTCCGTCCTCGGGGCTCAATACCGGAAAAGAACTGATCGGTTTTATCCCCATGCATTCTGAATGGAGAGCAATCCGTTCAGGATGCATCAGGATGTCTTCAGTTCAGTCTTTTTGACTTTTCAGGACGGAGATAATACCGTAGCATGCTAGGGTTTTATCTCAGGCCAAAAAAACTGTACACTTGCCGGATAACGGATCCGGCATTTCAATGAATTTGCAATCAGGATCAGGATCAGTTTGCACACATTTTGACGGATCCGGCAGGCAGTTCCGGCGATGGAAGTGAATGGGTCCGCATCCGTGTTGCGGAATGCCCACGCAACGGCGCCCGTGTATTGCGGCCCACATTTTGCGGGCTGCAATATGGCAACGGGCCGCACACGCCAGTGTGAAAGAGGCCTTAGGCTGCTTTCACAGTCAGTGTCTGATCAGTGATTTTGAGCCAAAACAGGCGCGGTTTAAAAAACACAGAACACTGACTGTGTGAAAGAGGCCCAAGGGCTCATTCACATGACTGTATTAATGGATCCACATCCGTTCCGCAATTTTGCGTAACGGGTGCGGACCCATTCATTTCAATGGAGCCACAAAAGATGCAAACAGCACACTGTGTGCTGTCCGCATCCGTTCCACGGCCCCGCGAAAAAAAAAAAAAATAGAACAGAGCATGTCCTATTCTTGTCCGTGGACAAGAATAGGCATTTTCTATTAGTCTTGACCATGTATGGTCCGCAAATTGCAGAATGCACATGGGCCGTTGTCCGTGTTTTGCAGATCAGTAATTTGTGGACCGCAAAACACTATGGCCATGTGAATGTAGACTTACATATAGATTTGGGCTTGCGTCACAGAGCAATTCAAGGCAAGTCCACTTCCAAATCTGTGTGCAACATGCAGATTTTCCAACAGATTTGCCTTTTGCCAAATCCATGCCTAACCTGTGACTCTATAATGTTCATTTTCATCCACACACAGATCCACGTTTCATCCCTATTTTATCCCCTTTTTTGCCAAAACTGGGAAAAGCTTCCGTGAGATATCCCTGGCTGTCTACACAGATTTGAACAGAGAGCAAAAACTTTTCTTTTTAGTATCACAAAACCTAGATGTACATAAGTGCCTTTTAAAAAAAAATGCAGGCTACATAACATTTCAATCAACCTACATGCGGGAAAGATGAAAGCCCGAGCAACCCCAGATTGTGAAGCCTTTAATCAGGGTCACAGGGCTGAAAGAACGCTCCTTTCAAGTCTGAATTCTGCACTTTGCATTTTCCTCTAATGGATCTGCTAAATCTATTTGCTGCTCCTGCAGTCACAGAATATGCCAGATAGCAGATACTAAAAAACCGCCAAATGGAAAGAAATGTCATGTCTCTTCACAGGACAGGGAGAAATCACTGATGCAGAGGTTTCTTTTCCAGCTCAGCTGCACAGTGTAGAGATAAAGACACCATTACGCTGACCGTATGGACACTGCAGGCGCTGAAGATTGGGCTCCCACGCTGCGCAGGTCTTCAGCACCTCCACATGTACATACAGCTGGAGCCGACAACATTAACAATGACATTTCCCCACGCGGTTATTTTCAAACAACCCAATTATCCGTTCTCACATCCAAGTCTCTGCTCACAGCTTTTTCTTTACATTCGGTACACACGCCAGAAAAATAACCGAAAATAAGCAACTGCAATGATCTCCTATATTACACTGCGGGGTATTATCTATTTTTTTGCATGATGCGTCTGCATTGAAAAGTGAAGTCGAATGCACCTTTCAATGCATTTCAAACACCAGCCAGTCCTGGCATATGTCCTTCCTGTGGACACGATCGGGATACATATCATATTTGATGAACAGGTCTATGAAAGCTTTTAGTTTAGATATGGAAGAGTGCCCAGGGACCTCAGTACTAGTGTTGAGCGAACTTGTGTTTTAAGTTCGGGTTTTCGAAGAATCGCGTTATGGATTCTAAATTCCATTATGGTCCGTGGTAGCGGAATCCATAACGCGATTCTTCGATAACCCGAACCCGAACTTTAGACGCCGAACTTAAAACACAAGTTCGCTCAACACTACTCAGTACCCCAATACCAGGACTTTACCACCAGTAAAGTAAGAGATAGCGATAACTGGTACATATTGAGTAATTTCTCAGACTGTAGAGCAGTCTATGCATTTATGAATAGAGTACAGTCCTATGTAGGCAATTTTTAACAGACACAACAGACTAGCTCCCCATTTTGATCATTATGGCACCACCTATCCTCTGGATAGGTCATCAATATCTGATTGGTGGGCATCCGACACCCGGGACCCCCGCCGATCAGCTGTTCGAGAAGGCAGTGGCGCTTGGAGTAGCACCGGTGTCTTCTCTCAGCTTTCCCTAGGCCAGCGACACATTCATGGATCATAAAGTGAATGGGGCTGAGCTGCAATACCAGGCACAGCCGCTATACGATGTATGGGCCTGTGCTTGGTAAGCTGCGAGAAGGATGTGGCGTTCACAGGAGCGTCACTGCATTCTCAAAACGGATGACCGGGGGAGGGGGTGGCCCTGGGTGTCGGATCACATACTGATGGCAGTAAAAAAAATAAAAAATAAAATAAAAAAAATTTGAAAACCCTTTTAAAAAAACCTAAGTGCTAATTTGAATACTGCCGACAAATCATCATCATGTTTCCAGTTGGTTCTGCCATCAATGAAATCAAGTGGGCACATAGGAAACAGTAGAAAACACACAGGAGATCTGGATTTACCTGTAGCTGTGGCTGTCACACAGTGCTTGGTAGATGGATGCCGAAAGTGAGGCTGCCAACAAATGAAGGGTGTATACCTGCGGAGGAATAAGTACACCATGAGCAGTCACTTATTTGTTGGAGTGTGTACTATAGAAGCAACCAAAACCGATTATCCAGTTCAAGACAGGACCATTTACCCCCCTTCCTGACCAGGTGCAGTTTTTTTTTTTTTTTTTCCTTTAGCACATGCATTACTGAAAGTAATGGCTTTTTTTTTTTCAGGTTGGTTATGCAAAAAAAAAATTTGCCTTTTTTTCAGTGATACATAGAGTTTTAGTTTTATTTCAGAATTTTTATTTTTTAAATAACCAAAAAGTTTTTTGTTTTTTTTGTGCAACTAAAATATATATATTTTTAAATTATGTCCCCTTTCCATAACTGTCATTTTGATTTATGGGATGTATTGGTTACGGTCGCTGGGGCCTGGGCTACAAGCTGTGGTGTGGCATCTTTTTTTTTTAAACTCGTTTTATTGAACAAGTAAAGCAAGTATATCAGACATGAAGATTGTAATATAAGTTACAGGTGAAGCATGATATCATTGTACAATGGTGGTCAGTACATGTCGGTGAAAAAAAAAAAAAAAAAAAACGCTAATAAAAGATCATTTGACATTCAATCTAACTTTCAATTGTGTATGCAAGCAGCAGGTTTACAAATGTATCAATACACTTACATCAGAATATAAGTAGATAGCTACGGTACAAGGCAAATATACAATCGGGGTTTTTAACCAGGTTTAATGATCTATGAATCTAGAGCTAAGTGGGTTTGTATTGTAGTGTATTTGGGGAAGAACACCAGGTCCCCCAGACTTTTTCAAACTTATATTCACATCCCCTATGTTTGTAAACAATGTTTTCAAACGGTCTAATGGTGTTAATTAGATCTTTCCATTGAGAAATCGAGGGAGTACGATCTCCCGTCCATCGTAAATCTATTACTTTTTTTGCCAAGAATAGCGTTTCCCGGAGGAAGGTTTTGATATAATGGGTATATAACTCATCATCTAACACGTTTAGTAGACACAATTTAGGGTCCATGGGGACCGGCACATGGATCAGTTCATAGAGGAAGTTAGTGACTTGCGTCCAGAATGTCTCGACGCGAGGGCAAGCCCATATAAGATGCCAGAAGTCTGCACCCTCCTTGGCACATCTATGACATCTAGTGTGATTCAATCTTCCCATTTTATTTAACCTAACTGGGGATAGATAACTCTGGTGGATAATGCATATCTGTATGAGTCTGTTATTTATTGTCGGGGAAAGCTGCCTCCAGGACCTCGCAGATATCATCTTCCGCTAGGTCAGGAATCAGATTTTGCCACTTATGAATCACCAGCAATTGTGTTGAGTTAATTCGGGTGTTTATCAGATGGGTGTATATAAACTAGATGAGTCCCTTGGGACTTTAGAACTCCTATTAGGGGAAATTTAGATATGGAGGGACCCCCCGGGAATTGAGTATTGAGAGCATGCCTGAGCTGTAAATAGCGATAAAAAGTGTGATGAGGTAATTGCCAGTCTGAAGGTCAGAAAAATACTTGACTACTTTGCTTTGATATATATCTTCTGTGTCAAATATTGTGGTTGCTCCAGAAAGGGGCATCGTGAAATGATAGTAGCTCAGGAAAGAGAGAATTATCCCATAGAGGAAGCTGCCCCATCACATCTGAGTACTCACATAATTTCTTCGCTGCCGACCATACTTGGATGGCCACTCTGTGGATGGTTAATAACATTCGTGGAAATAATTGGGGTTTCTCCAGCAGCGGCCAGAGGTGTTGAATATTTAGGTAGGAAGCCAGATGGGCCTCCGAGTTTGGCATCTGAGTCCTAGGCGATAACCAAGATTTTAAGTATCTCAGTTGACTTGCCATGTAATATAAATGCATGTCGGGTAAAGACATGCCTCCTTGGGATCTAGGACAGATTAAAGTGGACAGTGATAGTTTAGGTGTTCCAGAGCCCCAAATAAATGGGGAGAATAAGGAGTTAAGCTGTTGAAAAAACCTATTAGAGACAGTATAGGGGGTATGTTCCAGAATATATAGGCATTTGGGTAGTACTATCATCTTTATAAGATTTATACGGCCCGCAACTGACAATGGGAGTGATCCCCAAAGTTTAAACTCGTCTCTGCAGTACGTCAGCAAAAGAAGTGTATTTAAGGAGTGGAAAGTGCCCGAGTCTTTGGTGATTGTAACCCCTAAGTATTTAAAATTTTGAACTATAGGCAACTCATAAAAAGAAAGAAAAAAGATTTCAACCAATTTATACAAAGGCCAGAATGTCTACCAAAATCGTCGATTAGATGTATTGCCTGGGGGAAAGTATCCTCCACGTTGGACATGAATAATACCATGTCGTCTGCGTACAGACCCATCCTGTCCTCCCTGTCTCCCAGTACAATGCCACGGAACACTAAGTCTTGTCTAATACTAATCGCCAGCGGTCCGATGGCCAGCGCAAATAATAGGGGTGATAATGGGCATCCCTGCCTAGTTCCCCTACCAAGAGTGAAGTAAGAGGAGGGGATACCATTCACGTTGACATTAGACCTGGGGTTTTTATATAGGATAGACACCCATTTAATGAAAACTGGGCCAAAGCCGAAGCTTCGGAGAGTTTCCAGAAGAAACGGCCATTTGACCGAGTCAAAAGCCTTGGCTGCATCAAGAGATGCAAAGGCCCATCTCTGTTGTTGTGCGATGCCTATTTGTGCCAGGACCTGGACTCTTCTGATGTTTTCTGACGTCGATTTCCCCGGCATGAAGCCGGATTGATCAGGGTGGATGATGCTTAGGATGCACTTGTTCAATCTATTCGCAAGTACTTTTGCTAGGATCTTATAATCAATATTAAGCAGAGATATAGGCCTATACGACCAACATTCTAGCGGATTTTTGTCAGGTTTTAAGATAACTATTATATTAGCGTCATATAGTCATGGGGGTAGGGAGTTTTCGGATAGTGCCTTGGCGTACATCAGTTTAAGAGGTTCTATAAGTTTATCCATATATTTAGTATATACTTCCAGTGGGATGCCATCAGGCCCTGGGGACTTCCCATTAGACATGGATGAGATTGCTAATTTGATTTCCTCAGACGTAATAGGAGCGTCCAGAGAGCCCATATCCTGGGGAGAGAGTTGAGGTAGAGTCAATGCAGAGAGGTAATTGTCTATTTCACTTGTGGGGACCTGTAAGTGAGATTTATAAAGGTCTTGATAGAACTCGTGAAAGCGATGAGCAAATCGCCTCTGTTTCAATCATCGTGGATCCTGTGGTGTCACAGATTTTCAACACCGCAGGAGAACGCTGGTTCTGGTGTACTATGTGTGCTAATAGTTTACTAGACTGGTTACCTAGTTCAAAGTAGGTTTGCTTGGTGAAGAAGGGTTTACGTTGGGCCTTTTCTTTCAGGAGATTAAGGTACTGGCGACCCTGGGAAAGCCAAGCATGCTTGTTAGAGTCAGAAGGGTTGGCGACATATGCAGCCTCCAATCTGACACATTCACTCGACATGTCAGACTCCTGTCGGGCAGAAGTTCTTTTAACGTATGCTATAGAGGATTATAGACAACCCTTTAAATAAGCCTTCAGTGTCTCCCAGAGTAAAAGGGGGTTCTCAGAAGGGTCCTGGCAAGCCATGAATACTGATAATTGATCAGGAATTAGATCCTGTGGCGTCAGCTGGGTCAGCCAAAAGGGATGGATTCTCATACTGTGTAAGGGGTTTGTTGTAGATGCAGCAACAACTAAGTACAAAGGGGAGTGGTCGGAAATACCTCTAACTCCATATTCGACCTGAGAAATGCGGTTACATAGTAATGAATTGATGAATGCATAGTCAATGCGGGATAGGGTCTGGTGAGAAGAGGAGTGGCAGGAATAGACACGATCATGCGGATGTCTATGTCTCCAAACATCTATCCACCCCATCTCTCCCACCAGGCCCGCCAATGGAGTGGGAGCAATCACGCGATCTGTCAGAATTCCCTGCGTGAATCTATCCAACAGGGGGTCAAGTACCATATTACAATCACCCATACATAGAGTCTGGAGTGTGTAGTGTGGCAAGAATGCTTCGCCCACTGGACCCACGGTTTTTGTAGTCTGCCAGTATGATCTGGAATGAGATGCGTTTCTTGGATACACAGGATATGAGGATTGTATTGTCTGACGTGTGAAAAGACCATCGACCTTTTCCCTGGGGATCCTAAACCTCTAACATTCCATGACAAAACACGTATTTCAGCCATAACCTTGATCAAAAGGAATCCTAATAATGAGTAAACCAACCAGCAATATGAGACAGAGGTACACAGCTGGTATGTGGCGTGTGATACATCCTACCGCATAAGTAATCATATCTAGTTGTGGAAGCCGAGACAAATTGCTTATAGCCAGATATTGTTGTCTGAAATATAATCATACTTCTACTTGGCTTTAAGAAAAAACTACTGACATGTAAACTATCGCACATGGGTGCGATTTGGTTAAAACCCAAATCAAATGCTAACAGATAACAATTTAAAGATCTAATGTTTGTGGCTAAAAAACTGTACGGGGAGTGCAGATAACTAACGTCAGTGTCCGCACTATCAGAGCCACGTGATAGGACATAGGTCTATGACGGAGCTCTAGCTCTATTCGAGGAGAAAGAAGGGCCGCCTTCTAGTTTAATTCAGGTTAGGGAACATGTTACCTATATTATGGTGTAGAGTTTAACCATGCGGAATCACTGGCGGGACCAAAAAGGCACCTGTATTGGAAAGGGGCAGGTGGGGTAGAGGGGAAGGGTTAAATGGAGGGGAGGAGAGGGAAGGGAGTCTAAGCAGGAAATGGAGGTATAGGAAGAAAGTTAGGTCAAGTATCCCGCCAGCGAGTACACAAGTGCCTAAGTCTAGTAGAGTTTTATCAACACAGGGGTGAGCGGCCCGCAAGTAGTCGTAAGGCTGAGATTAAAATAACCTATATAAGCGGTCGCCCATTCCAATGTCGGATACATATATAATCAATAAATGTTATAGCAAAGATTAAAAGGGGCCTAGCCTCCCACCGTTAATATACAGATGGTTAATAAATGACAATTAGGGGCAAGGCCATAGAACCAGATGATCAGTACATGGTTAAATGCAAAAATATAATAGATAAGGACGGTTAATCAGGCCCTTGCTGAATACATAAAGGGTAATAAGGCAACATAAGGAACCGGAAATAAGAAGTTCCTCATACTAAAGGCATGAGTAAACTAAAAACAAGGAGAAGAGGGGGCGATGTTAAACATACCGCCACTGAATACACTGAAGGTTATGTAGATCAATATTGTGGAGATGGCCTACAGGGAGACTTTTGGAGAAAATTCAAAGCCCCAAGGGTACCGGATAGGTAAAGTCGAACTTCATATGGAGAGAGTTCAGGGTCTGTTCTGTCCTCTTCTGCCGTCCAGCCAAGCAACGGACTCCGCTGGGGTGTTAAAGAACATGGTATGCTCCCCATCAACGACGCGCAGTCGGGGGGGATAGGCCATAGAATAACAAGATTTTTCTGAAACTCACCTGTAAAATCTCTTTCTCGCGGGGTTCATTGGGGGACACAGGACTGTGGGTATAGCTTGCTGCTGCCACTAGGAGGCGACACTAGGCTGAAAAGTGATAACTCCTCCCCTGCAGGCTATACCCCCTCCAGCCTGGAGAGAGCATATCAGTTTGTGCCCAAGCCATAGGAGTAGGAGAAAATAACCATACGGTAAACAACCAACAACTGACCAACGCCAGTCGGATCAAACCAGAACTGGGGCCATACTGGTTCCACAACCGCCAACAATCACAGCAAACAGAAATTACTGGGTGGGAGCTGTGTCCCCCAATGAACCCCGCGAGAAAGAGATTTTACAGGTGAGTTTCACAAAAATCTTGTTTTCTCGCTGGCATCATTGGGGGACACAGGACCGTGGGACGTCCTAAAGCAGTCCACGGGGAGGGAACAAATCACATGCCCATGGAAAAAAAACGCCCTCGAGGATGCGTAATTCACTGCCGCCTGCAAGAATTTGCTGCCTGGAACAGTATCCGCCGGTGCCTAGAAAGTCACCCGGTAAGACTTGATGAACGTGTGCCCGGAAGACCAAGATACTGCCTTCCACACTGGAAGCTACTGCATGAAAGAGATGGACCCGAGAAGCGCCGACCGCTGGTCGGGTGGGCCAAGACTCAGCTGGGCGTTGCCTACCCGAGGGCGGAATGCCCGAGCAACTGTTGAACGGATCTATCTGGAAAACATCCTTTGGAGGCCGTCAGCCTTGACAAGGACCCCAGGATAAGAATTGGTAGAAGTCCGTAGGGCTGTAAGCGCTAGACAAGGACAAGCAAGCTCAGAGGCCAAATCACATGGCTGATGGAGAGCTCGGTCCGTGTACTACGAGGGAGAAGAAGAGAAACCCATGTCTGTGAGGTGTGGAAAGGCGACCACCTTCTGCGAAAAAAGAGGATCCTGGACGGAACCCTGTCCTGTGTTCATACTTAAAGAAAAAAATATGTACAAGAAAAGGCATATCAACTCAGAGAAAAAAATAAAAATAAAAAATAACGCCACCAAACAGCTGGCTCCTGGCCGCAGCTGTGGAAGTAGAACTAAAAGGCCAAGTCCGTAGGATTCACCTCTGGTCCAGAGAACGCCCCCTAGGAAGCGGAATATTGGTAGACCAACGCCCTTATAGCCATAGAGGCTGGTGGTGAGATTTCTAGTGAGAGAAGCTGCCTGAGAATCACTAAGAAACAAACGCCTGAGCCAGGCGTGCCCCACTGCAGGCCAAAATATCAATACCACACGGGAAAGGTAAAGTAAAGCCCATGTGAGCACCGCTAGTGATGGGAAGCCCCGTCAGTTACCATATTTCAACAAAGCGGCAACGCTGCCTGGAAAGGCAGATGAGTGGAACAAAGATGAGAAAAATACTCTTGCCGGGTGAAGTTCGACTACGCTCCACCCGTTTTGGGAAGGCTCTCAGTCCACCCCCGGAATGAGCAGTGAAAGAACAACCACCATTGTCTTGAGGTGACTTAGATATCACTGACATCTGAAGAGAGGTAGCACCAATGGCGTTACAGCATGACTACTAGAATCCAGGTCCCGCTTAGAACGGCAATCTAGTGTTGACGGGTGCCGTAGGGACTGATCTTCCCAGTAGAACGCACTCAAAAGGTAGGTGCTGATCAGCCATGGTAACTACACCATCTCCACACCCGAGCCGACGACAGAAGGACAACAGTTAATAATAATAATGAAGAAAGACCGGCACTCACTGTAGTCTTCAACAAAAGATGATGTCTTTATTGGTCACATACAATACTCTGTGACGCTTTTCGGCTCACATCAAGAGCCGTTCTCAAACATATGGATATGGATTAGATGTGGCAGGAAGACAACAGTTGTCAGAGCCACGGACCCTTATTGGTAGTAAACCAGAAAGAGGCCAGAACTAAAGCCATTCCCATGTGAGACTGGAGCTCTACAGCGTCTAGTGGTGATGCGATACTCCGCCTGAAGGGGAGGCCCTACAAGGGAAGCCCCAAGAGTAATGCTCACGCCATACTCCAGCCGAGGAGTAGGCCACACCGTAGAGGTCACTGATTCTCGTGTTAGAGGAATCCGTTGCCTGACGAAAGAACTGTGCAGAAGGAACCTTAGCATGTAATGGTGACTCAAACACCCCTCGTGCGGTAGGGGTTACCGCATGCTCCGCCAGCGTGGACATGAGGGGAAGGCCTGAGGACATCCAGTAGAAGTTCTGGTATCAAGCTGGCCCAGTTAGTAGAGCTAACCTTAAACCCTCCACCTGACAAGGGCGCTGAACAGGAGCAACTGCCGAATTAGTACCAGGGTAGAACCCCTACCTGAGGGGGGCTGTCTCGCTACAGCGATTAGGAGCATCTAGCCCTAGTGTGAAGACTACCCTGCGAAGGAGAAGCCGTTGTAGTAGCCACTGCAGATTGCCAGCATAACGCCCTCACCTAGATAAGGATGAATGGTGGACGAAGCATCCGGAGTCGGTGGAATATTCTGCTTGCTGGATCTTGACCACAGTACTCTGTGCAGTGTGACTGACCTGAACGGTGGAGGCTCATGGGGATGGGGAGTCTCTAGGACACATAAGGCTGGGTGACACCCCTGAGAGCACAAAGGCCGACATTTTTGTGTCTCCAATAAGTGCATGAAGAAAAGAGGGATACAACATGGGAGTATCCATAGTATCCAGTGGCAGTATCCATATGCCACTAGATGAGAATATCAGGCACCAGCGGTACCGACTGTTGCCACGGACCACCTGTGAAGGAAACCAAGGCCTCTAGAGTCGTGGCGTGGCTGAAAAACAGCATGCAAAGATGCATAGTGATTCCCCCGTTACTGGATCGTTTGTAGAGGGTAATGCCATAGGAAGTATGTGATGGCAAATGGGAGATGGAATAGTAACCAACGGAAAGCGCAATCCCCCGGTTAGGGAAGGGGGTAGCGTGATAGTCAGAACCGCAATCAACGGAAGTGTAATTACCCACTCAATGGAGGGGGAAAAATCTACGGCAAGCACTGCGCCCAGTGGCAGTGCAAACGCTTTACCTATGATCGGGAGTAACATATCCAGTAAGTACTGTAACCCGAGGTAGTGCAAATACATCACCCATCGAAGGGGGTCACGCACCTAGCAGGAACTTGCATATGACGAGTTCTGTACTCTGTGGGAAGTGCCATCATCCCATCCCAGAAAGGGTGTAATGCGTACGTAAACACTGCGACAGCAGTGAGAATGCCATAATGCCACCTATACAAAAGGTTAATGTATGCTGACGATACTGAGCCCAGTGGAACTTCAATTCCACCACTCACAGAACGAGGGCACCTATGGCTGGCATTGATGCCAATGCTAGTGAGGTCAGTCCACCTCAGGAAGGAGGTAATACCCAAATTAAGCACTGTATCTAGTAGAAGTGTAAATAGTGCCTAAGGAAAGGGTTAATGCATACACCAGAACCGGTTAGCACGGACGTAATCTAGGAAAAATAATCCGGATACATGTCAGAGTCCGAAAAGCTGTCCTGCTTCGGCCCGCTCGTGCGCAGTTCCACCTCTCAGTCTCTAGCCCATGGCTGTTGCAGGCTGTGGCGGTGTTGATATAAGAACCAAACTACCCGGAGGTGGAATGAAACTAAAGGTCTGCTTACCGATTGCGCAGACGGTGCTCTATTAACCAAATGACCCAGGAGGGTGGATTGGGAACTTCCAGAGGTCCTCCGCTGAGTTGCGCAGGAGGAGAAACTCAAACAGACCCCCCCGGAGGGTGGATAGGAAGTTTCAGTTGTCCTAAACTGGATTTGCACAGTTGTAGTATAATTAACCAACCGGCCTCAGAGGGCGGATTGGGATCCTCCAGATGTACTCCACTGGACTTTGCAGTTGGAGCATTATCAACCAAACGGCCCGGAGGGCGGATTGGGGACTCTTCGGATGTACTCCACTGGATTTACGCAGTTGGAGCATTATCAACCCAACGGCCCAGAGGGCGGAATGGGAATCCCTCAGATGTACTCCACTGGATTTGCGCAGTTGGAGCATAATCAACCAACCGGCCTCAGAGGGCGGATTGGGATCCTCCAGATGTACCCCACTGGATTCACGCAGTTGGAGCAGTATCAACCAAACGGCCCAGAGGGCGGAATGGGAATCCCTCAGATGTACTCCATTGGACTTTGTGGACTGAGGAGGGCAGGATCTGTATGTGCATAATTTTTTTTAATTTTTTTTGGTGAGGACCTAGCCTCATATGGAGAGGAGGTCAGGAAGAGTTGTATACTGCAATATTAAGGCACATTGTGCCTGCAGATAGAAACCTAGAGTAAACAGGGGCCTGAAAAAGGTGGCTGTGCAGGAAGGGTTAACCTGCCCCAGGGAGATTCGCGCTAGAAAAAAAGGGTCCGCCCCCCCATACCTGAGGGAGGAAGTTCCGGAGAGCCGGAGACTAAATTATCACGCCGGCCGAGCGGGACTCACCGCTAGTCAGCACAGAGCGTACCTGGATCGATGTCCGGAATGCGGTCGCCTGTGTCCACTGACCGCGTAAGCCCAACGGAGGGGTAAATAGCGTGGCCGGAGAGAAAAGAAAGAAATAAAACGGTAGGCCCGAATAAAGCCGGGGCCTAGATTTTTGCGGCGTCCGGCCGAGTAGGAGATCCGTTTTGCCTGCTCTCCTGGAACGGCTTAGCGGGCTCCTGAAAAGGAGCCGCCTAGAAGATGCGTCGCTCGGCCGACCGGGAAGCCCACCCGGTCGGTCGGAGAGCGGGGGGACCGGAATAGGGCGCAGAAGGCGCCTGTTTGTAGTCGGGAAGGGGTGAAAATAAGATGCCGCCGCCGTGGAATGGGATTAACCCTTTCTACTGAGGTGAGATGGGCGACGGGTGGAGGACTCGTTACCCCCTCAAGAAGGGGCCATGTGAGGGGGACAGGGAGGGACAGTAAAACTCACCTGTCTTCATCTGTGTTCTTCACCCTTATTCTTGTACCAGCAGAGCCACCCCACGACCGCTGGCACCAGGCATCAGAGGTCCAGGTAGAGAAGGGCTGGAGAGGAGGTGGCCCTCTTGCTGGCGGGAAGCAGGGGAGCGAGGCTGCCCTGGTCCGCTTTGCCTTCTTGGGGAGGCAGGGCGGTGGAGCAGGCAACACCGGCCAGCCTCCCAGGGAGACAGAGACGCATGCGAATCTGTGCCCCTTAACCTAAAGAAATAAAATAAAAACAAATTTGTAAAAGAGCCACCCTGCTAAGCAGGGAGGTCTGCCTCCTACGACACTAAGCTAAAAACTGATATGCTCTCTCCAGGCTGGGGGGGGTATAGCCTGCAGGGGAGGAGTTATCACTTTTCAGCCTAGTGTCGCCTCCTAGTGGCAGCAGCAAGCAATACCCACGGTCCTGTGTCCCCCAATGATACCAGCGAGAAATGGAAATTTCAGTTCCTTGAGGCGTCTTTTGACTCCAATAAACGTGGCCGTTCTTTTCTGTAAATCAGCGGAAAAGTCCGGAAATATCATGACGTTAGTGTTATCATAGCGTATTTCTTGCTGTTTCCTGGCCAACTGTAATACCATATCCTGGTCGTTGGAATTTAGAAGCCTGGCGAGCAGCGGTCTGGGTGGAGCGCCTGGGGGAGGCATTTTGGCGGGAACCCGGTGGGCTCGCTCTACGGCAAATGTGGAGGAAAATTTAGCTCCTGGGAAGGTGTCCAACAGCCATTTCGAGACAAATTCACTGGTATGTGATCCTTCGGCCCGTTCGGGTAGTCCGATTATGCGCAGGTTATTTCTCCTCTGGCGGTTCTCGTAGTCGTCACATTTTTGATGCCAGAAGTTAACCTTTGTCTCCAGGGCGGTAAGCTGTACAGGCAGAGGAGCAGTGCGGTCTTCTAACTCAGAGACTCGGGTTTCTGCTTCTTTAACTCTGTCTCTTAAATTTTGCATTTCATGCTGGAGTAATCCCAGGTCCACCTTAACCTCTTCTAGCTTGCCCGACAACGTAGAGCGGCAATTAGGGATGGCATGCAGGAGTTTGTTAGTGACCTGGGCTAGAGTAGGTTCTTCCTCCTGTGGTTGGTCTCTCGGTGTTTCACTTTCGGCGTCCGGCGAGGAGGCCCTTGAGGCAGAGTCAGCGCCATCTTGGTCGTATGTTCTGGGGAAAGCTTTAAGCTTTTCAGCGGCTGTAGGAGGTTTGTTCTTGGACATACTTCGTCCTCGGGGTCTCCCCGATCTTTTCTCCTTGGGCTGAGGAATGATGGCGGCAAAATACTGCTCAGGAAAATAGGTATTAGAGCTGTTCATGAGCGGAGCTCACTCAGGCACGACCGTTCATGTCCGCGGCTAGCCACGCCCCGGTGTGGCATCTTTTTATTTTATTTTTTTGTGTATTTTTATAATTTTACACTTTTAAACACCAGTCTACCACCAGGAAATACACAGGGAGCTGATGTAATAAACCTCATATGTATAGACGGGAAGCAGTCTTTGGTAAGGTGAGCCTGGAGGGTCATTTAATTCAGACATAATAACTTTTTGATGGCTTCCGTAGAAGAATTTACAGAATTCAATATTGATGGCGATATCTTTTGAGCTGAATACCAGAACATACTTTACCTAAGGCGAAAGGGACTTTGTAATAAAACTACTGCTTTCCCAGACAACTAAATACATTACATCTACCATTCACCAACTGGCCCTGAAAAAAAGGAAAGCTGGAATTGATGAAGCTAATGTCACTTATCTACCACTTTAATAAAAAAAAAGAAAAAAGTCTGAGCTTCTGGCAGAATTTTGAAAAGCAGGACGGCCCGCCTGACATAAGAATACAATGAACCCTTTTGTGTTTATTGGAACTGTAAGCGTGTATTCACAGTGTGTTTGCAGTATATGTAGTAAAGTGCCTGACATACATAAACCGTATCCATAGTCCCTCATTCATTCAAAGGAGGCCAACAGAGCATCCTCCGGGCCATTCTGCACAGATATGTATTTTTAGCTGTATAGAATAGTGTAGCTCTTCTTAACGTACACCGCAAACATAGTGTGAATGCACCCCAAGACTGAATTGTGGGGTTTCCTTACCTTTGGATCCTGGTTGCCTGGGTGTGGAGGATTCTTCATCTGAACAATGGTATAGAGAATGTCATGAATGTGATTATTAAGGTAAAGCACAGGATTAGCAATCACGGTCTTTGTAACAGCAATGCTTGCAGACAGTAATGGAAGTGTTGTAGGCAGGGGAAGTGGAGACTGAAGTTGCTTCACTGTTGTTTCCTGTGGGCAAAATTGAGAAAAATATCAAGTATTATATGCGTTATAAAGACCCGAACATAAAAGTGTATTCTTATGGCCTTTTACATCTACAAGCAACAGCTTATTTCCCTGAGAAAAAAAAGGAATGGGCAGTTGAAATCAAAATATCTGATCCTTCTTTCTCAACATCTTCTATTAGGGGGAGAGTCAGGAGAGCCCATACAGAATAGATGGTCATCTGGTCCTGCTGAAATTGGCGGGTCCAGGTGACCTTTATCTAATGCATATGGCCTGCTTTAGCTCACTGTACTTTAGTTTCCATTGCAACTTGTTGGCAATAGTGGGACCTCTTGCTTTCTGACCCTTGATTATGGGCAATTGGAAATAACCCCTCCATGGGCCCAGGATCTTGACTAAAACTAGACTATAGTTAGTTATACTTTGTAACCCTATAAGATTATTAACTTCAATAACTATATATCTAACCAATAAAAACAAGCAGCAGTTCCAGTGGCTTCTCATTGTAAAAATATACAAAAAGTAAAAAAATAAAATAAAATACATACTAGCAAAAAAAAAATACTTCACAAAACACTTAAATACGCATTTACAATTTCTTTTTATTTCTAAAAACATTTTTTAAAATTTATTGTCACACTTATATTAAAAGGGTTTTCCGGGACTTCACTACTGCTGACTTATCCATATCTGATCGATGGGGGTCTGACACCCGGGACCCCTGCTGATCAACCGTTTGAGAAAGCACTGGTGCCAAGCACAATGCTGTCCATATCATAGCAGCTGTGCTTCGTATCGCAGTTCAGCCTCATTCACTTCAATGGGGCTGAGCTGTGCCTTGGCCATATGACCAATGAACATGATATCACATGGCCTAAGGAAAGCTGAGAGAAGGCTGCGGTGCTACAGATAGCATTGGTGCCTTCTCAAACAGCTTATTAGCGGATGTCCCACGTGTCTGACCCCCACTGATCAGATCCTGATGACCTTATCCAGAGGATAATCCATCAGTAGTAAAGTCTCGGAAAAACCCCTTTAAGTCCCCTTAGGCCTCTTTCACATGGTCAGTATTTTTGCATCAGTATTTGTAAGCCAAAACCAGGAGTGGGTCCAAAACACAGAAGAGGCACAGATATTTCCATTATACCTTTTCTCTGCAGGTTTCACTCCTGGATTTTGGCTTAAAAATACTGACCGTGTGAAAGAGGCCTTTCCATTGCAGACTGGGGAAGACCAGGGAGCAGCGAGTGCTGGAGAGGTAAGTCTATTTAGTTATTTTTCGTCTGATCTCAGCTCTAATATGGGGGTCTGATATGGGAATCTGATATGGGTGTTTGATATGAGGTCTGATATGGGGGGTCTGATCTGAGGTCTTATAAAGATTTAATGTCTAATGAAAAATGGTAATTTCCTTTACCCACTAATGAAAAATAAATCTGAACGACCGAAAAAGATCTGCAGTCATTTTCTGGGTGAGTGGTGGAATAAATGTAGCAGGGTTGGGGATAATCCCAGGACATAGGATGTTCTGGGGCACGACAAGTCTTTGTGATTAGGGATAAGCGAATTGACTTCGGATGAAACATCCAAAGTCGATTCGCATAAAACTTTGTTAGAATACTGTACGGAGCAAGCGCTCCGTACAGTATTAGAATGTATTGGCTCCGATGAGCTGAAGTTATTACTTTGCGAAGTCACGCAAGACTTCGGGTAATAACTTCAGAAATTAATTTCTACTGTAAATTTTTTTTTACCGAACTGTTTCCTTGGAACCGAAACAGACTTCGGTAAAATGTTTTTTTAAGCTATTACCCGAAGTAATAACATTGGCTCATTGGAGCCAATACATTCTAATACTGTACGGAGCGCTCGCTCCGTACAGTATTCTAACAAAGTTTTATGCGAATCGACTTTGGATGTTTTATCCGAAGTCGATTCGCTCATCCCTAATTGTGATTGTATAAAAATCTCGAGAGGTAATTATAATCAACAAGTATTATATTCAATGTTATAATGTTTCACTCAGTAAAAACTTTGCATCAATAAATTAGATTTCTTAGATTTTTTGTTATATTTATCTGAATATTCCATCACCCATCATCGTGCGTGATACTTGTCAACTGACAGATGGGATGGGGAAGATGGAAGGGAATAACCTATGACTGCAGGATCAGACTACAGTATAAACAGGTTGTTTGTTGTCTGTAGCCATGGAGACACTTAGTTTTTCATAGGTACTGCATCCATAAAACAAGAACACGTTTCTAATGTGGGCTTGTTGCAAGGTTGCTCAGATGCACTGAAGTGTCAAAAGCCTTCAGACAGTTATTTTGTATGATTATTCATGATAATGCAGATGTCCCTGCAGATTTTATACTATGTGCTGTTATATTTATACTGTATAATGAAAAGAGTTCTGCCAAGAAAAAGAGTATGGTTAGATGCACAGCACGTTTGAGCACACTTCTTCATATATTGGGTTTATTCATCTGCTGTGCTCATAGACTTTTATTTAGCAAACGCACGTCAAACGAGTACACGGAGTAGTAGAGTTACACTCAAACTCTTAACTTATTGTGATATCCTGAAACAAAAGCCACTGAAAAGCAATTGAAGATGTTTGCTGAGCACAACTACACTGCTCAAAAAATAAAGGGAACACTTAAACAACACAATGTAACTCCAAGTCAATCAGACTTCTGTGAAATCAAACTGTCCACTTAGGAAGCAACACTGAGTGACAATCAATTTCACATGCTGTTGTGCAAATGGGATAGACAACAGGTGGAAATTATAGGCAATTAGCAAGACACCCCCAATAAAAGGAGTGGTTCTGCAGGTGGTGAGAACAGACCACTTCTCAGTTTCTATGCTTCCTGGCTGATGTTTTGGTCAGTTTTGAATGCTGGCGGTGCTTTCACTCTAGTGGTAGCATGAGACGGAGTCTACAACCCACACAAGTGGCTCAGGTAGTGCAGCTTATCCAGGATGACACATCAATGCGAGCTGTGGCAAGAAGGTTTGCTGTGTCTGTCAGCGTAGTGTCCAGAGCATGGAGGCGCTACCAGGAGACAGGCCAGTACATCAGGAGACGTGGAGGAGGCCGTAGGAGGGCAACAACCCAGCAGCAGGACCGCTACCTCCGCCTTTGTGCAAGGAGGAACAGGAGGAGCACTGCCAGAGCCCTGCAAAATGACCTCCAGCAGGCCTCTAATGTGCATGTGTCTGCTCAAACGGTCAGAAACAGACTCCATGAGCGTGATATGAGGGTCCGACGTCCACAGGTGGGGGTTGTCCCGTTTGGCATTTGCCAGAGAACACCAAATTTGGCAAATTCGCCACTGGCGCCCTGTGCTCTTCACAGATGAAAGCAGGTTCACACTGATCCCATGTGACAGACGTGACAGAGTCTTGAGACACCGTGGAGAACGTTCTGCTGCCTGCAACATCCTCCAGCATGACCGGTTTGGCATTGGGTCAGTAATGGTGTGGGGTGGCATTTCTTTGGAGGGCCGCACAGCCCTCCATGTGCTCGCCAGAGGTAGCCTGACTGCCATTAGGTACCGAGATGATATCCTCAGACCCCTTGTGAGACCATATGCTGATGCGGTTGGCCCTGGGTTCCTCCTAATGCAAGACAATGCTAGACCTCATGTGGCTGTAGTGTGTCAGCAGTTCCTGCAAGACGAAGGCATTGATGCTATGGACTGGCCCGCCCGTTCCCCAGACCTGAATCCAATTGAGCACATCTGGGACATCATGTCTCGCTCTATCCACCAACGTCACATTGCACCACAGACTGTCCAGGAGTTGGCAGATGCTTTAGTCCAGGTCTGGGAGCAGATCCCTCAGGAGACTGCCCCCCACCTCATCAGGAGCATGCACAGGCGTTGTAGGGAGGTCATACAGGCACGTGGAGGCCACACACACTACTGAGCCTCATTTTGACTTGTTTTAAGGACATTACATCAAAGTTGGATCAGCCTGTAGTGTGTTTTTCCACTTTAATTTTGAGTGTGACTCCAAATCCAGACCTCCATGGGTTGAAAAATTTGATTTCCATTTTTAATTTTTGTGTGATTTTGTTGTCAGCACATTCAACTATGTAAAGAACAAAGTATTTCAGAAGAATATTTAATTAATTCAGATCTAGGATGTGTTATTTTTGTGTTCCCTTTATTTTTTTGAGCAGTGTAGTTTAGTTACCATGTCTAGTTAGGCACGTGTGTTAACTCATACATGGCGTACATGTGGTCTGCATACTGTTTAATACTTAAGCAGTAATGAAAAGTAGATTGCTCTTTTCAATACAAGGGGATCCTGCAAAAAATGACGCTGCATGTCACACATCACACATTTTTTTACAATAGTAAATGTACACATTGTAGATGTAGACCTGTACTGCGACTCTAAGGCCTGTATTACACTAGCTGAGAATCTGCCAGATCATTGATAACAAGCGCTTGTAGGAACGCTCG
Source organism: Bufo bufo (assembly GCF_905171765.1). NCBI lineage: Eukaryota > Metazoa > Chordata > Amphibia > Anura > Bufonidae > Bufo > Bufo bufo. Next base: position 655,557,802 of record NC_053389.1, read on the forward strand.
CTAGCGATGGTCTGCTTGTGTAAATGTGCCACCGATTTCATGATGAACGAGCAAGTGCTCGCCCATCGGGCAATCACATCTTTTATGCAGGCTAAAAGAATTACCGTTTGCCGGCAGCAGATCATGCCGTCTAATCACAATCTGGAAAATGATTCTGTATGGGGACAAGCTACGGCATTAGCCATCTCTCCTCCCCATACTGCGGCTTCCTTCACTGATGAGCAGGTGATTGTCCTTCATAATGCTCATCTGCTAGTCCAGGGGTCAGCAACCTTCGCCACTTCAGCTGTTGTGAAACTACAATTTCCAGCATGCTCCATTCATTTCTATGAGCTTTCTTAGAAGAGCAGAGCAAGCATGCAGGAAGTTGTAGTTTCAAAACAGCCGGAGTACCGGAGGTTACCCACCTCTGTGCTAGTCTAATACAGCCCTAAGCCCTGAATCCAGTGTGCATCTAACCGAACTAGAAAAATGGAAACAGATTACAGATTAGTGATAGGCTTAAAGGGGTTCTCCAATTCTTCTTTTTTAAATTAGGCAGGGAGCAGAGGGCATCGTCCCCTGCTGCTCCTGTTCCACCACTCTGATCCCCGATAGGTCTTAAGCGGTCACATGCATTCATTGTTCATGTGACGCTACAGCCATGATGCCTGCCGTTAAGATGACAGGAACAGCTCTGCAAGTGATATCTTCAGCCAAATGCCCACGTTACACATGCACATGGGTCCAGATATTTAGGCTGTTTCCACAACATATTTTTTAAGCTGTGTGTGAACTTGGGTTACAGATAATATCACCATAATTATTACAATTTTCTATATTTTTGCCATGATTTTCCTTGAAATTCACACATCTGTTGTAGGCCATTATGGGAAGGTACTAGAAACTTGGAAATTAAAGAACAAGCACCAAAATGTTGCGTCAAAATAACAAACAAGAACATGTAATGTGCTGAACATAACATTTCTAAATCTGCACAACAAATATAAATGATATCCTAAATTTCTGCAAGTCACGCATGCGCAAAAAGTTCCATGTTATTACCTGCTGAGACTCTTGCAATAAAAACTTCAGCTCCATCCTTACAGAGGCCAAGCCACCACCCTGAGCACCATGCAAACTGCAGTAGCTCAGGAAGACTCGGAGAAGAGCTTGGTTCTTTTGCAACCACCATTTCCGTTTTTCAGCATGCTCCCGCTTCGCTTGTAACCTGCGGCGTTCAATTTGATGCCGTTCATAGGATCCTATATCTGATTTATCTGGAAATTCATGGCCGTCCAATATATCCACGGGTGGAGGAGTTTCAATTGTGAAGTCTTTGCTTTCAGTTTCATGGTTGAATATTTTGTGCATGGCAGCTATCTCTTTTTCCAGCCAGTTATACAGCTGGAACCTCAGTTTTCCACCATCTACTTCATGCCCTGTGGCCAAAGTCCTCAGTTCCGTCATAAGAATCTTCAAGCAAGCTCTGAATTTAAGCTGTTCTGCAATGACGTCAACTTCGTTCCCGGCTGGCACGGAGTTGTCTATGGTTGGTGTTTCAGAACTGGCATCTCTTAGGCTTTGATCTTTTTGCTCCAGATTTAAACTTTTTAACACCAAACCATCATCATCCCCTGTGTCACTCTCCTTATTCTCTTCCCAATCCAGCTGAAGTGGCTCATCCTCAATTTTAATAAGAGGAGAGCCCCAGTCAAAATTATTTACAGAGTCTTCAAACATTGATTGTTTGGCTGATGATGGTGCCAGGGAGAACCAGTCAGACTCACTCCCCTCCTCCAAGTGACTTTTTCCTATAGAATGGAAACTGTCCGGCCCAACAGATCCCACACTTAGGAGATCTTCATTATTAAACATGGACTTACTAAGCTTCGGAATCTTAGACAAAACTTCTAAAGCAAGAACTGGACATCCTACTTTGAAGTGAGCATTTGCGGTGGTAAAAAATAATTTCCTTTCTATAAGATTTATTTCATCCATGTAGTTTTTATCTGTTTTTGAACTAACAGTAGCAAGAGTGGCTTCTGGAACAGTGACACGACGGCGGATCAGAAGAGGGTGAGTGCGAAGAAAGTTGTAAAAACTAAACACCACAGGGTTGCACGACTTGACTAGAACTATAAAAAAAAAAAAAACACAATTAATCCAAGCTTCATATTAGTGTCTTTCCATCTACATATATGAAGACACACACTACTTATCAAGAAATGTACATGTATGAAGCCTTAAAACGGATCCGTATGAAAATTTCTAAAAAAGATTACTAACAAGGAAATACGCTTACCAGGGATTTCATCATCTTCCTTTGGGGTTTGTTCTAATAAAGTATCCAATGCTTTGGTGTAGTCCTTTATTATCCAGTAGGCAATACTCCGAAGGAAAGGGTCAGGATGCAGCTTTGAACAGCAGAAGCCTGTCCCATCTTTCTGACATCCCAATACTCTTTCGTAGAGGAGAGACTCATATGTAGAATAGGTGTCAAATTCTGACTCATACAACCGAGCAATGACCAATGCCAATTGAATGTCTTCCATTTTTTCCAGACAGACCTAAAACGAAAAAGTTTGCACTAGATACTGCTTCATTTAGGCAACTGCTAGATAAAGCTTAGTAAAACAAAAACAAAAAAATATATTATAATAATATTTAATAATAAAAATGCAGTGGTAACCCTGTATACCTCAATAGCATCCTTCAATGAACCAGCCAGTAAAAAGAAAGCTGCAGACTGCTCAAAGCGCTGCTTGCCAAGCAAGGAGAATGCATTCTTTAGGGCTGCTTTTCTCCATCGATCCTCCTTAAAATTATGGCTGAAGAATGTTGTCATTTTCTCATCGTGCTGTGATCTGCAAAAAGATGAAAAACAAAACAAAAACAAAAAACTAAGTGTTTTAAAAAGAAGTGTCAGATATTCAATTACAGTTTTGTATTTACAAATTATCTCCAATTTATAAAAAGCTTCTAAATTACCATTACAGCAATTAAAGGCTTTGGACACATTTGACATGGGGGGAAAAAAAAGCTATTTTGGCAAAAAAAATTTACAGCGTTCACCTGATGGGCTAGATTATGTGATATTTTTATAGAGCGGGTCGTTACGGCGATACCAAATATGTTTAAGTTTTACACACTAAGCATTTTTCTTAGTGCCATATTTTTAAAATTTTCTGGTTATGACGGTCCTGTATTGGGGTTCGTTCTTTGTGAAATGAGCCGATATTTTCCTTGGTACAATTTTCACCTGATGGGATATTTCATGTTATATTTTAATATAGCAGGTTGCTATAGACGGGGTGACACCAAATAATTTGATTTTTGTACTTACCGTAAAATCGGTTTCTCGTTCAATGTATTGGGGGACACAGCACCATGGTATATGCCCAGCTACCACTAGGAGGCACTAGATATCAAAAAAGGTTGGCTCCGCCCAGGTGGGCTATATCCTCTCCAACGCGCACGGACGCCATCCGTGTTTTGCAGATCCGCGATTTGCGAACCGCAAAACACACCACGGTCGTGTGCATGAGGCCTAAAACTGAATAGCCTAGTGCTGTGGAGAGGGTACAGCCCACCTGGGCGGAGCCAACCTTTTTTGATATCTAGTGCCTCTTAGTGGTAGCTGGGCATATACCATGGTGATGTGTCCCCCAATGCCATTAACGAGAAATGTCTTTTTTTTTTCTTCTATTTTTAACAATTTTTAAATGACTTAATTCTGAAAAAGGGCGTTTTTACAAAAAAAAAATTCTTTATTTTTAGAAGGCTACTTTCACACTTGCGGCAGAGTGATCTGGCAAGCAGTTCCATCGCCGGAACTGCCTGCCGGATCCGGCAAAACGTATGCCAACTGATGGCATTTGTAAGACTTACCAGGATCCTGATCAGTCTTAAAAATAACTGATCAGTCAGAAAAATGCATTGAAATGCCGGATCTGTCTTTCCGGTAAAACGGATCCAGCATTTTTTTTCACCTTCTTTTCAGTCTGCGCATGCGCAGACCGGAAGGACGGATCCGGTATTCAGGCACTAATACATTCCTATGGGAAAAAAATGCCGGATCTGGCAAGTCTTCAGTTTTTTGGGCCTGAGATAAAACCGTAGCATGCTGCGGTTTTATCTTCTGCCTGATCGGTCAAAATGACTGAACTGAAGACATCCTGATGCATCCTGAACGGATTGCTCTCCATTCAGAATGCATGGGGATATACCTGATCAGTTCTTTTCCGGTATAGAGCCCCTAGGACGGAACTCAGTGCCGGAAAAGAAAAACGCTAGTGTGAAAGTACCCTAAAACACCATTTTATTTAGATTTTACACCAAGGTCATACAAGACCTCTGGGGGACATTTAACATCACATTTTCTTTTCATGTTGGTTTCTCCTGTAAATGGGGCTGACATAGTCATCCCAGTGACAGGAGGAATGCAGTCCCCGGGGAGGCTGTAAAGCAGTGTACTAAGCTGTACAGCCTCACTGCAGGGGCTGATGGAGGTCTAAGGAAGACAGAGCAGCTCCTGCAGTGTCACGGCTACATGATCGCTGGGCCAGAACAGGAAGTGGCATATCGCTTACTTAGCTGTATACACAGTGCTCTCACAGACAACCAGAAGGCAGAGACACCCTGGAACGGTCCCTGCCTTCTCTATGAGGTCACTGACAAATTAGGGTGCAGCTGCAATCTCTGAATGGATGTTCCAGAATGTCCATTCAGAGATAAGTCCCAACCCCCAGTGAATGGAGAAAGGGGCAACGTGTCACCCATTCTTCACGTGACCCAGTGACGTGATGCATGGGTGACACGTCACCGCAGCAGCTAGTCACTGGATGCTGCTGGCATATGGCCCATGTCAAACTATACGTTAATGCGGGAAGACCCCAGACCTGCGGCACCCCAGAGTAGTGCTGAGCCGGAACCCAGCGGTGGGGATAAGGCCACACTAGAGAGCTTCCAGAAAAGGTCCCTACGTGTGAACAACCCCATTAAGGTGGAATTCTCTTTAACCCCTTAAGGACCGGGCTCATTTTCACCTTAAGGACCAGGCCATTTTTTGCAAATCTGACCAGTGTCACTTTAAGTGCTGATAACTTTAAAACGCTTTGACGTATCCAGGCCGTTATGAGATTGTTTTTTCGTCACATATTGTACTTCATGACACTGGTAAAATGAAGTCAAAAAAATTAGTTTTTTTTGCACAAAAAAATACCTAATTTACCAAAAATTTGGAAAAATTAGCAAATTTCAAAGTTTCAGTTTCTCTACTTCTGTAATACATAGTAATACCCCAAAAAATTGTGATGACTTTACATTCCCCATATGTCAACTTCATGTTTGAATTGTTTTGGGAATGATATTTTATTTTTTGGGTATGTTACAAGGCTTAGAAGTTTAGAAGCAAATCTTGAAATTTTTCAGAAATTTACAAAAACTCAATTTTTAGGGACCAGTTCAGGTCTGAAGTCACTTTGCGAGGCTTACATAATAGAAACCACCCAAAAATGACCCCATCTAAGAAACTACACCCCTCAAGGTATTCAAAACTGATTTTGCATACATTGTTAACCCTTTAGGTGTTGCACAAGAGTTATTGGCAAATGGGGAGGAAATTTGAGAATTTCATTTTTTTGTCAAATTTTTCATTTTAACCCATTTTTTCCACTAACAAAGCAAGGGTTAACAGTCAAACAAGATTGTATCTTTATTGCCCTGACTCTGCCGTTTACAGAAACACCCAATATGTGGCCGTAAACTACTGTACGGCCACACAGCGGGGCGTAGAGTGAAAGGTGCGCCGTATGGTTTTTGGAAGGCTGATTTTTATGGACTGTTTTTTTGACACCATGTCCCATTTGAAGCCCCCTGATGCACCCCTAGAGGAGAAACTCCCTAAAAGTGACCCCATCTAAGAAACTACACCCCTCAAGGTATTCAAAACTGATTTTACATACGTCGTTAACCCTTTAGGTGTTGCACAAGAGTTATTGGCAAATGGGGATGAAATTTGAGAATTTCATTTTTTTGCCTAATTTTCAATTTTAACCCATTTTTTCCACTAACAAAGCAAGGGTTAACAGCCAAACAAGACTGTATCTTTATTGCCCTGACTCTGCTGTTTACAGAAACACCCCATATGTGGCCGTAAACTACTGTACGACCACACAGTAGGGCGTAGAGTGAAAGGTGCGCGGTTTGGTTTTTGGAAGGCAGGTTTTGCTGGACTGGTTTTTTGACACCATGTCCCATTTGAAGCCCCCCTGATGCACCCCTAGATTAGAAATTCCATAAAAGTGACCCCATCTAAGAAACTACACCCCTCAAGCTATTCAAAACTGATTTTACAAACTTTGTTAACCCTTTAGGTATTGCACAAGATTTAATGGAAAATAGAGACACAATTTAAAAATTTCACATTTTTGGCAGATTTTCCATTGTAATATTTTTTTTCCAGTTACAAAGCAAGGGTTAACAGCCAAACAAAACTCATTATTTATGGCCCTTATTCTGTAGTTTACAGAAACACCCCATATGTGGTCGTAAACCGCTGTACGGGCACACGGCAGGGCGCAGAAGGAAAGGAATGCCATACGGTTTTTGGAAGGCAGATTTTGCTGGACTGGTTTTTTGACACCATGTCCCATTTGAAGCCCCCTGATGCACCCCTAGAGTAGAAACTCCAAAAAAGTGACTCCATTTTAGAAACTACGGGATAGGGTGGCAGTTTTGTTGGTACTAGTTTAGGGTACATATGATTTTTGGTTGCTCTATATTACTTTTTGTGCAGCAAGGTAACAAGAAATAGCTTTTTTGGCACGTTTTTTTTTTGTTATTTACAACATTCATCTGACAGGTTAGATCATGTGGTAATTTTATAGAGCAGGTTGTCACGGAGCCGGGCGATACGGATGCGGCGATACCTAATATGTATACTTTTTTTTATTTATGTAAATTTTACACAATGATTTCATTTTTGAAACAAAAAAAATCATGTTTTAGTGTTTCCATAGTCTAAGAGCCATAGTTTTTTCAGTTTTTGGGCGATTATCTTGAGTAGGGTATCATTTTTTGCGGGATGAGATGACGGTTTGATTGGTACTATTTTGGCGTACATGCAACTTTTTTGATCACTTTTATTACCTTTTTTGGGAAGTAAGGTGGGCAAAATTTCAATTTTCTCATAGTTTTTATTTTTTTATTTTTATGGCGTTCACCGTACGGGGAAAGTAACATGACCGTTTTATAGATCAGGTCGTTACGGATGCGGCGATACCTAATATGTGTAGTGTATTTTATTTTTTTAATTTTTATTCAGTGATAAATGTTTTTTTTTTTTTATCTTAACTTTTTTCACTTTTTTTTACATTTTTGTGACCCAGACCCACTTGGTTCTTGAAGATCCAGTGGGTCTGATGTCTGTATAATACAGTACAGTACAATATATATTGTTCTGTACTGTATTTTACTTACACTGAACAGATCTATGCTTTTAGCACAGATCTGTTCAGCACCATGGACAGCAGGACGCCTGAGCAGGCGTCCTGTTGCCATGGGAACCTTCCCCGTCTGCTCAGAACTTCGCAGACGGGGAAGGGTAAGCACAGGGCTGAGGGGGGCTCTCTGGGGGCACAGCAGCCCCCCGATGGAGAGGAAGGGAGCTCCCTGACCGATGACAGTTAACTTTTTCCATACAGCGGTCCGTACGGACCGCGGTATGAAAAGGGTTAAACGGCTGACATCTGCACAGATGTCAGCCGTTTATACCAGGGTGCCAGCAATGTGTATACCCACTAGAAGCCAACGATCGTTCATGGGGAGGCGGGCGGGGGATCGCGATCCCGCCTGCCGCACCGCCCGCAACGCCCCCACCGCCTCCGACACCCCCCCCCCCCCCCCCGCACCACCCGCCGGCATAAAATCGTGCAGGTGAAAAATATTGATTTTAGCTACTCTAAAGTTTCTGATCCCCGCGGTCAGGGACTGCGGAGATCAGAAACTGCAAAAAGCGCAGCAAACCGCAGGTCTGAATTGACCTGCGGTTTGCTGCGATCGCCGATACGGGGGGGGTCAAATGACCCCCCCTGCATTGTTACGGGATGCCGGCTGAATTATATCGACTTTAGATGTCTCATTAGAAGTCGATTGGCATAAAACCTTGATGTAATACTGTACGGAGCAGTAGGATTACTCTTACCGGTAATTGGATTTTCCTGAACCCACGACAGCATCACGAGAGAGAGAGGCTCCACCCCCACAAACAGGAAACCTGAAGTACAAAAAGGCGGAGGCTCTTCTCCGACTTCAGTATGTCTTTCCAAAGATGAGAGGAAACTCTGCCCGAAAATAATAATTTTTTATTTTTTTTTGCAACACCCACACGTGCACCAACCACCAATAAAAATTAGGAAGGGAAATAAGGGTGCTGTCGTGGGTTCAGGAAAATCCAATTACCGGTAAGAGTAATCTTCATTTTTCCCCTCACCCACGACAGCATCACGAGAGTGAGAACCATGAAGACCATTAGGGTGGGTTGACAGCCAAAAGCACCTTAGTAGCAAAGGTTAGATCCGAAGAATAGTCTAACTGTAGACGGTAATGTTTGAAGAAGGTAGTTGGAGAAGACCAAACAGCCGCCTTACAGATATCCTCTATAGATACAGCAGCCCTCTCAGCCCAAGAAGTGGAAAAAGCCCTAGTAGAGTAAGCCCTAAGGCCTTCTGGAGGAGATTTCCCTGAGGAAGAGTAAGCCAATGATATTGCTGAAGTAATCCACCTGGCAAAGGTATTTTTTGATGCTGCATGGCCTTTTCTTTTCCCCTGAAAAACAACAAACATCGAGGAAGATTCCTCCAGTCTTTAGTCCTGGACAAATACTGAGTCAAACACCTTCTAACGTCAAGACAATGATAAGCCTTTTCTTCTTCAGTAGATGGTGACTGATAGAAGGTTGGAAGTACAATCAATTGAGACCTGTGAAACTTGGAAGCCACCTTAGGAAGGAAGGCTGGATCAGGTTAAATGATCACCCTATCTTCTAGTATGGTGGTATAGGGAGGATTGATGGAAAAACTGTGGAGTTCACTAATCCTACGGGCCGAAGTCAGAGCTACTAAAAGACAGTTTGAAAGATATACATTTTATGGAAATCTCCTCAATAGGCTCAAAGGGATGTTTTATTAAAGCGTTTAGGACCAAATTCAAATTCCAAGGCGCTACCTTGGGTGAACGTTTAAGAGAAGAACGGGAAACTGATCTAAAAAACCTAGATATCCACGTATCTTATGACAAATTTTCATTAAACAAGGCCGAGAGAGCCTAACTGCAACCGCTTCTGAAGGAATTCTAACACCTGAAAAACCAGAACCTGGGAAGGGATATCCCTAAAATCAATATCCGCAAAATTTCTTACAGACTCTGCGATAAATGGAATTTGTCATCTTCTCTCTACATTTCAAGAGGGTATTTAATAAGTTGGATGAGAATCCCTTCTTGGCTAGCAGGAACCTTTCAAATTCCATGCTGTCAGATGGAGGCTCTTAATCTGTGGATGGAAACTTGGCCCCTGAGGCAGAAGGTCGTGGATCTCCGGAAGGACCCACGGGTCCAACACAGACCTCTTCCTTAGCCAAGTAAACCACGTTCTTCTGGGCCAAAAGGGAGCTATTAAAATCACTCAAGCACGATCTTCCCTTATCTTCTGCATACTCTGGGAATCTATGAAAAGGGAGGGAAGGCATACCCCAAGTAAAAATTCCAACTGTGAAGGAAGGCATCTAGACCACAGGGGTATCCCTCTGGAGACAGAGAAAAGAATGTCTTCACTTTCCTATTTTGACTAGTAGCAAACAGGTCTACTGAAGCAACCCCCCAAATGTCTGAAATCCTATTAAATAATTTCTGGTTTAGACTCCATTCCCCCTGGGAGATAACGTGATGACTCAAAAAATCTGCCTGAATATTTTCTGTGCCTTTAATGTGAACTGCAGAGATGGAACTACAATTTTCTTCTGCCAACTGAAGGATCTCACTTGACATTACCATTAAGGCCTTGCTCCTGGTACCCCCTTGTCTGTTTAAAGGGAACCGGTCACCTCCAAAACACATATAAAACCAACATCATTACCTTACAGTAGCCCCCAGTGTGTTCACAATGATGTTTTTCATTCTTCCATCAGTTGCTGCATTTTTAATCACCGTTCTCACTATCTTTAGTCAGCTTGAAGTCAAGGAGGCAAGTAAAAATAAGCCCACCCCTACCCGTTCTTTTCACTTTGATTGACATCCTGCCTAGAGGCTGGGATCACGCAGGTCTCACGCATGCCCGGTGTGCTCTATGTTACGGCGGCTACTGCGGTCAGCCGGCAGCTTTGTTCTCACTGCGCCATGTCAAGTGTGTGCGCGCGCCCAGCGTTTCTTTTGAGGTAATATAATATTTATGCCCTTGGATAATGTGCCTAAATAGTGTAATACCTGATGCTGGTGAGGTCGGGGGCGAAGCGTGACCACTGGCTTGCGTTCTCCTGCGCCTGAAGCCAGTGATCACGCTGACGCTGCGGACAAGAAAGGCTGGCGCATGCTCCTGGACCCGGAATCAGGACTTCTTTTTTTAACAATTGCAAGACTTCTAGTTCTATAGAACCTGTTCTTTTCTCCCCAGACTTTGTGACTATAAACCTTACTGGAGGAGGGGAACGAAACTCTAGTTTTAAACCTAGACCTATGGTGTCTAAGATCCAGGAACTGTTGGAAATTTGCGTTAGCAAAAGCAGAAGATCTAGTCGCCAGCCTAAGAGAATCTGCAGTGGCGTCTGCTAAAAAATCAGCCACTTTTTTAATGGTAGGAAGACTGCTAGAATTTCCTCCCTAGGACATTTGCTTTTTTACTTGATCCTCTAACTCAGAGAGCCAAACAATCAAGGAACGGGCCATAAAAGTGGACGCGACAGAAGGCCTGAAAAAAGATGTGGCCGCCTCCCATGCACCCTTTAAAAACCCATCAGCTTTTTTATCTAATGGGTCCTTAAGGGAGCCCATATCCTCAAAGGGGAGACACGATGTCTTAGTTACTTTAGAAATAGCAACATCTGTCTTGGGTGCTTTGTTCCAATGGGTACAATCTGCTTCTGAAAAGGGGTATTTTCTTTTAATGTTTTTTGAAATATAAACTCTCCTACCAGGCTTATTCCACTCCCCCTTAATTAAAGACGTTCCATTTTATGTACAGGGAAACATCTCCGAAGCCTAATTTCAAGCCCCCCAATCATCATATCTTGTATGGATATCGGTTCTTTAGAATCATCAATGCCCATGGTCGATTTTACATCTTTTAAAAGACAATCTACATCTTCCACTTAAAAAAAAGGGCCTTCCCATTTCTATTTCCTCTTGTCCAGAATAAGAAGAAGATACGTGCAAACATAGATCTTCAAATGAATGAAAATCCTGTTCCTGCTCTGAGTCAGAGGAGTTCATCACACTAAGACACTGGACTTGTTTAGATTTTTGCTCTTTCTGACTTAGATCTTCTTGTGGACATAGAAGAGTTGACCTCAGACCTAACAAGTGTCTGAAGGTTCTTATAAAAAGACTGATTCTTCTGCCACCGTTCTGTCAATGCAGGCCTGACACAACTTTTTCAAATATTCAGATGATAGAGGGCATCTGCATAGGACACATTATTTTTCCTTTTAGCCAAAGCTTTCCTAGGTTTACCCTGTAATATACATAGATATATATATCTATCTCATTAATACAGGTCCTATTAAATGACAATTTAGCTAGAGGCCGCTCACTCCCCTTGAGGTACCAGAGCTGGAGTGGAAGCAGGATCATCAGGAACATCCTTTTTGTCTTCCTCCATCCTGTCACGGGATATCAGCCCTCCTAATCCAGGTTACAAAAAGGAATACCCGCCAGGAGACGATGCACATGTACCTTACAGAGATCTGCATGCACCCGCTGGCAACTTCATTCCGGTAACGTGCTCTTATTAGCGCCTCCCCTTGACGTCATCACTGAGCCGCTTCAAATCCGGCGCTCAGTGTTCAAGCCTCTTTTCCAACGTCTTCCGCTTCCTGCTAAGCCACTCAGGCCTCCGGAAGCTCCGCTCCTCCCATGGGACTCACTCCTGACTGCCTATGGTGCGCCACTACGCCACCAAGCAGACATATCCCACAGCGCTATCGAGCCCTCCGTACTGGCTATCGCGCCTCTGCCGGTCCATCAGCGCACAAACATGCCGCCCAATAGAGGAAGGGAACGCAGGTAAAATCGGGGATACCCACAGGGAGAAGCTACAGAGAACTTCAGGCTTCTCTCCAGAGACAGGAAACCATACTGAAGTGGGAGAAGAGCCTCTGCCTTTTTGTACTTCAGGTTCCCTGTCTGCGGGGGCGGAGCCTCTCTCTCTCTTGTGGTGCTGTTGTGGGTGAGGGGAAAAATAGTGGTATTCCTCATGTACACACATTGTACTAGTGATTAATGTAAAGTATGTTGAAAGGTTAGGTACACTTTAACCCCTTGAGCCCTGGATGATTTTTTATTTTTGCATTTTACTTCCTGCCCTTCCTTGAGCCATAGCTTTTTTTTTATTTTTCGTTCCATTCACATTGTACACCATGTATGAGGGATTGTTTTTTGCAGGACAACATATACTTTCTTATAGCACCATTAATATTGAATACGACGTAGTAGGAAGCTGGTAAAGATTCCAAATGGGGTGTAATTGGGGGAAAAAATGCATTTATGGGTTTGGTTTTTATGGTGTTCCTTATGCTTAACTGACTTGTTATCTTCAATTACAACAATACCACATTTAGCTAAGTGAGTGCAAATTTTTTGCAAGGCGATCTGTAGTTTTAATGATACCATTTTGGTATGTGTATGCATTTGTTTCACTTTTTTTTTGTTAAAAATTTTAAAACATTAAAAAATTAAAATTGCTTTCTCTCTCCACATTCTGACACCCACAATGTTTTTATTTTTCCATTGACCTTAGTTGACTTGATTTCTTGTGGAGTGGGCTGTAGTTTTTATTGATATCCTTAGGAAGAGAATAAAGCTTTTTGATATCATTTTATTCCATTTTTTGGGGGAGGTGACCAAAAAACGGCAAGTTTGGCCTCTTTTATAGCTTTTATTGTGGGGGGATAAATATAATAATATTTTAGTAGCTCAGACATTTTCGGACACTGTGATACCAATTTTATTTTTATTTTTAATTTGATAAAGGGGAATGGGCGCATTTTGAAATTTTTGTATATTTTTCTTTGTGCGTTTTTTTTTTTATTTTTAAACAGGTTTATATATTTTCTTTTTGCCCTCTCAGGGAACTTGACAAAGCTCTCACTTGTACACTGCAACACTAAATTCACCATACACTGCATTGCAGTGTATAATGAATTTACCAACATCCTACTACACCCTGCCAGAGGTTATAGAAGTCTTACATGACCCCCTGCCGCCCAGTTTGACATCCGCTTGGGACACCATAGGGAAAGAGCGGCGATTGGCGTTTCCTCAGTCTGTTTAAAGAGTCCCTGTCACCGCTCCTGACATGCCTGTTTTAATAGCTTCATGCATTCCCCATGTAATAACAATTCTGGAGCATCTACTCTTATGGCTCTATGTTGTGCCGTTCCTTTATTATTTCTACTAGAAGTTATGAATGAATTACCAGCAGTCTGCAGTAAGGGTACAGAGGGGTGGTACCCAGTGGGGGGATGTACCTGCACATATTTGCTCTATCCAATCAGTACTGCCATTTTTAGACTGTGCAGGTACACACCTAACTTGTTACCACCCCTCTGTACCCTTATTGAAGGCTAATAGCAATTCATTAATAACTTCTAGTAGAAATACTAGAGGAATGATACAACATACAGACATAAGAATAGATGCTCTAGAATTGTTATTACATGGGGAATGCATGAAGCTATTAATACAGGCATGTCAGGAGAGATGAAAGGTCCTCTTTGACTGCTTAGATTCCACTGTTACTATGGGCCATGGCAACTGAGGGGTGAAACGTCTGGGATCAGATCCCAGTCTCAGCAAGTGGGTGTCAACTGGGGGCAACTGTTGTGTATGGAGTGGGCTTAACTCCTGGGCCCGCTCAAGATACTCCTTGTACACCTGTGGCGTACATGTACATCAAGGAGCTAAAAGGGGCCCACATGGAAGCAAGGTATATAATAATAAACATAATAACAACAATAAAAAATGCTGATTTAGTAGAAGGATGACTACATCCCATACAAGCCAATAAAACAGGGAGGAATTACATATTATTTGGAAAGTAAATTCAAATGCCTTGTTAGAACAAGTAACACTTTTCTTAGGAAAGTTATGAACCACGTCAAATATAATATGGTAAATGTTTGGACAAAATAAATCAGATTTTAAATATCATTTCATACAGAATTTCATTACACTGTACTTGCCTGAATAAACCCCAGAGAACTGCCTTCTTCTTCATTGCTAGGTAGAAAATTGCAGCATCTAAGGGATCACTGTTTCTCTGAAATGACGCTTTAGCAACCTGTTAAATAGGAACATTCAAATCACATCCATGTGAACATCAAAGTCATACATGACATTTTTTATATTTCTGGGCTGACTATCCATGTAAAAAATTTAAGGGATTGTCCAATTAAGACAATGTATCCCCTATCCACAGGGCAGGGGATAAGTGTCTGATAGATCAGTGTACGTGGCAGGACCAAGACTATTCTGATGGTGATGACATCACCGGGCTCATTTCTAGGTGGAAGTCTCCGCCTAGCATAGTGTTGTGAAGCCCAGCACGTCACCGGCTCACAACAAACAGTGGCTCGCAATGCGGAAAGAAATGCCCCGATGCCCCTCTCATACATAGTAAGGGAATACAGAAGAGGTGATATCCGACTTCAGCCCTGAGCCCGGACAATCCCTTTAATTGGACAACCCCTATAAAGCACCTCATTTATTACACAGCACTAAACATTAAAGGGGTTTTCCAGGACGTAACTATTGGAATGGCGTGGGTCTGACTCGCTCCTCCCCCATGATCCGCTGTTTTCAGGAGCTGGGTGCCATAAGCAGGTACACCCTGATACAAAAGGCTACTAATATACTGTAATTAACAGAAATGTTTGTTTAGGAGTGACTTTACGGGGAGACTGTCATGAACTTCCTACAGTCAGCGATAGTGATAACCTGCATCCCACTGCATGGCAGATAGAGCCCCAACCACATCAGATTCTATAGTGACTGTTGTATGAGCCACCAGGTCTTTAGTGACAAGTGACAACACTGATCTCCGCAGGACACTGGGGTCGCCCATACATTGCAGCATCTGTCGCTTACAATGGGAAGCTGAAGATTTCATTGTATAATTGGATACTGTCTTGCTTATTGCGACCACAGGAAAAAAGCTTTGGCCTCTATATATATATATATATAATAAATGAAATCCGCAGCACATCCAGCCGCTGGCACTCCGTCTGTACTATATAGACAGTGGTGCTGCCCACATTCCTTGTTATATATATATATATATATATATATATATAGATATAGATAGATAGATAGAGGTGCAGAACGTCTATGTACAAAACCACACAAGGAAAGCAATTTTACAGACATTCACTAATGGGAAGGGATTGTCCAATAAATATCATTCTCCAAAAATTACCGCACAATGGCAAGCCCAATTCCAGGGAATGAAACTTTACACCATTTACACCCAAAAACATTACACTGTGTAGTTTCAGTATTATTTCATTTTTATTAACGCACATTTCATTGAATTAGTAGGTAACTACCTTTTCTATGCATCTGCGGAGAGTGTTTATGTTCCGCACCCACCAACCAATTCCCATTGCTCTCAGTTCAGACCACTGTGGGTCGCCCCTCTGAATTGCTGGGGTCATGTTGATTACTTCTTCCTCAGCCTCTGAGTGAAAGGCCCATGCAAAATGACACGTGGACAACCCTGCAGAAGATGAGAAAGCATGTCACCACAGCAAGTAAATCATCTAGAACTGACAAAGAATGTTTCTACAATACAGTAATGGAATAACCACAGATTAAAGGGGTTTTCTGAGATTTTGATACTGATGAAGTATCCTCAGGAGAGGTCATCAGTATCTGGTTGATGGGGGTCCGACACCCAGGACCCCTGCCTATCAGCTGTTTGAGAAGGCACATTGTTGTACATTGTAGAGCCCCTGTGCTTGGTATCGAGCTCAGATGCATTCCCTTCAATGGGGCCGAGCGCGATACCAACCACAGCTGCTATACAACGTATGGCGCTGTGCTTGGTAAGCATGGAGAAGGCATGCTGGTGCCTTCTCAAAACAGCTGATTGGCTGGGGTCTCAGGTGTCGGACCCCCACCCATCAGATATTGATAACCTATCCTGATGATTATTAGTATCAAAATCTCAGAACACCCCTTTAATATGAAAAGTTAGATCATCTCTGTACAGAGCTGAGGAACGTGAAAGGGCTCCCTTAATAAGAATCCACATATAACTTAGTTTGCGGTATGGATTCCAAATCTGCAACATGTCAATTCATATATAGGAGCTTTAATGTGAATTTCACCCCTATACAGCAGACACACTATGAAGAACTCCAGCAGATATGCTGCTGTTTTTGCTGTGTGGATATACTGGTAAACTGAAGGTCCAGCTTTTGGCACTTTACATTATCTCAATGTCACTGCAAACTCTAGTATATCCCCTCCAGCTGAAGGCAGTAGTCTAGAATATATTAGATGTAGTGCCATACCACACTATGGGCTGATGCTAACAGAGTTACTTCCTATACAGGATACAGTGTTTGGGGATTAACTTTCTTTTCTGGTATGAGGTAAGATGGAAATAAACATTATTAGGACCTTATGTAAACCAATAAGCTATTAAAGGGGACCTGTCACCTCTCTGTCAGTTTTAGTAACTACTTGCATTCTCCATGTAATAACGATCCTGGAGCATCTATTCTTATGACTATGTTGTGTCATTCCTGTATTGTTCCTGTTAGAAGTTTACAAATTAATTGCCAGCGGTCTGCAGTAAGGGTACTGCTGGGTGTTACCAGTAAGGGGTGTGTCTGACTTTATCCAATCTGTGCTGCTGGTGTCAGACTTTGTAGGGACACACCCCCAACTGGTAACACCCATCTGTACCTTTACTGCAAGCAATTTATTAATAACTTCTAGTAGAAACAATAAAGGAACGGCAAATCATACAGTCATAGGAATAAATGTTCCAGATATGTTATTACACGGGGAATGAAAGTAATAATAATAATAATAATAATAATAAAAACACGAATGGAGAGGGGACAGATCCTCTTTATGTTACAAGTCTTTGTTCACAAAGGAGGAGTAACCTACTATTCTTTCAGATCAGAAATACCCACAGTTTTAAAGAAAGGAAAAAAAAAAAAAAGAAGGATACCTTGGTGGAGTAGCTGAAGACGATACAACGGAGGAAGGGATGTTAATAGACATGTGTGTAACCTCATAGCCAACAAGTACCTCAAGCCACATTCATCAAGGTTATCTCCTCCTAAAAACACAACATTTATAAAGTGTAAGTACAATCTTATTGTATTATTAAGTATCGTATACGGTTATTCCTCACGAACACCGGCTAAAGGAAGGGGAGCAGTTACATATTAAAACCTAACTTTTATTAGATTCAAAAAACGCTCCCAAGGCTGGGAGTAAAATGCCCCTTACAAACAAGTAGAAACAAACAATGTGTAGGACCTAAATTGGTGTGCTACCCATAGACATGGCGACACACCAGGCTAGGTGCAAACCACCCCGAGACTGAATGCACATAGAACTAGGTGCATGCAGGGCAGTCACTAGGGCTGAATAGGTCAAGTAGGGTTTTAATAGGGATAGTTTATTTTTCATTTTGAGGTCTCCCTACTGCTACGATTGATCAAAGAATCGGATGCCTGTATTACCGACTGGACACCTGGTACTGACAAGCCCACACTGTGTGACCACCTTCTCTACCAACACTTCCATACATTGTGAATAGTGAGGTTTTCAACGAAACCGGTAAGACCTTTCCGTGTTTTTCTAGTGTCCCCACAGTCCCGGCACCCCTGTTTGGGACTGGTACTCAGGGACCCCCTGCCCTGCATGCACCTAGTTCTATGTGCATTCAGTATCAGGGTGGTTTGGTTTGGTTTGGGTAGCACACCAATTTAGGTCCTACACAGGTTTGTTTCTACTTGTCTGTAAGGGGCATTTTACTCCCAGCCTTGGGAGCGTTTTTGAATCTAATAAAAGTTAGGTTTTAATATGTAACTGCTCCCCTTCCTTTAGCCTTTGACCATTTTTGAGCAGTATCCAGGAAGAACTGCAGACGCAGCCACTTATCCTGGTAAGACAACCCATTTTTTCCTTCCTCACGAACACCTCATACAAATGCATGCCCGGTTCAGTAGAGTATGCATGTGTTCTCAATGGGGAGAGAGGAATAAGACAACTCTAGCAAGCGGAAGGCTCATCTCCTGTGAGAACAAAGGATCAGGCATGTTGAACTTCAACTACTTAAAGGGTTCTCTGGGCTTTGAATATTGATGGCCTATCCTCAAGATAGGTAACATAGTACATAAGGCCGAAAAAAGACATTTGTCCATCCAGTTCAGCCTGTTATCCTGCAAGTTGATCCAGAGGAAGGCAAAAAAAAAGCAAACTGTAAGGTAGAAGCCAATTTTCCCCACTTAAGGGGAAACAAATTCCTTTCTGACTCCAATCAGATAACTCCCTGGATCGACGACACCTCTCTAGTAGCTATAGCCTGTAATATTATTACACTCCAGAAATACATCCAGGCCCCTCTTGAACTCTTTTAGTGAACTCACCATCACCACCTCCTCAGGCAGAGAGTTCCATAGTCTCACTGCTCTTACCGTAAAAAATCCTCTTCTATGTTTGTGTACAAACCTTCTTTCCTCCAGACGCAGAGGATGTCCCCTCATCACAGTCACAGTCCTGGGGATAAATAGATGATGGGAGAGATCTCTGTACTGACCCCTGATATATTTATACATAGTAATTAGATCTCCCCTCAGTAGTCTTTTTTCTAAAGTGAATAACCCTAATGTTGATAATCTAGGTCATCAATATCAGTTCGGTGCTGGTCCGATACCCGGCAGCCTGCCGTCTCTCTTCCTGCTGCTATGTCTATGGCAAAGCAGCAGCGAACAGGAGGATAGACAGGAGACGGCACGTCTCCTCATACAGCTGATTGGCGGGGGTGCTGGATGTTGGACGTCTGCCGATCTGATATTGATGACCTATCCTGAGGATAGGTCATTAATACTAAAAGCCCAGAGAACCTCTTTAATCCTTCTTTCCCCCTACATCTGCAGTTGAGGGACACCTGAGACATCAGAATAAAACAGCAAACTCATAGCACTAAATACAAAGGCTATATATAAACTAATACCCACTTTTCATATGACAAATAACTCTGAGGTTCTTGGCAAATATATTTTGATCAAAACACATCTGCGCCCACCTACCACGGCAAAGTGACCTCAGTCCAGGCAGGAACCTACTCTATTTACTACCCATCTCTATGCCAGTGAGCATCTACATATGCTGTGCTGCTACTTGTTACCTCTGTGTGCATTCAAGCATCCAATGAGAGGAAGAGCAAACTCCGCTATATGTACCACCTAATCAAGGTTGCCTGTGGAATAGGTGGGATAATAGGAAGTAGTAGCGGGTTCAGACAATGTTAATCTAATGCACCTCTACATTTGTTTTACTAAAGTATTACACCGATTTATTATGCTGTTCCACAGAATTATTACCTGTGTAGCTGTTATCTCGGCTTTCCCCGAGCTCCGTGCTGGTTGTTGCCACTGTGCCCGCTAGAGCCACTAGAAACATCTGTTCTAACCGGGTCAGGCCAGGTAAACTGGAATGCATAAGATGGCTTGAAAGTACACTGGCGTGTTCACGGCCAAAGTAGGTAGGCCCGTACTGAGAGAGATTGATAACTTTGGATCTGCTTTCTCTTTTTTCAATTTCAAAACCTATAAAATCGTCTGTGGTCACATTTTGTACTTGGAACAAATCAGAATACTGGTCATCTGTTTTTTTATCAAAGCTACGTTTTGAGGTTTGGGATTTTGTCACAGATTCTTCCGCAGCAGTGTACGCTGCATCTTGATCGGCAGACAGCAGTGCATAAAGTGGTAGTGGAGGAATGGAGTCAATCTCCGTATATTCTCGAGTACCATCCTTTCCAGTGATAATCATGTCCTTGGCTGTGCTGCCACTTACGCTTATAGTCCGTGAGAGGTGGCGTTTTGGAGCAGCCTCATCTCCAGTATCTAAATCCTTTACAACTGCAACCTCCCCTGCAATACACTTAACTAAATGTGAAAGGATGGCTTTTGCTCGTCTAACTTTTCCCAAGTCCATGAGTTCAAGCAGCTGAGTTGGGTGATACTGAGGAAGAGTTGGAGAAAGTACGTGGGCAGCCTCAAAAAGGCCACCATCTTGAATAACAGTTGGGCTGCCAAAGACGTCATCGACAATAGCTGCTCCATCAATGACGCTGGTTTTCTTAGAAATAGTATGCATTTGTTCTGACTGTTCTGTATTACCTTCAGAGGCCGAGTTGTCAGCGTCACCTAACTTCACATTATGTTTCCACTGAGCATAGACATGCATTTCACAATCCATCCCAACTACTAATATGCCATCTCTAACCCAAGACAAAGATACTGGTAGTGAAGGAGTACCATCAACTGACGATACCAGATCAATTGATCGCAGCAGGACCCATTTGGATTTTATGCCCTGTTTTATACTACCACCTAGTGGTAAAGTGATGACAGCAATGCCATCCTTGCTATTGGTCTGATCAGTAACAATGCCCGATAATCGTCCATACATAAAAATATTGGACCCAACTCCAACAGTAAGTATATGTGAGCCATCTTCTTTTGATACCCAGTCCAAATGCACCAAATGTTTAATGTTCGGCATGAGATGCTTGTCTCTATTAAGAAACACATCAGATTTAGAGTATACAAATAAATTACTATCCACGCTCACATGAGCGTCAAGCATGGTGCCAACTCTAATTAAGTCATCGAGATGTATAGTTTGTTCTAAAACCCATTCCGATCCACCAGTGGATTCACATTCAAAGAGACATACGTGCATAGAAAATTCTTTGGAGACAAAGCCATTATGCTGAATGGCCTGCTTATATGCCACCGCAAGTCTTCCAGTGTAGGAACAACTTACTGCAACTGGCTTTCCTGCTACACTCACTGAACTACAACTCTCATCCCGTCCTTCATTCATTAAAGACCATTCCTTCCAGTAATAGCTATGCTGGTCTTCACTTCCGTCCAGATCTTGCATGGTTTGAACACTACACCTCCAGAATCGCACTTTGTTGTCAGAGCATGTAGTTACCACTAGGTATGGTGCAAGGCACACTGGGTAAATAGATGAAGAACTAAGATGGCCTGTTTGGAGAAAACATAAGACCTTTAGGGGGGAAAAAAAACTACACTGGCATCAAAAACTAAATGCAATCTATCACTGAAGTCTTGAAAAGATGCATAACCCTTTTAAAGGGGTTCACTGAGTGACCAAAAATGTAACAGCTGCAAATAACCTAAAATAACAAAAGAAGTTATACTTGTCACATTTCTTCCTGCACTCCAGTCCTCTAGCTGTGACGTTGTCTTCCTGGCTGCAGCAGTAATGTTCCATGCACACCACGTCACTGCTGCAACCAATCACTGACATCAGCAGTGATGTTCCATATGGTGTTGAGGACAGTTATTGGCTGCACACTGACCTGTGTTGCACTGAACATCACCGCTGCAACCAGGAAGATGATGTCCGTGTTGCAGGACCGGAGTGCGCCACAGGAAGCAGTAGGAGAGAAGTGTTAAAGGGGTTCTGCACTTTCATTTAACTGATGATCAGCTTCTGATCGGCGGGGGTCCGACACCCGGGACACCCGCCGATCAGCTGTTTGAGAAGGCAGCGGCGCGGCGGCCTTCTCACAGTTTACCACCGGCCCACTGACGTCACGACTAGTATCAACTAGCGTGGGCGGGGCTAATCTCCATTCAAGTGAACAGAGGTTAGCCCCGCCCACGCTAGTTGATACTAGTCGTAACGTCAGTGGGCCGGTGGTAAACAGTGAGAAGGCCGCCGCGCTGCTGGAGCGCCGCTGCCTTCTCAAACAGCTGATCGGCGGGGGTCCCGGGTATCGGACCCCCCGCCGATCAAAAGCTGATGATTTATCCAGAGGATAGATAATCAGTTAAATGAAAGTGCAGAACCCCTTTAAGTATTGCTTCTTTTGTTACTTTAGACCATTACCAGCTGCTTCCTGAATTTTCATTTAACATGGACAAGCCCTTTAAAAAACAATATCACAAAGACTCACCTGCCGAAGGCGTTGCTCTTATTACTTCTACACCATCTGGGATGTCCAGTGGTTGGCTGTATACTAGTTTGGAGCTCAGAATCAATTTACTGGCTGTCTGAAGATTAGCAATTGATGCAGAGCGGGTCATGGGGCTTGTGCCAGGAGAGGTTTCTGGAGAAGACTCAAGCACGACTTGCCCAGGAATTGTTAGAAAGTTTTCTGACGGAGTTGGGTCTGCAGGCTTTGCTTTAAGACAAGATTAAAAAGGTATCATACTAAACAAATTCTACTGAAACTGACCACCCTGGCTATTAGAGGGGTTGTCCAGGCATACTCTCCAACCCGATCTAACAAGGGGCTTGAACATACCTAACAGAACGCTGGTCAGTCGGGTTGCTGAGGGACCTGTCAGTCACACATTGAGTGTTTTGCACAAGTTCCGTTAATTCAAAAAGGATCCGTGCACAATATCCACGGATTGGCCAGCCTGCAGTTGTGTATTCCCACATCTGATGTCAGATCGAGCAGGAGAACATGTCTTCATAACCCTCTTAAAGGCCTCTTTCAGGACACATAATGGCCTGTCTATTTTCTAGAATGTTTTGTGACCCCTTTTGTGACCCCACTGGAGCCCAGTCCCATTCAAGCAAATCTCACTTTTTATACACACACAGTAGGAACTTTTCTGTATCTAATGTAAAACAAAAAACCTTTCAATGACATGCAGACACTTACCAACACATGCTTGCACTGACTTTAAATGAAGATGCCACATATTAAGAACCGAATGGTTTTTACCATCTTTTTCAATCACAACGAGGAAAAATTTTTCAGAAAAGGGAGGTGGTCGGTAACCTGTAAATAATAAAATATATACGTGTCATTATTCAAATTCACATCAGACATTATAAATGTAAACTAGTAGCACGCAGAAACTGCAGACAGAAAATTAACACAAATTCTTTATTTTTCTGCCTCAAATCAGCATTGGATCCAGGGCAGTTTTATTCCAAAACATCAACTGCCCTTTACTGAAAAAGTTGATAAACATAGACACAAAAACTAATGTAATATTACAAAGCAATAACCAAAAGTTGATGAGATTTAATCAAAATTGTTTTATACATGCATACATATAATATATGTAATTGACAGTAGCCATCGCTCATCCCCATACAGTGGAGGTGATCGCTGCAGGTAAATGCAGCGCTTCACCTTCCCTGTCGAGTGCTTCCTTCCCGATAATTGCCTGCTTGTCGCCCCTGTGTAAATGTAGCAATAGTATCCATATTTCCTTTGTTACTATTTTATCTCGTACTGCAATTAAAATAGGTTATGAAAATCAGATGAGCGGGGGTCTGACTCCCAGCACCCCCTCGGATTAGCTGTCTGAAGTAGCCGCTGGGCTCACTGGAGCTCTGGTGAGCGCTATAACCTCCTCGGAGCTTACCAAACACAGCGCCGACCATTAGCTTTGGTTTCAAAAACTGCATTTTAAAACATCTAAACTAGAGAGGAGCGAATTTCCGGTTATGAAATTAGTTCGCAATTCTTACTGGTAAAAGGTGAATTGCGTTATGGATTCCGTTACCACGGACCATAACGCAATTCTATGACGGAATGCCTTTAGAGGCATTCCGTCATTATAGAAATCTATGGGCTGCATAATGGATCCGTCCCGTTTCTGTTATGCAGGAGAGGACTCCCCTGCAGAACGGAAACGGGACGGGTCCGTTTTGCAGCCCATAGACTTCTATTATGACGGAATGAATAACGTAATGCCTCTAAAGGCATTCCATTATAGAATTGCGTTATGGTCCATGGTAACGGAATCCATAACGCAATTCCCCTTTTACCAGTAAAAGGAGCGTGAACGAATTTCAAAATATGAAATTCGCTCATCTCTAATCTGAACGTGTAACCCCAGCCTAAAAGGGTCCTAGTTCATAAAAAATTTCTGGCAGTCAACGTCCAACCAGGACAGCTGGCATAAAGCAAGTTCATCCAGCAGCACTGGCTACACAAAAATACAGGAAGGAAGAGTGTCTTTCCAATATGGCCGGACACAAGAAAGTGATTAAAAAAAACAAAATAAATAACTACAAAACAAACACATATTAGTTTTTTTCTACATACAGTACTTATATCTAACAGACCTAATACACAAGACATTACTTGATATAGACTCTGTCACCCCCCAAAACATTCATAACCCATGGTAACTCGTAAGCAGCTTAAAAGATGCCGACTCTGAATCTGTCATTTGTATCTTTCAACTCGCTAAGGCTACTTTCACACTTGCGGCAGAGAGATACGGCAAGCAGTTCCGTCGCCGGAACTGCCTGCCGGATCCGGCAAAACGTATGCCAACTGATGGCATTTTAAAGACTGATCAGGATCCTGATCAATCTTAAAAATGCCTGATTAGTCAAAAAAAATGCATTGAAATGCCGGATCCGTCTTTCTGGTGCCGAATCCGCCATTTATGGACTTTTTCGGGTTTAACATGCAAAAGCTGGATCCAGTTTGAAGGAACACAAGGCAATGGGCATTCAGTCAAAGTGTTCAGGATTTTTGGCCGGAGGTAAAAATACAACATGCTACGGTTTTCTGAAAAGCCTGATCAGTCAAAAAGACTGAACTGAAGACATCCTGATGCATCCTGAACAGATTGCTCTCCATTCAGAATGCATTAGGATAAAACTGATCAGTTCTTTTCTGGATTTGAGCCCCCTAGGACGGAACTCAGCGCCGGAAAAGAAAAACGCTAGTGTGAAAGTACCCTTAGATTTCCCCACAGTGCGCCTGCAAACCGGCTGATGAACAAGTCCTAGGAGTCTTTTTCATTATATTGCACAAGCGTAGGTGTCATTTATGTATCCGCCTGCAGCACACGGCCCGTTTGCAGGCACACCGAGATAAAAACATGTGAGTAGAAAGATAAAACGGCATTCTGAACCAGAATGTGGTTTACTGGGATTTTGGAGGAGACATAGTGTGTTTAAGCAATTAAGCGAATAAAAAACGAGATTTTTGTATAACTTACCAGTAAAATCTCTTTCTCGCTCTTTCCTTGGGGGACACAGAAGACCTTGGGTATAGCTCATCTCCCTAGGAGGCGTGACACTAAGTGAAGACTGTTAAGCCCCTCCTCCACAGCTATACCCTCAGCCTGGAGAGAGAGACTGCCAGTTGCGTGTCCAAGTAGTGAGAAAAGGCAAAGTCCAAAAAGTGGAACCAACAAGCCCATTACCCAAAGGGTAAAACAAACTCGGAAACAGTCAGAGAAGAACAAAGAATGGGTGGGTGCTGTGTCCCCCAAGGAAAGAGCGAGAAAGAGATTTTACTGGTAAGTTATACAAAAATCTAGTTTTCTCGCCCAGTTTCCTTGGGGGACACAGAAGACCTTGGGACGTTCAAAAGCAGTCCAAAGGGGGAGGGACCACAGCACCAAGGCGAAGCACCCGAAGGCATCAAAAAACCCGCCGCCTGCAGACCAGGCGGCCCAAGGCAGCATACGCCGAAGACCAAGTATGCACCCTGTAGAACTCGGTAAGGTGTGCAAGGAAGACCAGTGACCGCCTTGCACAAATGCATGGCCGAAGCCTAATGCCTCCGGCCCAGGAAAAACCGACAGCTCTGGCAAAATGAATGGTGACACCAAAAGCAGAACTCTGCCCTTGGTGCGGCAACCACAGCAAGAGCCATTTTGAGAAAGCGGAGGAAAGCCACCCTGGAGGCCGTCAACCCTTTGCGCGGACCTCCTGGAAACACAAGAGACCGAACGTCGACAAGAGTCGGAGATCTCCAAGTAAAAACTGCAAGGCCCAAACAACGTCCAAATCGGTGAAGTGTCCGTTCCCGGGGGTGGGAAGGGGAGGACGACTGCCTCAATGAAATGAAGGACAAACACCACCTTCAGAAGGAAGGAAGAGACGGAATGGAGAACAGCCCTGTCCTGGGGGAAGACAGAAGGCTCGGAACAAGAAGGGCCGCCACACAGGCACCCGTCAGAGACACGATGGCTACAGAAACCCCACCGTACAGGACAGAAGGAGTAGAGAGGACTTCTGTAACGGCTCCAAGGAAAAATTGGAGCGCCAAGAGCCCAGTATGTAGTTCCCAGGATGGTAACGGAGGGCAGTACAAAGGAACCCAAGAGCCGTTCCATGGAAGAAATTCCTGACAGGCCCAGAGGGTCGGGGAACGCTGAAAGAGGAAGGACAGGAACGACACTTGATACCTCAAGCAACAGAGTCCCAGCCCCAGGTCCAGGCCGGACTGGAGAAAGACAGAACCATGGAGAGAGAAAGGCAGAGTGGGGGAACGCCCAGCTTCCCACAGAACCCCAGGTAAAGCCCTAAGTCCTACAGATCCTGGACGAAAACTCGGCTAGAAGAGAACACTAGCGAGCCCACTAGAGTCGCCTGGGCAAGCGGGCGAAAAACCCAATGATCAGTAACACGGGCAGAACGGTCGGTAGAACTGGTCCCGTCGGCCCCGAGCAAAGTTGTCCCGTATCCACCCGGAGTGGGGGAGCAGACGGACAGGAACCGAAGGGTCCGCCCAGCAACCGCCCGATGCCAGGACAAGACAAGCTAAAGCCCAAGCCGATGTAGCCACCACAGGAAGACGGACTAAATGGGAGTCCTCCCAAGTTACCGAGAAGGTAAATCCATAGCAGAAACATTGCTTAGAATGGAAAAAAAAAAAAACGCAATCTGCACCCAGCGGGAGGACAGAACGCGGTAGACCAGTTAGATAGGCACACAGCTAGTACAGTCAGTGTGGACAAGAGGGACAGTACGAGGCCAAAAGGAACACCAGAACCATCCACATGGACAACCATGCTCTTCCCAGAGGGGAGGGCAGAGAAGGAACATCCTCTGAAGCGTGGCCGGAACAGAAGCCACATCGGAGAGATCCGTACCGAATGGGAGCCAAACAGAACCGGCGAGAAAAGGCAGTCGAGACAGAGGCCGGGATAACACCCTCCAAAGAAAGGAGGAGTGGGCAACAGAGAAGCCATAGGAGAGCTCAAAAGCAGAACCCCGCTACACTGAGACGCCCGGTTTACCGCCTCACAGAAGGCGAATACCCTGAAGAACTCAAGGTGGAGGTCCTCCGGACCTGGGTAATCGAGCACCCAAGAGAAGTTGGGTGACCTTCCCAAGAAGAGCGGCCCGAACCTGGTAGGAGGAAATAGTAGCAGGCGAGGGGACCGTAGTCCCACCAGAGCCAACATAGAATGCGAAAGGCGCTGCAGACAGCACTCTCGACCATGTGACCACTAGCGCAGGGAAACAATGCTGCGGGAAGACGAATGGGTACGTGTCTAGGAACCACGAACACTCCCCGGCGGAAGGGCCAACGAAATGAATGAGCACCGCCCAGCTCGGAGCAGTAGCGAGCAGGTAGAGGCCGTCTACTTATATATAAGGCATTCATTTATTGTTTGTTGGACAACACCTTAGGCTTACACAGGTGGACAGAATGATCTCTTTAGAGAATAGTGCAAGGCTTGCTGCAAACACCGTCTCCCAAGAGGAAAAAAAAAAAAAAAATATGTCGCAGGAGGAAAGGAGGCATACGTACGAGTAGCCCCCTAAGCAGTGAGAAGGCCAACCCACCTACAGGATGAGAAGGTATACACGGCCCAAACAACGCACAAGAACGTCCGCTCACTGCAAAAATATCACTCAGCGAAGAAGGCCAGCCAGAGTGCCACAGTATCTACGGAAGTGCAAAGTGCAAACTGAAAAGGAGTTATGCACAAGACTATGGGAGACTATGGGAGCGCAAGCGTTCCACCCATGTTAGAGGGCCATGCTCAAGGCCAGCAACGTATCCGGTGAGAGTGTAGTATGCCGCCCAGAAAAGGAAGGGGGGGTCATGTACATGGCCAGCATCGCATCCAGGGAGAGTGCGATCAGTCGGTGAGAATGTGTGTATGTCACCTGAAGGAGGCATGCCCATGGCCGGCAGCGAATCCAGTGAGAGTGCGTACACCGCCCACGGAAGAGGGGTCATGCATATGGCCGGCAGCGGATCCAGTGAGAGTGCAAGCACCCCGCCATGTATGGGGTTCATGCACATGGCCAACAACGTACCGGCGAGAGAACATCACCGACCGAGGGAGTGTATGTATGCCGCCACAGGGAAGGGGGCATGCCCAAGGCCGGCAGCGAATCCAATGAGAGTGCATCATACCACCTATGGAAAGTGGTCATGCATATGGCTGGCAGTGAATCCAGTGAGAGTGCCGAATGCCGTCCACGGAAGGGAGTCATGCCTATGGGCGTCAGCGATCCAGAGAGTGCAGCGTTCCGCCTATGGAAGGGGGTCACGCACATGATCGGCAACAAATCCAGTGAGAGTGCAGCGTTCCACCAATGGAAGGGGATCGTGCACATGGCCAGCACCGTATCTGGTGAGAGTGCAGTATTCCGCCTAAGAAAGGGGGTAATGCACAGATCGCAACGAATCTAGTGAGAGTGTAGCGTTCCGCCTATGCCATAACTGGAGAGGGTGACGAATGCTGCCTACAGAAAAGGCCGCATGCACTTGACCAGCGCCGTATCGTGAGAGAGGGCTAGGAGGGTAAAATGACCCTGGCCGCGCCGCAGCCGGGGAGCGCGACATGCCGCCTAAGGAAGGGGGGCATGTACTGACATGAGGCTGCAGCGTCCTGCGCAGCCCACAAGTTATATACACATATATATATATATATATATATATATATATATATATATAATAAAAAATATATATATATATATATTTTTTTTTTAATATATATATAACAGCCTCACTGAGGCAGAAAGGGGAGCCACCTACAGGGGCACGGCGGGGGAAAAGGGGGGGGGGGGGTGGCAGCCATACAGGCCCATCTGAAACCGGCCTGTACCCAAAGGGTTAAACAGGCATCCGGCCTGGAGGGCGGCGCTGCGATCCTCTGGGGGCAGCCATACAGGCCCATCTGAAGCCGGCCTGTACCGCGGCGCTGCGATCCCCTGGGGGCACCCATACAGGCCCATCTGAAGCCGGCCTGTACCCAAAGGGTTAACAGGGATCCGGCCTGGAGGGCGGCGCTGCGATCCCCTGGGGGCGGGGGAACCTCCCGGCGGGAAGAATTCCCGCCTGGAGAAGTTCCAGCCCCCCCCAACAGAGGCCGGAATTTTGCGGCCTAGTAACTGTAGGCCGTGAAGCTGGGGCCTAAATCTTTAGCGGCGCCCGGCTGACCGGGGCCGCACAGTATTCAAGTACCGGCCGGGGAACGAAGCGGCGCATGCACATGCGGTGCCCGGCCGACCGGAATGTTCCGACGGTCGGCCTGGGGCTGTTGGAGCATAGCGCTCATATTGCAGGCCGCGGGTGCCCACCACGCTGCCCAGAAGCGAGGACCCTGCGCTCGGCAGCCATTTTACCCATGGAGCGGGCCCTGGCTTATAACAGCGCCCCATGTGGCCGACAGCCACAACCACCTTGCCCTTGGGCCGGTGCCCGTGAGGGCAGAGGAGGGTCAGGGGCAGCAAGGCTCTGGCCCTGAAGCAGTAGCCGGTAAGAGGGAGGGGGACCCTGAGACCGGGTGCCTGTGAGGGTGGGACGCCTGCATAACCCCTCCGTCAGGGGCAGCTAGTTGCGGACCTCTGCAGCTCCCCAGGCATTCTTCTTGTAGGGAGAAGGGTGCCAATGACCTATGGAGGCCAGGAGAGAGGGAGCAGAATGTCGCCCTGCGGCAGCCCAGGGGCCAGCCTAGGTCTAGCAGGGACAGAAGGGTCCATAGGCCCAGTATAGGGTCAGGCACGCAGGAGACCGGGGGGGTGGGGGACGTAGGGCTGGAGAAGCCTCTCTTACCACAGCCGTCTTCACCCTCGGTCCGTTCCAGCAGGGTCGCCCCTTCAGCTACTGGCACCGTAGTGGCAGGACGCTGGAAGAGGGACTTGGCGTGCGGGCGACCCTTGCGCTGGCGGGATGTAGGGGAGCGAGGCTGCCCTGATCCACCTTGCCTTCTGTGGGGGAGGCAGCAGTGCGGGTGACAGGCACTGGCGCAGCTCAACCCCGGGAGAAGCAGAGAGGTCTAGTGCGTCTCTGTTGTCCCTGATGATCTGGAACAAAAAGAAAAGAAAAAAGTAAAAATCTAAAATTTAAACAAGGAGAAACCAGCCCTGCAGAGCAGGGAGTGTCTTGCCTCCTTGGACACTAAGCAAAAAACTGGCAGTCTCTCTCTCCAGGCTGAGGGTATAGCTGTGGAGGAGGGGCTTAACAGTCTTCACTTAGTGTCACGCCTCCTAGGGAGATGAGCTATACCCAAGGTCTTCTGTGTCCCCCAAGGAAACTGGCGAGAAATACAAATGATTATAGTACAAATAAAGTACTAAAGCACAATACAAAAACAAAATATTAAAATGCTGTTTAAAAATTGTTTGATGGCAAATAAAATAAAAAAACAAAAAAAACAGGCTTATAATTTCTAGATAATGATAGGAAAAATAAAATCAGTACCTGCTTTCAAGCTCATACCTTGCGACGGCTGAAAGAAAACTTCAGGTTCCTTTGCTTTTATTTCATCTTTGTGTGGCTTGTATCCCAAAATGAAGTCTTCTTGGAACACGTGAAGCAGCTGAGTCCGTGAGCCACACTTTAAATAAATAAAAAAATAGACAATTAAATACTCAACAAAGAGAACGACCTGTTTTACGTCAAAGAAGCCAACCATGCAAGCGGCAGCATGCATCAGTTAGACCATGCCTCCAAAAAAATTATACAATTCATACAACTTACCAATATAGTGATATACCATACAGTAAAAGGTTTACTAGCTGTACGTTAGAAGCTTCTCAAATTATGGGGGTGCCCACTAGAAGTCGGTAATGCACAGCCGGGGTTCAGGTTTGACAGAAATGATTATACAATGTGCAGCACAGACCTCTCTCTGGTTTTATCAGTCTTTGGTTTAACTGACACATGAAAATTAAACCGAGATATATTTTCATCTTCTCACAGAAGATTAAAATTGCCTCCAAAGACGCCATTCTGTGTGGCCCCCAACTATCTAAACACACATACGTTTGGGTCTACTCACATCAAGTTTTCATCTCAAAGAGAAGAATTGTAGACGGTGTGCGGTGTTCATGTACTGATGGCCCACTGTGTGGCCATATCTAGAGAATGGAAGTAGTTTGGGGCCTCTTTATAAACCTGTTGTGGTTGGTATAGTGCCATGGTGGTAGTTAAAGGGCAAAAAATATGGTGACAGGTTGCCCTTTAAAATGTCATTGTACAATTAAAATTGCGTTGACCGCCATATGGAAACTTGCAGTCTTCTACGTAATGGTGAGTGGTGGTCTCACTCTAAACATTATATACACATATACTAATGTGATCAATAGAACTTGCTGGCGGGACATCAAAGTCAGGACTGCATGGCTCTCCAGGAGACCAGGACCAGCCACATGACTCCTCACAGGTAATTAACATACCGCGCACTGCACACTATAAAATAAACCATTCGATGGTTATCATTCTTTAAAAAGTCTAGTCTAAGGTTTTGGAAACTATGAGGTCCACTATTCCCTAAGTATGGAGACTTATAAAAACCACGCTGTAGTCCTTTCCATATGTGAATCCAGTTCACAATGGATGGCAGCAGGTTGTGGGTCTTTGAGAAGACTATTGCGGTTCTTCTGGTCACTTGCCTTTGATACGAAACCTAAGGTGTGGATGAGACCCCCTAAGTGTTGTTGGAGCTGTTCCCATTTTATTGCTCATTAATACTGTGATACGCTTGTGTTGGAACATTTGTCATTACAGGTCCAGAGCCAAAAAACCATTTCTGTTGCTGTGACAGTATCTTTCATGGTGTCAACACTCTAAGGCTACATGCACACGACCGGGGGGGGAAAAAAAACGTCCATTAAAAACAAATAAACTGTCCATTTTTAACAGATGTTTATTTTCACTGATGTCTTTCTGAGAAACAGACATTAAAAAGGACCCATTCAATTGTATGGTGGCAGTTGGTCAGTGAAAAAAAGACAAGATAGAACATGTTCTATTTTTTGACGTCCATTATTTACTGGCCGTCATAAAAAACTGCCGTTTGAATAACACCATAGACTACCATTGGTCTTAAAACGGACGTGTGATGGTCATTGTTATTGCCTGTAGCCTTCATCTGTTGTATGCTTTAGGCTACTTTCACACTAGCATTCGGAGCGGGTCCGTCTGATGTTTCATCAGACGGATCCGCTCCTATAATGCAGACGTTTGTATCCGTTCAGAACGGATCCGTCTGCATTATAACTTAGAAATTTTTCTAAGTGTGAAAGTAGCCTGAGCGGATCCGTCCAGACTTTACATTGAAAGTCAATGGGGGCGGATCCGTTTGAAGATTGAGCCATATTGTGTCATCTTCAAGCGGATCCGTCCCCATTGACTTACATTGTAAGTCTGGACGGATCCGCTCGCCTCCGCACGGCCAGGCGGACACCCGAACGCTGCAAGCAGCGTTCAGGTGTCCGCTCACTGAGTGGAGCGGAGGCTGAACGCTGGCAGGCGGATGCATTCTCAGTAGATCCGCTTCCACTGAGAATGCATTAGGGCTGGACGGTTGCGTTCGGGGCCGCTTGTGAGCCCCTTCAAACAGAGCTCATGAGCAGACACCTGAACGCAGGTGTGAAAGTAGCCTTATTGTGTACAGCAACTATACTATACATCTTGCATTACACCTTATGTAAAGTTTGATTGTTTCTGGTAGGCAATGCTTGAAGACTGGTCACGTCCAGGGGAAACACTGCTGTAAGATATGGCCCAAGAAGCCATGGCTGATGGGGAATGACATAGTGTTGGCTTTCCTTAGGGTGGTTACGCATAGGCATATGGGCACTGCGCTTCTCATGTGGGCCAGTGGCTACATTATAGTCTTAGATAGTTTGGATGCATGCTTATCTTGTAATTACACCCCCATGCAACAAGCTGGGTACTGCTAGAAGCCATGGGAGATACCACGAGAGTGCAGGCCGATGGTGCTTCAGGCATGAAGTCTGTTTGGCTGGATTCCATGGTGGACTGTGCGGCATCTTTGGCCGCATTAAGACTGATGCAGGAGGGAGAGGTAGTGGTGACAGCCTACAAGCAGGTTTTAGGAAGATAAACTATTGTCAAATATTTAAAAAAAGGCTCCACCAGCAAACTACTGGAGCTCAGCCTTTCAGTTACCAGCTGAAAAGAGGAATAAATCAATAGTAATATAGGCTGGCTTACAGTATTCTATGATTATCTACTGAGGAAGGAACTTGTTTCCGAAACACGTCTAGTGTGTATAGAGACCAGGCTACCGGTGCGGTTTTTTACAAAATACGCAAGGAGATGACTTTCTTCAATTTTCAACTTTTTCAACTTTTCCAAGTATTTGAGGACGTCCCATACCGCTTTAAAGGTTTGCATCTACCAACTACTTACTAAGTGGACTAAACCTGTGTTGTTACATTCAACATTGCCGCAAATTCAAGGTAAAATCCTGCTGTATCCACTGCCGCTGGCCTGACAGGCTCAGGCAATTACCAGCTCAGCTCAGCTTAACCAGCTTCCGTTGGTCTGACGGCTTCAGGCGCCTGCGTCACTAACCAGCGATCGACTATCTGGCTGGACACGTGGGACGCTGAGCGAGCGGGTCTGAGATCTTGCTCCGCAAGTAAAAAGTAAGTGGAGCATTGCCGAATAAGTGCGGTTACGATCTGTTATAGGACACTTGAATACAGAGTTTTCCTTGTGGGAATTACAGCAAGGACGTTCTTGAACCTTTGTTTCAACCACCCGGCAAACCGGCATTTACGTCCTGGACATTCAAGCGGTCTAATTGAATACCTCTTGCAGCCTCACTCTAGCCATTAGGTCCTATTCTTAGGAGTACTCCAGCTATTTAGGTTTGTGCGTGAGCTCCGCACTTATATACCTATTCACACATTTATTCATGTATGTATGCTGATATGATGACACAAAGTCAGTTTGTTTTTTGATTTAGTGCATTAATAAAAATGTTATGCAAAAATACTGTGAGCCAGCCTAGGTTTTAGGGAGACTCTGTGGACTTAAGCCACCACATTCCCCTGCATCAGGGGAGAATTGCAAGCACTGCAAGAGCTGGATCTGCACAACCTGGACACCACCACTTCTAGAGTTGTGAGTTGGACGACTTGTTGCCTTGCAGTAAGTGGCTAGAGCGCTGCTTCTGTAAAGGCTGGCTTGTTAACCTGTCATCCTTTAGTACAGTTACGTGTTCTTGCTGCATCCACTGCTGAGTGTATTACTTGCAATTTGACTAAACCTACTCTCAGCCTCGAATACACCTAGCAGAGCCACGACTACAAAGCCCTTAAAAAAAAATTAAAGCCTTGCCATGGAGCACATGTAAATAATTGACAGCAAAATCATTCATTTACAGAACTTCTTACCTTACTAGTTATTGCATCAAGCTCAATGATGCAGCCAGGGCGTGCTGTAGACTGCTGGCTGACAATGTTAAACACTTCCCCAATTAATTTCTAAAAGAATCAAATAAAAAATTAGAAGTCTGTAAAAATAATTAAAGGGGTTGACCACTTTCCAGTTATTGCTGACCAATGTGTTTTTGATAGGATTATATGCCACCTACTAATATAGTCTGTGTTGAAATTTTGCACTATTTTCTATAAGGTATGCCCCCTTGTTAGCCAAGTCCTTTGTGCTGTCCACAAGATGGCTGCTGATGGAGGGTCATGTGACCAGGCATATCACCTCCATGTGATGTCTCCTCCATTCCGATACACTGGACCTGCCGTCTGCACTTGTTCTGTTGTGATTTTAGAGTAGGTGTAGTGTCTGAATGAAGGAGACATCACATGGAGGTGATTTACCTGGTCACATGACCCTCCATCAGCAGCCATTTTATGGACAGGACCACTATGTGGACAGCACAAAAGATTTTGTGTACAAGGAGGCAATATTAGGTTATATTAGTCAGTGCCAGATAATCATCTCAAACACATTGGTCAACGATAACCAAAAAGTGGTCAACCCTTTTAACATACACAACATATTTCTCTGACCGTTGCAGAGGGTCACTTACAACAGGATCTTCTAGAACAGAGCAATTTTAGCTCACTCAGCCAACATTTTTCTACTGGAGAAAGATTTTAAAGGAGTTTTCCAGGTGTTGAATATCCTCAGTATAGGTCATCAACATCAGTTCAGCAGGTGTCTGACACCACACAAAGCCACTTACCAGCTCATAGGAAGTCACCTCGCAGATTACCAAGCACAGGGCCGTCCACTGGATAGTGGCAGTGCTTGATACTGTAGCTCAGCCCCTTTCACTTGCATGGGACTGAGCTGCACATAGGTCATGGGACCGATGAATGTGACATCACTGGCCTAGGAATTGGCCACATCGTTCGGGTTGCAGCTACTTTGCACAGCTGATCGGCAAGGGTGCCAGGAGTCAGAACCTGCTGATCTGATATTTATAACCAGTCCAGGGGATAGGGCCTCAATATCAAAATCTCAGACAACATCTTTAAGTATTAAATTAGCATGCCAGACTCTAGACGAGTAATTATTAGCTGCAGAGTAATCAACTAAAACAGGGATACACAAGCTGATGCACTTTTTAGTGATGGAGTGCTACTTTACCTAAAGTGGTGCTTGAAAGTTTGTGAACCCTTCAAAATTTTCTATATTTCTGCATATATTTGACCTTAAAAAGATTTTTACACATGTCCTAAAAATAGATAATTGTTGATTAGTCCTGCACATCAGCTTGGAGGAATTTTAGCCCATTCCTATGTACAAAACAGCTTCACCTCCATTTTGTTGGTGGGTTTCCTCCCATGAACTACTCACTTGAGATCCTTCCACAACATTTCTATAGGATTAAGCTCAGGACTATAACTTTATTCTTCTTTAACCATTCTTCGGTATAATGAACTGCATGCTTAGGGTTGTTGTCTTGCTGCATGACCCATGTTCTTTTGAGATTCAGCTCACAGACAAATGTCCTGACATTTTCCTTAGGAATCTGCTGATATAATTCAGAATTCATTGTTCCATCAATGATGGTAAGCCCCCCTGGCCCAAATGCAGCATAACGGGCCCAAACCCTCATTCTACTACCACAGTGTTTGGATGGGATGAGGTTTTTATGTTGGAATGGTTTCCTTTCTTCAAACATAACACTTCTCATTTAAACCAAGAAGCTCTATTTCAGTCTCATCCATCCACAAAACACTGTTTTAATAGCCTTCTGGCTTGTCTAGGTGATTTTTAGAAAACTGCAGAATGGAGTGGCTTTTTTTTCAGCAGTGGTTTTCGCCTTGCAATCCCGCCATGCACACCATTGTCAGTCAGTGTCCTCCTGATGGTGAACTCATGAGCAATAACATTATCTGTGTGAGAATGGCCTTTAGTTGCTTAGAGGTAACCTTGGGTTCCTTTGTGATATCACAAACTATTACACATGTTGGCCTTAGCATGATCTTTGTTGGTCGATCACTCATGGGGGAGAGTGGTCATGGTCTTGAATCTTCTCCATTTGTACACAATCTGTCTGACTGTGGACTTGTGGAGTCCAAAAACTTTAGAGATGGTTTTGTAAGCTTTTCCAGCCTAATGAGCCTTGCTAACTCTTCTTCTGAGGGCCTCAGAAATCTCCCTTGTTTGTTCCATGATACACTTCTACAAATGTGTTGTAAAGATCAGACTTTGATAGACCCCTGTTCTTTAAAGGACATCTGTCAGCAG
Organism: Bufo bufo; assembly: GCF_905171765.1. Taxonomy (NCBI): domain Eukaryota; kingdom Metazoa; phylum Chordata; class Amphibia; order Anura; family Bufonidae; genus Bufo; species Bufo bufo. The sequence goes on from NC_053389.1 coordinate 655,594,994, forward strand.
ATTTGAACCTATAAACCTGGCCGACCTATTACATGTGCATTTGACAGCTGAAGACATCTGTGTTGGTCCCATGGTCATATGTAAATGAGCCTCTATGAGCAACAGGGACGCTGACGTTACACCTAGAGGCTCCGCTTTCTCTGCAACTTCCGCAGCCTCTGCACTTTGATTGACAGGGCCAAGCATTATGACGTTTTCACTGTCTGTCAATTAAAGTGTAAAGGACACTGCAGTTGCAGAGAGAGCAGAACCTTTAGATGCAATGGCAACGCCCCCGTTGCTCCTACAGACTCATTTGCATATATTAACTCAGTTTTAGATCAAATTTATAGATAAATAAAATTCCGATGGTTCACAAACTTTGAAGTACCATTGTATTAGAGAACATCACAGGAGTCACTAAGAAATCAAACTACAGCAACAATGTATTAAATCTGTAAATTTAAACAAAACATAAAATATAATAAAATTGGGTGAAGGCAAAGCATGGGTATGCCACTGTCTGTCTGAGAGAACTACCTGCCACTCTATGCTCTATCACCCCTAAAGTAAAAGCTTCAACTTGATACTAGTAATGCTTGGATTTCCTATGAAACAACGGTTCCAAGTCTTCTTTCTTTAGAACTCTGCATTGTGCTAAAGAGGCTTCATTATTCTTGATGGGAGAGGAAACAAGATGAGCTAATTGATTTCATACTAACGTTTGACAAAAGGTATGGCTGTAAACTGGGCTGAACACAATTTCCTTATACAGAACTTACAGATGATTCAGGATCTGAGAGTTCATCAAGTAACTTTCGCGCATCGACTACTGCCTGATACAGCCTGAGGTTTGTCCCATCAGAGGCTACAAAGCAGGCACTGGCAGAATTACAATACGTGCCTGAAAAATAAAAGGAAGATCATATCATTTATGGAACAAGAGTCCAGAGGAAATTATTTATCATACATTTTTCATTTGATAACTTATCCAAATGATGACCGCATCTTTTTCTCTCCTGCATTATACCACAGGGAGCTATTTGCGTTTGTTCATTTTGATATACAATGGGGCAGATTTACGGATTGTGTCTTATGGCCTGTTCACGTCTCGTTTTTGCTGTACGTCAAGTGGATCCGTTTAGACATACAGTACTAAAATGCAAACAAACGTATGCAATTGTCATCCTTTTTTAATGTATAAGTTTGATGGATGTGCATAGATTTTAAAATGTTTCTGTCCATTTTTATTTTTTTATCAAAACATTATTTTTTTTTTTAAACCTTAGTGTTTTTAAAAAAAATAAAGATTTGGAGTGTAGCAAAGGAAGTAGGACGAATCTGGATGAAAACGGGTACATTTAAATGGAAACATGTTGGCTCTGGCTATGGATTCCACAGCTCTGGAGTTGGGGTGGTAGCATGCATACTAACATATCAGCTGCTGACAGGGATTGGCACAACATGTCATAGTACTGATGGTACACGGGCAGAGTGAAATTCAAAGGGCACGTATATTCTCAGACGTTACTGCAGATACAGTCAAATACTATGGAAGGGCAGGGAGCGTATGCCCCCTGTCCCACCTTTCATCCTCAGTAGCCTATAAGAGGGTGGATCTACGACATAGGGTGGGGGAGGCCTGTGGCCAAAGCCAAACTACAGATGATGGCATGGAACAAGAGTGAGGTAAGTAATGGCTTTCTTGTTCTTTTAATCTCCCTGTGGTAACCATTATTACTATGGGGAGGGCAGATACAAAAGGGGGTACAAAACAGGAAGCATTACTACAATTTGGGGCACTTTAAACAACACTTTTACTGTCAGGGGCACTATCTGGTCGGTGCAGTTACGGTACATACAGGGGGACACACTGGGGGAGCATTACTACTATGGGAGGACAGTATTACTAGTCTGTGAGAGTATTATTTTTACTGAGGGAACTCTTGTGGAATCATTAGTACTATTGTATGCACTACAGGGGAACACTAATACTATTGGGGGCACTCTGGGGGAAAATTATTACTACTGGGGGGCACTTTTAGTGGCCCTGTAGGAGAGAACTATTGCTGTTGAGAGCACTCTGCTTGGCCCCATTTTTAGGGGAGTATTTGTGGGCACTATTATATGGAGGGCACTCTGCCCAACACATTTTTGAAAGCACTATTTCAGACCTATAACTGTCAGGGGCACAACCTAGTTGCCAAATTAATTTTTCAGTAGCTTAAAAGGGTTGTCCCACTTAGGCTACTTTCACACTTGCGTTGTTCTTTTCCGGCATAGAGTTCCGTCACAGGGGCTCTATACCGGAAAAGAACTGATCAGGTATGTCCCCATGCATTCTGAATGGAGAGTAATCCGTTCAGTTTGCATCAGGATGTCTTCAGTTCAGTCGTTTTGACTGATCAGGCAAAAGAGAAAACCGTAGCATGCTACGGTTTTATCTCCGGCTAAAAAAACTGAAGACTTGCCTGAACGCCGGATCAGGCATTTTTTCCCATAGGAATGTATTAATGCCGGATCCGGCATTCAGAATACCGGAATGCCGGATCCGTCGTTCCGGTATGCGCATGCGCAGACTGAAAAAAAGGTGAAAAAATAAATGCCGGATCCGTTTTTGCCGGATGACACCGGAAAGACGGATCCGGCATTTCAATGCATTTTTTCGACTGATCAGGCATTTTTAAGACTGATCAGGATCCTGATCAGTCTTACTAATGCCATCAGTTAGCATACATTTTGCCTGATCCGGCAGGCAGTTCCGGCGACGGAACTGCCTGCCGGATCTCTCTGCCGCAAGTGTGAAAGTAGCCTTAAGCAAATGGCATTATGTAGAGAAAGTTAATACAAGGCACTTACTAATGTATTGTGATTGTCCATATTGTCTCCTTTGCTGGCTGCATTCATTTTTCCATCACATTATACACTGCTCGTTTCCGGGGGTTACGACCACCCTGCAATCCATCAGTCGTGGTCGTGTTAGCACAATAATGGAGGAAAGGATGCTAACCTCACTGGTGGTCACGACCGTGGGAGTGTGCATAGGCCGGCGCCTTTTTCCTATGGTGTGCAAGCACAATCACCACTGCTGGATTGTAGGGTGGTCATAACCCCTGGAAAGGAGCAATATATAATGTGATGGAAAAATGAATCCAGCCAGCAAAGGAGGCAATATGGACAATCACAATACATTAGTACGTGCCTTGTATTAACCCTTTCAAGACCAAGCAATTTTTCACCTTCGTGACCACATCTAATTTTGCAAATCTGACATGTGTCACTTTATGTGCTATTAACTTTGGAATACTTTTACTTATCCAAACCATTCAGAGATTGTTTTCTCGTGACACATTGTACTTCATGATAGTCATAAATTTGAGTCAATATATTTCACCTTTATTTATGAAAAAATCCCAAATTTACAAAAAACTTAGAAAAATTCACAATTTTCAAAATTTCTATTTCTCTGCTTTTAAAACAGAAAGTGATACCTCAAAATATTTATTACTTTACATTCCCCATATATCTACTTTATTTTGGCATCATTTTGTAAATGTAATTTACATTTTTTAGAACATTAGAAGGCTTAGCATTTTAGAAGCAATTCTTAAATTTTTTAAGAAAATTTCCAAAACCCGCTTTTTAAGGACCAGTTCAGGTCTGAAGTCACTTTGTGGGGCTTACATAGTGGAAACTCCCCATAAATGACCCCATTGCAGAAACTACACTTCTCAAGTTACTCAAAACTGATTTTACAAACTTTGTTAACCCTTTAGGTGTTCCACAAGAATTAACCTCTTAAGGACATAGGGCGTACAGGTACGCCCTTGTGCCCTGGTACTTAAGGACACAGGGCGTACATGTACGCCCTGTGTATTTTCGATCACTGCCGTGCGGCTGGCTGTGATCGACACCCGGTGCCTGCTCAAATCATTGAGCAGGCACCTAGGCTAAATGCGCGGGGGAGGTCCCGTGACCCCCCCATGTCGGCGATCGCGGCAAACCGCAGGTCAATTCAGACCTGCGGTTTGCTGCGATTTCTGCAGTTTCTGGATCAGAAACTTTATATGCCTAAAAAAACGTTTTATTCACCCCCCCCTGCACCCCCGAATGATTTTATGGTGGCGGGAGGTGCAGGGGGAGGGTTGCGGGCGGTGTGGGCGGTGCGGGAGGCGGGCGGTGCGGCAGGCGGGATCGCGATCCCCCGCCCGCCTCCCCTGGTATAATCGTTGGTTTCTAGTGGGTATACCAGGGTGCCAGCACATTGCTGGCACCCTGGTATAAACGGCTGACATCTGCGATGCGATGTCAGCCGTTTAACCCTTTCCATACAGCGGTCCATACGGATCGCTGTATGGAAAAGGTTAACAGCGCAGGGAGCTCCCTCCCTCTCCCATCGGGGGGCTGCTGTGCATTTGCAGCCCCCCGATGGGGAGGGAGAGAGCCCCCAGACAGCCCCCCGACAGATCCCCTCCTTACCCTTCCCCGTCTGCGAAGTTCTGACCAGAACTGAGCAGACGGGGAAGGTTCCCATGGCAACAGGACGCCTCTCAGGCATCCTGCTGTCCATGGTGCTGAACAGATCTGTGCTGAAGGCATAGATCTGTTCAGTGTAAGTAAAATACAGTGCAGTACAATATATATTGTTCTGTACTGTATTATACAGACATCAGACCCACTGGATCTTCGAGAACCAAGTGGGTTTGGGTCAAAAAAAAGGGAATAAAAGTGGAAAAAAAAAACACATTTATCACTGATAAAAAATGAAAAAAATAAAATTCCCTACACATGCTTGGTATCGCCGCGTCCGTAACGACCTGATCTATAAAACGGTCATGTTACTTTACCCGAACGGTGAACGCCATAAAAATAAAAAATAAAAAACTATGATGAAATTGAAATTTTGCCCACCTTACTTCCCAAAAAAGGTAATAAAAAAAGTGATCAAAAAAGTCGCATGTACGCCAAAATTGTAACAATCAAACCGTCATCTCATCCCGCAAAAATCATACCCTACCCAAGATAATCGCCCAAAAACTGAAAAAACTATGGCTCTTAGACTATGGAAACACTAAAACATGATTTTTTTTTGTTTCAAAAATGAAATCATTGTGTAAAACTTACATAAATAAAAAAAAAGTATACATATTAGGTATCGCCGCGTCCGTATCGCCCGGCTCTATAAAAATATCACATGATCTAACCCCTCAGATGACCACCGTAAAAAAATAAAAATAAAAACGGTGTAAAAAAAGCCATTTTTTGTCATCTTACGTCACAAAAAGTGTAATAGCAAGCAATCAAAAAGTCATACGCACCTCAAAATAGATGCCAATCAAACAGTCATCTCATCCCGCAAAAAATGAGACCCTACTTAAGATAATCGCCCAAAAACTGAAAAAACTATGGCTCTTAGACTATGGAGACACTAAAACATTTTTTTTGTTTTAAAAATGAAATCATTGTGTAAAACTTACATAAATAAAAAAAATTGTATACATATTAGGTATCGCCGCGTCCGTGACAACCTGCTCTATAAAATTACCACATGATCTAACCTGTCAGATAAATGTTGTAAATAACAAAAAAAAAAACGGTGCCAAAAAAGCTATTTCTTGTTACCTTGCCGCACAAAAAGTGTAATATAGAGCAACCAAAAATCATATGTACCCTAAACTAGTACCAACAAAACTGCCACCCTATCCCGTAGTTTCTAAAATGGGGTCACTTTTTTGGAGTTTCTACTCTAGGGGTGCATCAGGGGGGCTTCAAATGGGACATGGTGTAAAAAAAAACTGTCCAGCAAAACCTGCCTTCCAAAAACCGTATGGCATTCCTTTCCTTCTGCGCCCTGCCGTGTGCCCGTACAGTAGTTTACGGCCACATCTGGGGTGTTTCTGTAAACTACAGAATTAGGGCCATAAATAATGAGTTTTGTTTGGCTGTTAACCCTTGCTTTGTAACTGGAAAAAAAATATTAAAATGGAAAATCTGCCAAAAAAGTAAAATTTTGAAATTGTATCTCTATTTTCCATTAAATCTTGTGCAACACCTAAAGGGTTAACAAAGTTTGTAACATCAGTTTTGAATACCTTGAGGGGTGTAGTTTCTTAGATGGGGTCACTTTTATGGAGTTTATAATCTAGGGGTGCATCAGGGGGGCTTAAAATGGGACATGGTGCCAAAAAAACAGTCCAGCAAAATCAGCCCTCCAAAAACCAAACGGCGCACCTTTCACTCTACGCCCCGCTGTGTGCCCGTATAGTAGTTTACGGCCACATATGGGGTGTTTCTGTAAACAGCAGAGTCAGGGCAATAAAGATACAGTCTTGTTTGGCTGTTAACCCTTGCTTTGTTAGTGGAAAAAATGGGTTAAAATGGAAAATTAGGCAAAAAAATGAAATTCTCAAATTTCATCGCCATTTGCCAATAACTCTTGTGCAACACCTAAAGGGTTAACAACGTATGCAAAATCAGTTTTGAACACCTTGAGGGGTGTAGTTTCTTAGATGGGGTCATTTTTGGGTGGTTTCTATAATGTAAGCCTCGCAAAGTGACTTGAGACCTGAACTGGTCCCTAAAAATTGAGTTTTTGTAAATTTCTGAAAAATTTCAAGATTTGCTTCTAAACTTCTAAGCCTTGTAACATCCCCAAAAAATAAAATATCATTCCCAAAACAATTCAAACATGAAGTAGACATATGGGGAATGTAAAGTCATCACAATTTTTGGGGGTATTACTATGTATTACAGAAGTAGAGAAACTGAAACTTTGAAATTTGCAAATTTTTCCAAATTTTTGTTAAATTAGGTATTTTTGGTGCAAAAATAATTATTTTTTTGACTCCATTTTACCAGTGTCATGAAGTACAATATGTGACGAAAAAACAATCTCAGAACGGCCTGGATAAGTCAAAGCGTTTTAAAGTTATCAGCACTTAAAGGGACTCTGGTCAGATTTTCAAAAAATGGCCTGGTCCTAAGGTGTAAAAAGGCTGTGTCCTTAAGGGGTTAAAGGAAAATGGAGATGAAATTCAACTTTTTTGGCAGATTTTCTATTGTAATCCATTTTTTTCCTTAACACATCGAGGGTTAACAGCCAAACAAAACTCAATATTTATTACCCTGATTCTGCAGTTAACAGAAACACCCCACATGTGGTCGTAAACGGATGTAAGGGCACACGGCAGAGCGCAGAAGAAAAGGAGCGCCACATGCTTTTTGGAAGGCAGATTTTGCTGGACTGGTTTTTAGATGCCATGTCCCATTTGAAGCCTCCCTGATGCACCCTTACAGTAGAAACTCCCAAAAAGTGACCCCATTTTGGAAACAAGGGGATAAGGTGCCAGTTTGATTGGTACTATTTTGGGGTACATATAATATATAATATAAAAAATGGCTGTTTTGGCACAGTCTTTTTTATTTTTTACAATATTTATCTGACAGGGTAGATCATTTGCTATTTTTATAGAGCAGGTTGTTATGGACGTAATGATATTAAATATGACTACTTTCTTTGTTTGTTTCAGTATTACATAATAAAGCATTTTTTTAAAAATAATGTTTTTGTGTCTCCATTTTCTGAACGCCTTTTTTTTTTCCTGCCAATAATCTTGTGCAGGTGCTCGTTTTTTGCAGGACCATTTTTGGGTACATATGATTTTTTGATCATTCATTGTTACACTTTGTGGGGCAAGGTGACCAAAAAAATTGGTCGTTTTGGAACAGTTTTTGTTTATTTATTTTTACAGCGTTCACCTGAGGGGTTAGGTCATGTGAAATTTTTATAGAGCAGATCGCTATGGACATGTCAATACCTAATATGTATACTTTTTCTTAATTATTAAAATTTTACACAATAATAGCATGTTTTGACTGATTGTCTTCGGTAGGATCTCATTTTTTGCGGGATGAGGTGACGGTTTATTTGGTACTATTGTGGGGGGCATACGCCTTTTTGATCGCTTGGTGTTGCAATTTTTGTAATGATAGATGACAAAAAAAATAGCTTTTTTTGGCACAGTTTTTATTTTATTTTTTGTACGGTGTTCAGCAGAGGGGTTAAGTTCATGTGAAATTTTTCAGAGCTGGTTGTCACGGACACGGCGATAACTAATATGTATACTTTTTTAAATTTATTTCACTTTAACACAAGAATAGTATATTTTAAACAAACAAAATGATGTTTAATGATGTGTTTCCGTGTTCTAAGAGCAATAGTTTTTTTTTTTTAAAGCAATTTTCTTATACAGGGGTTCATTTTTTGCAGGATGAGGTGACTGTTTTATTGGTACCATTATGTGGGACATACGCCGTTTTGATTGCTTGATGTTGCACTTTTGTGATGTAAGGTGACAAAAATGGCTTTTTTTTAAACAGTTTTTATTATTATTATTTTTTTTATGGTGTTTATCGGACAGGGTGGATCATGCGATATAGTCAGTCGTTACTAGGGATGTCCCGATACCGATACCAGTATCGGTATCGGGACCGATACCGGGCATTTGCACGAGTACATGTACTCGTGCAAATGTCCCCGATACCACTGCCGATACCTGTGCACCGCTTCTATATGTCCGTCCGCAGCCTGCCCCTGCACCTCGCACAGCTAACAGCTTCAGAGGCAGCAGCAGGCAGTGTAATTAGAGCCTAGAGTGGAAGCTAGCTCCGCCCCTCCCCGCCCTCCAACCAATCAGAGGCAACCAGCACTGACTCACAGCACAGGGAGCGTAGTGCAGGGACTCAGAGAATCGTCTGACAGTTTATTAGTTAAAAGAATCCAATGAGTCACAGACCGTGTCATCGAGTCCCTGCCAGGCTTCCTGCTCTGCGGCTCCCTGTAAGTCCGTCCGGGGGGAAGGGGCATTATTAGCATAACATGTAGTGGAGCTGTGTGTGTGCAGGGTGCATGTAGCAGAGCAGGAAGTCTGGGGTGACAGTCTCTGACTCATTCGATTCGTTTTAACTAATAAACTCTCAGACGATTCTCTGAGTCCCTGCAATAACTATACATTGTAATTACATCAGTCTGCTCCACTGCATTCACTGCAGCAGAGCTGTGTTTGCCAGGAGCGAGTCCCTCTAAAGGTGATAGTGTCTGTCTTCTATGGCCCTGGTCCTTCCCTTCCTGCCTGCAAGCTGCACATTGATCTCTAAAAGCAGGCAATAGGGCAAGAAGAAATATACATTACTGTATGATGGCCACAAGACTATTATACTGAGGAGGGGGGGCTTCAAAAATTGTTGTCCTGACTCCTTACAGTATAACGTCTCCTTGTGGCTGCCCCCATACAGTATAACGTCTCCTTGTGGCTGCCCCCATACAGTATAACGTCTCCTTGTAGCTGCCCCCATACAGTATAACGTCTCCTTGTGGCTGCCCCCATACAGTATAACGTCTCCTTGTGGCTGCCCCCATACAGTATAATGTCTCCTTGTGGCCGCCCCCATACAGTATAACGTCTCCTTGTGTCTGCCCCCCATACAGTATAACGTCTCCTTGTGGCCGCCCCCATACAGTATAACGTCTCCTTGTGGCCGCCCCATACAGTGTAACGTCTCCTTGTGGCCGCCCCCATACAGTATAACGTCTCCTTGTGGCCCCCATACAGTATAACGTCTCCTTGTGGCCCCCATACAGTATAACGTCTCCTTGTGGCTGCCCCCATACAGTATAACGTCTCCTTGTGGCTGCCCCCATACAGTATAACGTCTCCTTGTGGCTGCCCCCATACAGTATAACGTCTCCTTGTGGCTGCCCCCATACAGTATAACGTCTCCTTGTGGCTGCCCCATACAGTATAACGTCTCCTTGTGGCCCCCATACAGTATAACGTCTCCTTGTGGCCCCCATACAGTATAATGTCTCCTTGTGGCTGCCCCCATACAGTATAACGTCTCCTTGTGGCCCCCATACAGTATAATGTCTCCTTGGAATGTTATAGTTCTGTTTTTGGGCCTTTTGGTTGGTCAGTGGTCAGAAAATACATGTGTGTGTATTTTATTGTTAAAATTAGTATCGGTAATTGGTATCGGTGAGTACTTAAATAAAAGTATCGGTACTTGTACTCAGTCTTAAAAAAATGGTATCGGGACATCCCTAGTCGTTACGGATGCGGTGATACCCAATATGTGTAGTTTATTTTTATTTTTTTCATTTTTTTATCTCTTATAAATGTGTGGATGTGGAAAAATGCAATTTATTTTATTTACTTTTTTTATGTTTTTACATGAATTTTTTACTTTTTTGTTATTTTCACAAAAAAATTTTTGTCAAGTCCCACTTGGGTCTTGAAGATCTAGTGGGGCTGATGGCTGTACTATACTTTGCAATGCTCTTCCATTGCAAAGTATAATGCTATCAGTTTTACACTGGACGATGGCAACGCTGGACGCCATGGCAACCATCGGGCCGCTGCCATCGCAGCACGGCACCCCAATGGTTGAGAGACGGAGCCCCCTCCCTCTGTTAACCCCTTGGATGCCGCTGACAGAGGCATCTAAGGGGTTACAGCAGAGTGTCAGCATACATCTGACACTCGCTGCTGATGGTGGCGGCTCAGGAACAGAGCCGCCGCCATCACATAGAGCAGGGGCACCGCACAAGAAGGCACAGATGACGGTTAGGGAGGGGACACAGATGGGCAAAAGACACAGATGGCAGAGGCCATAGATGGGGGCAGGCGGGCACAGTGCACGGCCGGCAAAGAGGCAGAGCGCACAGGGCTCACATATTGGGGGCACGGAGCATATGGTACCCGATTTCAGGCTCTGATCTGAGGAGTGCAGGTTGCAGATCAGAGCCTGAAATCAGCACTTTTACACTGCAGCGATCCGATTGGTCTGCAAAGACTAACCAATCGGAGCGATCGCTGGCAAGGGACCTCTCTCATTGGTCCCTTGCCGGCATTACTGGACTCTGCACTGTCCCCGACATTGGCAGTGCAGGGGCAGAAGCTTTAATCCAAGCGCTTTGCAGCGCTTGGATTAAAGAGCTGCCAGAATGTTTATACACGTTCTAGCTGCACGGGGTATAGCTACACGTATATAGCCGTATGGCAGTCGTGAAGGGGTTAACTTTATCTTCATAATAAATATAATTTGCTGAAGTGAGACAACCCCTTTTAAGGGCTCTTTTCTGTCCAGATGCGATGCGTGTAGTAACGCGTAGCATCTGGACTGAATCCTGACCCATTCAATGCAATGGGTCTGTGCACATGAGTGCGTTTTTCATGCATCATCTCTGCATTTAGGAAAAACCATGGCATATTCTATATTGTGCGTTTTTCACGCAGCTCAGGCTCCACAGAAGTGAATGGGGGCTGCATAAAAAACAGAAGGCATCCGGATGTAATGCGTTTTTCACTGAAAGTTGCTAGGAGATGTAGTTTGTAATTCTTAGTTGTTGTTTTTGGGTTTTTTCACGTGCATGAAAAACTCATACAATCCGGACACAATCCAGACGGAAAAAACGTAAACACTGAATGCAATGCGCTGACAAAACTGATTGATGCAAAACCATTAGTTCTTTTCTTAAGGCTCAATTCACACCTGAGCGTTTTACAGCGCGTTCCTACGCGCTGTAAAACGCTCAACAAGGAGAAACCAATGCTTCCCTATGGGAATGGTTCTCACCTGGGCGTTTTACAGCGCGTACGATCGCGCTGTAAAACGCCCGACGCTCACACAAGTACAGGAGCGTTTTTTTGGGCGCTTGTCGCGCGTTCCCGTACATAGACTTTCGGGGACGCGCGACACTGTGTGCACACTTGTCTCTGTATGCGCGCTTGTAAACGTCCGTACAATCGCGCATACAGAGCGCTCCTTTCAGAACGCTCAGGTGTGAATTGAGCCTAACAGATCCTGATACAATCCGTATTGCTCGTGTGAAAAGCCAGTACTAATGCCCACAATTATTTTAGGGGATTGCACTTTTACTGTCAGGGGCAATATCTGGTGGGTACAATTAGATTCAGGGGGGCTATCTGTATGGAATTAATATTCATACAGTACAGCATTTAGGGGCACCGGGCAACACGGTAGGTACAGTATAGTATTAGACTGCTGGATAACACTGTTGGGTATCTGTGTGGGTAGTTGGAGTGGAGGGGATGAGAACCACGGATATGACACATTCAATGGCTATTACAACCCAATAATATATTGCATTCTGCTAAGCACATGTACTTAGACTGGAGCGCAAAAATAAAAGAAAAATCACAACACATATTTTAGAACACTCACCTAAACAATAACTTGGTATAAGTGTTGGAAGCCATGCCACATTACAAAAGGCAGAAGTACGGAGAGAGTTAATGCGGGCCAGTTCAGAAACTCCCCCACTGTATGATAAGGGCCCAATTGGATCAACTCGCCATAATATAAGTTCACTGTAAATTGCATTTGGGTCATGAAACGTCTGAGTAGCTGCGTTTCTAAAATGTTGCTTGGGGAAACCTTTTAAATTCCTCGCAGGATCCACTACTTGTTCTGTCTCCCATGGATTGCACTCAGAGTCTGGAGTCACCAGCACATTATGGTGAGATGACGTCAACAGCAAAGGGAGTACAGAATGGCAGGCCAAATCATTCAAGTGGAATCGGTGGCCGCAATAGCGAAACTTGTGTGACACTGTGAGCACTGAAGAAAAGGCAGACTTATTTGCAAAGGTCACAGCCCATTGATTCAATGACCCATCAATATGTTTGGAAACCATCATGACCGTTGGCGCCATACTGGTTCCATTTGGAAGCGCATTCAAAAGATTTACAGATAGGTCACTTGCCATCATCGCTTTCTGCAGAAGGGCAGACGCATCTTCCTTGGAGGAGGTAGTACACGCATACATCATTATGTTTTTGCTTAGCGAGCTAGCATCTCCTGATGGAAAAGCAACTGGTATCCGAGAAGAGAAGGCTACCTGAACACAAAACACACAAATCATCATCTAGGCATAAACATATTCCGTAGGCTAATCTAATGGTCAATAACAAAAAAGAGAACATTCTACAAAAATAAAATCATATGCCTTAAGCATTGTACTCTGGAAGTATGTAGGCACTAGGGGACCCGGAAAATGTCAAGTTTTGCTTTCTTTCACTTAAGATATGGAACATCCCAGAAGCCATTACTACACCGCTGTCTCCTAGCATCCATAAATGACCGTCGGCGCTGGAAGCTATGCATTTTATGTTATGTGGACTTGGAGATACACAATAGAAATTGAGAGAAGCATATTATATACTAGTGGAAAAGCCTCAGGATAAAAGAGCAATAGAACTTCAGGCACTAAATCTGTTCAGTTATTAAAAGGAAGGTCACCGGAGCATCCACTAATGGAGGATGAAAGCACCAGGGGGTCCGAAATAACTAAAGGATTGTCGGCTCTGTGACCTTATGAATCTGCTAAACGCAAACTCAACCCACACATGAATGATGCTTTCTGCTTGATGGTTTTTTATACGGATGGCCCATCTTGGGGATAGGTCATCAATATCTGATCAGCTGTTCTGCAGCACCTCCAGAGGTTTGCACTTGAACTTCAGCGCTGCTCCCACTGAGCAATAACCAGATTCATCCACTACACACAGTGGACGGAGCTATGTCGCTCTGATGCCGACAGTACTGCAGAACCGCTGATAGGCAGGGGCGCAATTTTTTCCAGTCCTTTTAGATTGATTAACTATCCTGAAGATGGGTATCAATATAAAAATAACAGAAAAGCCCTTTACGGCAACTCCATAAAATGTGAAATTCTTAGCACTCCTGCAGATTATAATTTGAGTACACTGGATAAAAGGAATCATATAATGAACTTTATATTTACGTAGTTCCTAAACATATTATGTAAAGCAGCTGGAGTTCCACTTAAAATGAACTTTAAAAACTGGACATTAAGTTGATTAATAAAAGGCATTTGACAACTAAAAAGGAGACTAAAGTTGCAAAAAGGCATAATGTTGTATAAATCATACAATTTGGGTTAGCGTCAGACTAATGTTAAAACCTTCCAGCAGAGAAACAGTCTGCCGGAGTCCATCGTATCTGGCAGAGCTGACTATAATGGGACCCGGCAGAAATCCAGCATTAGTGCCAGTATTTGGCCGGCCAAAACCAGTGCTTGTCCAGCTGAATCCCAGCACTTATGCCAGAAACAGGCCAGCTTCCCGCCGGGTCCCATTATAGTCAATGGGCTCCGGCGGGGAAAGGCTATTCCTCTGCCAGAAGATTCTGTATAGTTATATCAACCAGGGACTTGTGAGCTCAACTATACTGTAGTCATGCTGCAAAGGAGCTTGGAGAAACTTCTTCAAACACAGGGGCAGATAGGTCCGCTAGTTGTTACATATAAAAGTAGAAAACTCAATAGTGACAAAAAGAAACCGGAAACTAAACTTAAAAGACTTGTCAGTATTTCACAGATTCTTAACAGCCTTATGTATCAACCTCGTTTGGTCATTTTTTTCATTAAATGCTTCCAACAGATAGACTAGTGGACGACTACGCTGAACCTTTGCACACACTGATGCGCTGCATGTGAACAAATACAGCAACTTCTCTAGCTACAGCCCCATGGACTGATTGACATATTATATTATCAGGAACGAGCCGTTTAGCAGAGTGGAGAGCTGCATTTACACCTATAAGATCCCTTGTCCCTATACAGATTCACTGGTTTTGGCAGGAGATCCCTGGTGTGGTGACCAGAAAGGACGATTTTGGGTGCTGACCGAAAGATAAGTGACCCAAAGAACAAGCATGGAGACAATTATCAGGAATGAATGTTTCTACAACTCTTCATCACTGATAATGTCCCAATGATCTGCCCATATAAAAGGACCTTTAAAGGGGTTGCGTCATCTCACACTTTTATGGCATATCACTAAGACATGCCAAATAAATCAGATAAGTGCAGGTCCCACCTCCGGGAGCTACACCTACTGTACCTCCAGAACGATCCCCTGAAAGCGAAACAGAGTGCACTGTGCATGCGCGGTGTGCTTTCCATTCATTTCTATTGGAGTTCCGAAAATAGTTGAGCGAGTGCGCATGCATGGCCACCTCTATGGGACTGCCGGAGATAGCCGAGCCATCCTAGCGTTATGCCTCCAATGTCTAAGATGAGACAACTCCTTTAAAGATTGCTTTTACACAACCATTTTCTTATCCATGAAATCCAGTCCATGTGACAGGCACATTTTCCATCACAATTTGTGTGCTGAACTCACAGCATCATAGTGACCTAAGATGCTGTGAGTTCTGCTAAATGGCGGTTCACAGTTGGTGAAGGCAGTCTAAGAGTGGATCTCTGAAGGAAACTAAACACATACTTTAGTAAGATATTTTTGCTCTGTTGAATACCCCTTTGGCATCCCCACCGATCAGCTGTTTGAAAACGCCATTGCATTCGTGAGAGTGCGGCGGCCTCTTCGGTTTTTACTGTGCTATGCTGTTCATACTCAGAAGGCCGTACGTCTCATAGCAGCTGTTCTAAGTACTGCAGCCTTGTTCCAATCAAGTGAATGGGATAATAATGCTGTGATTCTCAGAGGAGCCGCTATGAAAAACACTGCACTTCGAGTACAAACATCGCATGCTGCAGCGCTCACACAGTGCCATGGGCCCTTCAAACAGCTGGTCGGCAGGGGTGGGAGAGCCAGAACCCCCAGCTATCTAATATTGGTGGCATCAGTATTAGAAACATGGATAATACCTTTAACATTTCTGTAATGGACAGTTCTAAAGAGAATAAGTAAATGGAATTGTGTATTTCAGCAACTGATTCTCTCACTAGTAAGAATCTCAGTAGTATTTCATGAGAGAAGCACCATCTCTGAAGCATCTTTCCACAAGTGTCCACTGGCATAGTCACAAAGTCTATTGGGAGTCGTAACTACCACTATTACATGGGAGCTAAAAAAAACTAAATTACTACAAAATTCCAAGTAATAAAAGAGCTGTAAAGAAAATAAATAAAATGGTCAGTACTTACAGGGCATCTGTCAGCAGACTTGTACCTATGACACCGGCTGACCTGTTACACGTGCACTTGGCAGCTGAAGGCATCTGTGTTGGTCGCATGTTCATATCTGCCTCTAGGAGCAACGGGGGCATTGATGTGTTACCTAGAGGCTCTGCTCTCTCTGCAAGTGCCGCACCCTCTGCACATGCTGACCCTGATTGACAGTGTAAACGTGATCATGCCAGGCCCTGTCAATCATAGTGCAGAGGGTGCAGCAGTTGCAGAGAGATCTGAGCCACTAGGTGTAACGGCAATGCCCCTGTTGCTCCTAGAGGCTTACATGCAAATGAGCTTCTAGGAGTGTGATCACATTTTCACACTTCTAGAGGCTCATTTGCATATATTGAAACTTCATTTTTTTCAGTAATGTGAGCACATATGTACATGGGACCAACACAGATGCCTTCAGCTGTCAATCGCACATGTAACAGGTCAGCCAGTGTCATAGGTACAAATCTGCTGACCTATAAAACCTTTTAACCTATAAAAATGCTAAAAGCTAAATAAGCAGGGGTGGGGGGGAAATACTCCCATTGGTCAACTGAATGGGGGACTGCAAGACTGCAGCTAGGAGGAGTTTGAATGGAGCGGCAATCTGGCACTGGCAGTATTAGCCGAGTGCTGTGAATCTACCGCGTGATTACACAACAGATGGGAAAACCTTTTTAATACGCACAGGATCAGAAAATAATACCTGAACTTGTCTGAAGATTCCATGATTGTATTCATCCAAATAGTTAACATGCCACAGTAGAAAAGTACCATCCACAGGGTGAATAGTGAAGAGCATATCCGCATTCTTGTTCCACTCTGCGAGGAGGGATTCGATTTTCCGCTCTAATAACACAGTGGGTAGAGGAAGGGTATCTCCAGGTGAAGATGCTTTTGTACTCAAATCCTTATCCACTTCTTCATGCTCAGGAGATCCAGTCAAAGACCTTTCACCCTCCAGCTCCCCTAGAACAAAGATTGAGAAAGTCTGTAGACGTGCAGTGATGGACACATCATTCCTTGTTAGAATTACATGTGATCCCATCTGACTGCCGCAGTTCACAATGCAGATGTAAACCCAGCCTGGGGATCTGTCAGTGCACGGTGGTATCCGGCTATGCCGGATACGGTGAACTCCAGCAGTCTGTTCCTCCACCGAAACTGACTGCCGGAGATCACAATGCAGATGTAAACCCAGCCTGGGGATCTGTCGGTGCACGGTGGTATCCAGCTATGCTGGATATGGTGAACTCCAGCAGTCTATTCCTCCACCGGAACTGACTGCCGCCGTTCACAATGCAGATGTAAACCCAGCCTGGGGATCTGTCAGTGCACGGTGGTATCCGGCTATGCCGGATACGGTGAACTCCAGCAGTCTGTTCCTCCACCGGAACTGACTGCCGCCGTTCACAATGCAGATGTAAACCCAGCCTGGGGATCTGTCAGTGCACGGAGGTATCCGGCTATGCTGGATACGGTGAACTCCAGCATTCCATTCCTCCACCGGAACTGACTGCCGGAGTTCACAATGCAGATGTAAACCCAGCCTGGGGATCCGTCAGTGCACGGTGGTATCCGGCTATGCTGGATACGGTGAACTCCAGCAGTCTATTCCTCCACCGGAACTGACTGCCGGAGATCACAATGCAGATGTAAACCCAGCCTGGGGATCTGTCAGTGCACGGAGGTATCCGGCTATGCTGGATACGGTGAACTCCAGCATTCCATTCCTCCACCGGAACTGACTGCCGGAGTTCACAATGCAGATGTAAACCCAGCCTGGGGATCCGTCAGTGCACGGTGGTATCCGGCTATGCTGGATATGGTGAACTCCAGCAGTCTATTCCTCCACCGGAACTGACTGCCGGAGATCACAATGCAGATGTAAACCCAGCCTGGGGATCTGTCAGTGCACGGTGGTATCTGGCTATGCCGGATACGGTGAACTCCAGCAGTCTATTCCTCCACCGGAACTGACTGCCGCCGTTCACAATGCAGATGTAAACCCAGCCTAACTGAAATATGTAGCTTCCAACAGCTTTTGCTGTTATACTAACCATCATCTAGTTTCATTAATAAGCCATCTTCATCCTCTTCTTCTTCAGCATTCTCCGTCTGCTGGTCCACAATGGCTTTCAGATGCTGTATAAAGATTTCAATGGAAGCTGTAAAGTGCAATTCCTTGTTGTTAAGCCAATGGACCACAAAACCTCCATAACCTTCATCCAGGTTAAAAGCTGCTCCAGCCAAAACAGAAGGAATATCTGGAAATATGTAAATTATTGTTCAATTTAAGCAACAAGGGAAAGAAAAAAATCTCATTTGCTTTGCTAGTACTATTTTTAAAGGGGTTTTCTAGGAGTACAATCTTGCAGACCTATACTCAAGGTAGGTCATCATTATTAAATCAGTGGCGATACAATTCCCAGCACTCCCACTGATCAGCTGTTTGAAGCAGCCTTAACACTCCATTGACCAATCCCATTGAAACATGGGGCTGAGCTGCAATACCAAGCACAGCCACTACAAGATGTATGGCGCTGTGCTTGGTATGCTGTGGCCTCTTCACAGAAGTGTGTGCAGCCTCTTCATACAGCTGATCAGCGGGAGTGTCAAACCCCCACTGAACTGATATGGATGGACTATCCTATGTATAGGTTCTCAATATTGTACGTTATTTTCTTAGCCATCTTACATAAAACCAGGATTCTCTGCAGCAGACCGATCAGCACACCATTGACAAAAGATAGAAATAATAAAAAGAGATAGTATACAGAATAATCTACAGGCAGGTCTACATTTACATTTATCTGTAGAAAGTCATTACAATATGTGTCTGCACAATCTTAGCAATTAATGCAGAACTAAATACATATAAAAAAAAAAAAAAAACATAAATATGACACTGTACCATCACCGTACTAATGGAACAGTCTATCAGATACGTGTAACTAGTATGGCTATGTACAAGTGACCTACTGGCTCTGACAATAGAAAAGGATCCCTGGCCTCATGTATATTATATTTTTTACCCCTGGATGATGGGTGTGCTGTAAAGATGACAGGTTCTCTACAATTTATATATCTGACTACTGTGATCAAACATTTTTTGTGAGCCTGGCTTAATTTCAGATCACAACACATCTTTGTGCTCTACCCTAATCTGAAGATAAAAGCTCGTCAGGATAGGATTTCCTGATTGTGTCAGTGTCGCTGTGCAATCACCTTTCTGACAAGTAAACCGTTTCCTATTTAAAGAGGACCTGTCACCTCTCATGTCTGTTTTAGTAACTACTTACAGTGCTGCCCATAATTATTCATACACCTGGCAAATTTTTACTTAGTTACTTTTATTCAACCAGCAAGTCATTTTTGGATGGGAAATGACATAGGTGTGTCCCAAAAGATAATAAGACGATGTACAAGAGGCATTATTGTGGAAAAAACATTTCTCAGCTTTTATTTACATTTGAGCAAAAAATACAAGATGTTCCGGACTGTGGAAAATCTCAGAGGACGTGGTCGGAAGCCAAAAGTGACACCTGTGCTGGCCAGGAGGATAGTTAGAGAGGTGAAAAAGAATCCAAGGATCACCACCAAGGCCATCCTGGTGAATCTGGGCTCTGCTGGTGGCAATGTCTCAAGGCAGACAATCCAACCGACACTGTACACTGCTGGGTTCCACTTCTCCAGATAAGGCACACAAAAGCTCGCTTGGCCTTTGCAAAAGCTCATCTGGACAAAGAAGAAGACTTCTGGTCTTCTGTGTTATGGTCAGATGAAACAAAAATGTCATTGTTTGGTCACAATGATGTTTCCTTCATTTGGCGTAAAAAAGGAGAAGCCTTCAACCCAAAGAACACCATCCCCACTGTCAAACATGGTGGTGGGAACCTAATGCTTTGGGGGTGTTTTTCAGCCAATAAATCAGGGAACCTAATCACAGTAAACGGCACCATGAAAAAAGAGCAATACATGAGGATTCTCAAGGACAACATCAGGCAGTCTTCAGAGAAACTTTGCCTTGGGCACCAGTGGACATTTCACCATGACAATGACCCAAAACACACAGCAAAAGTGGTGAAGAAACGGTTAGCAGACAACAACATTAACGTTTTGGAGTGGCCCAGCCAGAGTCCAGACTTGAATCCAATTGAGAATCTGTGGAGGGAGCTAAAGATCAGGGTGATGGCAAGAAGACCCTCCAACCTGAAAGATTTGGAGCTTATTGCTAAAGATGAATGGGCAAAAATACCTGTGGAGACATGCAAAAAGCTGGTCTGCAATTATAGGAAGCGTTTGATTGCTGTAATAGCCAATAAAGGCTTTTCTATTGATTATTGAGAAGGGTAGGAATAATTTTGGACTGGACACTTTTTGCTCAAATGTAAATAAAAGCTGAGAAATGTTTTTTTTCCCACAATAATGCCTCTTGTACATCGTCTTATTATCTTTTGGGAGACACCCATGTCATTTCCAGTCAAAAAAATTACTTGCTGGTTGAATAAAATTAACTAAGTCAAAATTTGCCAGGGGTATGAATAATTATGGGGAGCACTGTACATTCCCCATGTAATAACAATTCTGGAGCATATTTCACATAACATATGTTGAGCAATTCCTGTATTATTCCTACTTGAAGTTTAGGAGTGAATTGCCACCAGTCTGCAATAAAGGCCCAGCTAGGTGTGTCCCTGCACAGTCAGTGCTTCCCATGTCAGACTGTGCAGGGACAAATAGGAAAACCCAGTTAGACCTTTACCGAAGACTGCTAGCAATTCATTCAGAAACTTCTAGTAAGGCCTCATGCACATGGCTGTTGGGCGGCCGTGGCCTTATTGTGGCCCGCAGACGGAGGGCCGGCAATCCACGGCTGCCAGCCATGTGCACTCTGCATCTCGGTTGCGGACCCATGCGGAACGGAGTCACGGAATGGAACACCAGAAGTACTATGGAGTGCTTCCGTGGTGTTTCTTTCCGTTGTTCCGCCCCACAAATAAATATGACATATCATATTTTTTTGCGATGCGGACAGACCACGGACACATTCAAGTTGAATGGGTCCGTCCCGCTGAACGGATGTTGCCCATGCATTGGGGACCGCAATTGCGGTCCCCAATGCACGGAACGGCCGCACAACGGCCGTGTGCATGAGGCCTAAGAATATTAGGGTAATGGCACAACATACAGGTGAAACTCTAAAAATTTGAATATCGTGCAAAAGTTCATTTATTTCAGTAATGCAACTTAAAATTAGAATATTGTGAAAAGGTTCAATATTCTAGGCTCAAAGTGTCACACTCTAGTCGGCTAATTAATCCATACCCCCTGAGCAAAGGGTACCTGAGATTGTGACTTTGGGGTTTTATAAGCTGTAAGCCATAATCATCCAAAATATAACCAATAAAGGCCAGAAATATCTTGCTTTGCATGTAATGAGTCTGAGTCTATCTCATATGTTTCAACATCCAATTATTCCGATATTCCATTCGCTTCCCAAAATTCATAAAGGAGGCTTCCCTCCGGCCATGAGACCAATAGTGTCAGGTATTGGGTCCTTCTCCGAGAGGCTCTGGTGGACAGTATTCTGCAACCCTTAGTTCAATGCATTCCAGGTTTTTTAAAAGACACTCGTGCCGTACTCCAGGCATTTCGTGAGTTTATGTGGCGAAAGGGTTATTCGTGGATTACAGCAGATGTCTGTCACTCTCTATACGGTTATCCCTCATGATTTATCTCTTGTTTCTTTAAAATGGTTCCTAAACATATACTGTATGCAGATTTTTCACTGGAATTTCAGGATTATGTTTGTCAGGTAGAATGGTTTCTGCTCGGGCACAATTTTTTTATGTTTGACCAGTCTTTTTTTTTTTACAACGAACAGGAGTGTCCATTGGGGAAAATTCTCGCCCTCCATGGCGAATATATACATGGCATGGTGGGAACATCACTATCTATTCTCGGATGGCAATCCATGGGAGGCTTCCCTGAGGTGGTACGACCTGCTATTTGTATGGTCGGGCGATGAGGCTGCCGTCCCGCTCTTCGGGAACTTCCTAAATAATAACAATTGCCAATCTTTTCGGTTGAGGGAAACGTTTCCACCATTCCATTTTTGCACTTAATTCTCATTGGTGATGCCAGTACCAATGGTGTGTCCACTTCTACTTTTCACAAGGATACAGCTGGCAACACAACCCTGCTAGCTACATCTTGTCATCCTCCTCATGCCATCTATAATGTTCCAAAAGGTGAATTTATTAGAGCAAGACGCATTTGCTCTGATGACCAAGCTCATCAAAAAGAAGCAGAGGTTGTTACTGCCAGATTATCCTTGCGACAATATCCCTCTGGGACCCTAGACCGGGCTAAGAAATTTGTATCGTCAAGGTCTAGAACCGATTTTGTTCTTTCTGAAACATCACAATCTAAAAAAGGAAAGAAAAAATCTGGTAACCGTAAAATGGAGCTTCCTCCGGTTTTTGTCACCAGTTATAGTCCAGAATATCCCCAAATATGCAGGATTATAAAAAAACATCTTGCGGTTCTGAACTTTGACCAACAGTGGACAAACACAGCCCAAGCGTGCATCAAATGTGTTGCACATCATGCGCCAACTCTGGCACAGAGAATCAGTCCAAGTTTATATAGAGAAAAAACTCGCAGTTCTTTTACTTGGCTGAAGTACAAAGTCACATACAAGTGCGGACATCGCATCTGCATGCTCTGTAATTATATATTGATCGGTCCCAATAGGTTAGCTGCAATATAAGTTATGTTGTTTATCACATAACATGTTCAATTTGCCACCTTCAATACGTTGGCTGTACTACTAATAGCCTGAAAACCAGAATCCGCAAACATCTGTCAGACATACCTTTTACTAAAATAAAGAATGTCTCAGCAGTGAGTCTTCACTATGCGGTTGTTCACCAGGGTAACGCAACAGGCTTCCAAGTTCAAGGCCTGGAAAGAGTTAACCCTCCCAATAGAGGTGGTGACCACAAACGTAAGTTACTAAGTAGGGAGTATGTGTTCTCGTGTCCCGTCAGGTCTAAATCGTAGCAGGATCTCATTTTGCATTATTGATGTTGACCATTAGGTCTATAATATTGTTGTATTTTTACCATTTTTAGCTCTCTTTATATAAATGTATGCACTACTGAATGGGGGTGTGTGGATGCATGTTATGTTAATTCTGCTCACCTGGTAATCAGTAGCTACACATACTTAGGCCTCTTTCACACTACGGTTTTTTTTTTTTCGTTTTGCGGTCCGTTTTTTGCGTTCCGTATACGGAACCATTCATTTCAATGGTTCCGCAAAAAAAACGGAATGTGTTCCGTATGCATTCCGTTTCCGTATTTCCGTTCCGTTGAAAGATAGAACATGTCCTATATTTGGCCGAAAATCACGTTCCGTGGCTCAATTAAAGTCAATGGGTCCGCAAAAAAAAACGGAACACATACGGAAATGCATCCGTATGTGTTCCGTTTCCGTTCCGTTTTTTTCTGAACCATCTATTGAAAATGTTATGCCCAGCCCAATTTTCTCTATGTAATTACTGTATCCTGTATATGCCATACGGAAAAACGGAACGGAAAAACGGAACCGAAATGGAAACACAACGGAAACAAAAAAAACGGAAAAACGGAACGCAAAACACTGAAATGGACATACTGTAGTGTGAAAGAGGCCTTAAACCGGAGTGTGGGTTTTCACTTTTGTCATGAGGGAGGATCGTGATTAGTTGATCCGAAATGCGTAGATGTGAGTGCATTGTCGGTTTTTACGGCACAAGAAAAATAAAGGATGTCGCTATTTGGAAGCTGCACATCTGCACATTTTTCTATGTTGGTTCTGGATTTCTGCGCTTGATTCCCATCGCAGTCCATGCTTCCTGTGTGTTTTGAGCATGGTGAGCGCCACTATTTCTTAGTTTCACCTTTTGAGTTGCATTACTGAAATAAATTAACTTTGCACAATATTCTAATTTTTCGCGTTTCACCTGTAGAGTCATGAGAATAGATGCTACAGAATTTTTATTACATGAGGAATGCAAGTAGTTATTAAAGTGGGCTTTTCAGCTCTCCGGATATGTCTGTTTTAGTGAGTCTGAATCCTTTCATCCTGATGGGCTGCAACGGTGTACATTTAAAGGGATTCTGTCACCAGGATTATGCCTATAGAGACGTTCATATGTGCAGAGCATGTTTTAAATATATTTGTGTTACTGCCATCAATGATTTAGGGCATATACAAAAAAAAAATGCTAATTACCTTCCTAAGGAGCCCAAGGGACTCTCCCTGTCGCTGTTGGAGCCCAGCCGCGCCCGTTCTCCTGGAGCCCAGCCCCGCCCCAAACTCACTGCCCAGAAGCACCGTAATCCTGCACGCGTGCATGTACATGGCACATAAGCGTCCGCGCAGTCTTTCTTCCCTGTGCTGGCAGCAGCCTCAGGGAAGGCACGTGTCAGTGCGCGGGATTACAGCGCTTCTGGGCAGGGACGTCAGGGCTAAAAGGAGGGCATTTTTGGATGTGGGGCGGTGCTGGGCTGCAGGAAAAGGGCCATGGCTGGGGTCCAAACTAAATGATTGATAACACAAGTACACTGCTCAAAAAAATAAAGGGAACACAAAAATAACACATCCTAGATCTGAGTTAATTAGATATTCTTCTGAAATACTTTGTTCTTTACATAGTTAAATGTGCTGACAACAAAATCACACAAAAAAAAATAATGGAAATCAAATTTTTCAACCCATGGAGGTCTGGATTTGGAGTCACACTCAAAATTAAAGTGGAAAAACACACTACAGGCTGATCCAACTTTGATGTAATGTCCTTAAAACAAGTCAAAATGAGGCTCAGTAGTGTGTGTGGCCTCCACGTGCCTGTATGACCTCCCTACAACGCCTGTGCATGCTCCTGATGAGGTGGCGGACGGTCTCCTGAGGGATCTCCTCCCAGACCTGGACTAAAGCATCTGCCAACTCCTGGACAGTCTGTGGTGCAACGTGACGTTGGTGGATAGAGCGAGACATGATGTCCCATATGTGCTCAATTGGATTCAGGTCTGGGGAACGGGCGGACCAGTCCATAGCATCAATGCCTTCATCTTGCAGGAACTGCTGACACACTCCAGCCACATGAGGTCTAGCATTGTCTTGCATTAGGAGGAACCCAGGGCCAACCGCACCAGCATATGGTCTCACAAGGGGTCTGAGGATCTCATCTCGGTGCCTAATGGCAGTCAGGCTACCTCTGGCGAGCACATGGAGGGCTGTGCGGCCCTCCAAAGAAATGCCACCCCACACTATTACTGACCCAATGCCAAACCGGTCATGCTGGAGGATGTTGCAGGCAGCAGAACGTTCTCCACGGCGTCTTCAGACTCTGTCACGTCTGTCACATGTGCTCAGTGTGAACCTGCTTTCATCTGTGAAGAGCACAGGGCGCCAGTGGCGAATTTGCCAATCTTGGTGCTCTCTGGCAAATGCCAGACGTCCTGCACGGTGTTGGGCTTTAAGCACAACCCCCACCTGTGGACGTCGGACCCTCATATCACGCTCATGGAGTCTGTTTCTGACCGTTTGAGCAGAGACATGCACATTTGTGGCCTGCTGGAGGTCATTTTGCAGGGCTCTGGCAGTGCTCCTCCTGTTCCTCTTTGCACAAAGGCGGAGGTAGCGGTCCTGCTGCTGGGTTGTTTCCCTCCTACGGCCTCCTCCACGTCTCCTGATGTACTGGCCTGTCTCCTGGTAGCGCCTCCATGCTCTGGACACTACGCTGACAGACACAGCAAACCTTCTTGCCACAGCTCGCATTGATGTGCCATCCTGGATAAGCTGCACTACCTGAGCCACTTGTGTGGGTTGTAGACTCCGTCTCATGCTACCATTAGAGTGAAAGCACCGCCAGCATTCAAAAGTGACCAAAACATCAGCCAGGAAGCATAGGAACTGAGAAGTGGTCTGTGGTCACCACCTGCAGAACCACTCCTTTATTGGGGGTGTCTTGCTAATTGCCTATAATTTCCACCTGTTGTCTATCCCATTTGCACAACAGCATGTGAAATTGATTGTCACTCAGTGTTGCTTCCTAAGTGGACAGTTTGATTTCACAGAAGTGTGATTGACTTGGAGTTACATTGTGTTGTTTAAGTGTTCCCTTTATTTTTTTGAGCAGTGTATTAAAACAAGCAGAAGGAGACCTAACTGCACATATGAACGTCTCTATAGGCATAATCCTGCTGATAGAATCCCTTTAAATACCACACATACATACAGAGGCATATATAACATAAAAGTACAAAAAGGGAAATCAAATATCTAAGCTTCTACGTTACCAGTGTTTGGATTTATGCTTGCTGCTATGTGAAAATGACACAAAGAATTAGCGTGATGCGAGATGTGCCTGTGGGCTTCCTGCTGGCTTGGCTGACTTGGTAGCAATTCGGTGTGAGCAGCCAGAACAGAAGAGCGTCTTCTGCCTCTTCTCAAGTGTTTCAAGTGATGAATTGTCTGAAGAAGAGCAAAAACAATAAACATTTTCTATACGGCAAAGATACCGGGCTAAGAAAATATTTTTAGCCTTTGCCTGCTATAGGTTGTATAAGTGAATACCCAGGCCCAGGAAGATTTGCAATGCTATGCTTTTTCCTGTAGTCCACACAACGGCTGAGGCCGATGACGTAAAGATCTCTTAGACACTGAATCCTGGGGCACTGAGGAATAAGTGTCATAACATATGGGGGAAGATTTATCAGGATGAGTCTGTGTGGGAGATGGATCAACACCAGCATGTGCTATGACCCCGCAGCTTCCTGGAGGAGGCGCAGGTCATAACTTAGGCGCATCCTCCGGCAGTCCGTGCACCTAAACTGAAACACATGGCAGCTCCGAGCTGCTGGAATTTGCTGGGCCCACTGTCCCTGTCCCTTCTCAGAAAGTGCTGAGGGCAGCAAATAAATAAATTTAGTAGCAGTGGCATTGAAAAAGTAGCAAACATGAGATTTGTGACTTTTTTTTAAAGGCAGAAAACTGGCATAGGGAGATTAGATTGCGAGTCCCATTGGGGACAGTGTGCTGTGGAATATGTCAGGGATATATAACTGCGTAAAATAAATAAATAATGATAAATCTCCCCGTTTTTCCATAATTTGTGCCAAATGTTGCACAATGTTTTAATACATTTGCTGCATCAAGTCTAACACAGAGATGTTCCTTCACTTTCTACACCACCTCCCTACTGGAGTAAGTTTGCAACACAATTTTGTGTTGTTTTTTTGTAAAATAAAGTTGCAGAGATAAACCTGGAGTAGAATTATTTAACATCGTTAACCATGCCCATTTCCCCCCAACCACTTTTCAAAACTGGAGCAAGCGGTGTAAAATTGGAAAAAAAAAAAAAAAAAAGTTGACTTTTTGGAGCCAGAATTCTGGAGTGCAGGGCCTGATGAAATTCCTTTTTATGTCTTCTTCGCCAGGAGACGCCAAATGACGAAGATTAATCGATTGCGGCACGGTAACCCTGCCAGTATCATTTCCTTTCCAACCTCCTGTCACAAAAATTCAGCTCTGTGCTCACTGGCGACGGAGGTTTTACTGTGACAGCCAGGAGTCGTGGAAAAAGATGGGGTGCGTTGTGGGAAAATGCGTGATTTTTCAGCGCGAATGCAAAGCGTTTTAATGCATTTTGCACGAGCGTGAGGCCATGGACCATGTGATGAGCGCAGTGATGTCACCAAAGGTCCTTTTCCTCCTAGGTCCTCAAAGAAGAAGAAAGAAGACGAGCCGGGCTGCGCGAACAAGTGGATGAGGTGAGTTTATTTTTATTTTTTTTAACCCCTCCATCCCTAATTTACTTAGCATTCTGTATTAAGAATGCTATTATTTTCCCTTATAACCATGTTATAGGGGAAAATAATAAAGATCGGGTCCCGATCATCACCTAGCAACCACGCGTGAAAATCGCACCGCATCCGCGCTTGCTTGCGGATGCTTGCGATTTTCACGCAGCCCCATTCACTTCTATGGGGCCTGCGTTGCGTGAAAAACGCAATATATAGAGCATGCTGCGATTTTCACACGACGCACAAGTGATGCGTGAAAATCGCCGCTCATCTGCACAGCCCCATTGAAGTGAATGGTTCCGGATTCAGTGCGGGTGCAATGCGTTCACCTCACGCATTGCACCCGCACAGAAAACTTGCCCGTGTGAAAGGGGCCTAAAAGGTCTAGGGTGTCTGAAAGCAATTAGCGTAACTTCTTAAATTTAGTTATATTTTTATTTTCTAGGTTTATTTGAAACGCACACATTTCCATTTTTTTTTTTTTTACTTACCTCAAGAGCATGTTCAATCTTGTCCTTCCGCTTCCCTGCATTTGACAAACTGCTGCTAGAGCTGTCATAATTTACTATTTGGCCCCCGAGAAGGCTATCCTCTGGCAAAAGTGTCTCAGCCCAGAGGCGACAAATGCCATCTTGACAGGATGTAAGTAGCACATTGCACACAGATCCCCTGAAATTTAAATAAATGCTCAGTTAAGGAAATATAGCAAAACTAATGGAGGTCAGAGGGTAGTTAAAGGGGTTGTCCGGGTTCAGAGCTGAACCCGGACATACCCATAATTTCACCCCGGCAGCCCCCCTGATGTTAGCATCGGAGGGGGTCATGCTCCGATGAGCTCCCTTGCACTGCGCTAGATCGCGCAGGGCACGGGCTCTTTTTGTTTACAATAACACACTGCCGGGCCGAGGCTTCCGCCCGACACTGTGTTCGGTGATGTCACCGGCTTCCTGGCAGCCCCATGGGGAGCCCGTTTCGTCACCGGAACTCCTGAAAATGCTTTTGCGCGCAGGGCAAAGGAGAGCATCGGAGCAGGGGGCTGGGTGAAAATGGAGGTATGTTCCAGGTCCCAGGCCCCAGGCAAAAAAGTTAAAATTCACTTAACAACTTCCCCCCATACCTCTTAGTTGATGTACACATTGAAGGGTCACTGAGTTTTCAAACAAATTTTGATATGTCATAGAGACATGGCAAAAGTTTTGATATCATCTCAGACTGTGGTACTGTGACCGCTAACATCACTGTATAGATAGAACTGGATCCATCTTATCTACCCCCTGTTCCTATACAGGGATCTCTGCATCGACCACATGAGGCTCAGTGGTCAGTGTGAAAACTAAAGGATTTTAGGATTGTTCTACACATAATGAAAAGGAAAAACAAAAAAACAACATCACCAAAACTATGTTTAACACAAAACATTAAAGGGGTTATCTACAAGGTCTTAAAATGAAAACGCATGATATTCTCACCCGTTTCCCCCGCCCCTGGTCAGGCACTCTCGCCACTGTTTGTTTACGGTTTGTGCCTAGATATGGCATTTGACCACTGCAGCCAATCAGTGTCCTCAACTGAAAACTGCTGAACACAATGATTTGCAGTAGTGTTCATGTGCCTATCCAGGCATAGGTGTACCGCACCAGTGCCGTAGAGAAAGGCGCTAGAGAAACGGGCGCGTATATCAGGTATTTTTATTTTAAGATTTTGAATTATCCTGCATGACCCTTTTAATTTAAACAATGGGTCATTTACTGAAGACACATTCCCTTTACACCAACTGTTAGATCATTAGACAAAATACACAAAGAAAACTGTAAGGTACAATATGTATTGCTTAAAGCCATTAAACCTAGAAGCTCTGCTATTATAGGTACAAATTTGCTGTCAGATGCCCTTTAAGGATACTTTGATTTATTCTTAGGGTCCATTAACACGTCCGTAGTGTATTTCAGATCCGCAATTTGCAGATCCACAATACACCCAGCCAGCACCCCCATAGAACTGCCTATTCTTGTCCGCAATTGTAGACAAGAATAGGACATGTTCTATTTTTTCCGGAGCCGCGGACCGGAAGTTCGGGGCCGCGCTCCGGAAATGCGGAAGCAGACAGCACACTGTGTGCTGTCCGCATCCATTCCTGCCCCGTAGAGAATTAATGGGTCCGCACACGTTCCGGATAATTGCTAAACGGGTGCGGACACATTCTACAGACGTGTGTATAGACCCTTATTATGGTATTTTAACCTCCTAATGTTACTGCAGCCCACCACGTAAAATATTACTGTAAGAAAATAACTCCAAAAGCATAAGAAATTTCAGCCTCTAGATACAAAGTACACATTGTCACTTACTTGTAGCCAGCTAGAAAGAAAAGGCAATGAACATTTTACCACCATCTTCCACCTCTTCCACCTCAAACTATACGATTTTTTACCTGGGCATAAACCTGCTTGTGTTCCTCCATGAAAAACCAATCACTGCTCGGGGGTGGGCTAGGTACACAAATGAAAAGTTGACATCAATCGGGCTCCCCTTTTTCTCTTGAATTTCATGAGGTAAAAAAGAGGATTTCCACCCTGTCAATGGGTACCAGACCTTCAGAAGACAGTCGTCCTGTTGAGAGATTTGTGTTTATTACACAGCTTTTCAACCCTGAATATTCAGGTCAGGGTGTCTCAACACCTTTGCCTATTTTCCCCTTTTGCCTGTCTGACTTAGAGCAATATATGTTCTGACATCATGAAGGATCACCATGATATTAATAACATTACAACTCCAAGGGAGCATTAGGCCTCCCTCAATGTGATGTCCAGAAGAGTTAGGCCTCTTTCACACGGGCGTCATGTTTTTTGCCAGGATAAGATGCGGGTGCGTTGCGGGAAAATGCGCGATTTTTAGCGCGAGTGCAAAACATTGTAATGCATTTTGCACGCGCGTGAGATAAATCGACATGTTTGGTACCCAAACCCGAACTTCTTCACAGAAGTTCGGGTTTGGGTTAGGTGTTCTGTAGATTAAATTTTTTTCCTTTATAACATGGTTATAAGGGAAAATAATAGCATTCTTAATACAGAATGCATAGTAAAATAGGGCTGGAGAGGTTAAAAAAATAATAATAATAATTAATAGCAAAAATTGTTAATCCACTTGATCGCACAGCCGGCATCTCTTCTGTCTTCTTCTTTGCTGTGCACAGGAACAGGACCTTTGATGACGTCACTGTGCTAATCACATGGTCCAATCACATGGTTCATCACCATGGTGAGGGACCATGTGATTGGATCATGTGATGTGACGTCACCTCAGGTCCTCAGCCGGAAGCTCAACATTACAGAAGAAGACAGAGATCCGCAACTACGCGATCAAGTGGACTCTTTGAGTTAATTGTTTTTTATTTTTAACCCCTCCATCACTATTGTACTATGCATTCTGTATTCAGAATGCTATTATTTTCCCTTATAACCATGTTATAAGGGAAAATAATACAGATCGGGTCTCCAGCCCGATCGTCACCTAGCAACCATGCGTTAAAATAGCACCGCATCCGCACTTGCTTGCGATTTTCACGCGGCCCCATTAACTTCTAACGTGAAAAATGCAGAATATAGAGCATGCTGCGATTTTCACGCAACGCACAAGTGATGCGTGAAAATCACCGCTCGTGTGCACAGTCCCATAGAAATGAATAGGTCAGGATTCAGTGCAGGTGCAATGCGTTCAACTCACGCATTGCACCCGCGCGGAATACTCGCCTGTGTGAAAGGGGCCTTAGGGTACCTGCACACAAGTGCAGATTTCAAAACACTAATTCCACACGGTTTCTCATGTGGTTTTCTGTGCATTTCCGCACCAGAACCCATGCGTTACTTACGTTTTTTTATTGCAGACCTGATGTGTTGTTTTTTTTTTACACATCTCACCCTTGCATTGAAAAGGGTAAAATCTGTACAAAAGAACTGACATAGAATTGACATGCTGTGGATTTCAAAATCATGCCGGTCAATTTCCACACAAAAAAAAAAAAAGCAAAATGTGCCTGAGATTTGACTAATCTCATACACTTTGCTGGCAGTGTTCTTTTATGCTGCAGTTTTATTGCATGAGAATGCACACTGACAAAACATGTGTAATCCACAATGAGGTGCCACAAGACAGTTTTCAATGCAATCTGGATGCAATGCATTGTTAACTGATGGTTGATAGATGTTGAGTGTTAAATTCTTCAGTTTTAATTCATATGCATGAAAAACGCATCAAAAACTGATTGCATCCATGCACAAAAAACTGTCGCAGATGATTTTCCCTGAACAGATCCTGACAGAATCTGTATTGCCTCATGCACACGACAAATTGCGGATCCGCAAAACACGGATGGAGTCTGTGTGCGTTCCGCAATTTGTGCAACGGCATGGACAGCCATTGATATAACTGCCTATTCTTGTCCGCAAAACGGACAAGAATAAGACAGGTTATATTTTTTTTGCGGACCACGATACGGAGCAACGGATGCGGACAGCACACAGAGTGCCGTCCGCATCTTTTGTGGCCCCATTGAAGTGAATAGGTCGTGTGCATGAGGCCTTAAATGTAGCATCCCCCCAATAGGCATACATCTCTAAATCATTACTTACAGCAGAAATAGGAGGGCAGTGCAACATAAGCATGGATTCATAAAGTTCAAGAAACTTTTCTTGCAAATTGTATTTAAAAGATATGGACGCTTTTGATTTATTTATTTTTTTATCAAATTCCATGTATTATGGGCTAAAAAAAAGTTTTGTACCTGGCTTTTATTAAAAACTCTGGCCTGTTTGGTATCTGCAGTCTGAATGTATTACAAAATATAGAAAGCTGCAGAGCGGCAATCATGGCAAAATCCATCAGACAAGCTCTCTGATGGCTCAGTCCCCAGCCATTCGGTGTTCTCCTGATTGCTCATCTAAGCTGAATTACGATCAACTCAAAGTGGATCAACCTTTTTGATCATAAATCAGCTTAGATGCGTATTAAGGAGAACAAGCCGGCAAAGAGATTGTCCAACAGAACGGTCACTGAAAGGACTAAAGCAAGCTGCAATGTATTGCAATACATGCAGGTGTCAAAGTTTCCCAATATTTAATAATAAAAAATAAAAAAAACAACAACAGCAAAAATGTTTTTTGGCTCTTGGAATCAGCAAAAAATATCCATAGCCTTTAAAGGGTGTGTAGCCATTTTATATTTATGACGTATCCTCGGGATAGTACATCAATATCTGATCTGCGGGGGTCCGACACCTGGCACTTCTGACGATCAGCTGTTTGAAGGGGAGGCGCTCCATGCTTCCTCTTCATTACACAACGCATCATCTCCCTTGCAGCCGTGACGTACTATAATTAAAAGTACTTGCTCCATTCAAGTGAATGGAGTACTCGTAATTGCACTGCACTTCTGAGATGAGAGGCAGTGTAATAAACTGGAAGGAGGAGTCGCATGGAGCACCACCTCCTCTTCAAACAGCTGGGACATCGCTGGGCGCAGCGCGCTCATGTTCAGAGATACTAGACTGCGCAGCCTAGTATCGAAAAAATGGAAATCCCGGTATCGATACCCGCAACAAACCTAGTACAATACAGATGTATTGTGCTGCATTGAAACAGGGATCAGACCCTGTAATGTTGAAGTTCCATAGTGGGACAAAAAAAAAAAAAATATTAAAAGTGAAATAAAAGTGTTTAACAATAAAAAAAATTTAAGTTTCAATAAAAATAAAAAAAAGCCCCTTTCCCATAAAGAGACATATACAATTTTAAAAAAATAGAAAAAAAACTGACATATTGGGTATCAACGCGTGCGTGACAACCTTCTCTATAAAAATATCACATGATCCACCCCGTCTGGTCAACACCGTAAAAAGAAATTAATAAAAACTGTGCTAAAAAAGCAATTTTTTGTCACTGTTCTTTACAAAAAAGTCATTTCACCCCGCAGAAAATTAGCCCCTACCTAAGGCAATCGCCCAAAAAATAAAAAATAAACTATGGCTCTCAGACTATGGAGACACTAAAACATTAATTTTTATTTTTTTTAAAAAATGCTTCTATTGTGTTAAATGTAAAAAAAAAAAAAAAAAGTAGACATATTGGGTATTGCTGCGTCCGTAACGACCTGCTCTATAAAAATACCACATGACCAAACTCCTCAGATGAACACCGTGAAAAAATAAAATAAAAAGTGTGTCAAAAAAGCCCTTTTTTGTCACCTTACATCACAAATAGTGTAATATCAAGTGATCAAAAAGTCAAACTGTCATCTCATACCGAAAAAAAAAATTAGCCCCTACATAAGACAGTCGCCCAAAAAAAAACAAAAAAACTATGGCTTTCAGAATATGGAGACACTAAAAAATAATTTTTAGCAAAAATGCTTTATTATGTAAAACTGAAACAAACAACCAGAAAAAGTAGTAATATTTGGTATTGTCACATCCGTAACAACCTGCTCTATAAAAATACCACATGATCTAAGCTGTCAGATGAACACTGTAAATAACAAAAAATAAAAAAAACTGTGCCAAAACAGCTATTTTTTTGTTACCTTGTCTCACAAAAAGCGTAATATAGAGCAACCAAAAATCATATGTACCCTACAATAGTACCAACAAAACTGCCATCTTATCCCGTAGTTTCCAAAATGGGGTCTTTTTTTGGAGTTTCTACTCTGGGGTGCATCAAGGGGTCTTCAAATGTGACATGGCAACTTAAAATTATCCCAGTGAAATCTGCCTTCCAAAAACCTTAGGTCATTCCTTTCCGTCTGCGTCCTGCCGTGAGCCCATACAGCAGTTTACGACCACATATGGGGCGTTTCTGTAAACTACAGAATCAGGGTAATACATATTGAGTTTTGTTTGGCTGTTAACCCTTACTTTGTTGCTGGAAAAAAATGCATTAAAATGGAAAATCTGCCAAAAAAGTGAAATTCAGAAATTTCATCTCCATTTTCCTTTAATTCTTAACAAAGGTTAACAAAGTTTGTAAAATCAGTTTTGAATACCTTGAGGGGTGTAGTTTCTAAAATAGGGCCATTTATGGGTGGTTTCTATTATTTAAGCCTCACAAAGTGACTTCAGACCTGAACTGGTCCTTAAAAAGTGGGTTTTGGAAATTTTTTCTGAAAAATGTCAAGATTTGCTTCTAAACTTCTAAGCTTTCTAACATCCCAAAAAAAGAAAATATAAATTACAAAATGATCCAAACATGAAGTAGACATATGGGAAGTATAAAGTATTAACTATTTAGGAGGTATCACCATCTGTTTTAAAAGCAGAGAAATAGAAATTTGGAAAATGTAAAATTTTTCAAACATTTTTGGTAAATTTGGTATTTTTTTTTTATAAATAAAAATGAAATATTTTGACTCAAATTTACCACTGTCATGAAGTACAATATGTGACAAGAAAATCTCAGACTGGCTTGTATAAATAAAAGCGTTTTAAAGTTATCACCACATAAAGTGACATGTCAGATTTGCAAAAAATGGCCTGGTCCTTAAAGAGGACCTGTCACCTCTCCCGACATGCCTGTTTAATAACTACCTGCATTCCCCATGTAATAACAATTCTGGAACATCTATTCTTATGGCTCCATGTTGTGCTATTCCTTTATTATTTCTACTAGAAGTTATAATTGAATTGCTATTAGCCTTCAGTAAGGGTACAGAGGGGAGGGAACCAGTTGGGGGGGGTGTACCTGTACAGTCTGAAAATGGCAGTACTGATTGGATAGAGTCAGACTGTGCAGGTACACCCCCCCAACTGGTTACCTCCCCTCTGTACCTTACTGAGGGCTAATAGCAATTCTATTATAACTTCTAGTAGAAAAAATAAAGGAATGGTACAACCTAGAGACCTAAGATGCTCCAGTGTTGCTATTACATGGGGAATGTATGAAGCTATTAAAACAGGCATGTCAGGAGAGGTGACCGGTCCTCTTTAAGGTGTAAAATGGCAAGGTCCTTAAGGGGTTAAAGGTCTCACTTCAGCAAATGGCATTTATCATGTAGAGAAAGTTAATACAAAGCATTTACTAATGTATTGCGATTGTCCATAATGTCTCCTTTACGGGCTGGGTTCATTTTTCCATCACATTATATGCTGCTTGTTTCCACGAGTTACAACCACCCTGAAATCCATCAGTGGTGGTCGTGCTTGCACACTATAAGATAAACCACAAGCCTATGTGCGCTCCCACAGTCCCGGCCATAAGAGAGGCAGACACTTTTTCCTACAGTGTGCAAGCACGACCACCACTGATGGATTGCAGGGTGGACGTAACCCCTGGAAATGAGCAGGGTATAAAGTGATGAAAAATGAATCCAGCCAGCAAAGGAGGCAATATGGACAATCACAATATATTAGTAAGTGCCTTTTATTAACTTTATCTACATGATAAATGCTATTTGTTGAAGTGAGACAACCCCTTTAAGTGCAAACTGTAAATCAGTTATTTTTCTTCCGCATGAGAACTTGAAAAGAGCTGGTCAATGCTTTTTGTCAAAACCAATGACTAGTTTTCCATTTGCTTTCCACATGATTTTTACCGAAGTCACGGCGCAGGGGGTGATCCCCGGGTCAGGCTGTTTCAGGGAGCAAGGCAAGCACAGATGAGTCACACCCATGATGGAAGTGGAAACAAACTGCCATCTGAAGCGGAGGCAGTAAACGCCTTCTAGCTGGAAGTCTAACCATGCCATCTGTCACAGAATCATATGCCTGGATAATCATGGATGCTGCAGCATGCCTTCAGAGGATAGAGCAAAACAACCAAATCTGCCATTACTAAGCTGCTAAGATACGCACAATATAAAACCAAACTCATCATCATTATGCGGTTTTATTTTTCGCTACTGTCCCCGACCAAAATAGAAAAAGCAATTAAATGAGTATTACATTCAAATAAGGCCTATATCAAGATTCCTTAAAGATATAGTCGAGTACGGTAGATGTACCCAAGGTAAGTGGATACAAAAAAAAAGCAATAAATATAACAGGTTCCTGCCCCAAAATATCATGCTTCTCTTGTGTTTTCAGTTAGTCACCTACCTTCTGAACAACACGGCAGAGACATCTTACCTTTCCTGCAGTTGCAAAGTATTCACCATCTGGGGACCATTTCATCAAAAGCACGGGCACTGCAGTTCTGCGGGCAAAGAGACATTAAATATTCATCGCCCCCGTCTGCCGCTTTGCAACATATGTAAATGAGATCAATAAATAAAGAGAACTTGCTTGATATAGCAGGCTATCAGTCAGTCAATGATGAGGCCAAATATACAGTGGATCATACAGAAAACGGGCTGCTATTCGTCTTCCACAGTAATATACTGACCCCAGTCCTCGCTACGTTACCGAGGCTCACTATTGCAATGTATTTCTCAAGGAAAGTACAAGGGAACATCACGCATGCAGAAGATCCTACACTAAATACATACTCTACATTACTCTATTTAGATACATGACCAAGTTCTTGTGAGGTAAGTAGCCAAGGGTCAACGCTGCTTAGAGGGAAATCCTTTAACTTAGCCGAATATAAAACCGCCCATGAAATCACAAGGGAAGCTCAATACAGTGTCCAAGCCTTCAGTGTGACGGTACATGATTTGCACTGAACTTTTTTTTTAATTATAGTTCACGTGCTTCCTAAACGAAAATTAAGCCACCTCTTAAAGACTTTAATAGTCTTAAAAACGCCCTAGCAGTCTGCATTTTTCTGCCATCTTTCTCTGTTCTGACCTCCCTTCAGAGGGTTGCACATGGTACATAAGAGTGTATAGTGGGGGGGGGGGGCAACTCACACTGGCTGCGGACATGTAGTAAATTATACAATGCCGCAGAAGTTCATAGGCTGTGAACAAGTGTAGGGAGAAAGCAAGACACCCCTAGCACATTTAAAAGAAATAAAATTATATATACACTTCTGATGCTCCAGGGGTCCACCATGGCACACGACCACTGAAGTCACTGATTAGCTGCAGCGGTCACTTACTAGATTGCTGGAAGCTTAAAGGGAACCTGTCACCGGGATTTTGTGTATAGAGCTGAGGACATGGGTTGCTAGATCGCCGCTAGCACATCCCAGTCCCCATAGCTCTGTGTGCTTTTATTGTGTAAAAAAAACTATTTAATACATATGCAAATTAACCTGAGATGAGTCCTGTTCCTGACTCATCTCATGTACAGGACTCATCAAATTGTTTATTTTACACACTAAAAGCACACAGAGCTATGGGGACTGGGTATTACGGATGTGCTAGCGGCGATCTAGCAACCCATGTCCTCAGCTCTATACACAAAATCCAGGTGACAGGTTCCCTTTAAAGATAAAGACAGGCAGGGGATCGCTAGAGCGTCTGAGCAGGATTAGCAGAAGGTTGATGAAGTGAGTGGTGTTTTTTTTTTTTTGTTTTTTTGTTCTCATATAACATTTGTGGCTTTTCTTCCCTCCAAGAACCAGATGACCCCTTTAAGTAGGTTTTCCAGGATTACTATGGTTTTTAACAGATTTGCTCATGTACTCACATACGTCTTCCGCATGCAGTTTTTTTGTTATTTGGACTCCCATGACCTGTTTTCAGTATGTAATAGATGTAATAAATCACTCATGTTTACATCCTGTATGTAGCACTTCCTGTTTCTGTATCCAACCAAACCCATGATGCACTTATCCATTCTCGGCCACAGCTCCAGCTCCGCCCCTTACTACACCCAGCTAGTTTATAGCTCCTCCCACTCAGCTAGTTACAGAGATACTCCCCAATCACTGCCCCTGTTGCTGCTTTGACGCGCCCATGGACATAACATGTCAGCTGCATGGACATGGTCATGTGATCACTGCCCAGAAGAGAAGCTAGGAGCAATAAAGATAAGAGAAATACATTACAGCTACAATCATAAATTATCACTTTAAAGCAGGGGTGCACAACCTGCGGCCCGGGGGCCACATGCGGCCCTTGATACCATTCTGTGCGGCCCCCAACCATCTGGTAACAGACATGTATGTCGATGTTTTGTGGCTGCTCAAATGTATTTTTCATGAATTCTTGGGAGTCCTGGAATTACTGTATGTACAATATGCCATAGATACAGTATTTCAGTTGTTAATCCCTCATTAAAGGGAACCTGTCACCTGGATTTTGTGTATAGATCTGAGGACATGGGTTGCTAGATCGCCGCTAGCACATCCGCAATATCCAGTCCCCATAGCTCTGTTTGCTTTTATTGTGTAAAAAAAACGATTTGATACATATGCAAATTAACCTGAGATGAGTCCAGCATGAAGGAGCCCAGCACCGCCCCACATCCTCAGAAACTCCTCCTTGCTCCAGACGTCAGAAAGCCAGAGCGGCGTAATCTCGCGATGCGCGAGCTAGCGCATGCGCAGTGTCGTCATAGTGTTCCTTCCCTGTGGTGGCATCAGCCTCAGGGAAGGAACTGCGCATGCGCTAGCTCGCTCATCGCGAGATTACGGCGCTGTAGCTTTCTAAGGTCGGGGAGCAAGGAGGAGATTCTGAGGATGCGGGGCGGTGCTGGGCTCCTTCACGCTGGACTCATCTCAGGGACAGGACTCATCTCAGGTTAATTTGCATATGGATCAAATCGGTTTCTTTACACAATAAAAGCACACAGAGCTATGGGGACTGGGTATTGTGGATGTGCGAGCAGCCATCTAGCAACCCATGTCCTCGGCTCTATATACAAAATCCTGTTGACAGGTTCTTTTTTAAATTTTATTTTGGTCCCTTGACATTGGTTCAGTCCGATAATGTGGGCCCCAGCCAGAAAACTTTGTGCACCCCTGCTTTAAAGGATGTTAAATAAAACAGAAAAAACCTTCATAGATAATGGGGAATGGTTCAAAAAGACTTCCAGACAGCTATTGAGTTCTGAGATTTGAAGTAATAAATTACTAGTTTTAGTGGATATTTTCCCATAAAAAAATGATAAATCAATCTCAGCTCCTCCTGCTCTTTAACATGCTGCCTGCAGACTGCACTACATTTCAAGCAGCGTTCAGGTGTCCGCCTACTGAGCGGAGGCTGAACGCTGCCAGACTGATGTATTCTGAGCGGATCCGCATCCACTCAGAATGCATTAGGGCAGTACGGATGCGTTCTGGGCCGCTTGTGAGCCCCTTCAAACGGAGCTCACGAGCGGAGGCCCAAACGCTAGTGTGAAAGTAGCCTAAGCCTGCACTCTTCTTCAAAGGGACTCCAAGAACCGGTTTGCTTTCCGCCCTGGGACACGGAGCAAGACTGATCAGTCATGACCCACAATGCAAGTCAATGGGGACGGATCCATTTTCTCTGACACAATAGAAAACGGATCCACGCCCCATTGATTTTCAATGGAGTTCATAACGGATCCGTCTTGGGTATGTTAAAGGGAACCTGTCACCAGGATTTTGTGCATAGAGCTGGGGACATGGGCTGCTAGATGGCCGCTAGCACATCTGCAATACCCAGTCCCCACAGCTCTCTGCGCTTTTATTGTGTTAAAAAACATTTTGATCAATATGCAAATGACCTGATATGAGTCCTGTGTCCGGAGATGAGTCCAGCGGAAAGGAACCCAGCACCGCCCCGTGTCCTCCGAATCTCCTCCTTGCTGGCTGATGTCACAGAGCTGGAGCGCCGAAATCTCGCGATGCGCGAGCTAGCGCATGCGTAGTTCGTTCCCTGTGCTGATGCCAGGACAGGGAATGAACATGATGCCGACACTGCGCATGCGCTAGCTCGCGCATCACGAGATTTCGGCGCTGCAGCTCTGTGACATCAGCCAGCAAGGAGGAGATTCGGAGGACACGGGGCGGTGCTGGGTTCCTTTCCGCTGGACTCATCTCCGGACACAGGACTCATATCAGGTCATTTGCTTATTGATCAAAATGTTTTTTAACACAATAAAAGCGCAGAGAGCTGTGGGGACTGGGTATTGCAGATGTGCTAGCGGCCATCTAGCAGCCCATGTCCCCAGCTCTATGCACAAAATCCTGGTGACAGGTTCGTTTAAAGATAATACAACCGGATCCGTTCATAACGGATGCAGATAGTTGTATTATCAGTAACGGAAGCGTTTTTGCTGAACCCTGCCGGATCCAGCAAAAACGCTGGTGTGGCCTAATAGGGCCTGCATACTCTGATAAATACCTCCCTCCTGGAGGACATTAGTATATCAACACGTTATGTCACATAAGAGACGGCAATTGTAATTTTAGAACATGAACAGAACTGCCGCAGCATGACCAGAGTCACTTCTCAACTTACTTGCATTGCCAGATACAGTTCCAGTCGTTCAAGGCAGGCTGAACTTTATCCTCCATGACATCTCTGTCAAGATCTTCCTCATCCTCTTCTAGAATATCACTGGAGGGTGGTGCCCATAATTGCAAGTAATTAGTGGCTGTCAGCAGTCTGTTACCTGCGGATTATTCCTGGTTATACAGGAGATAACATAACGACTGCATAGAACAGCACCACAGTTACATAAGATACCTCGCACATTCAACCCATCATTAGACGCCTTGATTTCTATTTTGCAGTCTCATCCCAAATTTGGCATGTGCCTACGGGAAAGTAATTGAAGGGAAAGTGTCATCTATATTTTTTTCTGCCAGTTGAAACCAGTGACACGTCTCCTTTTTTTCTAATCTCTTTTTTATTCTCTGATCGCAAATTTTTTTGGAATTCTGTTTCCCGAACATGATTATGGGGGCATCTTGCCCGAGCTGTTCTTAACTGCAATTACAGATATGCTTTACAGCAGTCACATGGACCATAGACATATTAATCTGGAGGAGCCTCACTGATTTCTATGGGAGATTTTTCTAGGCCTTCTCTGTGACCTGTGCAGAGGTCGGGAGCGAGAAGACAATCACCTATGGTAAAAGGTGGATTCATTGAAATCCTGCCTGTGAAGACAATGAGATGACTGCTGAAATGTGAATTGTACAGACCAAGATGTGCACCCTTTTATTAGGCTTAGTGGTCAGTGTGAAAACTGCAGGATTTAAAGAATTTTACCAATGTTACCAAACATTTACAAATATGATTAACATAAAACATGACTTAAATAACTCTCTTTATAGGAATGTGTCGTCAGAAAATGACCTATTGGTTAAATGTTTTTCTGTTGTCAATTAAAAAATTTTCAGTGTCAATATATTTTTTAAAAAGACGTATATGATCCTGCAATTTTCCTACTGGCCACTAGGTCTAAAATATATTAAAGGGTTTCTATCACTTCGTATGACATATTTAGGTGTCAGACACTAGCGATCCGCTAGTGTCTGCTCTACCGAACCATCCTAATATGATAGGTTTTGGGGCAGCCGTTTTGCTAAAAGAACAACTTATATCTATATGCTAATGAGCCTCTAGGTGCTATGGGGGCGCCATTAGCACCTAGAGGCTCCGTCTACCTTCATAAACTGTCGCCGCCCAGCGCGTCCCTCCAGCCCGCCCATCTCCTGCTGAATGCGATCCTCTCCATGCGCGTCTCTCTTCTGCGCATGCGCAATGAATGTCTGACCGCTTCCCTGCTCAGACATCTCAACTGCGCCTGCGCCGATGACATCATAGTGCTCCGAGGAACAGGCGCAGTGGAGATGTCTGAGCAGGGAAGCGGTCAGACATTCATTGCGCATGCGCAGAACAGAGACGCGCATGGAGAGGATCGCATTCAGCAGGAGATAGGCGGGCTGGAGGGACGCGCTGGGCGGCGACAGTTTATGAAGGTAGACGGAGCCTCTAGGTGCTAATGACGCCCCCATAGCACCTAGAGGCTCATTAGCATATAGATATAAGTTGTTATTTTAGCAAAACGGCTGCCCCAAAACCTATCATATTAGGATGGTTCGGTAGAGCAGACACTAGCGGATCGCTAGTGTCTGACACCTAAATATGTCATACGAAGTGATAGAAACCCTTTAAAGGGGTTGTCTGCTTTTGTGATATTGATGACCTATCCTCAGGTTACCTGACTGGTGGGGGGCGGACTGCCGCCCCCCCTGCCAATTAGCTGTTTGGAGAGAATGCACTCTATTCTCTGTTTACCTTTGCGCCGTCAACATTGCAGGGACGAGCAAGTGTAATAATTACAGATAAACTGTCCTATTCACTTCAATGGGGCAGCCCCTTGCTAATTATTATGCAAAAAAAATAAAAAATGCTACAAAAATTAAAAACAAAATATGTTTAACATAAAAACGTGATTTAAACAATAGGTAATTTTTTAATGACGCTTTCCTTTTAATTACAGCATCGGCAGGACTACTACTACCCATTCCTGTACAACACATATACAGCAAGCTATACGCACTACAGTACCATCAATAATAAAGTGCCATACGAGATGGGAAATGGATACAGGCTACAAGCCTAGTTTCCTAGAACAGGTTCCATCCTAAATGAATCCCTAAAACCGTAAATAGGTGTTAAAGTAAAACCAGGAGTCAGTTAGAGCTCTTTCACACGAGCGGATGCCGTGCGTGGAATCCGCAGCGTGAATGACAACCAGGCCCCGCTCCGGACAGCAGAGACACGGAGCATTGACAGGATTGATAATGCTCCGTGCCTCTCTGTGACCATTTTACTACAAAATCACATTAAGATAAAGTTGTCACCGTGATTTTGTAGTAAAAAGATCACAGAGAGGCACAAAGCATTATAGTCCTGTTAATGCTCCGTGTATCTGCTTTCCAGAGCGGGGCTTGGCTGTCTTTTACGCAGTGGATGACACGTATGGCATCCACTCGTATGGAACAGCCCTAAATCTTTACTCTGAATCCTTCAGCACCGCTCTCCGTCCCCCCGTCCCCCCCCCCTCAGGATCTATTCCAGATCATTCTGAAATGGACGTCCTGTTCTCAATGGGTTGCCAACGGGAATGTTGGAGAGCTCTTACATCAGTCTGTGGTGGACTGAGCCGCTGAGATGACTGCTAGAACAAAGTGCAGCACACACTGATATGCCTGTTTACTGCAGAATAGAATTTGTATAAGGTCTCTTGCACACGAACGTGCCGTGTTTTGTGGTCCGCAAATTGTGGATCCGCAAAACACGGACGCTGCCCGTGTGCCTTCCGCAATTTGCAGAACGGAACAGACGGCCCATTATAGAAATGCCTATTCTTGTTTGCAAAACAGACAAGTATAGGACATGATCTATAATTTTTTGCGGGGCCACGGAACAGAACAACGGATGCGGAGAGCACACTGAGTGCTGTCCGCACCAGAGATGCAAAAACTGCGGCTCGGATGCGGAACCAAACCATGGTTGTGTGCAAGAGCCCTAAAAAAGAAGGGAATGGGTGGGAGGTCAAAAGAAAAACAAAAAAAATCCCAATTAGGGTGCTGTCACACACAGCTTTTTGTGGCAGTTTTCAATCCAGTTTTCTGAGCCAAAGCCAGAAGTGTGCTGGAGGGGAAGGAGAAATATAA
This sequence comes from Bufo bufo, assembly GCF_905171765.1. NCBI lineage: Eukaryota > Metazoa > Chordata > Amphibia > Anura > Bufonidae > Bufo > Bufo bufo. The sequence continues at coordinate 655,639,309 of NC_053389.1, forward strand.
TGGAGGAATCCATACTTCTTCTTCCTGCTGGATCCACTTCTGGTTTTGGCTCAGAAAACGATCACAACAAGCTGTGTGTGACACCACCCTGAATTCAATACTGAAAATCAACCATGTGCCTGAATAAACAAGGTGATTTACCTTGAGGGTCCCAAGCCAAATTGTAGGTCACAGAATTGAGGAAAAACTGACCCATCCGAATCCACTGATATTTAAGTTGCTAGACAACAAATAAAAGATATAACATGTTAGAGTTCATATGAACGGATGTACCACCAATGACAAACACATGTATTAAACTTGGTTAACAGGTTTATAGGTTACTAGATCTTTGGACTCTAAACCACCAGCATGTCATTATACCTTATGGGGTTTAGAGTATTAAACATGATGCTCTGATACAGCATTATGTATAAAAAGATGGGGGGGGGGGGAAAAGAAAAAGTCCTATACTCTGTCGGCATCCAGACCATGCTCAGTGAAGTGAGGACTACTGGTCTAAGCTTCATCTGCACACTGCGCATGCGTCAGATACCACTGCTGGACTTATGACACCCCTTTGGTAAGTGAGATACAGCACACTCTGTATGTAATCTTCCTTATATACATAATCCTGGAACAGACATGTTCCCCTAAACCCCAGAAGGTCAATGGGGGACGGATCCGTTTTCTATTGTGTCAGAGAAAACAGATCCGTCCCCATTGACTAGCATAGTAGGTCATGACGGATCCGTCCCCATTGACTTGCTCCACATCTCAGGACAGAAAGCAAACCGCGGTATGAGAACGTAATGGAAGGCATTTTGGAGCATTCCATTCTGTTCAGTTACGTTTTGCCCCCATTAACAATGAATAGGGACAAAACTGAAGCGTTTTTTTTTTCCGGTATTGAGACTCTATCTCAATACTGGAAAAAATTAACGCTAAAGTGAAGGTAGCCTTAACTGTAATATCAAACTTTACGGCCCCTTCAGTTAAAGGTGTTGTCTTGCAAATAGCATTTAGTTTGTAGAGAAAGTTAATACAAGACAATTACCAATGTATTGTGATTGTCCATATTGTCTCCTTTACGGGCTGGGTTCATTTTTCCATCACATTATACACAGGACGTTTCCATGGTTACGAGTACGCTGCAATCCAGCAGCAGTGGCAGGGCTTGCACACTATAGAAAATAATGCTGGACTAGTCGCACTTCACAATCCTGACCACCAGAGAGGCCACCGATCAAATATTGATGACCTATCCAGAGGATAGGTCATCAACATCTAGAAACTGGAGAACCCCTTTAAATGCACTTTAAGATCACACTGCTAATTTTTTCTTGTGTGAACAATTCACTTCCTGGTACATTTTTCGTGCAAGAATGAAATGCATACAAGATATCACAACTTACACTATTTCTTTTGTAAGAGTTAGTTGTAGCAAGAGGTTCGAAAATGCAAACTGTGTTTCCATAAGAAGCAGCAATCTGGAGAAGAAAAACAGATTTACAATGAATGAAAAGTTGATTGATGTTTAATTATGTTTATTAAAGTTTTATGAAATTTACAAAAAGATTTAAAAAATATATATAAAATGGTCCCAACAAGTGAAAAAAAATGACAAGTAGAATATTCTAGTATAAATCTGGCCTCCTCTTGAAGTCAAACTCTCCAAGATAAGAAGATAATGGGTCACACGTAGCTCTATTACATCACATAACAATAATTCATAGAGAAAAGAAACAACACATTACCCGGCCTTGCTGTTGTGAACACTCCACACAACTGACTTGGATATTTCCATGTTTAGCACCAGGAATAATCTGAACACACTCAAAGTCGTGTGCTAGTATAACAATATCACAGCCGGATCCATAGGCCTGCAGAGAAAAGAAAAAGTTCAAATATAGGCAAATATGACTACAAGAAATACTTCTGATATGTCTGATATTAGATCATGTGATTTTATTAATTATGGCCTGCAAAAATCACACTCAGATCTAAACGGCCAGTACAATTATAATAGGTGTATGTAAGGAAGAGATAAGTGATTAGAATTAAAGGGATTTTCCAGAATTATTATTATTTTTTTTTTTTACTGATGACCTATCCTATAAGTCATCAGTATCTCATCTGTGGGGGTCCGACACCTCGGACTTCCCGAAGATCAGTTTGAGCAGGTAGCGGTTCTCGCAGTAGTGCAGCAGCCTTCTCTCAGCTCACCCAGCACAGCGCCGTACATTGTATAGTGGCTGTGCTCGTTTAAACTGATGATCTATCCTCTGGATAGATCATCAGCATCTGACCGGCAGGGGTGCGACACCCAGGACCCCCGCCGATCAGCTGGCCGAGTGACATCACGAATAGTATCAACTGGCCTGGGCGCGGTAAGCTCCATTCAAGTGAAGCTTAGCTGCGCTCAGGCCAGTTGATACTAGTCGTGACGTCACTGGGCCAGCGGTAAACAGTGAGAAGGCGGCGACGCTGCTGGAGCGCCGCTGCCTTCTCAAACAGCTGATCGACGGGGGTCCTGGGTGTCGGACCCCTGCCGGTCAGATGCTGATGATCTATACAGAGGATAGATCATCAGTTTAAACAAACAGCAGAACCCCTTTAAGGGAGGTGAGAGGCACCAAAGTGTCACGTCACACCATTCAAAACCGTTTAAATCAGCGTGGTCTGCGTGCTAGACAACCTCCAAGGGTACCTGACCGTAGGTGTCATCGTCTTACGTGGGCGAGGGAGCATCTATGCTGGACGAGGTACCAGTGGGCCTCAGTGCTGTTCACTGACGAAAGTCCATTCACGCCAAGCAGAAATTATGGCTGCCAACAATGTTGGGGACGTCAAGGAGAGCACCAGCATCAGCCACTGTTGTCACCAGACAAGCCTTTGGTGGTGGTGGTAGTACAGTGTGGGCATGTGTGTCTAGTCAATACAGAACTGCCCTACACTTTGTGAATGGTACAGTGACAAGCCCATACTACTGATAACAGCAGTAATCCAGTCATTGTGCCTCTTCATGAACAACACAGGCCTAATTTCTTCTTCATGGACGACATTGCACTAGATCATCGAGGTCACATCATTAGGGAGCGGCTGCTGGAGACTGGGGTACCTCAAATGGAGCGGCCTGCACTTTCTTCATACCTGAATCCCACTGAAAACCTATAGGATCAGCTGATTCGCCAGAGGCTTGTAACTCTGTACCCCAAAACCTCAATTGGTGGTCGCAGACATTAGCTGCGGGCCTCTGCGGTTTGAAACAGCAGAGACCCAGCAGCTATGGTACCTGCTGCGATTGCGAGTGGGCACCATATTTAAAGGCCTAAGGGTTAAAGGGGTTTCTAGGACTTTCATACTTAAAACTGGCCATCAAAATCAGATTTGTGAAGGTTCAACTCCAGGAACCCCCATCAATCTTCTCTGAGTACACTGCATCCCTTTCATTATTTAACAGGCACAACGTTATATACACTACTCACTAAAAGTTAGGGATATTTGGCTTTCGGGTGAAATATATGGAAAACATAAAAAGTTCACGCTACAGTGATATTATATCATGAAAGTAGGGCATATAAGTAGAAGCAGCAATGGAGATTTCCTCATCTCAAACAAAGCCAACAGCAGTGGTGGGTATACCCCCACAAAAATGTCACTGTCTCAATAACTTGTCATTTGCCCCTGAGCATCAATTACAGCTTGACAACGACGTCTCATGCACTTCACAAGTCGACTTATTGTCTGCTCAGACATGGCACCCCACTCTTATTGAAGGGCGGCCCTCACTACCAGAAAACGAAAAAAACTGAAAACTGGAAAATTGAATGCTATTAAGCAGAGATTGAGAAAGTAAAATCTTCTAGTGGTGCTTGGTCAATGATCACACAACCAATGTGGTGCACCCTATCTTTTTGGCTCTGCAGCAGGGTACATACAGAGGCAGGGACACATTAAAGGGGTTGTTTTACCTCCTCCTATGCCCCGGATATACGCTACAGTATTTCCTTATAAGCTCCTATGTCAAGCTTCACTCGATGTTTGGGACTTTATCTGATGCACGATGCCCTCACCCTGGTCTGACGGAACTTCATCTACTATGAATATACTGACTTTTGAACAAACATGTATATGCCTTGAACATTTATTGTTTTTTTCTGTATTTCCTTTGAAATATTTTGTTATGTATGTCTTTTTGCTTAAATTTCTCAAAAACCAAATAAATGTTTTTTGAAACTAAAGGGGTTGTTTTACCTTAGGAATTAGTAGAATATCGCTAACCACCAATGTCAGATAGGTGTGAGTCCCACCTCTGGAACCTACCCCTATCTCAAGAACAGGTCTCCCAAAGAGAAGGATGCATTGTGCATTCACTTCTATCGGATTTCGAAATTAGCCAAGTACTGGCTTGGCCGTTTCGGACAGTCACATAGAGGTGAATGGAAAGGTGGCCTAGTGATATGCCACCAATGTCTGAGATGACACATCCCCTTTAATAGTGGGTGGCAACTCCCCTTTCTGTGATACAGGCCACCACTCTGTCATAGTAATGGTCATCCAGATGCTGGATATCCTCCTGTGGCATGCCATTTTAAGTTTTTTCAATTTGGATCCATAGCCAAGGTGGTTGTTGGCTGCTTCTCATGGGAGATCCATCGCCCCATCCAGCTCCTAACATTCTTGATGGGGGAGGGAGCTGGCGATAGAGCTGGCCAGGGGGGCTGCAGGATAGCCTGAAGAGCATGTAGTCTAATGTGGGCAGTGTGCGGCCGGGTGTTCTCTTGATGGCACTCCCCTTCTCCTGAGTCAAATGAGGTAGTAGGACTGGTTCCATGATGTCCTGGACAAACCGAAGGCTGGTCAATGTCCATATGTAGACTTAGCATTTTGGGACATTATTAAAAAAATATTGTTTTTCCTATATTTCGTATTCCAGCTATTTACCCATCTTCAAACAGAATCTGGATTTTAGAGTGAGTCAACTTATTTCCTAAGGAGATATTTCTCGCTACAGCTGTAATTAAGGATGTGAGCCGGGTGGCAAACCCATGTAACACTTCTAAGCACTTTGAGGTTCCCAAGACAAAAATATCTTTCTGGCAAGAAACCAAAACTGTCAGCTCAAAGCCGACTGATGAATAGAAGAAGCAGACTAATTTGGGAAAAATACTTTCACTTGGCGGTATGCTTTATTCCCATTCATGTTAACAGCAAGAGGCCACCCAAACATGTCCTGTCCTCCCCCAGGACTAAAGCTGGCTTCATACTAAATCTGATGTCAGATTAATGTCAGATCAATCTGAGATTTCAGCGGGACCAGCTCACCGTATAATAATGTGTATAGGGGTCTGCCAACTTTACCCAGATGGCAGAAAGAAGTATTGGGCATGCTGGCTTTCTACAAGCCCTATTCTATTATTCTCAGGAGATACTGTAAGACACCCAAGAACTGTGTCTGGCCGCAGCTTTCATCCCTTTGCCAATTCAGAACAGAGCAAACTTGGAGAAGTTGAGTACGTGGCATATGGGAGTGCTGGGAGGGTTTCTGTACAGGCCGAGGTGCTGCCGGCAAGCAATGATTTTATGTGCCGCAAAGAAGATGCCATCACCAGATGTACAAGCGTTTGCTCATTCATCGGGTGATCAGCAGAATGTTTACACAGCACAGTTATTGGGAATGTGTGTTAATACAAGGAGTCATTCCCTATAATTGCCTAGATCCTCAGCTCTTGTAAAGGAGCCTTAAAGGGACACTGACAGGCCCAGGTCTTCTACTGTGTATTATACACATACACTGTATATAACCCCTGTCCACCTTATAAATACAGAAAAATCATGTTTGATAACCTGATGTAATCGCTCTTCTTTCTGCCCAAGGGGCGGCGTTTCAGCTTCCGAGATCTTTCTATTGGGCATGCGCGGGATCTCGGAACGTCGGGGACAGCAGAAGCCGCCCAGCGAAGTGAATATTGATGAGTTGGGCGGCGCTTGAAAACGGCGGTTGGGGCGCGTGTGTGCGCCCATGTGGAGCTGAAACGCTGCCCCTTGGGCAGAAAGATTACATCAGGTTATCAAACATGATTTTGCTGTATTTATAAGGTGGACAGGGGTTATACTTATATGTTTTTTAATACACATTAGAAGACCTGTATGGTCATATATATAAAGCTAAATATGCTTATTGGGCCTTTCAGTGTCCCTTTAAAGGAGACATCTCACTTCAGCAAATGGCATTTATTATACATTCTGCACTTTGTATACAAAGTGAATACAAGGCACTTACTAATGTATTGTTATTATCCATATTGTCTCCTTTGCTGGCTTCATTCATTTTTAAATCACATCATACACTGCTCGTATCCAGGGGTTATGACCATCCAGCAATCCATCAGCAGTGGTCGTGCTTGCACACTATAGGAAAAAAGTTCCAGCGTCTCTGGTGGTCGGGACCGTGGGAGTGCACATAGGCTGCCTCTTTTTCCTATAGTGTGCAAATATGACCACTGCTGATGGATTGCCGGGTGGTCATAACCTCTGTATATGAGCAGTGTATAATGTATAACAAATTGTTTGTGAGGGATTCACCCTATGCAATGAAAAGGGTGACATCGGGAAAAACCGGATTGAAATCCGCAAGTAACTCATGGGGATTTTGGGGTGGATTTGGTGAAGAAAGTCAGATAGAGTGCGAGCATATGAGCAAGATAAAAATCACTTCCATGGATTTCTGTAAGTCCCAGTCAGGTGAACAGAACTGATTTTCAGTCACAGCAACAAATCTTGCCACGTGTGGAGGCATCCTCATTAGGCTTAGTGTTAAAGGGGTTGTCCGGGTTCAGAGCTGAACCCGGACATACCTCCATTTTCACCCCGGCAGCCCCCCTGACTTGATCATCAGAGCAGTTTATGCTCCGATGCTCTCCTTTGCCCCGCACTACATTGCGCAGGGCAAAAAAAATTTGGGGAGATCCGGTGACGTAACGGGGCTCTCCATGGGGCTGCCAGGAACCCCGGTGACGTCACCGGCACTGATGGGCGGCATCAGAGGCGGTGACATCACCGAACACACTGCCGGGCGGAAGTTTCCGCCCGGCAGTGTGTTATTAAAACAAAAGAACCCGTGCTCTGCGCAATTTAGCGCAGAGCAAGGGAGCGTATCGGAGCATGAGATGCTCCGATGCTAGCCTCAGGGGGGCTGCCTGGGTGAAAATAAGGGTATGTCCAGGTTCAGCTCTGAACCCGGACAACCCCTTTAAAAACTATAGGATTGTAGGATTCTTGACATGAAAAATTTAAAATCACATCAACATTATTTTTTTAAACATGTTTAGCTTAAAATGTGTTTTAAACAATAGGTGGTTTTCTGAAGCCACATTCACTTTAAGAATACACAACTACTAAAACAAAATACTTAGAAAATATCAGATTCTGTTAATAAATCTACAGTTGAGGAAGATTATGGAACAGATACATCTCAGATACATCTATTCTACTAGTCTTAAAGTGCAAAGCTATTCCCCATTTTCAACTCTAAGGTGGCCCACAGAGAAGGAAGGGATGCATTATCCCATTCCCACCCTCTTCTCACCATACACCTCAGGTTAACTGATCTAACAGGCTGTTCCAGCACAAGACAGCCTGCCAGAGTTCACCAGACCCGCCCTAACCAGATCCTGTCGATACTCACTGCCAAACCCCATTGACTACAATGGGATCCAGATGGTTTCCGGCATGAGTGCAGCGGTTTGTGTCCAGCCAAAATCCGGCACTCATGTCGGAAACTTGACGGATCCCATTACAGTTAATGGGGTCTGGCGGCCAATGGCAGTACCCGGCTAGGCCAGATCCAGTGAACTCTGACAGGCTGTTTTCTCTGCCGAAACAGCCAGCCAGATGAGTTAAACTGAGGTGTGAACCTACCTTCAATAAATGCCATGTGTAGCTGGCCAGCTAAGACTTGTCCTAGGTTGCTACTATAGCTTGTGTTTTTATACAGCTAAACCTTCCAAAACCTTAATACAGTTCCTATATTTGTGTGTTAAAGACAAAAGCAGAGTTATTTACAGTGACTTCATGTTTGGATGTCATACAACTGTTATATATATTGTGTTCACAGACGCAGAAAAGATAATATGCCTTTAAGATTCATTATATGGATGTGAGGTAATCTCAATGACACAGCAGAAACAACAGAAAGCATATAGAGTTAAACTGTTTTTGCTGGGCAGGAGTCTAAACCAATCACAGACAGCCTCACACACAGCCTCACACACAGCCTGTGTGGGAAATTCCCTAGCAGGAGTTGCTAGAAATTATTATTCACCGGCCAGAGAAGCTGAACAGACATTCACTCCACTAAGAGCTGTGTTTTATGGAAGCAGAGAGGCCAAAATAGGTATTTAAAACAGTTATATGTTCCTACTGTTAATATAGGGATTATAACTGTATACTGAACCAGTTATATGTGTGTTTACTTACAGTTCCACCAATTGCAAACTACAAAGTTCACAATTCAAATTCCATATTGCAATCCAAATTGCATACAACCATACAAGATCATACTCAACCAACCTGCAAATAGTTACTGCTAACTGCATATTGCAACCAAATTCAGCAAGTGAACTATTAGTTAGACCTCAGATATACTTCTCAGAGAGATCATAAAGTGCTTAAATAATAGAAAGTACAGATACTCAAGAGAGAAACATATCCACCATTTTATGTTGAATTACAAGATTGAACAATTGAACCACCATCTTATGCATACCGCCATTTTGTGATATATTCTCAACACGTGTTATGGACTATCTTCTGCGGAGGCAGCAGTGTTATATATGAAGAAAAGTTAAAGTTAATAAAGAAGTTATTTCAAGCATTTGGTGTGCTCTTTAAACCCACTGTTTCCATAGAACGACGCTAGAGGAATTGCAGAGTAATAGACAGTCTGGTTAGACTAGACTAAAGTCAGAGATATCATAATTCTTCTAATGCCACAGCGCAAAAGGCACTTTATAGTGATGCGCCTGCCACACCATGCTTCACCTAATCCGAAAGATTTTAGTATATTTCTCTAAGGCCTCTTTCACACGGGCGTCGTGTGTGAGGACCGGATAGGATGCGGGTGCGTCGTGGGAAAATGCATGATTTTTCTGCGCAGTTGCAAAGACGTTTTAATGCGTTTTGCACGTGCGTGAGAAAAATCGGCATGTTTGGTACCCAGACCCGTACCCGGACTTCTTCACAGAAGTTCAGGTTTAGGTTAGGTGTTGTGTAGATTTTATTTTCCCTTATAACATGGTTATAAGGGAAAATAATTGCATTCTTAATACAGAATGCTTAGTAAAATTGGGATGGAGGGGTTAAAAAAAAATAAAAAATATTCAACTCCCCTCATCCATTTGTTTGCGCAGACCGGCTTCTCTTCTTTCATGACCTAGGAAGAAAAGGACCTTTGGGGACATCACTGCGCTCATCACATGGTCCATCACCATGGTGATGAATCATGTGATGGACCATGTAATGAGTGCAGTGACATCACCAAAGGTCCTTTCCTCCAAGGCCCTCAAAGAAGAATGAAGACGAGCCGGGCTTTGCGAACAAGTGGATGAGGCGAATTTTACTTAGCATTCTGTATTACGAATGCTATTACTTTCCCTTATAACCATGTTATAAGGGAAAATAATAAATATCGGGTCCCCATCCCGATCGTCACCTAGCAACCATGCATGAAAAATCGCACCGCATACGCACTTGTTTGCTTGAAAAACGCACAATATAGAGCATGCTCTGATTTTCACGCAACGCACAAGTGATTTGTGAAAATCACCGCTCATGTGCACAGCTCCATAGAAATAAATGGGTCCGAATTCAGTGTTGGTGCACCTCACGCATTGTACCCGCACGGTGTGAAAGAGGCTTAAGGGTGAGGGTCTGATACCTAGGACCCCCCGATCAGCTGTTTGAAAAGGTACCGATGCTTGCAGTAGCATCACAGCCTCCTCTCAGCTTACCGAGCACAGGGCCATACATTGTATAAGGGCTGTGCTTGTTATCGCAGCTCAGGCCCTTCACTTCTATGAGGCTGAACGGCACCTACGCCATGTGACCGATAAACGTGACATCACTTGGCCAGGGGTGGGCAAAGGCTCAGGGCAAGTATGCATACTGGGAGTTGTAGTTTCACACCAGCTGGAGTGCTGCGAGAAAGCTGCAGCTCTTCTGCGAGCGCTGGTGCCTACTCAACAGTTGTGTGAAACTGACCTTAGACAGTGAAAGCTTAAAAGGGTTGTCTCACTTCAACAAATGGCATTTATTATGTAGAAAAAGTTAATACAAGCCACTTACTAATGTAATGTGATTGTCCATATTGCCTCTTTTGCTGGCTGGATTCATTTTTCCATTACATTAAACATTGTTTGTATCCATGGTAACGACCACCCTGCAATCCACCAGTGGTGGCCGTGCTTTAGACAACCCCTTTAACCTATCCAATCTAAAAATACACCACATTTTTTTCACACTGACTGATCCTGGTTGATAAATTTGGTGTGTCTTTAGACTCTCTTAATCCATGTCTATCTTCCCAATTAGCAAAATAAAAGTGTCTAAACCACTTGAAGGAAATGTGTCACCCAAAAATGTTTTCTGCCAGTTAAAACCAGATAGCGACACATCTCCTTTTTTCTAATCTGTTTTTATTTTCTGATTGTAGATTTGTTTATTCTGTTCCCTCAACATGATAATGGGGGCGGCCATCTTGTCTGAGCCGTTCTTAACAGCATTTAGAAAGCCTTAAAGGGTTTCGGTCATGAGAAATAATGTTATGTAGCTGACTGACATTAGCGATGTGCTAATGTCAGCAGTACATAACAGTATGCTTTATAACTCCCTGCCTGACGCTGTTCTCTTAAAATAAAGACTCTGAAAATATGCTAATGAGCCTCTAGGTGCTACTAGGGCGTTGCTTCAGCACCTAGAGGCTCGGTCTACGCACCCTTTGGCACGCCCAGGTTCAGTTGATTGACTTTAGAATTCTCCTCAGTGTTCCGTAAATCCCGCGCCTGCGCCGTCCCGTTTAGTATTGGGCCCGGGCGCAGTGAGTGAAGGACGCGCTCCTGCTGCCGGGGTCCTCACTGCGCCTGCGCCGAAGGAAGGACGCCGGCGGCAGGAGCGCGTCCTTCACTCACTGCGCCTGCGCCCAATACTAACAGGGACGGCGCAAGTGCAGGATTTACGGGACACTGAGGAGAACTCGAAAGTCAATCAACTGGACCTTGGCGTGCCAAAGGGTGCGTAGACCGAGCCTCTAGGTGCTGAAGCAACGCCCTAGTAGCATCTAGAGGCTCATTAGCATATTTTAAAAGTCTTTATTTTAAGAGAACGGCGGCAGGCAGGGAGTTATAAAGCACACTGTTATGTACTGCCGACATTAGCACATCGCTAATGTCAGTCAGCTACATAACATTATTTCTCATGACAGAAACCCTTTAAGAAAATTGCTTTCCAGCAGCCCCATGGTCCAAGTGCAGCAGAATTCCTTTCACATTTCCATTGTTAAATTCCCCCAATATGTGGTATTTCAGTACTTGAGCATCAGAAGTGCTAAACATCAGTTCAAACAATTGCATAAACACTGAAAAAGAAATAAAGGGGTATTCCGGTTATGTAAAGTTATCTCCTAACCACAGGATGGGGGACCAATAGATTGGTGGGGGTCCTACTGCTGTGACCCCCACTGATCACAAGAACAGCGGTCTCTTACCCCTTTAAATTCCACAGAAGGAATGGTCAGCTTTACAGGGATCTCAAGTCTCCCGGAGGTTCAGGGAGTCTCCCGCTATTAGATTGCGGCTCCCTGACGCCCGCATGTGAGACAATATATCCCGGAAAGGTTCACTGATAGCAGAGCAGAGATAAGAGAAGTGACAGGACACAGTTTATATTACAGGTTGAATTAACCCTTTAGGGTCAAATTGGCTTCTCAAGGAGATATGTTAAAGTCATCCCTTCTTCTGTCTCATTCAGTAGCTATAGAACTATTGAGACAGATGTATTTTTTTTTAAATACATTTACACATTTAACCCTCCATTTTAATTATATTATTTACCCCAGTGTTAAATTCACACCCCCTGGATGCTTGTTTTTTCCCTACAGTGGGGTAGATAAATTACACACAGGGTTTTAAAGAATAAACTTCCTGACTCAGACCAAGCGCCGACTCAGCAAGTGAATCCAAGCATCCGCGCATGCGCATTGCGCAATCTAAGCTTCAGTTCACTTGCTTCTTGTCAGCTCAGCGAATGAACCGAAGATTCAATTCATGAATCGGTTCATTTGAACGAACTGATTCAAATGAACCGATTCATGTGAAAGATCCGAACTTCCCATCTCTAGTTTACTCGCAGTAAACCTTTCCAGCAACCTGTAGCAGCGTCCCCTTCTCGGCGCGTGCGCGCAGTGCAAGAAGAAGCCGATGCCAGCAGTCCGCAACTGCGCATCAGGCTGAGCCTGTGCGCACGTGCAGGATCTCAAAGCGGGAGGAGGGGGAGGGAGGGAGAGGCGGCACTGAGGAGTAGAAGGCGGCGCTGGGCACGAACGGCGATGCGTGCGGCCGGGCACCATGCATCCACAGACCTCCCCTGCTTGGGCACCTTAATTCAATGATTGACAGGTTAGTAAAACCTGTTTTTCTGCAGAATAAAGCCACAAATAGCTGTTATAAGGCCACCTTAGAAATCAGAATGCTGCCTTGGACATGAGCAGATGTTTAGCTCACAGGGCTTATAGTTGGTGACAGAATCCCTTTAATCATATACATAAATATGATAATTTTGGGCAGGGTAATGAGCCCAGTCCTCCACACCATAGAGCACAGTGTGCAGATACTGCAGATGTCTGGAAAATGTAATAAAAAGTTTGTGAAAGAAAAAAAAAAAAAAGAAAACCTCCCTGAAATGAGTTTTTGCAGGTTGGGATGTCTGGCTTTAACATCTGTAACTAAATGACCAGACAACGGAGATCTGGCCATCACCCTCCTACCTAGTCTCCATCTGGACAACGTCTGTGACCATGATCTGATGACCAAGAAACCAACCACATGATGATACCACCATGGATATAGACATATTCCACTGAAAGAGGAGCAGGTACATTGTGATGTGTATACTGAAATACTGCGACGGAGTCATATAATCCAGCAGAACAGGTAAAACAATGGCGCAGCTCGTGTAGCCAGCTAGAAGATAAGACATATGTACTGCTCCGCGACGTGATCTGAGGCCGCGCATACAGACTCAAGGACACGCTGCCTGACTCACCAATGACTCACCGCCCGCTCAGACAGCACAGAGACTATACATTGTGTCTGCGCAGTCAGCAGCTCCTTCTCCAACTACAGCACAACTTTATCTTTTCCCTATAATCTATACATTTGTACTTGCACGGACTCCTTGTATCACATCCACAACATGAACAATAATGCTTCCAAGCTTTCCCACATCAAACATCATTTTCACTGACTTATTTACATCTATATATGTATTGTCAACGGAAGCGCTTCATGGTGTTTCCGTGGGCTTCCAATCCGTGTCTCTGCTCCTCAAAAGATCGAACATGTCCTATCTTTGGCAGTATCTTGCGGATCGCGGACCCATTCAAATCAATGGGTCCACATCCACAGCACAGAGTGCACACGGCCAGTGCCTGTATATTGTGGAACCGCCGTTTGCGGTCAGCAATACGGTCACGGAGCCCTTACATCCATAGGCATGAGCCCTTAATGTGTACAAGGGCCACCCCACTCCACCCAAAGAAAAATCGGGCATGTTAGAATTTAATCAAATTTGCCATCATAGACCATTATGTACCGTATCTTCCGCACCATAAGACACAGCGGACCATAAGATGCATCTAGGTTTTAGAGGAGGAAAATAAGAAAAAAAATATTCTTCATCAGACCCCTAACCTTCATCAGACCTCAGATCAGACCCCCAGTATTTATCGGACCTTAAATAAAACCACCAGTCTTCATCAGATCTCAGATCAAACCCAAAAACAGACCCCAATTCCACATCAGATCTTTTGGTGAAATATATGCCATGAAATATGCCCCTACTCATCTATGTACTTTATTACTTTTCCACTGACTTGATTGGGGATGGTAGCCTCAAAAACACTTCAAAGAAGTAACACACCACTTCGAAGTCATTTATTAAAAACATAAAAATACATGCCCGGGTAAGGCTACTTTCACACCTGCGTTCGGGTGTCCGCTCGTGCGCACCGTTTGAAGGGGCTCACGAGCGGCCCCGAACGCATCCGTCTGGCCCCAATGCATTCTCAGTGGAGGCGGATCCACTGAGAATGCATCCGCCTGCCAGCGCTCAGCCTCCGCTCAGTGAGCGGACACCTGAACGCTGCTTGCAGCGTTCGGGTGTCCGCCTGGCCGTGCGGAGGCGAGCGGATCCGTCCAGACTTACAATGTAAGTCAATGGGGACGGATCCGCTTGAAGATGACACAATATGGCTCAATCTTCAAGCGGATCCGTTCCCCATTGACTTTCAATGTAAAGTCTGAACGGATCCGCTCAGGCTACTTTCACACTTAGAAAATTTTCTAAGTAATAATGCAGACGGATCCGTTCTGAACGGATGCAAACGTCTGCATTATCGGAGCGGATCCGTCTGATGAAACATCAGACGGATCCGCTCTGAACGCTAGTGTGAAAGTAGCCTAAACTAAGGCATGCATTTTCCAGTGAAATCAATGGGAAGCTGATTGGTAGCGTTTTGAATGCGTATTATACAGCGTAGAACACCCATTTTACAAGACCAAACATACAATGGTCCAGATTTACTAATATGTCTGTGCCAAAACTCTGGCTAAAAGGTGGTGCAATTTGAAGCATCTAGGTTTTCTACGCTTTTTTCCAACATGCTCGACAAGGGGATGGGGCTTAGTGGAAAGCGGTGGGGCCTAAGATGAACCATCTAGAGCCAATAGTAGGTACAGAGTCTCTCTCTCCCTGCGCCACATTTATCCTCCAGCCTGAGCCCCTGTGATAAATCTGGAGCAGGTCTAGACGGCCGGACTAATCTTACACCATCTACAGGATTAATAAATCTGGGACCGTGAACACAGAATTAGGCCTCTTTCACACGACCGTTGTGTGCACCCGTGGCCGTTGTGCCGTTTTCCGTTTTTTTTCGCGGACCCCATGACTTTCAATGGGTCCGTGGAAAAAACGGAAAATGCACCGTTTTGCAGCCGCATCCGAGATCCGTGTTTCCTGGCCGTGAAAAAAATATGACCTGTCCTATTTTTTTCACGGCCAACGGTTCACGGACCCATTCAAGTCAATGGGTCCGTGAAAGAACACGGATGCACACAAGATTGCATCCGTGTCCGTGATCCGTGGCCGTAGGTTACTTTTTATACAGACGGATCCGAAGATCCGTCTGCATAAAAGCTTTTTCATAGCTGAGTTTTCACTTTGTGAAAACTCAGAACCGACAGTATATTCTAACACAGAAGCGTTCCCATGGTGATGGGGACGCTTCTAGTTAGAATACACTACAAACTGTGTACAAGACTGCCCCCTGCTGCCTGGCAGCACCCGATCTCTTACAGGGGGCCGTGATCAGCACAATTAACCCCTTCAGGTGCGGCACCTGAATGGGTTAATTGTACTATCATATCCCCCTGTAAGAGATCAGGGCTGCCAGGCAGCAGGGGGCAGACCCTCCCCCCCTCCCCAGTTTGAATATCATTGGTGGCCAGTGCGGCCCCCCCCCCCCTCTATTGTAATAATAGGTTGGTGGCCAGTGCGGCCCCCCCCCCTCTATTGTAATAATAGGTTGGTGGCCAGTGCGGCCCCCCCCCCCCTCCCTCTATTGTAATTATTCGTTGGTGGCACAGTGTGCGCCCCCCCCCCCCTCCCTCTATTGTAATAAATCGTTGGTGGCACAGTGTGCGCCCCCCATCGGCCCCCCCTCCCTCTATAGCATTAACAACATTGGTGGCCAGTGTGCGGCCTCCCCCCCCCCCCCCCCCCCCTTCCCCCATCATTGGTGGCAGCGGAGTTCCGATCGGAGTCCCAGTTTAATCGCTGGGGCTCCGATCGGTAACCATGGCAACCAGGACGCTACTACAGTCCTTGTTGCCATGGTTACTTAGCAATAGTACAATAGTAGAAGATTCATACTTACCTGCTGCTGGCTGCTGCTGCGATGTTCGTGTCCGGCCGGGAGCTCCACCTACTGGTAAGTGACAGGGTCTGTGCGGCGCATTGCTAAATGAACTGTCACTTACCAGTAGGAGGAGCTCCCGACCGGACACGAACATCGCATCTCCCAGGTAAGTATGAATCTTTTACTATTGTACTATTGCTAGTAACCCGCTGCCACCAATGATCGGGGGGGGGGAGATGGGAGGCCGCACACTGGCCACCAATGTTGTTAATGCTATAGAGGGAGGGGGGCCGATGGGGGGCGCACACTGTGCCACCAATGTTGTTAATGCTATAGAGGGAGGGGGGGCCGATGGGGGGCACACACTGTGCCACCAATGTTGTTAATGCTATAGAGGGAGGGGGGGCCGATGGGGGGCGCACACTGTGCCACCAACGATTTATTACAATAGAGGGAGGAAGGGAGGAAGGGGGGGGGGGCGCACACTGTGCCACCAACGAATTATTACAATAGAGGGAGGAAGGGGGGGGGGGGGCGCACACTGTGCCACCAACGATTTATTACAATAGAGGGAGGAAGGGGGGGGACGCACACTGTGCCACCAACGAATTATTACAATAGAGGGAGGAAGGGGGGGGGGGGGCGCACACTGTGCCACCAATGAATTATTACAATAGAGGGAGGAAGGGGGGGGGGGGGCGCACTGGCCACCAATGATATTCAAACTGGGGAGGGGGGGGGGGGGGGGGGTCTGCCCCCTGCTGCCTGGGAGCCCTGATCTCTTACAGGGGGATATGATAGTACAATTAACCCCTTCAGGTGCGGCACCTGAGGGGTTAATTGTGCTGATCACGGCCCCCTGTAAGAGATCGGATGCTGCTAGGCAGCAGGGGGCAGTCATGTACACAGTTTGTAGTATATTCTAACTAGAAGCGTCTCCATCACCATGGGAACGCCTCTGTGTTAGAATATACTGTCGGAAATGAGGTTTCACGATCTAACTCATATCCGACAGTATATTCTAACATAGAGGCGTTCCCATGGTGATGGGGACGCTTCAAGTTAAAATATACCATCGGATTGGAGAAAACTCCGATCCGATGGTATAAAAGGGACTCCAGACTTTACATTGAAAGTCAATGGGGACGGATCCATTTGAAATGGCACCATATTGTGTCAACGTCAAACGGATCCGTCCCTATTGACTTGCATTGTAATTCAGGACAGATCCGTTTGGCTCCGCACGGCCAGGCGGACACCAAAACGACTTTTTTTTCATGTCCGAGGATCCTCCAAAAATCAAGGAAGACCCACGGACGAAAAAACGGTCACGGATCACGGAAAAACGGGACCCCGTTTTGCGGACCGTGAAAATATACTGTCGTGTGCAATAAGCCTTAAAGAGCAAGGTATAATAGGTACACGTCCCTAAATATAGTAACAAAACAAATATTAATAAAGAGGACGTTAAAATGGAGCAAAAATAATAAATATTTTATTAGTGCTAATAATGGAAAGGGGTGAAAACCTATGTTAATAATAAACACTAAGACTAATTTGTCTATCCAGATTGATATAACCTCATCATGTATTGACAGTCACACTAACTACTATGGTATATAGCAGGACCACTGTAGGTATCAATGCAGATAAACGGACTAATATGTGTAACTAAAACCACCGCACTAGTGATCGGATGTGGTACTCCGAACGGCAGGGTGCTGCCTATAGGATTAATATGTGCTAGTGGAATGGATACTACAAGTGTGGTATATCCTCTGGGAGATGTAACCGTATCTAATACCCCAGACCAATTGGAGGAGATATCACACGCAGCAAACACATGAACTGACCAGTGACAGGCGTCTCACTGGGCAGTGACGGTTAGTGAGAGGAGCGGCAGTGCACTATGCCGACTCTCAAACACTAGCCCCCATGTAGGTGAGCAGACAACGCAGAAAATTGCTGGTGTCGGTAAAGATACAATCCAACAACCAGCAGATCCGCACACACTGAGCTACGGCTCTACGCGTTTCTGTGCAACTAGTTGGTGCACTTCATCAGGAGCCAACGTAGCTACTGCACCTTAACTGCCTAAGGCCGATACCATAGACTTGGAATCGGCGTGCTACATAAGGATGTTATTAAGTGGCACCGAATCCTGGTGTGGGAGACGGTGTGCTGCATTTTACAAACATAGCCTTGGCTCTGTAATGGCCGCATGTGAACACAGCCTAAAACTATTCCTTTAATCAAAGGGGTTCAACAGTTTAGTCACATATGTCTCAATACAAATAAAGTGGAATGGGTGACACAGAGGAATAGAGGGATGGTGGCTATTCCCTATGCTAGTATAACACCTCATTCACATGTCTGTGATGACATCCGTGACAAGATGGTCAGTAGTTCATCTGTGAAGATGTCCGTGTTAGGTCAGTCTGTCACATTTGTGTCCTCCGTGTCTCATTCGTACTCCACATACACTGCTAGGCTGAAAATTAATTTCCAGAGCATCTCCTATCTATCTGAAAAAAAAAAAAAAAAAAAAAAAAAAAAAAATCACAGGATGCCATCCATGTTGCGTCAGTGGCTCACGGACCCATAGACTTCAGTGGGCATGTTTGGCCCACATCACAGACTAAAGCACTGCATGTTGGTCAGGTGAAAATCACTGATGTGTGAATAAACATATTAAAATCAATGGGTACATGTCCATGAAGAACACAGACAGCACACATCCATGATCCACTGACGTGTGAATAAGGACTTAGGGCTGCATTACATTGGCCATGGGTCGGCCAGATCATGGCTAATACTCATTAACCATAATCTGCCCGTGTAAAGATGTCGCCGACAAGATTTCTTGCCACTGGCGCAGCGATTCCATTCATTTCTATGGGATGACAACAACTCTGCAATCCTGGCCGCAACCAGTGTCGCCGTGTAGCCCTATCCTAATACAGCCCTTAGAAATCAGCCGGCCATGTCCATGCTGCGAACCGCAAATTGCAGTCTGCAATGCACGGGCACAGACTGTGTGTTCACTTGAATGGGGTCCACGATCAGCATCCAATGGTCTGTACAGCAAAAAAGTAGTGCATGCAGTGCGGAGGCATGGACAGAAAACTCACGGAAGCACTCCATAGTGTTTCCGTAGGCTTTTGATCCGTGCCTTCATTCTGCACCGCAACGTATCTTTTGGATTGAGGACACTCAAGGTCCTCATCCATGATACGGTTCAAACACGGCCGGTGCCCGTATATTGCGGACCCGCTGTTTGCATGGGCCTCCCACGAACGTGTGCTTGAGGCCATAGGCTGGGGCTACACCTAGACTTTTTGTAGCACTACTAATCGATCTTAAAGAGGACCTGTCACCGCTCCTGACATGCCTGTATTAATAGCTTCATGTATTCCCCATGTAATAACAACACTGGAGCATCTATTCTTCTCTCTCTATGTTGTGCCATTCTTTTATTATTTCTACTAGAAGTTATGAATGAGTTGCTAGCAGTCTGCAGTAAGGGTACAGGGGGGAGGGAACCAGTTGGGGGGGGTGTACCTGCACAATGGCAGCACTGATTGGACAGAGTCAGACTGTGCAGGGACACACCCCCAACTGGTTACCTCCCCTCTGTACCTTACTGCAGACTGCTAGCAACTCATTCATAACTTCTAGTAGAAATAATAAAGGAACGGCACAACATAGAGCCATAAGAACAGATGCTCCAGAATTGTTATTACATGGGGAATGCATGAAACTATTAAAACAGGCATGTCAGGAGAGATGACAGGTCCTCTTTAACTGATTTTATCAGGCTACAGCTGAAGTCCAAAGCAGTATATTGGGTTGTATTCAATCTTCTGTGCTGCAGCTCTCACTCATAGCTGAAATACATTTGTAGCACCACAAAAAGTCTAGATGTAGCCCCAGCCTTAGACATCTTTAACATGAGAGTGTCTGATCCGGGAAACACGCTTCATGCGACGGCCGCATTTCCTGGGCTGAACACAGCTCCTCTAATCAGAACTCACAGCACTATAACTACTTACTGTATGATGCTGTGAGTCCTTGCCTGACCGCAGGTCTACTGTACTGCACACACGGAATTCGATGACTACAGTAGACCTGCGGTCAGTCAGGAACTCACAGTAAGTCTTTTATAATGCAGTGAGTTCAGGTCAAAGGAGCAGTTTTCGGTCCAGGAAATGCAGACATCGCACGGTGCGCCCATCCCGGACTGAAAACGCTCATGTGAAACTGGCCTTAGGCCTCTTTTACACGGGCGTACCCGCCCTGTGGTCGTGCTGCGGCCCGCAAAATGCACCAGCACAGTCCGTGGGGCAGCAGCAGCGGATCGCAAAAAGATAGGACATATTCTATCTTTTTGCGGAACGGAAGTACAGGACGAAACCCCACGGAAGCACTCCGTTCCGTGCTTCCGTTCCGCATCTCCGGATTTGCGGACCCATTGAAGTGAGTGGGTCCGCATCCGTGATGCGGAATGCCCACGGAACGGCACCCGTGTAATTGCAGATCCGCAAATGCGGTCCGCAATACAGCAACGGGGCGCACACGCCCATGTGAAAGAGGCCTTAGGTCGGGTTTACATGCTTTATCTGTGTGTTGTGTCCGTGGCGGTTTTTCAATAGTCTAAAAAATGAGTGCACAGAGCTCACAACCTGGGAGAAGGAACGACCAGGGAGAAACAGGGCAGACTCTGCCTAGTATAACCAATTCAGCAAAAATACCGGGGGACATAGCGGGAGAACGGAGCTGCGCCCCACAATAATAGGAAGTGCAGTGAGATCCCGGGGCGCCGCTCTACACAGCCGGATAATGATCTTACAATGTTTGGGCCGATGAAAGGTCCTCTTTAAACGGGTTGTCCGCTTCATCTATATTGATGACCTATCCTCAGGAGAGGTCATCAGTATCAGATTGGGAGGGGTCGACTCCCGGCACCCCCACCAATTAACTGTCTGAGAAGAAGCAGCGCTCGTACAGTAGTAGTATTTGTCCAGCCGCTCCTTTATGCCGGAAAAGCAGCCAGATCAGCACCGTTATAGACAGACAATGGGGATCCACAGTAGTAGACGGCAATGCCGGATCCAGGGAGCTCCGGTAGCCTGGTCACCAGTCGGATCAGTCCACCGGAATTCAAATGTAATTCACCATGTGTACAGGCCTTTATCACAGCAAACAGACTCACTGGATTCTATCAGTCAGACCATTCACTGGGCCAGAGAGGGGAAGGTATGGACTCAATAAGAGCATCCCACATTACACTGATAAGTGCTGTGCTCTTGTGGACATCTTTATCTAGACCTATCAGGAGAACAATAGAACCATCATACTGTTATCCCAATTCTACTATTCCACTATTAGGCTGAGTTCACACATCCGTCATAATGGGTCCGCATCCGTTCCGCAAATGCGGACCTATTCATTCTCTATGGGGACGGAAGGCACTATGTGCTCTCCGCATCAGCACTTCCGGAGCGCGCCGCCGATCTTCCTGTCCGCGGCTCCGGAAAAATATAGAACATGTCCTATTCTTGTCCACAATTGCGGACACGAATAGGCATTTCTATGGGGGTGCCGGCCGGATGTATTGCGGATCCGCAATACGCTACGGACGTGTGAATGGACCCTTAGGTCTCTTTCACACGGCGTTGCAGGAAAAGGTGCGGGTGCGTTGCGGGAACATGCGCGATTTTTCCTCGCGAGTGCAAAACATTGTAATGCGTTTTGCACTCGCGTGAGAAAAATCGCGCATGTTTGGTGTTCTGTAGATTGTACTATTTTCCCTTATAACATGGTTATAAGGGAAAATAATAGCATTCTGAATACAGAATGCATAGTACAATAGCGCTGGAGGGGTTAAAAAAATATAAAAAATAATTAAACTCACCTTAGTCCACATGATCGTGCAGCCGGCATCTCTTCTGTCTCCTTCTTTGCTGATTGCAGGAAAAGGACCTGTGGTGACGTCACTCCGGTCATCACATGATCCATCACCATGGTAAAAGATCATGTGACGTACCATGTGATGACCGGAGTGACGTCACCACAGGTCCTTTTCCTGCAATCAGCAAAGAAGGAGACAGAAGAGATGCCGGCTGCACGATCATGTGGACTAAGGTGAGTTTAATTATTTTTTTAACCCCTCCAGCCCTATTTTACTATGCATTCTGTATTCAGAATGCTATTATTTTTCCTTATAACCCTGTTATAAGGGAAAATAATAATGATCGGGTCACCTAGCTACCGTGCGTGAAAATCGCACCGCATCCACACTTGCTTGCGGATGCTTGCGATTTTCACACAACCCCATTCATTTCTATGGGGCCTGCGTTACGTGAAAAAACGCACAAAGAGGAGCATGCTGCGATTTTCACGCAACGCACAAGTGATGCGTGAAAATCACTGCTCGTGTGCACAGCCCCATAGAAATGAATGGGTCATGATTCAGTGCGGGTGCAATGCGTTCAACTCACGCATCGCATCCGCGCAGAATACTTGCCCGTGTGAAAGGGGCCTTATACTAAGACCAGGGTCACATCTGTGTTGTGAACTCCAGCACTGCAATCCGGTCACTGAATCTGGCATATATGACGGCCTTCAGCCACACGCATTTTTTGTCCAGCCGAAAGTCCGCATATATACCGGAAAGCAGCCAGATTACCGCTGGAACCCACTACAGTGAATGGGGATCCAGCGGTGCACAGTGGCATCCGCTATCCTCCGCTGGAACAGACAGCGCAGATATGACCACAGCCTAAGGCCTCTTTCACACGAGCGTGACGGATTAGGTCTGGATGCATTCAGTGAAACTCGCACTATTTTTGCAAGCAAATTTAGTCAGTTTTGTCTGCGATTGCGTTCAGTTGTTCAGTTTTTTCCACGCGGGTGCAATGCGTTTTGATGCGTTTTTCATGCGCGCGATAAAAAACTGAAGGTTTACAAACAACATCTCTTAGCAACCATCAGAGAAAAACGCATCGCACCCGCACTTGCTTGGGATGCAATGCGTTTTTCACGCAGCCCCATTCATTTCTATGGGGTCAGGGCTGCATGAAAATCGCAGAATATAGAACATGCTGCGATTTTCACGCAACGCAGAAGTAATGCGTGAAAAACAAGGCTCATGTACACAGCCCCATTGAAATGAATGGGTCAGGATTCAGTGCGGGTGCAATGCGTTCACGTCACGCATTGCACCCGTGCGGAAAACTCTCTCGTGTGAAAGGGGCCTAAGAGACATCTTTCTCTCACAGCAGCAGTAAACCGACATTGGGATAACTATCAGAGTTTCCCTAGTTTATCAGAGAGCCACACAGACTCGCACCTCCAGGCCGTGTCGCACACGGACCCCATACGTTACAATAACTGTCCAGGTACCTTTTTTTAACCCACAATGAGCATCCTGTCAATGCTCTTATTAAAGGGGTCCGTCTGAAGGCTGTTTCCTTTTAGAGGTGGCGTGTCTTGAAGACAAGAAGCCGCATTCCCTCGGGTTGTTAGTGATGGAGGAAGAAGTCATGGGCGGCCACACATATCTCCAGCCCATCGGCTACATAATGCTACAGCAATATGGCGACTCTGGTCGCGGTCAAGATAGCAACAAAGCGGTCATCCAACTGTTGGATGGCGCTGCGACACCATTCATTTCTATGGGATGACCGCTACTCTGCGATGCCACCCATGACCGGTGTCGCCATATAGCCCTAGCCTAAAGAGTTAATCATACAGCTAAAATAGTAGGAGCTGTAACTTCTCAGCTGGGGGGTGAGGTCTGATTTGTTACATGCGTCCTCCAAATTTACAGTGATGCGTGGCATCTTCCAGATGTCACTCCCCGGTCAGCGCAGGCGATGACCCTCTATCTGCACAATGCACCAGAGATGGAGCAGATTTCCATCAGGCACAATCATTGTGGTCCCCTCGACCTGACCATTATGGGTAATGATGGTTGGTACTGGATACCAGTGCCTGCTGGTCCAGGACCTGTCCCTGCAGCTCGTCACCACACTGCAGATACCATCATGCCCTCCCCCTCCTCAGGCCTGCAGCATTGGGGGGATTAGAAGGTGGGCACAGCAGGGGAATCCCGGGCGAGGCCACATCTAGCGCACATCATCCCAGCCTGTCATCCCCGGAATCCCTTACCGTGAAGGGGACGTCACTGACACTGCCCACTGAGTAGCAGTTGTCCCCGGGGTTGACGGCTCCGGTGAGCACTTGGTGCAGATGCATGGTGGGGTGTGCGGAGAGCGGCTTCTTCAGTGATGGACGCCCTCCATGTAGCGCAGAGGCCCCGCTCCCGGCCTCAGCTGCGTCTTATTCTGGCAGCTGGAGACAGCCGCTCCCGCTCAGGTGTTTGGCCAGCGGCCGCCCTTCTCCATGACCCAGGAGGGCGAGCAGCGTCTGCCGTGTGCGCGTCTCTTCCTTCCCGGATGCTGCTCCCGTGTTGGCCCGGCGGTGTGAGGAGGAGAGCGGGGATCCCGGCTGATGGGCAGGGAGAAGGCGCGTCCACTGAAGGCGGGTTCACCGGAGAGGACGCGGGACTGCGCACATGTGCCCGCCGCTCTCCTGTCACCTCCTGCGGCTCTGCCTGTGTCCCCTCCCGCTGCGTCCCTGTCCTCCCCTCCCCTCCCTGTATCTTCTACATGTCTCTCCTCCCCCTCTGCCTGTGAGAGCCCTCTCCGTATTCCCTCACTGTATCTTCTCCATAGTATGTCTCTGCCCTCAGTCTATGTTCTCCTGCATCCTCTTTTTGGCTCTGTGTCCCTTCCCCTATAGGGATTCATCCCTATAACCACCTGTACCTGTACCCTCCCTGTAACCACCTGTATCCTCCCTGTAACCACCTGTACCTGTATCCTCCCTATAACCACCTGTATCCTCCCTATAACTACCTGTATCCTCCCTATAACCACCTGTATCCTCCCTATAACTACCTGTATCCTCCCTATAACCCCTCTACCTGTATCCTCCCTATAACCCCCTGTATCTCTATCCTCCCTATAACCCCTGTACCTGTATCCTCCCTATAACCACCTGTATCCTCCCTATAACCACCTGTACCCTCCCTATAACCCCTCTACCTGTATCCTCCCTATAACCCCCTGTATCTCTATCCTCCCTATAACCCCTGTACCTGTATCCTCCCTATAACCCCCTGTATCTCTATCCTCCCTATAACCCCTGTACCTGTATCCTCCCTATAACCCCCTGTATCTCTATCCTCCCTATAACCCCTGTACCTGTATCCTCCCTATAACCCCTGTACCTGTATCCTCCCTATAACCCCCTGTATCTCTATCCTCCCTATAACCACCTGTACCTGTATCCTCCCTATAACCCCTGTACCTATATCCTCCCTATAACCCATGTATCTCTATCCTCCCTATAACCCCTGTACCTGTATCCTCCCTATTACCCCCTGTATCTCTATCCTCTCTATACCCCCTGTGTGTCTATCCTCCCTCTACCCCAGCACCTCTATACTCCCTATACCCCCTGTATCTACATTCTCCCTATAATTCCCTGTATCCTCCCTATAACCACCTGTACCTGTATCTCTATCCTCCCTATAACCCCTGTACCCTCCCTATACCCCCTGTATGTCTATCCTCTCTATACCCCCTGTGTGTCTATCCTCCCTCTACTCCAGCACCTCTATACTCCCTATACCCCCTGTATCTCTATCCTCTCTATAACCACCTGTATCTGTATCCTCCCTATAACCCCTGTACCTGTATCCTCCCTATAACTACCCGTATCCTCCCTATAACCACCTGTACCTGTATCCTCCCTATAACCCCTGTACCTGTATCCTCCCTATAACCACCTGTACCTGTATCCTCCCTATAACCACCTGTATCTCTATTCTCCCTATAACCCCTGTACCTGTATCCTCCCTATAACCCCCTGTATCTCTATCCTCCTTATAACCCCTGTACCTGTATCCTCCCTATAACCCCCTGTATCTCTATCCTCCCTATAACCCCTGTACCTGTATCCTCCCTATAACCCCTGTACCTGTATCCTCCCTATAACCCCTGTACCTGTATCCTCCCTATAACCCCTGTATCTCTATCCTCCCTATAACCCCTGTACCTGTATCCTCCCTATACCCCCTGTATGTCTATCCTCTCTATACCCCCTGTGTGTCTATCCTACCTCTACTCCAGCACCTCTATACCCCCTGTATCTCTATCCTCTCTATAACCACCTGTATCTGTATCCTCCCTATAACCCCTGTACCTGTATCCTCCCTATAACCCCTGTACCTGTATCCTCCCTATAACCCCTGTACCTGTATCCTCCCTATAACCCCCTGTACCTGTATCCTCCCTATAACTACCTGTATCCTCCCTATAACCACCTGTACCTGTATCCTCCCTATAACCACCTGTACCTGTATCCTCCCTATAACCCCTGTACCTGTATCCTCCCTATAACCACCTGTACCCTCCCTATAACCCCTGTACCTGTATCCTCCCTATAACCCCCTGTATCTCTATCCTCCCTATAACCCCTGTACCTGTATCCTCCCTATAACCCCCTGTATCTCTATCCTCCCTATAACCACCTGTACCTGTATCCTCCCTATAACCCCTGTACCTGTATCTCTATCCTCCCTATAACCCCTGTACCTGTATCTCTATCCTCCCTATAACCCCTGTACCTGTATCCTCCCTATAACCCCTGTACCTGTATCCTCCCTATACCCCCTGTATGTCTATCCTCTCTATACCCCCTGTGTTTCTATCCTCCCTCTACCCCAGCACCTCTATACTCCCTATACCCCCTGTATCTCTATCCTCTCTATAACCACCTGTATCTGTATCCTCCCTATAACCCCTGTACCTGTATCCCCCTATAACCCCTGTACCTGTATCCTCCCTATAACCACCTGTACCTGTATCTCTATCCTCTCTATAACCCCTGTACCTGTATCCTCCCTATAACTACCTGTATCCTCCCTATAACCACCTGTACCTGTATCCTCCCTATAACCCCTGTACCTGTATCCCCCCTATAACCCCTGTACCTGTATCCTCCCTATAACCACCTGTACCTGTATCTCTATCCTCTCTATAACCCCTGTACCTGTATCCTCCCTATAACTACCTGTATCCTCCCTATAACCACCTGTACCTGTATCCTCCCTATAACCCCTGTACCTGTATCCTCCCTATAACCACCTGTACCTGTATCCTCCCTATAACCACCTGTATCTCTATCCTCCCTATAACCACCTGTACCTGTATCCTCCCTATAACCCCTGTACCTGTATCCTCCCTATAACACCTGTACCTGTATCCTCCCTATAACCCCTGTACCTGTATCCTCCCTATAACCCCTGTATGTCTATCCTCTCTATACCCCCTGTGTGTCTATCCTCCCTCCACCCCAGCACCTCTATACTCCCTATACCCCCTGTATCTCTATCCTCCCTATAACCACCTGTACCTGTATCCTCCCTATAACCCCTGTACCTGTATCTCTATCCTCCCTATAACCCCTGTACCTGTATCTCTATCCTCTCTATAACCCCTGTACCTGTATCCTCCCTTTAACCCCTGTACTTGTATCCTCCCTATACCCCCTGTATGTCTATCCTCTCTATACCCCCTGTGTGTCTATCCTCCCTCTACCCCAGCAACTCTATACTCCCTATACCCCCTGTATCTCTATCCTCTCTATAACCACCTGTATCTGTATCCTCCCTATAACCCCCTGTATCTCTATCCTCCCTATACCCCCTGTATCTCTATCCTCCCTATACCCCCTGTATGTCTATCCTCCCTCTACCCCAGCACATCTATACTCCATATACCCCCTGTATCTCCATTCTACCTATAATCCCCTATACCTGTATCCTCCCTATAACCACCTGTATCTCTGTCCTCCCTATACCCCCTTTATGTCTATCCTTCCTCTACCCCAGCACCTCTATACTCCCTCTACCCTAGCACCTCTATACTCCCTATACCCCAGCACCTCTATGCTCCCTATAACCCCAGCACTTCTATACTCCCTGTAACCCATGTATCTCTATCCTCCCTATACTTCTATCCCGATTCATCCCTTTAACCCTGTACCTCTATCTTCCCTGTAACCGCTGTACCCAGGAGCAGACTGGGAACTGTGGCCCTGGAAAAAATACTAAAAGTGGCCCTGTTTTGTAGTCGGGTCCAAATTGATGGAAAGCAGGGCCAGCAATACCATATTGTAGCACATTATACCGTCCCAACAGAGCCAGCACAAAATACTGCCAGCAGCACAAAATACATCCCCAAAAACTTTCATTGGCCGGCCACAAGGAGGATTCAGGCGGCCCCCTGGGTATCGGCCCACTGGGAAATTTACCTGTAAGGTCTAGGGCCAATCCACCCCTGCCTGTACCTCTATCCTCCCTATAGCCACTGTATCTTCTCAGTATATACCTATATCGCTTCCCCTCGCCATCTCCTTCCTTCGCTCTCCCTGTATTCTCCCTCTACTGTCTTTGTTCTCCTTATATCCCCTGTACCTCACTGTCCCTACTGTTGACAGTTTTGGCCAGCTTTCATCTAAAGTGAATGGACTCCTTCAACGAGTTGAGGAATAAATAATAGAGGCTAAGGCTAGTTTAACGTCTGTGTTTAACTGATCCAACAGGCTGATCCAGCAGAGGAACATCCTGCCGGAGTTCACTGGATCCAGACTAGCCAGATACTGCCGTTCACCGCCAAACCCCATTGACTATAATGGGCTACAGCTGGTTTCTGGCATGAGTGCCAGGTTTTTGATGGACAAAAACTGGCACTGTGTTTTGTTTGGCTGCTTTAATGTGAATTCAAAGATTCGAGAATAGATAGGCTTACACAGGCAAATTTTTATTTATTTATTATTTAATTTTGAATAGCCCTATGGTACCAAAGTGGTTATTCAGTTAAACCATTAGTGTTGATTACATTTTGATTACATGGAATAGAACTTACTTCTGAAACTAAGGTGTATTGCGGTATAATAACCATTATAAATATTTTATTTTGGATACTTTGAGACTGGTGGAAATTAAAGTGGAAGAACCTGTTTCGTTCACACATCTGTGTCCATGATGAAATCTGTGATAAGGTGATTAGTGATACATCGTGAAGAGTTCTGGGAAGAATCTATATTTAGTCGGTGTGTCCACTTTTTGCTCTCTGTGTGTTCGGCCGAACTTCCCGAAAATGTTCGGGTTCGGGATCCGAACCCGAACCCCATTGATGTCAATGGGGACCCGAACTTTTCGGCACTAAAAAGGCTGTAAAACAACCCAGGAAAGAGCTAGACGGCTGCAAAAGGCAGCAACATGTAGGTAAATCCCCTGCAAACAAATGTGGATAGGGAAATGAATTAAAATAAAAATTAAAAAAATTAAAATGAACCAATATCAATTGGACAGAGGTCCCATAGCAGAGAATCTGGCTTCACGTCAGCAGAGAATCAGTCTCTTCATGCCATAGCAGAGAATCTGGCTTCATGTCAGCAGAGAATCAGTCTCTTCATGCCATAGCAGAGAATCTGGCTTCATGTCAGCAGAGAATCAGTCTTCATGTCATAGCAGAGAATCAGGCTTCACGTCACCCACCACTGGAACAGGCCACTGTCACATATTTAGGCCCCGACACCCAGACAGAGGAGAGAGGTCCCGTAACAGAGAATCTGGCTTCATGTCAGCACAGAATCAGTCTTCATGTCATAGCAGAGAATCAGGCTTCACGTCACCCACCACTGGAAGAGGCCACTGTCACATATTTAGGCCCAGGCACCCAGGCAGAGGAGAGAGGTCCCGTAACAGAGAATCTGGCTTCATGTCAGCACAGAATCAGTCTTCATGTTATAGCAGAGAATCAGGCTTCACGTCACCCACCACTGGAAGAGGCCACTGTCACACATTTAGGCCCCGGCACCCAGACAGAGGAGAGAGGTCCCGTAACAGAGATTCAGGCTTCATGTCAGCACAGAATCAGTCTTCATGTCATAGCAGAGAATCAGGATTCACGTCACCCACCACTGGAACAGGCCACTGTCACATATTTAGGCCCAGGCACCCAGGCAGAGGAGAGAGGTCCCGTAACAGAGAATCTGGCTTCATGTCATAGCAGAGAATCAGGCTTCACGTCACCCACCACTGGAAGAGGCCACTGTAACACATTTAGGCCCTGGCACCCAGACAGAGGAGAGAGGTCCCGTAACAGAGATTCAGGCTTCATGTCAGCAGAGAATCAGTCTTCATGTCATAGCAGAGAATCAGGCTTCACGTCACCCACCACTGGAAGAGGCCACTGTCACACATTTAGGCCCTGACACCCAGACAGAGGAGAGAGGTCCCGTAACAGAGATTCAGGCTTCATGTAAGCAGAGAATCAGTCTTCATGTCATAGCAGAGAATCAGGCTTCACGTCACCCACCACTGGAACAGGCCACTGTCACATATTTAGGCCCAGGCACCCAGGCAGAGGAGAGAGGTCCCGTAACAGAGAATCTGGCTTCATGTCAGCACAGAATCAGTCTTCATGTCATAGCAGAGAATCAGGCTTCACGTCACCCACCACTGGAACAGGCCACTGTCACATATTTAGGCCCAGGCACCCAGGCAGAGGAGAGAGGTCCCGTAACAGAGAATCTGGCTTCATGTCAGCACAGAATCAGTCTTCATGTTATAGCAGAGAATCAGGCTTCACGTCACCCACCACTGGAACAGGCCACTGTCACATATTTAGGCCCCGGCACCCAGACAGAGGAGAGGTTCATTCAACTTTGGGTTGCCCCGCAATATAATGGTAAAATGAAAATAAAAATAGGATTGATTGAGGAAGTGCCCTGGAGTACAATAATATATTGTTAAGGGGAGGTAGTTAATGTCTAATCTGCACAAGGGATGGACAGGTCCTGTGGGATCCATGCCTGGTTCATTTTTATGAACGTCAGCTTGTCCACATTGGCTGTAGACAGGCGGCTGCGTTTGTCTGTAATGACGCCCCCTGCCGTGCTGAATACACGTTCAGACAAAACGCTGGCCGCCGGGCAGGCCAGCACCTCCAAGGCATAAAAGGCTAGCTCTGGCCACGTGGACAATTTGGAGACCCAGAAGTTGAGTGGGGCCGAACCATCAGTCAGTACGTGGAGGGATGTGCACAGGTACTGTTCCACCATGTTAGTGAAATGTTGCCTCCTGCTAACACGTTCCGTATCAGGTGGTGGTGCAGTTAGCTGTGGCGTGGTGACAAAACTTTTCCACATCTCTGCCATGCTAACCCTGCCCTCAGAGGAGCTGGCCGTGACACAGCTGCGTTGGCGACCTCTTGCTCCTCCTCTGCCTTCGCCTTGGGCTTCCACTGGTTCCCCTGTGACATTTGGGAATGCTCTCAGTAGCGCGTCTACCTACGTGCGCTTGTACTCGCGCATCTTCCTATCACGCTCCAGTGTAGGAAGTAAGGTGGGCACATTGTCTTTGTACCGGGGATCCAGCAGGGTGGCAACCCAGTAGTCCGCACATGTTAAAATGTGGGCAACTCTGCTGTCGTTGCACAGGCACTGCAGTATGTAGTCGCTCATGTGTGCCAGGCTGCCCAGAGGTAAGGACAAGCTGTCCTCTGTGGGAGGCGTATCGTCATCGTCCTGTGTTTCCCCCCAGCCACGCACCAGTGATGGGCCCGAGCTGCTTTGGGTGCCACCCCGCTGTGAACATGCTTCATCCTCATCCTCCTCCTCGACCTCCAGTAGTGGGCCCTGTCTGGCCACATTTGTACCTGGCCTCTGCTGTTGCAAAAAACCTCCCTCTGAGTCACTTCGAAGAGACTGGCCTGAAAGTGCTAAAAATGAGCCCTCTTCCTCCTGGGCCACCTCCTCTTCCATCATCGCCCTAAGTGTTTTCTCAAGGAGACATAGAAGTGGTATTGTAACGCTGATAACGGCGTCATCGCCACTGGCCATGTTGGTGGAGTACTAGAAACAGCGCAACAGGGCACACAGGTCTCGCATGGAGGCCCAGTCATTGGTGGTGAAGTGGTGCTGTTCCGCAGTGCGACTGACCCGTGCGTGCTGCAGCTGAAACTCCACTATGGCCTGCTGCTGCTCGCACAGTCTGTCCAGCATGTGCAAGGTGGAGTTCCACCTGGTGGGCACGTCGCATATGAGGCGGTAACCGGGAAGGCCGAAGTTACGCTGTAGCGCAGACAGGCGAGCAGCGGCAGGGTGTGAACGCCGGAAGCGCGAACAGACGGCCCGCACTTTATGCAGCAGCTCTGACATGTTGGGGTAGTTGCGAATGAACTTCTGCACCACCAAATTCAGCACATGCGCCAGGCAAGGGATGTGCGTCAAACCGGCTAGTCCCAGAGCTGCAACGAGATTTCGCCCATTATCGCACCACCAGGCCGGGCTTGAGGCTCACCGGCAGCAACCACTCGTCGGTCTGTTGTTCTATACCCCGCCACAATTCCTGTGCGGTGTGGGGCCTGTCCCCCAAACATATGAGTTTCAGAACGGCCTGCTGACGTTTACCCCGGGCTGTGCTGAAGTTGGTGGTGAAGGTGTGTGGCTGACTGGATGAGCAGGTGGAAGAAGAGGAGGAGGAAGCTGAGTAGGAGGAGGAGGAGACAGGAGGCAAAGAATGTTGCCCTGCAATCCTTGGCGGCGGAAGGACGTGCGCCAAACATCTCTCCGCCTGGGGCCCAGCCGCCACTACATTTACCCAGTGTGCAGTTAGGGAGATATAGCGTCCCTGGCCGTGCTTACTGGTCCACGCATCTGTGGTTAGGTGGACCTTGCCACAGATGGCGTTGCGCAGTGCACACTTGATTTTATCGGACACTTGGTTGTGCAGGGAAGGCACGGCTCTCTTGGAGAAGTAGTGGCGGCTGGGAACAACATACTGTGGGACAGGAAGCGACACGAGCTGTTTGAAGCTGTCTGTGTCCACCAGCCTAAATGACAGCATTTCATAGGCCAGTAGTTTAGAAATGCTGGCATTCAGGGCCAGGGATCGAGGGTGGCTAGGTGGGAATTTACGCTTTCTCTCAAATGTTTGTGAGATGGAGAGCTGAACGCTGCCATGTGACATGGTTGAGATGCTTGGTGACGCAGGTGGTGGTGTTGGTGGTACATCCCATGTTTGCTGGGCGGCAGGTGCCAACGTTCCTCCAGAGGCGGAGGAAGAGGCCGAGGCTGCAGCAGCAGAAGAGGCCGAGGCGGCAGCAGCAGAAGAGGTAGCAGGGGGAGCCTGAGTGACTTCCTTGTTTTTAAGGTGTTTACTCCACTGCAGTTCATGCTTTGCATGCAGGTGCCTGGTCATCAAGGTTGTGCTAAGGTTCAGAACGTTATTGCCTCGCTTCAGGCTCTGATGGCACAGCGTGCAAACCACTCAGGTCTTGTCGTCAGCACATTGTTTGAAGAAGTGCCATGCCAGGGAACTCCTTAAATCTGCCTTTGGGGTGCTCGGTCCCAGATGGCGGCGGTCAGTAGCAGGCGGAGTCTCTTGGCGGCGGGTGTTCTGATTTTGCCCACTGCTCCCTCTTTTGCTACGCTGTTGGCTCGGTCTCACCACTGCCTCTTCCTCCGAACTCTGAAAGTCAGTGACACGACCTTCATTCCATGTGGGGTCTAGGACCTCATCGTCCCCTGCATCGTCTTCCACCCAGTCTTGATCCCTGACCTCCTGTTCAGTCTGCACACTGCAGAAAGATGCAGCAGTTGGCACCTGTGCTTCGTCATCATCAGAGACGTGCTGAGGTGGTATTCCCATGTCCTCATCATCAGGAAACATAAGTGGTTGTGCGTTAGTGCATTCTATCTCTTCCACCCCTGGGGAAGGGCTAGGTGGATGCCCTTGGGAAACCCTGGCAGCAGAGTCTTCAAACAGCATAAGAGACTGCTGCATAACTTGAGGCTCAGACAGTTTCCCTGATATGCATGGGGGTGATGTGACAGACTGATGGGCTTGGTTTTCATGCGCCATCTGTGCGCTTTCTGCAGAAGACTGGGTGGGAGATAATGTGAACGTGCTGGATGCACTGTCGGCCACACAATTGACTAATGCCTGTACCTGCTCAGGCCTTACCATCCTTAGAACGGCATTGGGCCCCACCAAATATCCCTGTAAATTCTGGCGGCTACTGGGACCTGAGGTAGTTGGTACACTAGGACGTGTGGCTGTGGCAGAACGGCCACGTCCTCTCCCAGCACCAGAGGGTCCACTAACACCACCACGACCATGTCCACGTCCGCGTCCCTTACTAGATGTTTTCCTCATTGTTCCCGTTCACCACAATTTTGAAAATGGCAAATTTGGGAATACTTTTTCAACCCAGAACAAAAACTGTGCTTTTACGGTCACTACAAATAATTTGACCAGCTAAAACAGTACTGATTTGGAGGAATATAAATGTCAGGGCTATTTTTTAGGCGCTGGGTGACAGGTATACCTTTAATCACAGAATTAGACTTGTATCTGCACTGTAGTGTGTGTGTTAAGTTTTTCAGAATGACACTATCAGCACCTTGAATCTAATATACCCTTTTTGGGATAGATTTAAAGTAGGCCTGATATAGCAGAAACTACTAATTTTGAGAATGGCAAATTTGGGAATAGTTTTTCAACCCAGAACAAAAAACTGTGCTTTTACGGTCACTACAAATAACTTCACCAGCTAAAACAGTACTGATTTGGAGGAATATAAAAGTCAGGGCTATTTTTTAGGCGCTGGGTGACAGGCTCAACTTGCCCCTGATGTAGTATATGGCCAAAAAATAACCACACTATTGATGGTTAAATGCACTTGGGTGACACAGGCTCAGCCTGCACCTGATGTAGTATATGGCCAAAAAATAACCACACTGTTGATGGTTAAATGCACTTGGGTGACACAGGCTCAGCCTGCACCTGATGTAGTATATGGCCAAAAAATAACCACACTGTTGATGGTTAAATGCACTTGGGTGACACAGGCTCAGCCTGCACCTGATGTAGTATATGGCCAAAAAATAACCACACTGTTGATGGTTAAATGCACTTGGGTGACACAGGCTCAGCCTGCACCTGATGTAGTATATGGCCAAAAAATAACGGTTAAATGCACTTGGGTGACACAGGCTCAGCCTGCAGCTGATGTAGGATATAGCAAAAAATAACCACACTATTGATGGTTAAATGCACTTGGTGGTAGCTTGTGCTGGCGCACCACAAGCCACAAAATGGCCGCCGATCACCCCAGAAAAAAGTGATATAAAAACGCTCTGGGCAGCCTAAAAAAAGTGAGCAATTCAATATCAGCACTTCAATGATCCACAGCTGGAGATCGATCACTGAATTAAGTCTTTTGGAGGAGTTAATCTGCCTAATCTCGCCCTAACGTCGCAGCAGCAACCTCTCCCTATGCTTGAATCAGCAGAGTGACGTGCAGCGCTACGTGACCCAAGCTTATATAGAGGCTGGGTCACATGCTGCACTGGCCAATCACAGCCATGCCAATAGTAGGCAAGGCTGTGATGGCCTCTTGGGGCAAGTAGTATGACGCTTGTTGATTGGCTGCTTTGCAGCCGTTCAAAAAGCGCCAAGAAAGCGCCGAACACCGAACCCGGACTTTTACGAAAATGTTCGGGTTCGGGTCCGTGTCACGGACACCCCAAAATTCGGTACGAACCCGAACTATACAGTTCGGGTTCGCTCATCCCTACTCATTAACCCTTGCACTGCTGCAGTCAGCGCTGACCGCGACATGTGCAGGATTCTACCGGGTGCGGGCTGGCCATCGGGTCCCCGCGCTGCTGTGACGGAGACCCGATGGCAGGGAAGGCAGCCCGATGCCTTCCTTAGGTATCGTAGCTGACTTCCGTGACAGCTTGTGAGATCCAGCCGCCTGGATCTCACAGACAGGAAGCTGTAAGTATACAGTTGCAAGAAAAAGTATGTGAACCCTTTGGAATAATATGGATTTCTGCACAAATTGGTCATAAAATTTGATCTGATCTTCATCTAAGTCACAATAGACAATCACAGTCTGCCTAAACTAATAACACACAAAGAATTAAATGTTACCATGTTTTTTATTGAACACACCATGTAACATTTCACAGTGCAGGTGGAAAAAGTATGTGAACCCCTAGACTAATGACATCTCCAAGAGCTAATTGGAGTGAGGTGTCAGCCAACTGGCGTCCAATCAATTAGATGAGATTGGAGGTGTTGGTTACAGCTGCCCTGCCCTATAAAAAACACACACCAGTTCTGGGTTTGCTTTTCACAAGAAGCATTGTCTGATGTGAATTATGCCTCGCACAAAAGAGCTCTCAGAAGACCTACGATTAAGAATTGTTGACTTGCATAAAGCTAGAAAGGGTTAAAAAAAAATATCTCCAAAAGCCTTGCTGTTCATCAGTCCACGGTAAGACAAATTGTCTATAAATGGAGAAAGTTCAGCACTGCTGCTACTCTCCCTAGGAGTGGTCATCCTGTAAAGATGACTGCAAGAGCACAGCGCAGACTGCTCAATGAGGTGAAGAAGAATCCTAGAGTGTCAGCTAAAGACTTACAAAAGTCTCTGGCATATGCTAACATCCCTGTTAGCGAATCTACGATACGTAAAACACTAAACAAGAATGGATTTCATGGGGGGATACCACAGAGTAAGCCACTGCTGTCCAAAAAAAACATTGCTACACAGTTTGCACAAGAGCACCTGGATGTTCCACAGCAGTACTGGCAAAATATTCTGTGGACAGATGAAACCAAAGTTGAGTTGTTTGGAAGAAACACAGAACAGTATGTGTGGAGAAAAAGAGGCACAGCACACCAACACCAAAACCTCATCCCAACTGTGAAGTATGGTGGTGGGGACATCATGGTTTGGGGCTGCTTTGCTGCGTCAGGGCCTGGACGGATTGCTATCATCGACGGAAAAATGAATTCCCAAGTTTATCAAGACATTTTGCAGGAGAACTTAATACCATCTGCCCACCAGCTGAAACTCAACAGAAGATGGGTGTTGCAACAGGACAACGACCCAAAGCATAGAAGTAAATCAACAACAGAATAGCTTAAACAGAAGAAAATACGCCTTTTGGAGTGGCCCAGTCAGAGTCCTGACCTCAACCCGATTGAGATGCTGTGGTATGACCTCAAGAAAGCGATTCACACCAGACATCCCAAGAATATTGCTGAACTGAAACAGTTCTGTAAAGAGGAATGGTCAAGAATTACTCCTGACCGTTGTGCACGTCTGATCTGCAACTACAGGAAACGTTTGGTTGAAGTTATTGCTGCCAAAGGAGGTTACACCAGTTATTAAATCCAAGGGTTCACATTCTTTTTCCACCTGCACTGTGAATGTATACATGGTGTGTTCAATAAAAACATGGTAACATTAAATTCTTTGTGTGTTATTAGTTTAAGCAGACTGTGATTGTCTACTGTTGTGACTTAGATGAAGATCAGATCACATTTTATGACCAATTTGTGCAGAAATCCATATCATTCCAAAGGGTTCACATACTTTATTTTGCAACTGTATTACAGTGTGTAATACACTTACAGCCAATGCATTACAAAACAGAAGTATTGTGATGCATTGTAAAGGGTATCAGACCCACAAAAGTTGAAGTCCCAGAGTGGGACAATAAAATATGGTGAAAAAAGAAGTTAAAAAAATTAAGTTTTACCAAAAAAAAGTTTCAAGTAAAAAAATACATATTAGGTATCGCCGCGTCCTTATCGACTGGCTCTATAAAAATATCACATGAACCACCCCATCAAAAAAATAACACCGTCAAAAAAAATAATAAACGTGTCAAAAAAGCCATTTTCTGATCTCCTTGCATCACAAAAAGTGTAATACCAAGTGATCAAAAAGTCTTATGTACCCCAAAATGGTACCAATATAATAATAATAATAATAATAATAAAAAAATTGATTTATATAGCGCCACAATATTCCGCAGCGCTTTACAAGTTCATAGGGTTCATATACAAAACAAAACTAACTGGAAACACTAGGAGTCAGGGCCCTGCTCGCAAGAGCTTACAATCTATGAGGAATTGGGGGTGACACATAAGGTAGTTGATTGTGATAAGTAGGATTTGAGCCATTATTGAACTGACAGAGTGGTGCCGGCCGATCTGCTTTGGGTTTGGGACTACTAGAGGATCGAGTTTAGGCCAGAGGAGTTGGTGGGGGAAGGGGGAGGTTTAGTACCAATCAAACAGTCATCTCATCCCGCAAAAAATGAGCCCCTACCTAAGACAATCGCCCAAAAAATAAAAAATAAATAGGGCTCTCAGAAAATGGCAACACAAAAAACAGATTTTATTCTGTTCAAAAAAGATTTCACTGTGTATGACTTAACAAAAATAAAAAAAATTGTGTTTTAACACTGAAAATTATTTTTTATTTTTTTTATTTTTTTTTACATTGCTATATTCTGACCCCCAGAATTGAAATTTTTGAATTATTGGCTTTGGAATAGCTAGGGAAATTGAGCGGAATTGGTATATGATCTTGGGTAGAATTAGGATTTTATATAATATTTCAAGGAGTTTCAGTGGTTAATATCTGATTGGAGTTTGAGTAGTAGTGGTTTAAAGTTCTCCTTAACCATATTTGAGATCGGATATCATAATTGAATGCCTAGGTATGGAATGCGATGTTCTTGCCAATTATAGGGAAAATTTGACTGTATTATCATTTTGCTAGTATGGGTTATATTTATGCCTAGAAGTGATTTTGTACTTTAGACTTTATAATATGATATGGAGCTAAAGGTTTGGATAATAGAGTATATTTTTCTAATGATGTGAGGGGGTCGCCTGAGCAGATAATGATATCATTCGCAAATTAGCCGAGTTTATGCGTATAGTATCCCTGAAATTTCCGGGGAAGATCAAATTTTCTCTGCAAATGGTTCTAGGGCCAAAATGAAGAGTATGGGGGAGAGCTGGCAGCCTTGCCTGGTCCTATTTGTTATAAAAAGTGGTTTGGATAATAATCCGTTGGAGTAAACTCTGTAGGATTGAGGTTGGAGTAAAGCTGTAGGATTGAGGTATACATGGGACACATGAATGTATCATGACGATTTGAATACACTTATTTTACCAGCACCCGATTAGGTACCCGCTCTTTAGCCTCCGGGTATAACCTCCGGTAGGGCTTTCCAGGGGATCCTAGATTAGGGTAAGGTTCCGGACAGGGCCACCCCTTGCAGGGTACGGACCTCGTGTTAGGAGGTTACTAGGGTCCAACAGGTCAAGTAGGGCGCAACAGGGTCAGTTTTCCCTCCCTGAGGCTTCCCCACTTCCAAAACTGATTACCTGACGAGTTCACATCCGAAGCATCTTTTCCAGTATGGACACCTGGTATTGAGCTCGCAGGATTAAAGTAACATCCCTTTCTACTGGCATTTTGTTCACAGCAAACAGCATTGATTATCTACCTAAACTGGTAGGACCATTCCTTTTTACTTGAAAAGGTGCTTTGTCAGACCCAAAATAAGTCTATGGGACTCTGGCGTACGGACCTAAGTCAACATGACCCTGCTTCACCATTGTAGAGCATGGCCTGAGGTCCTGTATCTGTTTGTGTGTTTATGTTTGTAGGGGTTTTTCTTCTTAAGTATTTGTTTTTTTACTAAGTAATATTAAAAGTTTAGTTTTATTATGTTACTGCCCCTCCATTGATTTTGAGGTATAAATGTCACAGCCAGACAGCTGAGAAGCGCTCACAGGAGCTTCTCAGATCCTCCTCCTTGAATTTCTTTGTTTTGGTTTAGTTTCTCATCTCGTTAGTCTATCTCAGCTGTCATGCAGTTGGACTAATTGCTACCCTTTAAGTTCCTCCCCATAATGCAGTAGTGTGCGGCTGATACAACTTCCTGGAGTGTGTGTGCATGCTGTTCCCAGTTCCCAGTTCCCAGTCCTCAGTCGTCGGTTGTCTGCAAGATAAGTGCTGTTTATGTATTTATGATTTTGTCTTTTCTGAATCCAGGTGACCCTGACTCCCTCCGTGTCAGTGTAGGGAGCCGGTGGTCGTGTCCCTTCACTATTGTAGGGTCTTCAGGTAATAGATAGCCGAGGAACGTGGATATGCGGCCATCCACCTTTGGGGTGTTCGCATTGGCTGAGCAGTGAGGGAGAGCGGCAGGTCTATTGCAGGGGTCTCCCTTTGTTCCTTAGTTGTGGATCCAGAGAGACATTGTTTATATGGTATTGTCTTGTTTCCTGTAGACCATCCGTGACATTATCAGCCGCCAAAACCGTCTCAAGCATGGATCCGGTTTCACTTTTGGCTGAACGCTTTCAGGGTCTTTCTTTGGAGGTAGCTGATCTCCGTAAGACTTTTTCTCAGTTTCAAGTGACCGGTTCAGCTTGCGTTCATGGAGTTTGTGCTGAGCCTAAGATCTCGCTCCCGGATACGTTCTCCGGGGGTAGTGAGAATTTTGTGCATTTTAGAGTGGCTTGCAAACTCCATTTTCGCCTTCTTCCCCATTCTTCTGGTGATGAAGAACGGAGGGTGGGGATCATTATATCGCTGCTCAGGGGTAACGCTCAGTCCTGGGCCTTTTCGCTGCCGGAGGGGGCACGGCCCCTTCGTTCAGTGGATGAATTCTTTTTAGCCCTGGGTCAGATATATGATGATCCGGATCGTATTGCTCTGGCTGAGTCTAGACTACGTCTGTTATGCCAGGGTAAACAATCCGCAGAGATATACTGTTCAGAATTTCGGAGATGGGCAGCAGATACGGGTTGGAATGATGCTGCACTCCGAAGTCAATTTTGCTATGGTCTTTCAGAGGGATTAAAAGATGCATTTGCCTTTCATGAAAGACCTACCTCCTTGGATTCTGCTATGTCTCAGGCTGTTCGTATTGACAGGGGTCTTAGAGAGAGAGGAGAGATCTCTCCTTCCTGTCATACTCAGTCCCGGGACAGTGCAGCGGTCTCATTCTGTGCACAGGGGTCTCAGTCGCTGTCAGCCCCTTCTGAGCAGGAGTCCATGCAGCTGGGGTTGATTGCCTCTGACAATAGAAGATTTAGCCCGCAGGGGAGGGTTTGTTTTTGTTGTGGAGGTATAAATCATCTGGCAAATGTTTGTCCCTCTAGGAGATTCAGGCAGTTTTCTGGGAGTAATAAAGAGACAAAAAGGAAAAAATCTTTTAAAAATGTTCCGTCTGTTACTATTGGCAGGGTTGAGGCGGAAATTGAAGGTTTTCTGATTGCTTGTAGTTCCCGTTTTGTCCTGCCTGCTAGGGTGGCGCTAGAGAGCAAGAGCATTTTTTGTGAGATTTTTGTGGATAGTGGAGCAGCTGTCAACCTCATTGATAATCAATTTGCAATAACTCATGGTTTCCAGGTATGCACTTTGGGAAGAGATATTCCTGTTTTTGCTATTGATTCAGCTCCACTTTCTCAGAAATCATTAAAGGGCATAGTTCACAATATCCGTTTAATTGTGAGTGATGCTCATGTTGAGGATGTGTCATGTTTCGTCCTTAGCGGTTTGCCTACTCCTCTAGTGTTGGGGCTACCCTGGCTCACTAAACATAACCCCACCATTGATTGGCAAGAGAGGCAAATAAATGGTTGGAGTAACTTTTGCAGAGAGAATTGCCTCATAACATCTGTTTCTGAGGTTTCTACTAAGACTGTACCACCTTTCCTCTCTGAATTTTCGGATGTCTTCTCTGAGAGTGGAGTTCAGGGTTTACCTCCGCACAGGGAGTATGATTGCCCTATTAATCTCATCCCAGGCGCCAAGCTGCCTAAATCTCGTTTATACAATCTCTCCCAACCTGAGAGGGTCGCTATGCGGGCTTATATCTCTGAGAGTCTGAGAAAAGGACACATACGACCCTCGAAGTCACCTGTTGCCGCTGGTTTTTTCTTTGTTAAGAAAAAAGATGGTTCTTTAAGACCTTGTCTGGATTTCAGGGAGCTGAACAGTATCACTATTCGTGATCCTTATCCGCTTCCTCTGATCCCGGACCTGTTTAACCAGGTTGTTGGGGCTAAAGTCTTTTCCAAATTAGA
This sequence comes from Bufo bufo, assembly GCF_905171765.1. NCBI lineage: Eukaryota > Metazoa > Chordata > Amphibia > Anura > Bufonidae > Bufo > Bufo bufo. Next base: position 655,681,542 of record NC_053389.1, read on the forward strand.
CCTAAGAGGGGCATACAACCTGGTTAGGGTCAGAGAAGAAGACGAATGGAAGACGGCTTTCAATACCCCTGAGGGCCATTTTGAGAATTTGGTTATGCCTTTTGGTTTGATGAATGCCCCAGCCGTTTTTCAGCATTTCGTCAACAGCATTTTTTATCATTTAATGGGAAAATTTGTATTAGTGTATTTGGATGACATTTTGATTTTTTTCTCCTGATTTCAAGACTCATAAGGAACACTTACATCAGGTCTTACTCATCCTGCGGGAGAATAAATTATTCGCGAAACTGGAAAAATGTGTGTTTGCGGTTCCAGAAATCCAATTTCTGGGGTTTCTTGTCTCCGCTTCTGGTTTTCGCATGGACCCCGAGAAGGTCCGCGCTCTGCTTGAGTGGGAGCTTCCTGAGAATCAGAAGGCGCTGATGCGTTTTTTGGGCTTTGCCAATTATTACAGGAAATTTATTTTGAATTATTCCTCTGTTGTTAAACCACTCACTGATATGACCAGAAAGGGGGTAGATTTTTCTTCCTGGTCGGTAGAGGCGCGTAAGGCCTTTTCTAATATCAAGCAGAGTTTTGCTTCCGCTCCCATCCTAGTACAACCTGATATTTCGTTACCCTTCATAGTCGAGGTTGATGCTTCTGAGGTAGGGGTGGGTGCGGTCTTGTCTCAGGGTTCCTCTCCTGCCAAATGGCAACCGTGTGCCTTTTTCTCAAAGAAACTCTCCGCAGAGAGAAATTATGATGTGGGAGATAGGGAATTGTTGGCCATCAAGTTGGCTTTTGAGGAATGGCGCCATTGGCTAGAGGGAGCCAGACATCCTATTACCGTGTTTACTGACCATAAAAATCTGGCCTACTTGGAGTCAGCCAAGCGTCTGAACCCGAGACAGGCCAGATGGTCTTTGTTCTTTTCAAGGTTTAATTTTGTTGTTACGTTCCGCCCTGGGGTTAAGAATGTGAAGGCAGATGCCCTGTCACGTTGTTTTCCGGGAGGTGGGAATTTTGAAGACCCGGGTCCCATTTTGGCTGAAGGTGTGGTGGTCTCTGCTCTTTTTCCTGAATTGGAGGCAGAGGTGCAGGCAGCCCAGTCAGAAGCTCCTGATCTTTGTCCTCCTGGGAGGTTGTTTGTGCCTCTCGCTTTGAGACACAAGATTTTTAAAGAACACCACGACACGGTCCTTGCTGGGCACCCGGGGGCAAGAGCCACACTGGATCTCATCGCTCGGAGATTCTGGTGGCCTGCGCTTCGTAAGTCGGTTGAGGGTTTTGTGGCAGCTTGCGAGACTTGGTGTTCTTTTTTGTCCCTTGCTGAGTTTGCTTTAAATAACCGTCGTCAGGAGTCCTCTGATAAGTCACCATTTTTTGGTGCATATGGGTTCCATCCGCAGTTTGGGACTTTCTCGGGAGAGGGCTCTTCTGGTTTGCCTGATGAGGACAGATTCTCCTCGTCTTTGTCATCTATTTGGCAAAAGATTCAGGATAATCTAAAGAGCATGAGTGAGAGATATAAGCGTGTGGCGGATAGGAGACGTGTGCCTGGTCTGGACCTGAATGTTGGTGATCTGGTGTGGTTGTCTACCAAGAATATCAAATTGAAGGTTCCCTCCTGGAAGTTGGGTCCTAGGTTTATTGGGCCTTACAAGATCCTGTCTGTCATCAATCCTGTTGCCTACCGTCTTGATCTTCCTCAGACCTGGAAGATCCATAATGTTTTTCATAAGTCCTTATTGAAACCTTATGTTCAACCTATTGTACCCTCGCTTTTGCCTCCTCCTCCGATTATGGTTGATGGAAATCTTGAATTTCAGGTCTCTAGGATTGTGGATTCTCGTCTTGTCCGCGGTTCCCTCCAGTACCTCGTTCATTGGGAGGGTTATGGTCCTGAGGAGAGGATGTGGGTCCCAGTGACGGACATTAAGGCCTCTCGTCTCATCAGGGCTTTCCATAGGTCCCATCCTGAGAAGGTGGGCTCTGAGTGTCCGGAGTCCACTCCTAGAGGGAGGGGTACTGTCACAGCCAGACAGCTGAGAAGCGCTCACAGGAGCTTCTCAGATCCTCCTCCTTGAATTTCTTTGTTTTGGTTTAGTTTCTCATCTCGTTAGTCTATCTCAGCTGTCATGCAGTTGGACTAATTGCTACCCTTTAAGTTCCTCCCCATAATGCAGTAGTGTGCGGCTGATACAACTTCCTGGAGTGTGTGTGCATGCTGTTCCCAGTTCCCAGTCCTCAGTCGTCGGTTGTCTGCAAGATAAGTGCTGTTTATGTATTTATGATTTTGTCTTTTCTGGATCCAGGTGACCCTGACTCCCTCCGTGTCAGTGTAGGGAGCCGGTGGTCGTGTCCCTTCACTATTGTAGGGTCTTCAGGTAATAGATAGCCGAGGAACGTGGATATGCGGCCATCCACCTTTGGGGTGTTCGCATAGGCTGAGCAGTGAGGGAGAGCGGCAGGTCTATTGCAGGGGTCTCCCTTTGTTCCTTAGTTGTGGATCCAGAGAGACATTGTTTATATGGTATTGTCTTGTTTCCTGTACACCATCCGTGACAATAAAGCTTTAATACTTTTTAGGATAGGGTCAGTGAAACCAAATTTTTCGAGCATGTTGAACATATAATCCCAACGTATTCTGTCAAATGCCTTCTCTGTGTCCAAAGATAGGAGCAGAAAAGGCATTTTTTTTTATTTCTATTCATTTTAAGATATTTATAAATCTATGTGTGCTATCAGGGCCTTGCCTTCTAGCGACAAACCCAACCTGATCTGGTTTTACAAAAAGCGGGATGATATTTTCTAATCTGCGAGAAATTATTTTTGCTTAGATCTTTACATCTGAATTAATAAGAGAGATTTGGCGACAATTAGTTACTAATGAGGGGTCCTTATCTGGCTTGGGAATTGTGATTATAGTTGCTTGCATCATTTCTGTAGTAAAATGACCATCTTCCAATTCTTGGTTGAATATATTCTGTAAGTGTGGGTTTAGAATGTGTGAAAAATATTTAAAGTATTCATTTGAGAAGCCATCTGGGCCTGGTGTTTTTTTTAAAAGTTTAAGTGAGTTATGGTTTCCATTATTTCCCTAGTAGAGAAAGGTGCATTAAGAGTTTCTAGTTGAATAGGGGATAAAGTAGGTAAGTTGATGGATTCTAAGAAAGCCTTTATTGTATCTTGTTTGGGTTGTGTTGTTGAATTATAATCTTTTAAAGGGAACCTGTCACCTGGATTTTGTGTATAGAGCTGAGGACATAGGACTCATCTCAGGGACAGGACTCATCTCAGGTTAATTTGCATATATATCAAATCTTTTTTTTTACAAAATAAAAGCACACAGAGCTATGGGGACTGGGTATTGCCGATGTGCTAGCGGCCATCTAGCAACCCAAGGCTTATCGAAAGCTTGTGTTAGGGCTCTTTCACACTTGCGTTCTTTTCTTCCGGCATAGAGTTCCGTCGTCGGGGCTCTATGACGGTAGAATCCTGATCAGTTTTATCCTAATGCATTCTGAATGGAGAGAAATCCGTTCAGGATGCATCAGGATGTCTTCAGTTCCGGAACGGAACGTTTTTTGGCCGGAGAAAATACTGCAGCATGCTGCGCTTTTTGCTCCGGCCAAAAATCCTGAACACTTGCCGCAAGGCCGGATCCGGAATTAATGCCCATTGAAAGGCATTAATCCGGATCCGGCCTTAAGCTAAACGTCGTTTCGGCGCATTGCCGGATCCGACGTTTAGCTTTTTCTGAATGGTTACCATGGCTGCCAAGACACTAAAGTCATCCATGCGCATGGGGCGCTCTGACGTCATTCTGGAGCGCCCCGGGAGCCGCATGGACGGTAAGTATACTGCTCCCCCGCTCCCCACTACTACTATGGCAGCCAGGACTTTAATAGCGTCCTGGCTGCCATAGTAACACTGAACGCATTTTGAAGACGGATCCGTCTTCAAATGCTTTCAGTTCACTTGCGTTTAATTCCGTCAAATGGAGTACACAACGGATCCGGACAACGCAAGTGTGAAAGAGCCCTTAGCCCACCAACACGTTCTCGGGGGTCCCCTGGTGCTGCAGGATAGTATTCTACAGCGGTTTTACTGGCCTAGCATATTCAAAGAAGTGGAAGAGTTTTGTAAGTCTTGCCTGACCTGCCAGATACTGTAACTAGCTCCGAAGTAGGCCTCGGTGCTGTACTTTCTCAGGAAGTCAACGGGGAGGAGCATCCCATTGTCTTCCTCAGCCGTAAGCTCACCCCAGCCGAGACCCGGTATACATTTTGTTCCAAATTATTATGCATTGGATTTAAGTGTCACAAAGATTAAATATTTAGTTTTTCAGTTTAACTCATGGATGGCATTGTGTCTCAGGGCTCTTTATATTACTGAAAACAATCTCTGACACCTGTGATAATTAGATTGGCAGGTGAACACAATATAAGGAAAAACTGCTAAAGGAGGGTGTTCCACATTATTAAGCAGTGCACAATTTTCAAGCAATATGGGGAAGAAAAAGGATCTCTCTGCTGCCGAAAATAGTGAAATAGTTCAATGCCTTGGACGAGGTATGAAAACATTAGATATTTCACAAAAAATTAAGTGTGAACATCGCACTATTAAGAGATTTGTGGCTGATTCAAAGCACAGACGGGTTTGTGCAGATAAAGGCACATTGAGAAAGATTTCTGCCAGATCCATGCATCGGATCAAGAAAGCAGCTGCTTAAATATCATTACATAGCAGCAAACAGATATTTGAAGCTGCTGGTGCCTCTGGAGTCCCACGGACATCAAGGTGTAGAGTCCTCCAGAGTCTTGCAACTGTGTATAAACCTTCTTTTCGGCCACCACTAACCAATGCTCACAAGCAGAAACGGCTGCATTGGGCAGAAAAATACATGAAGACTAATTTTCAAACAGTCCTGTTCACTGATGAGCAATGATGGCCAGTTCGCATTGTTCGCCCGCGAACATATGCGGGCTGCCATCTTTTTTCACAAGTCCGGCGAGGCACAGGTAAGCCCTTACCTGTGCCTGTGCAGCGAGCCAGTCTGATCCCATAAGACGTTAGAAGGCTTAGAATTTTAGAAGCAATTCTACACCCATCAAGTTACTCAAAACTGATGTTACAAACTTTGTTAACCCTTTAGGTGTTCCACAAGAATTAAAGGAAAATGGAGATGAAATTTCTAAATTTTACTTTTTTCGCAGATTTTCCATTTTAATCCATTTTTTTCTTTAACACATCGAGGGTTAACAGCCAAACAAAATCAATATTTATTACCCTGATTCTGCGGTTTGCATAAACACCCCACATGTGTTTGTCAACTGATGTAAGGGCACACAGCAGGGCGCAGAAGAAAAGAATGGTTTTTGGAAGGCAGATTTTGCTGAACTGGTTTTTAGATGCTATTTGAAGCCCCCCTGATGCACCCTTACAGTAGAAACTCCCAAAAGTTTACCCCATTTTGGAAACTAGGGGATAAGGTGCCAGTTTTATTGGTACTATTTTGGGGTACATATGATTTTTAATTGCTCTATATTACATTTTTTGTGAGGCAAGGTAACAAAATAATGGCTGTTTTGGCACTGTTTTTATTTTTTATAACATTCATCTGACAGAGTAGATCATGTGCTATTTTTATAGAGCAGGTTGTTACGGACGCAATGATATCAAATATGTCTACTTTCTTTGTTTGTTTCAGTTTTACATAAAGAATTTTTGAAAAAAAAAATAGTTTTTTTGTCTCCATTTTCTGAACACCATATATATATTTTTTCTGCCAATCATCTTGTGCAGAGGCTTGTTTTTTGCAGGAAGAGCTGATGTTTTTATTGGTACCATTTTTGGGTACATATGATTTTTTGATCATTCATTATTACACTTTATGGGGCAAGGTGACCAAAAAATTTGTAGTTTTAGCACAGTTTTTATTTATTTATTTTTACAGCATTCACCTAAAAGGGTTAAGTCATGCAATATTTTTATAGAGCAGGTTGTTACAGACGTGGCAATACCTAATATGTATACTTTTTCTTATTTATTTAAGTTTTACACAATAATAGCATTTTTGAAACCAAAAAAATGATGTTTTAGTGTCTCCATAGTCTGAGAGCCATAGCTTTTTAAATTTTTGACCGATTGTCTTAGTTAGGATCTAATTTTTTGCAGGATGAGGTGACGGTTTGATTGGTACTATTGTGGGGGGCAGATGCCTTTTTGATCGCTTGGTGTTGCACTTTATGTGATGTTAGGTGACAAAAAATGGCTTTTTTGCCACTGTTTTTATTTTATTTTTATTACGGTGTTCACGTGAGTGGTTAGGTCATGTGATATTTTTATAGAGCTGGTTGTGGCATTTCGGAAGTGGAAGTGCACTTTTTGACATAGTTTTCCAAAATTGCATAAAAATGCTGCGTTTTTGCTGCAATTTCAGGCTGCAATGCTGCACATAACATTACTTACAAAAAGTATATTTGGCTTGTGGGTGAAATTTCAGAATTAACCTAAAATGCACTCTAATCTTTACCGGTGAACTTTTGAATGAACTTTGGTCAGTGTTTCAGTACTTAAGTTTTTGTACAATTTGCTAAACCTTCGATAAGAGTGGGATGCCATGCCTCAGCAGACAATAAGTCGACTTGTGAGCAGCATGAGATGTCGTTGCTCAGGGCCACATGACAAGTTACTGTGACAGTGACATCTTTGTGGGGGTATACCCACCACTGCTGTTGGCTTTTGTTTCAATAAATTGAGATGAGGAAATCACCATTGCATGCTTATACTTAAATGCACTATATAATATCACTGTAGCGTCATCTTTTTACGTTTTCCATAAATTTCACCCTAAAGCCAAATATCCCAAAATGTTTGTGAGTAATGTTTTATGACATACAGCATATAGAAACATAGAATGTGTTGGCAGATAAGAACCATTTGGCCCATCTAGTCTGCCCAATATACTGAATACTATGGATAGCCCTTGGCCCTATCTTATATGAAGGATGGCCTTATGCCTATCCCATGCATGCTTAAACTTCTCCACTGTATTTGCAGCTACCACTTCTGCAGGAAGGCTATTCCATGCATCCACTACTCTCTCAGTAAAGTAATACTTCCTGATATTACTTTTAAACCTTTGCCCCTCTATTTTAAAACTATGTCCTCTTGTAGCAGTTTTTCTTCTTTTAAATATTCTCTCCTCTTTTACCTTGTTGATTTTCTTTATGTATTTAAAAGTTTCTATCAGATCCCCTCTGTCTCGTCTTTCTTCCAAGCTGAATTCAGCACACACTGAATTCACACATTACACATTCTGCATGCAACTACCGTAACCAGGGGCGTTGCTAGGCCGAAAAAGCCATTTTTTATAAAAAAAAAACGAGACCCTTCCTAAGACGATTGTCAAAAAAATAAAAAAAGATGGCTTTCAGAAAATGGAGACACAAAAACATGATTTTTTTTAAATTTTATTATTTTACCAAAATAAAATAAAAAAAATAGACATATTAGGTATCGCCACGTCCGTAATGACCTGCTCTATAAAATTATAACATGATCCACCCTGTCAGGTGAACATTGTAAAAAAAAACAAAAATAAAAACTGTGCCAGAACAGCCATTTTTTGGTTACCTTGCCTCACAAAAAGCGTAATATATAATATCAGGGGCGTTGCTAGGGTCTCAAAAAACCCGGGGCACAAACCCCAATGAATATTGCCCTCTAAGTCGACCCTCCCCCCATACACCGCATTTTGCTGTACTTGCTATACAGCAACACATACCTGTCACACGCAGGGCCTCCTAGGTGATGTCTTCTCTGATATAGATCTTCTCTGTCATCATCTTCTCCATTTGGTCTATACAACTTATTTCAGCCTCATCTCATCTCTGCAGAGTGTGACACACAGACATCTTAGCTTCCTCACTTTTCTATCATCATCCCCCAACTTGGAGTCCCCAAAGTGTTATCCTGCTGCTCGCATTTCTCCCCAATACCCCCAAATACTATCCTGAAGAAAAATTTGTGCCCCCATAGTAATAGTGCTCCTCATAGTCCCACAAATAGTAATTCCCTTCTAGAATGCCCTCATTAGTAATACTGCCCCTTACAGTGCCCCCAACCATGATAACGCTCCCCAAGAATGCCCCCATTAGTAGAAGAGCCTTCCAGTATTAATAATACCCTCACAGTGCCATCAGTAGAAATAAGCCCCCTATTGTTCCCCCAGTGGTAATAACGCTCTCTACAGACCCATCAGTAGTAATAAGTCGCCCATAGTGCTCTTAGTAGAAATAAGGCAGATCTATAAGTCCCTCCTATAGAGCCCCCAGTAGTAATAAGGATGCCTATAATGTCCCCTGGATTTGCAGTGCCCCCTGTAGTTATATTCCTCCCTCCACCATACAGTACCATGTAAATAACATCACACCATCTCTCCTGCCCCCTCCAAAATACAGTCCTATATAAATAACATCACTCCCCTCCCTTCAGCCCCTCTAACATACAGTCCCATGTAAATAACAGTATTTCACTCCCTCCGCCATACAGTCCCATGTAAATAACATCACGCCATCTCTCCAGCCCCCTCCAATATACAGTCCCATGTAAATAACATCACTCCCTTCCCCAGGCACCTTCAACATACAGTCCCAAGTAAATATCACCCCCAGCCGCCTCCAACATGCAATCCCATGTAAACATCAGCCCCTCAACATTCAGTCCCATGTAAATAACATAATTCCCCCCACCAGTGACCTTCAACATACAGTCCCATGTAAAAAACATCGCCCCCAACATTCAGTCCCATGTAAATAACATCACTCCCTCCCTCAGACCCCTGTAACATTCAGTCCCATGTAAATAACATCACAATCAACATACATTCCCATGTAAATAACATGACACCCTCCCGAGCCACCTCCAACACATAGTTCCATGTAAATAACATACCTCCGTTCAGCCCTAACATACAGTCCCTGTTAAATAACCACAACTCCCAGCATTACCCTGCCTCTCCCTTCACTTACCTCTCCTCATGTAGAAGACCTCACCACAGCTTCTTCCCCCAGGACTTCTCCTTTTCACTGCCGTTCTCTCCTGCACTGGTCACATGATGGTGACATCATCGCAGGTCCTTATCAACCACTGCCTGGTCACACACTTAACGCACAACTACCTCTATCAAAAGATTTATATACTGCATAAGTATTCCTAATCTAATACAGTCCTGATCAAAAGTTTAAGACCACATGAAAAATTGCAAAAAATCATATTTAGCATGGCTGGATCTTAACAAGGTTCCAAGTAGAGCTTCAACATGCAACAAGAAGAAATGGGAGTGAGACAAAACATTTTTTGAGCATTCAATTTAATGAAAACAACGAATAAACTGAAACGGGCTGTTTTCCAGCTGATCAAAAGTTTAGGACCACACCTCCAAAAAAAAAATAAACCCCCCCAAAACAGAAATCCAACTTCCAAACATGAACTCAGTAATGAGTAGCTCCGCCGTTATTGTTTATCACTTCCAAAATTAGTTTCGGCATGCTTAATGCAAGCGTTTCCATGAGGTGAGTGGGAACATTTCTCCAAGTGGTGAAGACGGCCCAACGAAGGCCATCTACTGTCTGGAACTGTTGTCCATTTTTGTAAACTTCCCTTGCCATCAATCACTAAAGGTTCTCAATTGGATTTAGATCAGGGAAACATGCAGGATGGGCCAAAAGAGTGATGTTATTCTCCTGGAAGAAGTCCCTTGTCCTCCGGGCATTGTGTACTGTAGCGTTGTCCTGTTGAAAAACCCAGTCGTTACCACACAGACGAGGGCCCTCAGTCATGAGGAATGCTCTCTGCAACATCTGGACATAGCCAGCGGCCGTTTGACGCCCCTGCACTTCCTGAAGCTCCATTGTTCCACTGAAGGAAAAAGCACCCCAGACCATTATGGCGCCCCCTCCACTGTGGCGCGTAGAAAACATTTGGGATCTGCTTGTCATGCCAGTAACGTTGCAAACCATCAGGACCATCAAGGTTAATTTTTTTCTCATCAGAGAATAAAACTTTCTTCCACCTTTGAATGTCCCATGTTTGGTGCTCTCTTGCAAAGTCCAAACGAGTAGTTCTGTGGCGTTCAAGGAGACGAAATCTTTGAAGACGTTTTTTGTTTTTAAAGCCCTTCAGTCTCAGATGCCGTCTGATGGTTATGGGGCTGCAGTCAGCACCAGTAAAGGCCTTAATTTGGGTCGAGGATCGTCCAGTGTCTTGACAGACAGCCAATTGGATCCTCCGGCTCAGTGCTGATGACATTTTTTTGGGTCTTCCACTTGACTTTTTTGTTCCATAACCCTCAGGATCATTTAAGAAATTCCAAATGACCGTCTTACTGCGTCCCACCTCAGCAGTGATGGCGCGCTGTGAGAGACCCTGCTTATGCAGTTCAACAACCCAACCAATAGAAGCTTGGTCACATGACCTTATCAGCCAATAGAAGCTCTTAGGTCCTTCAGCCTCTACATACAGTTTTACCTCAGGTTAACATAACAACCCAGTCATTTATTTTCACTGCTGTAGATGAGATTAAAAGGAAATCTGTCACCAGGATAATCGCTATTGAAGTAAAGCCATGGCATAATAGCACTTAATACCTTATTTCCAGATGTGCCTTTGTTCCAGCAATAGATGTTGTTATCCTCTGAAAATCCAGTTTATTTGATATGCAAATGACCCAGAGGGGCGTCACTCTTGCAGGAAGGAGCCCAGACACGCCCCCTGCCACAATGTGTCCACCCTCAAAAGACTTAAAACCCCGCCCCCAGGCCCCGATAAGCCACGCCCTGATCCAGTTAGGCCCCTCCCACTCCTGAGCCAACAGGGATTGAAAAAAATGAAGGTAAAAATCAACTTCTGTCAGCTGCAGGGAAGGGAGAGTAACTTTCTCCTGCAGCTCACACTCAGACAGCACAGTGCTGCTGTCTTAGAGTTAGCTGTTCAAAAGGTCACGCCCCTGATTCAGTTAGGCCATGCACCCTCCTACTCCTCAGCCGACAGATTGAAAAATCAACTTCTAGGTCCCGCCAAGCCACGCCCAGATCTGGTTAGGCCACGCCCCATCCCACTCCTGAGCCGACGCGGATTTAAAAAATGAAGATAAAAATCAACTTCTATCAGCTGCAGGGGTGGGAAGGACAGTGACTTTATCCCTGCAGATCACACTCAGACAGTACAGTGCTGCTGTCTTAGAGTGAGCTGTTCAAAAGGACACGCCTCCGATCCAGTAAAGGCCACTGTTAAGGGGGCGGGCCCCTGTGGAGGTCACTGTCAAGGGGGTGGTATGCTCTGAAAGTCACTGTTAAAGTGGAAGGCTGCTGTAAAGGTCAAAGTTAAGGGGGTGGGCTGCTGTGGAGGTCCAATTTTAAGGAATGGGGCACTGTGGGGGGTCAGTGTTAAGGGGCGGGGTGGGGTGCTGTAGATGTCACTGTTATAGTGGATAGTGTTGATGTCTTTTAACGACACATACAAACATTAAATGAAATAGATTAAATATACCCGAGCAAAGCCGAGTCCTTCTGCTAGTTATATATATATATATATATATATATATATATATATATAGATAGAGGTGCAGGCCAATGGATCCGGCAACAAATCCAGGACAATATAAGAATAAAGAAAATGGCAGCACTCTCACAAAAAATGAGTGAAAAGAAAAACACTTTATTCACCCCTGTGGTCCAACTAGTGATGAGCAAACTTGTGTTTCAAGTTCGCATAAAAGGTTCAGGTTCGGGTTATCTAAGAATTCCATTATGGATTCCGTTACAACGAACCATAAGTTTTGGTCCGTGGTAGCGGAATCCATAATGGAATTTTTAGATAACCTGAACCTTGTACGCCGAACTTAAAACACAAGTTTGCTCATCACTAGTTGCAACGTTTTCGCTCATAGCTTGAAAAAAGGCTCTGTAAATGAGCTGAAAACCTTGCAACCACAGGAGTGAATAAAGTGTTTGAGAGTGCGGACCATTTTTTTCTTTACATGACATACGTATATATATATATTTATATAAATAAAATAGTCATTTTTTCAAACTGGTGTAAAGTAGAACTGGCTTAGTTGCCCATAGCAACCTATCAGATTCCACCTTTCATTTTCACAGCTCCATTGAAAGGAGGAATCTTATTGTTTGCTATGGGCAACTAAGCCAGTTTTCCCTTGCACCAGTTTTGATAAATCTCCCCCTTGTGTACTTATGTGTACATAGCATTGTGTATCGTCACACTGTACTAATCTGTGTGGGAAAGTTACCACTCACTGTGCGGACTGCACACATAACTGTATTGAGAAGAGAGTGCATGTAGAGAGGTGTCCGTTATATCCTGCTTATAACGCCATGGTTCTGACTGTAGATCACCAGCAGAAATATCTATTGCTGTCCACAAATAATGGACTTTCTACAGAGTGGATAGAGAGAAATAAATCTGCTGATTACAGGTTGTAGCATACAAGTAGCTGCTAGCTGTGCTGTGTTACAGGATGTGGGGACGGGGCAGCAGAGCTGTGCTATGTTACAGGATGTGGGGGCGGGGCAGCAGAGCTGTGCTGTGTTACAGGATGTAGGGACGGGGCAGCAGAGCTGTGCTATGTTACAGGATGTGGGGACGGGGCAGCAGAGCTGTGCTGTGTTACAGGATGTGAGGACGGGGCAGCAGAGATGTGCTATGTTACAGGATGTGGGGACGGGGCAGCAGAGCTGTGCTGTGTTACAGGATGTGGGGACGGGGCAGCAGAGCTGTGCTATGTTACAGGATGTGGGGACGGGGCAGCAGAGCTGTGCTGTGTTACAGGATGTGGGGACGGGGCAGCAGAGCTGTGCTATGTTACAGGATGTGGGGGCGGGGCAGCAGAGCTAGTGCTGGTACATGTGAAATCAACAGGAACGCCCACACTGCCTCAGAAGAGAAGACAATAATGAGCAAAACTCATAGAAGAGCATTTCTGAGAGCATGTGAAGCAAAGCTGATACCAGTAAACTAACAAGTGCAATTTTATTATGTGTTGCATTACAGTAAGATATGGGGTTATTGATTTTTAATGCACAAAGGTGTCCATAGCCTTTAAACCTCTACTCTTTACCTCCTCTGTGTACAGCTATCAGTGACTGACAGTTATCTCTGCATGTATACTTACACAGACAATTCTATCAATCATTGATAACACGTCCCCTGTGTACAGCTATCAGTGACTGACAGCTATCTATGTATACACACTAAGGCTACATGCACACGACCGTGCCGTTTTTTGCGGTCCGCAAACCGCGGATCCGCAAAAAACAGACGCCGTCCGTGTGCCTTCCGCAATTTGCAGAACGGAAGGCCTTTTGTAGACATGCCTATTCTTGTCCGCAAAACGGACAAGAATAGGACATGCTATATTTTTTTGGCGAGGCCTCGGAACGGAGCAACGGATGCGGACAGCACACGGAGTGCTGTCCGCATCTTTTGCGGCCCCATTGAAGTGAATGGGTCCGCATCCGAGCCGCAAAAACTACGGCTCGGATGCAGACCTAAAAAATGGTCGTGTGCATGAGGCCTTACACAGAGAATGCTATCAATCATTGATAACACCTTCCCTGTGTATAGCTATCAGTGACTGACATCTATCTATGTATGCACACTTACACAGAGAATGCTATCAATCACTGATAAAACCTCCCTGTGTACAGCTATCTGTGACTGACAACTATCTATATATACACACTTAGGCCTCATGCACCCGGCCGTGGCCTACAATCTGGAGCTGCGGTGCGGAACGGAGGCACGGAACCCTACGGAAGCACTACGGAGTGCTTCCATGGTGTTCCTGTCCGTGCCTCTGCACTGAAAAAAAAATATAGAACATGTTCTGTTTTTTTACGGTGCGGACGGATCATGTTAAATGGGTCTCGATCTGTACCGGCTGCTGCACTTATGTTGCCCGTGCATTGGGGACCAAATGCCACCCAGCGTGCCCACTTGACGTCACCTACGTTTAGCTCATGAGACGCAGTATGGTCACTTGTTACACAGACACCTCCTGTCCATGCGGGCACAGAGAGGCAACAAGCTGAGAGAGCCTTTTCACTGCCGCCGTGAAACAGCGCCTTCTCAGCCTGGGTAATCTGCCACCAGCTTCCCGTTTGATATAAGCCCGGTCCGCTAACGGGATTATAACTAGGCCGAAACACAAACGTGGGGATTCGTGATCGAGATACAAGACAGCACAAGATTAAATTATATATTTAATCGCCTTAAGGGCACACTAGATATAACACAATATACACAGATAATATATACAGTGGTCTAAGGTTACAGATACAGGTGATATAGGTACAACAGGGTTAAGCAGAGCAAAAGTCAGTTACCAGGTAAGATGAAAGTACCTTTGGGTTATAATGGTGGAATAGTCCTTGGCTGCAGTCACGTGGGGGCAGTGATGTCAGCTGGTTCCCGGTCTCTCCAAACACATTGGCAGGATTTGACCCCCTTCAGAAAAATACACCGCCCGCTGGCTTGCATGGGCTTATGAACTATAGCTGGCCGCTTCCCTCCCCACCTATGGGTAGGGTCCACTCCTCCTTCTCTGGTGCTGGCAGAAAATGACCTATAAAACCCCTTATGGATAATAGCCCCAGACCAGAATTTCGCAGGAAGATGGTTTCGGGCCCAATTGATCGACCTGGGTTCAGGCTACAACTAGAGTCCAAACATGGTGCTGCTATGTGGTTTCTGTGGGGAGTTATGTATATCTCCCCTCCCGGGCATCCTAGCATCCAGCCAGGACCACGTGGATGCTTGGCTTTGCCCCAGGATCGCAAAAAGATAACTGAATTATGCCTGGGATGGACGGACTATTCATAATTCCTTATGAAATGTAGGTGCCAACATGTCTCGGAGGTATCATTGTTCCTGGGCAAGGGCTGAGACCTTCTGCTGGGGGTTTTCCTGCAGGATTAGCTTGCCTCCAAACTGTCTGGTTGAGGTGTGACTCCACCTGGGGCCTCCTTGAAGCCTGGACCCCTGGGGCTTTCTCCCTTGCTAGCTAACAGCAGATGGCTGGGGGGTGAGAACATATTTTGCATGTACACGTACTGTGTACATGCCAAAAGGTGAATCAAATGACAATCAGGGCTGCCAGAAGATGATAATCCATATTCCTCACACCTCCCCCCTTTAGAGGGCGCCAGGGGGCAGCACCATCCTGTGTTTCCCCCGTGCGCCCCTCCACACCCTCTCCTTGCCGGGATAGCCCGTCGGCGTTCCCGTGGTCACGGCCCTTCTTGTGGCGAATGGTCGAGTGATACTGCTGGAGGGCTAGGCTCCAGCGTAGCAGCCTTCCATTCGTCCCGGATACAGTGTTTAATCAGCTGAGGGGGTTGTGGTCGGTCTCCACAGTGAAGCGGCACCCATATAAATACGGCTGCAACCGTTGCAGTGCCCCGACAATGGCCAGGCACTCCTCCATTGTGGAGTACGCCACCTCCCTCGGCAGGAGCTTCCGACTCAGGTACAGAACGGGGTGTTCCTGGCCCATAGTGTCGACCTGGCTGAGCACGGCACCGAGGCCAAAATCACTGGCATTGGTCTGTACTATAAACGGGCGCGTGAAGTCGGCTGCTTGTAGGACAGGGAAGCTTGAGAGGGCAGCCTTCAGCGCCCGGAAGGCCGTCTCGCAGTTGTTTGTCCAATCGACTGCGGAGGGCAGCTTCTTCTTGGTGAGGTCCGTCAAGGGCTTCGCCAGGCTGCTATAGTGGGGGATGAACCTCCTATAGCAGTGTTTCCCAACCAGTGTGCCTCCAGCTGTTGCAAAACTACAACTCCCAGCATGCCCGGACAGCCTTTGGCTGTGCAGGCATGCTGGGAGTTGTAGTTTTGCAACAGCTGGAGGCACACTGGTTGGGAAACACTGTCCTATAGTACCCGGCGGTGCCCAGGAAGGACATCACCTGTTTCTTGGTCCTGGGGGTGGGCCAGGATGCGATGGCATCCACTTTCCCGGGCTCTGGCTTCAGGGTCCCCCCGCCTACCCGGTAACCCAGGTAGTGGACCTTGCTCATGCCCAGCTGGCACTTTTCCAGCTTGATGGTTAAGCTTGCCTGGTGGATCCACCCCAGCACCTTCGTCAGGTTCTGTAGGTGATCCTCCCATGTGGGACTAAAGATGGCAATGTCATCGAGGTACGCGGCTGTGTACTCTTCAAGTCCCTTAAGCAGCGTGTTGACCATCTGCTGAAAAGTGGCAGTAGAAATGTTGGGCTAATATGTCCTTTGTCTTAGCGACCCCTAGGTGTCCAGCCATCGGAATCTCATGTGCAACCCGCAACAACTCCGTCCTGAACTGATAGGGTACCACGAGCTGTCGGTCCCTAGGCTACTCCTCCGGTGAACCCTGCTGGACTGTGACCCGGTACAGCTGTCCTTGGTCCCAGACCATCCGCTCAAGGTCTGAGTCTGAGGTGGGCTGTGCCGCCTGCTATTTGAGAGCGTCAGGCTGGCGTCAGCCACAAACTCTGCCTGAAACTCCTGACTGGACGTGGCCAGAATGGACGAGACTGCCACATCCTCTGTCAGTTCCCCGGACCTGTCTCCTGGCCTCCGTCTGACTTAGCTTTCCCCCTTCTGACCAGGTGGCTGAGGGGCTCCTAGGGCCCCAGCACTCCCACTGCAAGTGACAGCAGCTATGGCCACTGTCACCACTGGGAGTGCCTGCTTCCCCTCAGCTCCCTACCAAGTCGCCAATCCAGATGGACTAACCTGGCCCTCTGACATCCCAGTTGTGGAGGAACCCTGCACTGAGGCATTACCTGGCAGCCCTACTTCTCCTGGGACCGCCCTGACCTCATTTGCATCCTCCTCCAACGCATCTGCCTGCCCCCTGCTTGTCCCCTCAGTTACCACACCGGAGGACAACAGGTTCCAGCAGGCTTGCTGGCCACACCCTGGGGCCTCAGCACAGCTGGCAGGAATGACCCTGTCCCCCCGGGGGGGAGAGGCACACATTACATCCCCCACATCCCCATGAACAAGCATGTTATGAACATTCACAGTATCATCAGGGGTGGACATTACATCACATTCTGGGGAATCGGACCTCGGGGTGTCAGCGGCCACGTACTTAGACACAAGCCGCCCCAGGTCCGTCCCCAGCAAAACACTGGCGGGGATATTTACGGATATCCCCACCTCCCTTACTCCTCAACCGGTGCCCCAGTCCAAATAGACCATGGTGACGGGCAGCGCCGGTTCTACTCCTCCGATCCTGGAGACAGCTCGCGACGCTCTGCAGCCTCTGCTTTCTCCCGACGCTCTGCAGCCGCCATGAAGAGCTCAGAGGCTGCCTGGTCTCCGGCCTGGAGATGCTCCAGGGCAGCTTGTAGGAGAGCAGCTGAGCCAGCTTGGCTGGGGGGATGGGCAGGTGGAGTGAGGCCCAATATACACAGAGAATATATACCATGGTCTGAGGTTACAGATGCAGGTGATATAGGTACAACAGGGTTAAGCAGAGCAAAAGTCAGTTACCGGGTAAGATGAAAGTTCCTTTGGGTTATAATGGTGGAATAGTCCTTGGCTGCAGTCACGTGGGGGCAGTGATGTCAGCTGGTTCCCGGTCTCTCCAAACACATTGGCAAGATTTGACCCCCTTCAGAAAAAGACACCGCCCGCTGGCTTGCATGGACTTATGACCTATAGCCGGCCGCTCCCCTCCGCGCCTATGGGTAGGGTCCACTCCTCCTTCTCTGGTGCTGGCAGAAAATGACCTATAAAAACTCTTAGGGCTCATAGCCCCAGACCAGAATGTCACAGGAAGATGGTTCCAGGCTCATTTAATCCGCCTGAGTTCCGGCTACAACTAGAGTCCAAACAATGTGCTGATATGTGGTTTCTGGGGGGAGTTATGTATATCTCCCCTCCCGGGCATCCTAGCATCAAGCCAGGATCACGTGGATGTTAGGCTTTGCCCCAGGATCGCAAAAATATAACTAAATTATGCCTGGGATGGACGGACGATTCATAATTCCTTATGAAATGTAGGTACCAACATGTCTGGGAGGTATCATTGATCCTGGGCAAGGGCTGAGGCCTCCTGCTGGGGGTTTTCCTGCAGGATTAGCTTGCCTCCAAAGTGGCTGGTTGAGGTGTGACTTTATCCACCTGTGGCCTCCTTGAAGCCTGGACCCCTGGGGCTTTCTCCCTTGCTAGCCCTACAGCAGATGGCTGGGGGGTTAGAACATATTTTGCATGTACACTGAAAGTGTACATGCCAAAAGGTGAATCAAATGACAATCAGGGCTGTCAGTAGATGATAATCCATATTCCTTACATACAGTATCAATCACTGATAACACCTCCCCTGTGTACAGCTATCAGTGACTGACAGCTATCTCTGTATACACACTTACATAGATAATGCTATCAGTCACTGATAACACCTTCCCTGTGTATAGCTATCAGTGACTGACTGCTATCTCTGTATACACACTTACACAGAGAATGTTATCAATCACTGATAACTAGTGTTGATCGAGCACCATAGTGCTCGGGGGCTCGGGCCGAACACATCAGGATGCTCAGGTGCTCTACCGAGCACCCGAGTATAATGGAAGTCAATGGGAGAACCCGAGAGGAGGGTGCCTGGTTCATAGGAAAAGGTCAAAAATTTATGGAAACACCACCAAAATGGTTCGGGAACAGCATGGGGAGGATGTCTGGATGCATCTTGGACTCCCAGGTCGCTGCTGGGAACAATGTTATCAGAGTAGTACGCCACTTTTACAGACTGACAATAATACGCACAAAATCGAAGATAAAATTGATTTTATGGGAAAAATTGTTAGGAAACATTCTTTCCTGTATATTTACTTGTGTATAAAGTGCAAGTGCTGCCAAAAATTACAAGGAAGAGGCACTCCGATACAACCTGTTTATCACATAAAGGAGGGCCTCATTCCCATTGTGGTACAATTTTTCAGGTAGTGGGGCTCCTACACTCATAAAGCCTATGCACTAAGTGAAAGGGCTGCCAAAAATTACAAGGAACCGGAACTACAATACACCCTTTGTTACACATAAAGGAGTGCATCATACACAGCCTTGAAAAATTATGATTGATGGCCTGCTGGTGACCCTCAAAAACATTTGGAGCAAGGGCCTGGTGATCTGACCATCGAAAACATTATGGGCGAGGCCTGCTGCCGCTTTGGTGACTCTAGATAACCTGGGCCCGATAGCAAGTCCCCGTGACAGCGACGATCCATTCGGGTGTCTGCCCTATCAACTTTCGATGTTATTTTCAGCGCAAACTACGCTGACCATGGGTAACAGGGAATCAGGGTTTGATTCCGGAGAGAAAGCCTGACCCGGAGAGGGCCTGCTGGTGAGCTGACCCTCTAAAAGATTGTAGGTGAGGGCCTGCAGGTGAGCTGACCCTGTAAAAGATTGTTGTCATGTTCCCTCAGGTGACTGATATCAGGAAATCAAGAAGATTGGCTGAGCGTGGAGGAATCTAACAGCTTCCTTGATTTATCTTGATTCAGTGTTGATAGGGTTAATGACCACTTCCCTTTTCTCAGCTGTTGCTCAGTGGTCATTACTTCTACCCTTTATAGTCTCACCCCACCCTTCTGACTATGCGGTTGATAGCTTCATTTGGGTTTGGCTGAGCTGGTGTTAGATCCTCTCTGGTGTTCCTGTTCATCCATCTATACAGAAGTTAAGTGTCATGTTTGTTTGTATTTGTTATATTCCCTGTTGTTGTATCTGGGTATGAGACAGAGACTTCCATTCGTCCATCTGGGGAGGAATGGGTTGTCTCTGGTCCTATACTTATTCCAGGGCCTTATAGGGAAATCAGGGCCTAGGTATCCTGCTTATGAATATTCCTACCTTCAGGGTCTATTCATATTGATAGGTAGTCAGGGCCCGGATTAGGGTTGTCTAGGAGGTGACCTGTTTCTTCCCAAGTTTTCAGGCCCAGTTACTTTTCCCTTTCCCTCCTGTATTCAGTGTGGAGTTTCCCCCCCATACTGATCGTGACGGTACACAGGATGTCACAGATATTTTTGGGACGGCAACACTTTACACAGGAAATGTGGCGTGGATAATTTAACTGTACACAGCAGACACCGTCAACTGAAAAAGTACACTGATATTTTAGGGATGAGCACACTTTACACACTTTGTCTGCAGCGGCCTATTAGATGCTATTTAGCGCAGGATGCGCTAAAAATATATATTGCTGCTGTCACACACAATAGTCCTTGGGTCTCTGAAAAGTTTTTCTAATAAAAATCTTCCAATAACACTCCCTACACTCTGTCCCTTCCTATGCACAGCTCTCCCTAAGACTGGGCAATTTAGCGCAGGTTGCGCTACAAATATATATTGCTGCTGTCACACACAATAGTCCTTAAAAGTACTTTTGGGTCTCTGAAAAGTTTTTGTAATAAAAACCTTCCAATAACACTCCCTACACTGTCTTTCCCTTCCTATGCTCAGCTCTCCCTGATTAAGACTGAGCCGAACACGTGTCATCGGGTGCTTTATAGCACCCGATGACGCGTTCCGGCCAGCCAATCACTGTAATGCCAGTAGCCAACATGGCTACAGAATTACAGTGCGCGCCAGTACCTCCCTGCGCGTTTATTGACTGCATAGGAGCCAAGAAACGTGCGGGGAGGAGACTCGAGCATTGCGGGGAGGGAGGATCGCATTCCAGAGGAGATGGGCGGGCTGGAGGGACGCGCTGGGCGGCATTTTGGGTGAGTAGACCGAGCCTCTAGGTGCTGAAAAGACGCCCGCATAGCACCTAGAGGTCATTAGCATATCAATAAAAGTTCGTTTTTTAGGCAAACGGCTGCACAAAAAGCTATTATAATAGCATTGTTTGATAGAGCAGACACTAGCGGATCGCTAGTGTCTGACAGCTAAATATGACAAAACGAGGTGGTAGAAACCCTTTAAATATTCTCTCCTCTTTTACCTTGTTGATTCCCTTTATGTATTTAAAAGTTTCTATCATATCCCCTCTGTCTCGTCTTTCTTCCAAGCTATACATGTTAAGGTCCTTTAATCTTTCCTGGTAAGTTTTATCCTGCAATCCATGTACCAGTTTAGTAGCTCTTCTCTGAACTCTCTCCAAAGTACCAAGTATTAGGCTAGGTCTACACGACGACATTTGTCGCTCGACAATAAGTCGCGCAACATTTTGTTGCACCAATGTCGCGCGATAATTTTTATAATGGCAGTCTATGGTGTCGCACTGCAAAATGCGACATGCTGCGACTGCGACGCAACAGTCGCAGAAAAATCCATCTCGAATGGATTTTCTGCGACTGTTGCGTCGCAGTCACAGCATGTTGCATGTTGCAGTGCGACACCATAGACTGCCATTATAAAAATTGACGCGCAACATTAGTGCAACAAAATGTCGCGCGACAAATGTCGTCGTGTAGACCTAGCCTTAATCTGCTCAGCTGCTCCTTTGCTATAGCATGCTGCCTGCAGATTGCACTGCATGCCATAGTAACAGGTTCTTTTTAAACATAGAAGCATATAATCACATTGATATAACCAATAAATCCTTCTTCTCTATCTTGCCTATGTAGCATGACGACTTCTCTGTTGACTGCAGGGTTTGCTCCCCTGTCATCTTCACACCCTTGCTTCTGCAGCTCATTTACAGCCTCTATAGCAACACAAATTCCTCATCATTTTACACTGCCATCCCACTGCTATGATTAATAATATGCCTACATCTGCCTCAGGTGACCCCAATAATGTACCTTCAGTGCTGCTTATTACCCTAAACCAGGCATGCTCAACCTGCGGCCCTCCAGCTGTTGCAAAACTACAACTCCCAGCATGCCCGAACAGCCTACAGCTATCAGCCTACAGCAGGGCATTGTGGGAGTTGTAGTTTTACAACAGCTGGAGGGCCGCAGGTTGAGCATGCCTGCCCTAAACTATACTGCCAAAACAATAGTGCCTCTGAATGATGCTACAGATAAAATTAAGGGCATAACTTGAAACTACTGGCCCCAAAATTAATAAAAGGGTTTATCCAACCCCTATAATGCCCCCCAAAATGCCCAGGCACCACATACAGGTAATACTTACCCCACTCACCGGCACCCGCGCCGCTCCTGATGCCTGCACAGTCTCTGCTGCATCTCCCCGGCGCGCAAACAAACATGTGATGGGGGTAGGACTGTTTGTTTAGCCAACAGCAGGCCACGACAGGAACAAGCTTCCCTAGCGTCACACGCGATGATAGGGAGGCTCGTTTCCTTCGTGGCCTGCTATCAGCTGAATCACCCCCATCACCGGATGTTTTGATCTTTGCGACGGGGATCAGGTGCGACGCGGTGGCCTGGGAGCAGGGTAAGTATTACCTGTATGCGCTGCCCAGGCATTTTGGGGGAATTATAGACAAGAGCCCAAAATAAGCTCAGACTCTATCAAAACCCGTAAAATAATTCAGATCCTAAAATGAATCAAACCCTATAACACCCCTAAATTAGTTCAGACTCCAGAGCAGACCTAATAAATTAATTCAGACCCAAAATTTATTAAACTTGAGACCCAACACCTAAATAAATTCAGACCCTAAAATCACAAAATAAATCAGTTCCTAGAGCTGACTCTTAAATTTAGACCTCAGACCAGACTCTTTTGTTAATTCATAACCCAGACCAGACCCCACAATTAATCAGACCACAGACTAGATCCTTAAAAAAGATCAGATCCCAGACGAGAGTGCTACATTGAGATGACACCAGAGAAACTCCAGACTCCAGAACAGATGCCTCCATACACCTTCCTCACTTCCCGATCCCTTTCCTCATTTGCTGGACTGGTAGTTACTTGCATGTCGACAAACCAGGTCTATGTACCACCAGTAATATTGCATTTTAAAACAAAAATGTAGTTCCAGAGCTGACTACTTTATAGTGCTAGACAATATAAGGTTTCATAAAACAAAACTTAATACAGTCATGTAGTTTTCATTAGATTTTTATAAAGTTTTTACATTCTACATTCATTCTAGGCTATGGAGACAGCTACCAACATGTACAAAGCCAGCCTACTCCTGCTAGAGGCCACCACTAACTGCCTACCGTATTGCTGTCAGAAACCAATACACAAATACAGTATGTGCTTCTTTACCTTTCCCTCTTGGCTCAAGATATCCCGGGATAAGTGCTGAGAGATGACTAGCTTTGGGAAAAAAGAAGCTGTTTGTATTACAACACCTGACAGAGTAAGGGCCTGTTCACACGAATGTGTGCTGCCAATTGCCGTATTGTGGACTGCATTTGCGGATCCGCAATACACGGGCAACATTCCGTGTGCATTTCGCATCACGGATGCAGACCTATTCACTTCAAAGGGTCCTGCAAATCCGGAGATGCGGAACGGAAGCACGGAACGGAACACTACGGAAGCACTACGGAGTGCTTCCTGGGGTTCAGTTCCGTGCCTCCGCACCACAAAAACATAGAACATGCTCTATCTTTTTGCAGAACGGAGGGATCGCGGACCCATTCAAGTGAATGGGTCCACGATCCCCATGCGGCTGTCCCACGGATGGTGCCCGTGCATTGCGGACCGCAATTTGCGGTCCACAGCATGGGCACGGGCTTCACACGTTCGTGTGAACGAGCCCTAACACAAAAGTTTTAGAGCCAAGGAAAGTTAAAGGGTTTTTCTCATCTCACCGTTACCAAGGCGTGATGAGACACAGTCCCGGCCACCTCCAGGCCGAGAAACAGCAGAACGCTCCAGCGCTCTGCTGTTTCAGTAGATCTCATTGCCGTGCATGACAGCTACTGAAACAGCGCAGTACAACAAGTTATGCGGTTTCTGAGTTAGGCAAACAGTATAGTTTGCTGTGTTACGTTGTTTCTATAGCTCTCATACACGGCCATAGGCGTCGCTACCGGGGCGCAAGGGGGGGGGGCAATTCCTCCCCTAGGTTATTCCATGCCCCCCCCCGCTGATTCCCCTTCTTTCCCTTTAAAATGTAATACAGCGCTAGTCACTGGCAGCCCCATGGCCCGCTCGCCGCCGATCCGAATCACACACTGACCCGCCTGGCGTGACCTCACACGCTGCCCAGCAGATTCGTGCGCCCGGTCGCCTCACCGCCAGTCATTTCTGGTCTGCAGGAGGCGCGGCAGCCAGGACTCAGAGGAACAGTGCAGCAGGTCTCGGAGTCGCAGCGCAGCGTGGCAGCCGCACAAGCCGCACAGTGACTGCACTGGCTCATACAGAGGGGGTACTGTGCAGAGCTGGGGGGAATACAATTAGGAGATCGCTTTGCACCTGTTATGGGGCATCTGTGGATGACACACTGTTATGGGGCATCTGTGGATGACATACCTGTTATGGGGGGCAGGGCCGGAACTGGGGATAAAAACCAGCCCTGGAAAAAGTTGCATACCAGCCCCACAGCATTGCGTCATTATTTACTTGTTTATAAAAGGCGAAAGCATTCATTTTAAAACACGTGTGTAAACACGAATATGAACTTTGCCCCACAATAGCTTTTGTAGAACCCCCATTGTTTATATTATCACAGTAGACCAGCTTTTCCCAAACAGGATGCGATAACGATATGCAATACAATATTTTAATGGAATTGTGCTAGAGGTCTATTTGCACTGTTATGGTGGATCTGTGGATGACACTGTTATGGAGGGGATCTGTGGATGACACTGTTTTATGGAGGGAATCTGTGGATGACACTTATGGAGGGGATCTGTGGATGACACTGTTATGGAGGAGATCTGTGGATGACACTGTTATGGAGGGGATCTGTGGATGACACTGTTATGGAGAGGATCTGTGGATGACACTGTTATAGAGGGGATCTGTGGATGACACTGTTATGGATGGGATCTGTGGATGACACTGTTTTGGAGGGGATCTGTGGATGACACCGTTAAGGAGTGGATCTGTGGAAGACACCGTTATGGAGTGGATCTGTGGATGGCACTGTTATGCGGGATCTGTGGATGGCACTGTTATGGTGGGATCTGTGGATGGCACTGTTATGGGGGATCTGTGGATGGCACTGTTATGGGGATCTGTGGTTGGCACTGTTATTGGGGACCTATGGATGATGCACTGTTATGGGGTATGTGTGCTATGACACATAGGGCCATGAGGGGGACCAGCATAAGATGCTATATGTGTGAATGACATAACAGTGCCATCCACAGATCCCCCATAACAGTGCCATCCACAGATCCCGCATAACAGTGCCATCCACAGATCCACTCCATAACGGTGTCATCCACAGATCCCCTCCATATCAGTGTCATTTAGCAGCTACCAGGCTAAAGGACCTTCCATGATGTCATGATCATGTGATCAGTCACATGTGTGGGAGGAGTCAGGCTCCGGGCAATGTCCGTGCCGGAGCCTGCTGTTGTGGGCGGGGGATGGGCTCCTCTCTCTGTCAGTCACTCACTCTGTGTAATATATACTGCACAAGCCAAGGAGCCTCCTCGCTGTCGGCACGGCCGGCCGTGCAGCAGTCAAGGCTACCGGCCTAATGGGAATTTTCCCGGTAGGCCAGTCCGGCCCTGATGGGGGGGATCTGTGGATGACACACTGTTATCTGTTATGGGGCATCTGTGGATGACACACCTGTTATTGGGGGGTGGGATCTGTGGATGACACACTGTTATGGGGCATCTGTGGATGACACACCTGTTATGGGGGGGTTGGATCTGTGGATGACACACTGTTATGGGGCAGCATCTGTGGATGACACCGTTATGGGGCATCTGTGGATGACACCGTTATAGGGGATCTGTGGATGACACCGTTATAGGGGATCTGTGGATGACACCGTTATAGGGGATCTGTGGATGACACTGTGTGGAGGACACCATTATGGGTATCTGTGGATGACACACTGTGTCATCCACAGATGCCCATAACAGTGTCATCAACAGATGCCCCATAACAGTATGTCATCCACAGTTGCCCTATAACAGTGTGTCATCCACAGTTGCCCTATAACAGTGTGTCATCCACAGATGCCCCATAACAGTGTGTCATCCACAGATGCCCCATAACAGTGT
Source organism: Bufo bufo (assembly GCF_905171765.1). NCBI lineage: Eukaryota > Metazoa > Chordata > Amphibia > Anura > Bufonidae > Bufo > Bufo bufo. Next base: position 655,707,661 of record NC_053389.1, read on the forward strand.
GTCATCCACAGATGCCCCATAACAGTGTGTCATCCACAGATCCCCCCATAACAGTGTGTCATCCACAGATGCCCCATAACAGTGTGTCATCCACAGATCCCCCCATAACAGGTGTGTCATCCACAGATGCCCCATAACAGTGTGTCATCCACAGATCCCCCATAACAGTGCGTCATCCACAGATCCCCCATAAGAGTGTGTCACCCACAGATCCCCCATACCAGTGCGTCATCCACAGATCCCCCATAACAGTGCGTCATCCACAGATCCCCCATAACAGTGTGTCATCCACAGATCCCCCATAACAGTGCGTCATCCACAGACCCCCATAACAGTGCATCATCCACAGACCCCCCATAACAGTGCATCATCCACAGATGCCCCCCATAACAGGTGTGTCATCCACAGATGCCCCATAACAGTGTGTCATCCACAGATGCTCCATAACAGTGTGTCATCCACAGATCCCCCATAACAGTGTGTCATCCACAGATCCCCCCCCCCATAACAGTGCATCATCCACAGATGCCCCCCATAACAGGTGTGTCATCCACAGATGCCCCATAACAGTGTGTCATCCACAGATGCTCCATAACAGTGTGTCATCCACAGATCCCCCATAACAGTGCGTCATCCACAGATCCCCCATAACAGTGCGTCATCCACAGATCCCCCATAACAGTGCGTCATCCACAGACCCCCATAACAGTGCATCATCCACAGACCCCCCATAACAGTGCATCATCCACAGATGCCCCCCATAACAGGTGTGTCATCCACAGATGCCCCATAACAGTGTGTCATCCACAGATGCTCCATAACAGTGTGTCATCCACAGATCCCCCATAACAGTGTGTCATCCACAGATCCCCCCCCCCCCATAACAGTGCGCCTGCGCACTGAGGAGAGACAGAAAGGAGGGGAAAGCAAGCAGAAGACGACTGAATAGCTAATTTTGTAATTAATTAAATATTCGACTGAATTAATTAAATATTCTTCTGAAATACTTTGTTCTTTACATAGTTGAATGTGCTGACAGCAAAATCACACAAAAATAAAAAAATGGAAATCAAATTTTTCAACCCATGGAGGTCTGGATTTGGAGTCACACTCAAAATTAAAGTGGAAAAACACACTACAGGCTGATCCAACTTTGATGTAATGTTCTTAAAACAAGTCAAAATGAGGCTCAGTAGTGTGTGTGGCCTCCACGTGCCTGTATGACCTCCCTACAACGCCTGTGCATGCTCCTGATGAGATGAGGTGGCGGACGGTCTCCTGAGGGATCTCCTCCCAGACCTGGACTAAAGCATCTGCCAACTCCTGGACAGTCTGTGGTGCAACGTGACATTGGTGGATAGAGCGAGACATGATGTCCCAGATGTGCTCAATTGGATTCAGGTCTGGGGAAAGGGCGGGCCAGTCCATAGCATCAATGCCTTCGTCTTGCAGGAACTGCTGACACACTCCAGCCACATGAGGTCTAGCATTGTCTTGCATTAGGAGGAACCCAGGGCCAACCGCACCAGCATATGGTCTCACAAGGGGTCTGAGGATCTCATCTTGGTACCTAATGGCAGTCAGGCTACCTCTGGCAAGCACATGGAGGGCTGTGCGGCCCTCCAAAGAAATGCTACCCCACACCATTACTGACCCAATGCGAAACCGGTCATGCTGGAGGATGTTGCAGGCAGCAGAACGTTCTCCACGGCGTCTCCAGACTCTGTCACGTCTGTCACATGTGCTCAGTGTGAACCTGCTTTCATCTGTGAAGAGCACAGGGCGCCAGTGGCGAATTTGCCAATCTTGGTGTTCTCTGGCAAATGCCAAACGTCCTGCACGGTGTTGGGCTGTAAGCACAACCCCCACCTGTGGACGTCGGGCCCTCATATCACCCTCATGGAGTCTGTTTCTGACAGTTTGAGCAGACACATGCACATTTGTGGCCTGCTGGAGGTCATTTTGCAGGACTCTGGCAGTGCTCCTCCTGTTCCTCCTTGCACAAAGGCGGAGGTAGTGGTCCTGCTGCTGGGTTGTTGCCCTCCTACGGCCTCCTCAACGTCTCCTGATGTACTGGCCTGTCTCCTGGTAGCGCCTCCATGCTCTGGACACTACGCTGACAGACACAGCAAACCTGCTTGCCACAGCTCGCATTGATGTGCCATCCTGGATAAGCTGCACTACCTGAGCCACTTGTGTGGGTTGTAGACTCCGTCTCATGCTACCACTAGAGTGAAAGCACCACCAGCATTCAAAAGTGACCAAAACATCAGCCAGGAAGCATAGGAACTGAGAAGTGGTCTGTGGTCACCACTTGCAGAACCACTCCTTTATTGGGGGTGTCTTGCTAATTGCCTATAATTTCCACCTATTGTCTATCCCATTTGCACAACAGCATGTGAAATTGATTGTCACTCAGTGTTTCTTCCTAAGTGGACAGTTTGATTTCACAGAAGTGTCATTGACTTGGAGTTACATTGTGTTGTTTAAGTGTTCCCTTCATTTTTTTGAGCAGTGTATTATATATCACTGAATACGGCAATACTAATTTTGTAATCTTATTTATATAAACTTCTTTTGTTTTTTTCAGTAATATGATTAAGTGGTGAAAATTGTTATTGCCCCCTCATTTTTGACTGTGGTATCTTATGTGCCCCTCCTATATATTGTTCCTAGAGTCGCCACTGTACACAGCAATGAGAGCTACTGAAACAACAGAGCGTTGGAACGCTCTGCTGTTTCTCGGCCTGGAGGTGGTTGGAACTGTGTTTCATCTTGCCTTAGTAACGGCGAAATGAGACAAACCCTTTAAGCAATTATATACACTCACCTAAAGAATTATTAGGAACACCATACTAATACGGTGTTGGACCCCCTTTTGCCTTCAGAACTGCCTTAATTCTACGTGGCATTGATTCAACAAGGTGCTGATAGCATTCTTTAGAAATGTTGGCCCGTATTGATAGGATAGCATCTTGCAGTTGATGGAGATTTGAGGGATGCACATCCAGGGCACAAAGCTCCCGTTCCACCACATCCCAAAGATGCTCTATTGCAGGGATGGCCAACCTGAGGCTCTCCAGCTGTTACAAAACTACAACCGCCAGCATGCCCAGGCTACCTACAGCTATCAGCTTATAGCAAGGCATTGTGGGAGTTGTAGTTTTACAACAGCTGGAGAGCCTCAGGTTGGCCATGCCTGCTCTATTGGGTTGAGATCTGGTGACTGTGGGGGCTATTTTAGTACAGTGAACTCATTGTTATGTTCAAGAAACCAATTTGAAATGATTCGAGCATTGTGACATGGTGCATTATCCTGCTGGAAGTAGCCATCAGAGGATGGATACATGTTCTCATTCTGTTTACGCCAAATTCGGACTCTACCATTTGAATGTCTCAACAGAAATCGAGACTCATCAGACCAGGCAACATTTTTCCAGTCTTCAACAGTCCAATTTTGGTGAGCTCGTGCAAATTGTAGCCTCTTTTTCCTATTTGTAGTGGAGATGAGTGGTACCCGGTGGGGTCTTCTGCTGTTGTAGCCCATCCGCCTCAAGGTTGTGCGTGTTGTGGCTTCACAAATGCTTTGCTGCATACCTCGGTTGTAACAAGTGGTTATTTCAGTCAACGTTGCTCTTCTATCAGCTTGAATCAGTCGGCCCATTCTCCTCTGAACTCTAGCATCCACAAGGCATTTTTGCCCACAGGACTGCCGCATACTGGATGTTTTTCCCTTTTCACACCATTCTTTGTAAACCCTAGAAATGGTTGTGCGTGAAAATCCCAGTAACTGATCAGATTGTGAAATACTCAGACCGGCCCGTCTGGCACCAACAACCATGCCATGCTCAAATTTGCTTAAATCACCTTTCTTTCCCATTCTGACATTCAGTTTGGAGTTCAGGAGATTGTCTTGACCAGGACCACATCCCTAAATGCATTGAAGCAACTGCCATGTGATTGGTTGACTAGATAATTGCATTAATGAGAAATAGAACAGGTGTTCCTAATAATTCTTTAGGTGAGTGTATGTCTTATAGCACCTTCACCTAGTAGACATGGCTGCAGCTAGGACACAGCATGTTGAATCTATGTGAATAGATTTGAGTTAAAGGGCATCTGTCAGCAGATTTGTACCTATGACACTGGCTGACCTGTTACACGTTCGCTTGGCAGCTGAAGGCATCTGTGTTGGTCCCATGTTCATATGTGCCCGCATTGCTGAGAAAAATGATGTTTTAATATCTGCAAATGAGCCTCTAGGCAGACACACATGAACGTGGGACCAACACAGATGTCTTCAGCTGCCAAGTGCACATACAACAGGTCAACCAGTGTCATAGGTACAAATCTGCTGACAGATGCCCTTTAAGTATTACATGCACCTCTGTTTGTTCCGTATTTTAAGATTGTCTGTATTCCCATGAAGTTCCAAGTTGGAAATCAGTTTACACAAACGTTGGTCGTTTCCTAATTTTCCTTTTCTCTTGCAGTGTTTGTACCCATTGTGACCTTCAGATCAAGAGATGGGATTGTCCCATGTATGATCAGCTTAAATGCTTTTGGAGGACAAAGCTGTAAAAAGGCTTATCAGAAAAGGCAGCTGTTTGCAGTCTGCAAAACGTTATCTTTGTAGTCATGTCCCCCGCAGGTTACTTGCCATGTAAAAGTAGAAAAGGAATGATCCAGTGTAGGATAAAAGGAACTTGCCAGTAGTTGACTGCAATCATGTAGTTTCTGGCAATGTCGGATCCAGAGAGACTCGGCAAGCTGTTCCCTGCCAGAACAGCCTGCCGGATCTTACTAACACTAGTGTGAAGCTAGCCTTAGGGTAAGTGCACACAATGTGGATTACGTGCAGTTTTTTTGTGCAGAAAAAACGCAGCGTAATACAGTACCAGCAAAGTGAGGAAATTGACCTGCTGTGCGAATTTTTAAATCTGCATTTGTGCGTTTAGATTTCAGTGGGGTTGATAACAAACAGAAAATCTGCAAGAAAAATCGCATAAAAAAAGCCCACAAAATGCAGAAAAACCCAATAAATAGTGCCTATCTATGTGTTTGTTTTCTTCTGCGGACTCTCTGCATACAAATCTGCACCGTGTGCAGGTATCCTTAAAGGGATTGGCCCATCTTGGACATTGTCAGCATATTGCTAGGATATGCCCCCAATGTCTGATAGGTGTGGGTCCCACCGCTGGGACCTGCACCTATACTTACAACTGAGCCCGCAAAGTGCTGGAGGGCCCACCATGGATGCGCAGCTGCCCTCCATTCGTTCCCATGGGATGCTGAAAATAGCCGAGCCAGCATGCGCCCTCCGACACTTTGCGCAACCTATTCTAAATATATCAAGAGACTTACGAGACTTTCTAACTGATGACCTATCCTCTGGATAGGTAATCAGTATGTGATCTCTATACATAGAGAGAGACACAAAGACAGAGAGCTAAAATGTGTTTATTGTCATTTATTTTGCTCCGTTAAATTTTTGTGATTACTAAATAAATTAGCTTTTGCTGTCATCCCAATGTCCTGGCGTACGAAGATGTATCTGTTGATATCAGTGCATAGTACATGAATGCTATTGAAGGTTTTTAGTTAGGGACTAGGGTACATACTATTGATAAGGCTACTTTCACACTTGCGTTTTTCTTTTCCGGCATAGAGTTCCGTCACAGGGGCTCTATACTGGAAAAGAACTGATCAGGTATGTCCCCATGCATTCTGAATAGAGAGTAATCCGTTCAGTTTGCATCAGGATGTCTTCAGTTCAGTCGTTTTGACTGATCAGGCAAAAGAGAAAACCGCAGCATGCTACGGTTTTCTCTCCGGGGAAAAAAACTGAAGACATGCCTGAATGCCGGATCCGGCATTTTTTCCCATAGGAATGTATTAGTGCCGGATCCGGCATTCAAAATACCGGATCCGTCCGTCCGGCCTGCGCAGACCGGTAAAAACGTGAAAAAAGATACAAGACGGATCCGTCTGTCCGCATGACAAGCGGAGAGACGGATCAGTCCTTGCAATGCATTTGTGAGACGGATCCGCATCCGGATCCGTCTCACAAATGCTTTCAGTCAGCGGCAGATCGGCGGATCCGGCGGCCAGTTCCGAAGACAAGTGTGAAAGTAGCCTAAGCGAATCGACTGCGGATGAAACTTCCGAAGTCGATTCGCATAAAACTTTGTTCCAATACTGTACGGAGCAGGAGCTCAGTACAGTATTAGAATGTATTGGCTCCGATAAGTTGAAGTTATTACTTGTCTTAGACTTTGCATAATAACTTCATAAATTCATTTGTACTGTAAAAAAACATTTTCCGAACTTGGGTTCGGTTCCAAGTGGTACCTTGGAACCGAACCTGAGTACGGTAAATGTTTTTTTACAGTAAAAATTAATTTATAAAGTTACTTCACAAATTAATAACTTCGGCTCATTGGAGCCAATACATTCTAATACTGTACGGAGCTCCTACTCCGTACAGTATTGGAACAAAGTTTTATGCAAATCGACTTCGGATGTTGCATCCGAAGTAGATTTGCTCATCCCTAGTACATACACATGACTGTACGTGTTTTGCGGTCCGCAAATTGCAGATCCAAAAAACACGGACACCGACTGTGTGCATTCTGCATTTTTCGGAACTCACACGGTCATCCCCATGATAGAAATGCCTATTCTTGTCTGCAATTGTGGACAAGAGTAGGGCATGCTCTATCTTTTTTGCTAGGCGGCAGGACGTAAGTACGCGTGTCCTGTCTGCATCTTTTGAAATGAATGGGTCCACATCTGTTCCGCATATCATAAGGGTTTCTTCACGCTCGCCGCAGGTTCTTTGGCGGGCTTTGAGCGGACGGCCTCTTTGCAATCAAGTGGATGGGTATACTTTTTTTTTTTCCAGTGATCATTTTAGGAAAAATTGATTCGTTACCACGAAGCTAGAGGAAATTTGGCTTTGCTGCCAATAAAATTTTTCCTAAACTTCAGATCGAATTCCGCTTCTGATACTTCGATTCGCTCAGCACTATTATTAACTTATGTCTATCCATAAATGAGCAGAAATTGATACCATTTACCCTTATATCCTCGGGAGATAGGGGGGTAGATGGGTTATTTTATAGCTATAGCTGCAGTTTGTACGTTGCATCCTATTATTGTCATGATAGAACTTTACTCATTTAAAGAACATCAGCGCCACCCAGTGGCCAACATTGCAATGTTTCTGTTTTGTAACCTTTCTGTTTATACCATACACAAATACATATAGATTGCAGGTGCGCGTTGCCATGGCTGAAAGCAAAAAAATATATACAATGCAACAGCACTCTGCAAACCAAATAAAGTACAATAATGCCAAAGTAATAGAAAGTATTCTGGTGCTAATGCTACGCTTACAAATTTGAGATGCTTGGCAAATACATTTTGTACAGAATCATAGATTGTATTTGATGGTAAGCATACATGTGAAAATATTTACCCTTGAAAACTGTGGATCTATTATCTGCAAACTCTGTGGGTATCTCAGCTTTGGTGAGTAAGTGACAATTGATAATTATAGTGCTAATACTTGGTAAACAACGTATAATTGATATCATCTGGATAGCTAATTGGACAGCTCTATCTCAAATGGGACTAAGGCCTCATGCACACGACCGTTCAGTTTTTTGCGGTCCTCAAACCGTGGATCCGCAAAAAACGGAAGCCACCCCGTATGCCTTCGGCAATTTGCGCAACGGAACGGGCCCATTGTAGAAATGCCTATTCTTGTCCGCAAAACGGACAAGAATAGGACATGCTATTTTTTTTTTTGCGGGGCCACGGAACGAAGCAACGGATGCGGAAAGCACACGGAGTGCTGTCCTCATCTTTTGCGGCTCCATTGAATTGAATGGGTCAGCACCCGAGCCGCAAAAAATGCGGCTCGGATGCGAACCACAACAACGGCCGTGTGCATGAGGCCTAAGGCTACTTTCACACTAGCATTCGGGGCTCCGCTTGTGAGCTCCGTTTGAAGGGTCTCACAAGCGGCCCCGAACACATCCGTACTGCCCTAATGCATTCTGAGTGGATGCGGATCCGCTCAGAATGCATCAGTCTGGCAGCGTTCAGCCTCTGCTCAGCAAGCGGACACCTGAACGCTGCTTGCAGCGTTCGGGTGTCCGCCTGGCTGTGCGGAGGCAAACGGATCCGTCCAGACTTACAATGTAAGTCAATGGGGACGGATCCGTTTGAATTTGACACTATATGGCTCAATTTTCAAACGGATCTGTCCCCCATTGACTTTCAATGTAAAGTCTGGACGGATCCGTCTGAAGCTACTTTCACACTTAGATTTTTTTCTACAATATAATGCAGACGGATCCGTTCTGAACAGATCCCAAGTCTGCATTATATGAGCGGATCCGTCTGGGATTCACTCTGAACGCAAGTGTGAAAGTAGCCTAAGCCTGTTTATGGCTGTTTTGTTTGCAGAACAGTCCCGCCTGGGCATTAGTAGGGAAGAAACCCTCTGAGTAAATCCTTTCAATTCTTTATTCTCCTTTTGGTGTCAGAAATTATTTATAACAGCCTTCTAATTAGGCTCCATGGAGTAAACAGGAAGAAGATCTCTAGGAGCTGAAAGAATTTTCCAGTCTTTCTTGTTTAGAAAAGTAATGCTCCATAGATGTAATACTCTTCAAAAGTTTACAGTTTTCTTGTCTTTATTCAATAATCTTTTCTCGATCAGTCCTTTTATGTTTTAAAATATATCTCACCTTCTGAAGTTGGGAATATTCCAAATTTAAAACAATAACTTTTTTTTTTTTTGTGATTCACTGTGTTGACTTCGCTTGACTTGACTATTTACTGTTGTCACGGATGGTGTACAGGAAACAAGACAATGCAATATATTCAATGACTCACTGGATCCACAACTAAGGAACAAAAGGGAGACCCCTGCATGAGACCTGCCACTCTCCCTGACTGCTCAGCCTATGCGAACACCCCAAAGGTGGATGGGCGCATATCCACGTACCTCGGCTATCTAATACCTGAAGGCCCTACAATAGTGAGGGGACACGACCACCGGCTCCCTACACTAGACACGGAGGGAGTCAGGGTCTCCTGAAATCCAGCAGACAGAAAATCACAAATAAAGGAACAGCACTTATCTTGCAGAGGACTGGGAAATAGGAAGAGCATGCACACACACTCCAGGAAGTTGTATAAGCCGCACACTACTGCATTATGGGGAGGAACTTAAAGGGAAGCAATCAGTCCAACTGCATGACAGCTGAGATAGACTAACGAGATGAGGAACTGAAACCAAAACAAAGAAACTCAAGGAGGAGGATCTGGAAGGCTCCTGTCAGAGCTTCTCAGCTGTCTGGTTGTGACAACTGTTCCCTGACTTAAAGGGAATGTGTAATCAGAAAATGACCTATTATTTAAACCACATTTTTATTTTTAACATATTTGTAAAGAATTTTTGATGTTTATTTTAACATTTTCCATGTCAATATCTATGTTCAAACGAAAACCATGGCCACTAAGCCTAACAAGGCTCTACTGCTTGGTTTGTACAGATCACTTTACTACAGTTATCTGCTTATCTACACACAGAGGTGATATAATTATTGCCAGGATTAGAATGGCAGATCAGATAAGACAGGATCCACCATTCACAATAGGTGATTGTCAAAACTTATCTATTATTCCCTTGTACAATAACCTCTGCACAGGGCACAGAGCATGCCTCGAAAACTCTCCCATAGAAGTCATTCTAAACCATTGTGTCTATGGACCATGGCTCCGACGTAAAATAATTTTCTTAATGCTTCCTAAATGCTATTAAGAACAAGGCAAGATGGCCGCCCCCATAATAATGTTCAGAAAATAGAAGTAATAAATCTGCAATGGTTTTAACTAGCAGATAACATTTTTAGTGGCATATTTCCTTAACTTTCTGACCCTGCCTTATGATATTGATTGTAGACTTGACCTTTGCCAGCCTGTTGCTGACTAATGTCTGCCTTGACTAACAATTACACACATTCCCCTGATTAAAGCACTGTTTTTCTCTTGTTGATCTAAAGCTCCTTGTAAGGGAGTCTGCGGTTTTGGTTCCCTTGGGGGCAGATACGGTGGGGCGTCCGCATGGGCGCCGGAGGGGAGGGCCGCGGGATCTCTGAGGCAGACTTGCCGGGCTGATGGAAATACGTTGCGGCCGGTCCTGCCTCCGGTGTCTCCTGCGGGTTCAGTTCCGGCATCCATGCTGGCACAATCCCGTGCCCGTGCGGAGTCTGTTGGGCATCCGCGTGCACGCCCGAGGGGTGATTTGCAAAGGAATGCGCAGTCGAGTGTGCGTGCATCTTATGCGCTACGACGGCCACTGGGAGATAAAGCATCTGTGCACAAATTCAAAGTTGATTAGGGATTTGCTGCACAGGTGCTAATAAGTAGGATCATCGCATGACCTATGAGGTTCTGACAAGCAGCACTCTGTGATTGGCCAGCAGGTGTTTAAAAGGTGATCTCCCTGGCCGATCAGTGCTCACTGTTGTCTCTACAACCTGGGAGTATGCTGGTTCAGATTCACTAAGGCTACTTTCACACTTGCGTTCGGAGCGGATGTCTGATGTTTCATCAGACGGATCCGCTCCGATAATGCAGACGTTCGCATCCGTTCAGAACGGATGCGTCTGCATTAAAACTTAGAAAATTTTCTAAGTGTGAAAGTTGTCTGAGCGGATCCGTTCAGACTTTACATTGTAAGTCAATGGGGAACGGATCCGCTTGAAGATTGAGCCATATGGTGTCATCTTCAAGCGGATCCGCCCCCATTGACTTACATTGTAAGTGTGGACGGATCCTCTCGCCTCCGCACGGCCAGGCGGACACCCGAACGCTGCAAGCAGCGTTCAGGTGTCCGCTCACTGAGCGGAGCGGAGGCTGAACGCTGGCAGGCGGATGCATTCTCAGTGGATCCGCCTCCACTGAGAATGCATTGGGGCCAGACGGATGCGTTCGGGGCCGCTCGTGAGCCCCTTCAAACGGTGCGCACGAGCGGACACCCGAACGCTAGTGTGAAAGTAGCCTAAGTTTGTTCCATGCATGAACTCTGTGTGTCTCCATCTAGTGAATGCCTCTGAAAACCTTGTTTCTGCTCTACAGTTGCACTGTGTGTGGCCTCGGATCGGACCTTGGATACTTAACCGTCTCATCCTTAGGTATTTGGTTTCACGGACTCTTCTGTATGAACTTTAGCCTGGTCTGGCTTTTCTCTGACGTTTTCCCACAGAGGTTATTATTTAGACTACGTTATTTCTGTATGATTTCTGGCTTGGACTTTGCTGCTGTGTTTTCAATAAATCCACGTTTGTTCAGATCTTTGCAGGGTTGCTTGGGGTTCTGCAGCATTACACTACTTTCTCAAGTTGGGGTCCATTCACACGTCCGCAATTCTGTTTTGCATTTTGCGGAACGGAATTGCAGACCAATTCATTTCTATGGGGCCACACTATGTGCTGTTCGGATCCGCACTTCCGTATCCGCACTTCCGTTCCCGAAAAAAATAAAACATGTCCTATTCTTGTCCACAATTGTGGACAAGATTAGGCATTTTCTATTATAGTGCCAGTGATGTGCGGTCCGCAAAATGCGGAACGCACATTGCCGGTGTCTGTGAATGGACCCTAATGATACTACTTGGCCTTGTCAATCAAAGTAGCGAGGGAGGGGCTGGACACAGCAAGAAGTGGAGCTTGCGTTCAATTATAGCAATGGTGACGCCCTCATTGCACCAAACACCGTTCGGCAAGGATGTGGAAGTACATTTATTTCTTAGGGGGCGTGCTGGGCTTGGAAGATAGGCGGGCTGGGCACTGCAGGGGGGTGTTACTGGGCACTAGAGGAGAGTAATAACGCCCCTCTGGGCACCTTGAGGCTTAATTAGCATATCAGAAAAATCGCTTTTTGATCTAAATGAAAAGGTGCATAAAAGCAAGAAGACACCTGCTGGAATGAAGGTACTTTATTGAACATTGCTATGTTAACAGTTCTATATGCTCAAAATAGGTGACAGATTCCCTTTAAAAGCTAAAAGAAATTGCAGTACGGAGGAGGTCTTTGAAAAAGAAGCAGGTGAACTCTATAGACGCTTCAGAGCGAGGGGTTACCCACGAAAAACCCTGAAGAAGGCATATAATAGAGCGAAGAATCAAAGAGAGGATTTGATAATATCAAAAAATACAGATGACACCTTACAGAAAACTCAGATAATCAGATATTTCGGTACTTTTGACAGTGATCATCAACAAGTAATGAGAATTTTTAGAAAACATTGGAAAATACTTACCGGTGACGTAGATCTCAAGAAGGTCTTGTCAGCATATCCAAGTGTCACATACAGAAGGGGGCAAAACGTGAGGGACCATTTGGTTCATATTTTTTTTGCCTAAAATACATATGGATAATGCATTATGGTTGAGGTCGAAAGTGCAGGGCTCATTTCCATGTGGGCAGGGGCGGACTTAGCGGTCGGGCACTTCGGACGTGGTCTGAGGGCCCGGCCGGGATGGGGGCCCGCCGCAGAGCACATAACGTCAGTTGTCACTGTGTTCCTTCTGTACCGCACTGACGTCACACACACACCGCCAGTGGCGTAACTACAAGGGGCCTGGCAGCGTGTGTGACAGTTTATTTTCAAGTTAGGGCTCTTTCACACTTGCGTTGTTCATTTCCGGCATAGAGTTCCGTCGTCGGGGCTCTATGCTGGAAAAATCCTGATCAGGATTATCCCAATGCATTCTGAATGGAGAGAAATCCGTTCAGGATGCATCAGGATGTCTTCATTTCAGGACCGGAACGTTTTTTGGCCGGAGAAAATACCGCAGCATGCTTCTGCTATATCTCTATATATCTATCTACTGTATAGCAATACTTAGAGATATATAGATGTAGCAGAGGTGGGTGTGCTGGGGCAGCTGTCATATATAGAGATATAGTAGAGCTGAGTGTGCTGGTGCAGCTGTCATGTGTATTAGATGTAGCAGAGCTGGGTGTGCTGGGGCAGCTATCATATAAAGAGATATAGCAGAGCTGAGTGTGCTGGGCAGCTGTCATATAGAGATATAGCAGTGCTGGGTGTGTTGGGGCAGCTGTCATGTGTATAGATGTACACTTAGCCAGCTATAACAGTAGAAGTCTCATATTTTTTCAGTCATTGGCAAAGCTGCTCTTATGGCCGTGTGGTTAAGTGCTTTGCCTCTGATACAGAAGGTCGCGGGTTCGAATCCCAGCAGAAACTTTTCTGAAATACAAGCACTGACTCCATATATGGACATACAGGGCGGGACACAGGAAGAGGCTGCATCGCATCGCTGACATGGAGGTAAGTATAAGTGTTTATTTTTATTTTTTTAATACCCGACTGTTACTGCCATGGGGGGAGTGGGAGGCACTTGATACTGGCACATGGGGAGAGGGGGTTGGCACTTGATACTGGCACATGGGTGGGGGGGAGAGAGGCACTTGATACTGGCACATTGGGTGGGGAGATGGCACTATGATACTGGGACATGTGGGCAGGGGGGGAGGAGAGAGGCACTTGATACTGGCACATTATTGGGGGGCATTATGGGGGACACTAGGCCTGCAGCCTATCAGAGGCCGGACACTGAGGGGCATCTACTGGGGCACTATATATGGGGCATTTTATACTGGTACATTATGGGGGGCACTAGCAGGAAGGGGGGAGATGAGCACTATGGGGGAATTTACTGGTGGCACTATATAGGGGTATTTTATACTGGGACATTATGGGGGCACTATGGGGACATTAGCTCAACTGGGGGCATTACAAGGGGGTATTTTTGCACTGTCACATTATAAGGAGAATTATTTCTACTGGGGGGCATTATGGTGGGCTTTATTACTCCCCCATGGTATGACCCCCTAGTAGCAGCACCAGCTTCTCCCTGCTCTGCTATCCCTCTGCCCTTCTCCAAATCCTTATTATGAAATCTTTCTCATTAGGATAAAGCACAACATCAGCTCCGCTGAGCCCCCGGCCAAAGTGTGGAAGTGGTGTCCGAGATCCCCAAGGGCCAAGCCAAGTAACTGTAAGTTTTCATATGAAATATGTTTGTTGTACACATATAGCATACACTGTGCCACACAATATACAGTATACCGCTACACTGTGCCCCACAATATACAGTATACCGCTACACTGTGCCAAAGGAGTGGGGTTTACACAGGAGGAGGGAGGTGCGAAGTGCGCTGCGGGGGCCCTTACAAATATTTGCTGTGGGGCCCAGTCACTTCTAGTTACGCCCCTGCACACCGCATTGCTGTTCGCGCACTCATTGGCGCTGTGGGATTCGCGGGAGAAGGAAGGGAACTCTGAGGAGAGTGGGCACAGAGTTCGCTGAGGTAGTGGTTTTTGGTTAAGTGGTAGCCTAGGCATCTTTACATCTCAGCCATGTCTGGTCTGAAAGAAATTGAAAGACTGTGCTGGGCTGGCGGCGCTGCTGTTGCTGTGGCCTGTGGCAGGGCCGGGGTGAAAAGGGGAGAAAAATAAGTTATAAAAAAGTCTGATAAATACCAGTGTGAATGAAGGACTGTTAAAAGGGGTTAATAACTACTGAAGGCCCTTCACAGTAGTTATTAACCCGTTTCAGCAGTCCCCATTCACAGTATTTATTAACCCCTTTCACTAGTCCCCTCTTCAGTGAAGGGGGGACTGCTGAAGGGGTTAATAAATACTGTGAATGGTGGACTGCTGAAGTGGTTAATAAATACTGTGAATGGGGGACTGCTGAAAGGGGTTAATAAATACTGTGAATGGGGGACTGCTGAAAGGGGTTAATAACTATTGAAGGCCCTTCACAGTAATTATTAACCCCTTTCAAATGTCCCCTGTTCACAGTATTTATTAACCCTTTCAGCAGTCCCCTCTTCACTGAAGAGGGGACTAGTGAAAGGAGTTAATAACTACTGTGAATGGGGGACTCAGGACTGCTGAACTAGGTTAATAATACAGCGCTTTTCCATCCCGCAGAGTACAGTAAAGCAAAAGCGCTATAGTGACGTATTTTTTTTTCTTTTGCCGGGCACTTACTGGGAGAGGGGCGTCGTTTATCAGGCTGAGGATGTGGCCTAGAATGTCCTCCTTTTTGGGGTGAAGAAAGTGGCCACCCTACTCGCGAATCGTAATACTTACCTGTATAGGATAGGACTCAGGAGGGGCCTGGTCCTGTACACGTGGGTGGGGCTTGCGGCAGAACATGGGTGGAGCCTGTAAGGGGGCCCTTGATTTATTTTACCCGGGGGCCCTGAGGCTTCTCAGTCCGCCCCTGCATGTGGGAACTGTAATTTTTGTAAATATTTACCCAGGATAAAAAAATTCAGGAACCCAGTGGACGGTTGGGAATACACTATCAGAGAATTCTTTAACCTCTTCCCAACCGCAATCTGTATATATACGTGATAGCTGCACATACCCCGTGCAGCTACCACGTATATAGACGTCAAGCCAGCTCTTTAATTCAAGCGCTGCAAAGCGCTTGGATTAAAGCTTCTGCCCCTGTCCTGCTGCTGTCACGGACAGCATACAGTTCAGAGTGGCCAATCAGAGTGGCCCCTTGCCGACAATCGATCCGATTGGTTAGTCTGTGCAGACTAACCAATCGGATCGCGGCAGTGAAAATATGCCGGTTTCAGGCTCTGATCTGCGCTCTGCAGATCAGAGCCTGAAATCAGGTAATGTGTCCTCATGCCCCCCCTCCCCGATCTGTGCCCCCCATGTGTGCCCCTTCAAGCCCCCCCTTGTGTCCGCCTGCCGCTGAATCTATCCGCTGCTTATCTCCTGTGGTCCGCCCCCTCCCCGCTCCATACATTCCTCCTGCCCCCTCAATGCTGGCCGTGACTCACTCAATGCTGGCCCCTCAATGCTGCCCCCTTTCCAGCGCTGACCCCATGCCCCCATGCCGTGCGGTGCCCCTGCTGTGTGTGATGGCGGCGGCTCCATTCCTGAGCCGCGGCCATCAGCAGAGAGTGTCAGCTCTATGCTGACACTCTGCTGTAACCCCATAGATGCAGCGGCAGCGGCATCCATGGGGTTAATAGAGGGAGGGGGCTCCCTCTTTCTACCATCGGGGCTGCTGCGCTGCAATTGCAGCGCCCGATGGTTGCCATGGCAACCGGACGCTTTGCAAAAGCGTCCGCTGTTGCCACCTACAGGGCATCTGATTGTGTTATACTTTGCAATGCAAGAGCATTGCAAAGTATAGTACAGCCATCAGACCCACTGGATCTTCAAGATCCAAGAGGGACTTGATAAAAAAAAAAAGTGAAAATAATAAAAGTAAAAATAAATAAATAAATAAAAATGTAAAATTAAAAAAAGAAATTGCTTTTTCCTATAAAAAATGAAAAAATAAAATAAAAATACACATATTAGGTATCACCGCGTCCGTAACGACCGTCTCTATAAATATATCACATGATAGACCTCGTCCGATAAACACCATAAAAAAAAAAGTGTAAAAAAAGCCATTTTTGTCACCTTACATCACAAAAAGTGCATCAGCAAGCGATCAAAAAGGCTTATGACCCCCAAAATAGTACCAATCAAACCGTTACCCCATACCGTAAAAAATGATACCCTATTTAAGACAATCGCCCAAAAAATAAAAAATCTATGGCTCTCAGACTATGGAGACACTAAAACATCATTTTTTTGGTTTCAGAAATGCTATTATTGTGTAAAACTTAAAACTTAAATAAATAAGAAAAAGTATACATATTAGGTATTGCCACGTCCGTAACGATCTGCTCTATAAAACTGTCACTACTGTGACCTAACCCCTCAGATAAACGCTGTAAAAATAAATAAATAAATAAAAACTGTTCCAAAACAGCCAATTTTTTGGTCACCTTGCCCCATAAAGTGTAATAGTGAATGATCAAAAAATCCTATGTACCCAAAAATGGTACCAATAAAAACCTCAACTCTTTCTGCAAAAAACGAGCCCCTGCACAAGACGATCGGCAGAAAAATAAAAAACATATGGCGTTCAGAATATGGAGACACAAAAACATAATTTCTTTTTCAAAATTGCTTTATTATGTAAAACTGAAACAAACAAATAAAGAAAGTAGACATATTTGATATCATTGCGTCCGTAACAACCTGCTCTATAAAAATAGCACATGATCTACCCTGTCAGATGAATCTTGTAAAAAAAAAAAAACAACACTGTGCCAAAACAGCCATTTTTCAGTTACCTTGCCTCACAAAAAACGTAATATTGAGCAATTAAAAATCATATGTACCCCAAAATAGTACCAATAAAACTGGCACCTTATCCCCTAGTTTCCAAAATAGGGTCACTTTTTGGGAGTTTCTACTGTATGGGTGCATCAGGGGGGCTTTAAATGGGACATGGCATCTAAAACCAGTTTAGCAAAATTTGCCTTCCAAAAACCATACGGCGTTCCTTTCCTTCTGCGCCCTGCTGTGCGCCCTTACATCAGTTTAGGACCACATGTGGGGTGTTTCTGTAAACCGCAGAATCAGGGTAATAAATATTGAGTTTTGTTTGGCTGTTAACCCTCAATGTGTTAAAGAAAAAAATGTAATAAAATGGAAAATCTGCCAAAAAAGTGAAATTTTGAAATTTCATCTCCATTTTCCTTGAATTCTTGTGGAACACCTAAAGGGTTAACAAAGTTTGTAAAATCAGTTTTGAGTAACTTGAGGGGTGTCGTTTCTACAATGGGGTCATTTATGGGGGGTTTCCACTATGTAAGCCCCACAAAGTGACTTCAGACCTGAACCTGGTCCTTAAAAAGTGGGTTTTGGAAATTTTCTTAAAAATTTTAAGAATTGCTTCTAAACTTCTAAGCCTTCTAACGTCCTAAAAAAATTAAATGACATTTCCAAAACGATGCCAACATAAAGTAGACATATGGGAAATGTTAAGTAGTAAATATTTCATTAGGTATGACGTTCTGTTTTACAAGCAGAGAAATTGAAATTTTGAAAATTGTGAATTTTTCATTTTTTTAAATAAATTTGGTACTTTTTCATAAATAAATGTGAAATATATTAACTCAAATTTATGACTATCATGAAGTACAATATGTCACGAGAACACAAACTCAGAATGGCTTGGATAAATAAAAGTGTTCCAAAGCAATTACCACATAAAGTGACGCATGTCAGATTTGTAAATTTTGACCTGGACACTGGGGCATCAATGACCCTTGGTCATGAAAGGGTTAATTACCACACCAGCGGCATTGTGTATGTTGCAACTTGTACTTGTCCAAAGTTATACGTGGGAAAAACAGTACAGGAATTAGGAAGAAGAATTTCAGGACATGTCAGCACCATCAACACTAAAACGGATACTCTCCTTTACAGACATATTGCTACGCACACAATGACAACCCTGAAGTGTTAAAATTCTGGGGTCTTGCAAGAATTTAATTGGGACCAAGAAGTGGAAATCTGGATCTGAAACTTTTACAGGAGGAAGCAAGATGGATCTTTAGACTACAATCCCTCAGTCCAAGAGGTCTGAATGAGGGCTTCTCGTACACAGCTTTTATTTAGCAAGTCGGGGTCTATTCTAGTAGTCTGTATTCACATATTGCCATTAGTGCCTTTATAAAGTATTATACACTAACATTTCAGAGAAGTTATTACTATTGGGTACACTAGCCTGCTATATGTATCAATATTCCCCTCATCTCTTGATATAGATCCAATGCATCATAGGGATCAGGCAAATGATATTATTTTTGACCAGTACAGTAAAAGTAAACCTTACAATACTGTTATGCCTCGTTTCCACTGAGCGGATCGGTTCGGGTCGTTTAGAATGGAACGGGTTTGAATGGTCCGGTCTATTCTGGTGAGCGTTTCCACTGCAAATCGGACCGCCGGGGCCATACAGGTTTTAGAAAAAATGCCTCTCATGATGTCACACTAGTGCGACGAGAAACGTGATGCAGCGTCACTCAGCGTCAGCCAAACAACAACAACAACAATGGAGGTCATTCAGCAGCTCGTCTTTTCTCTGCTAGCCTTTTGGTTCGTAATAGGCAAAATTCATACCGCACTGTATGAGAGAAGGTTGCGAGCGGCAATGAGAAACACAGCCGAAAAGAGAAGAAAACTTTTAGCTTGGATGTGTAGCCGGGAGGAGAAGTATACATTTGTGCTGCTAAGACAAAGACGGCAGCGCTATAGGGTAAGCACAACTGACTGACTTACCTGAAACACACACACATACACTGACACACTGAAACACACACTGACCTACACACACACTGACCTACACACACACACTGACACACACACACTGACCTATACACACACTGACACACACACTGACACACACTGACCTATACACACACTGACACACACACACTGACACACACTGACCTATACACACACTGACACACACTGACCTATACACACACTGACACACACACACACTGACACACACTGACCTATACACACACTGACACACAGACACACTCACTGACCCACACACCCTGACCTATACACACACTGACACACTCACTGACCCACACACCCTGACCTATACACACACTGACCTATACACACTGACACACTCACACTGACCTATACACACACATACACTGACCTACACACACACACTGACACACACACTGACCTATACACACTGACACACTGCATTTTTTACAGATGCTTCTCCTTTTGGCAAAGCAGCGCCGCCGACCAGTGATTTGGGCTTTCCCTCGTGCCAATGAGTGGTGGAATGTGACCGTCCCAGGATTCACCCACAGACAGTGGGTGCAGAATTTAAGGATGTCAGAGGAAACCTTCTCATTCCTTTGTGCAAAGCTACGTCCAGTGATGGAAAAGAAAAGCACCAACTTCAGAGCCTGTTTGCCTGTAAGGAAAAGAATAGCCATTGCACTGTGGAAGCTGGCTACCAACAGTGAATACAGGAGTATAGGTCATCTTTTTGGTGTCAGCAAATCATCAGTGTGCCGGTGTGTGCAGGACTTCTGTAAGTCTGTGTGCACATTGCTAGCGCCTGAAATTGTTCATTTTCCTAACAGGGAAAAGCTCAAAGACATGGCTGAGTACTTTGAGAACAGGTGGGGCCTTCCACAGTGTGTTGGTGCTATTGATGGCTCACACATACCAATAATAGCACCACAAGAATACCACACTGACTACTTCAACCGAAAAGGCTGGCATTCCATCATCCTCCAGGGAGTAGTGGATGGCAAGGGACTTTTCTGGAATGTGAATGTAGGAAAGCCTGGGAGTTTGCATGATGCTCGGGTTCTCCGATTGTCAACATTTTGGGATTGGGTTGGCCAGGGAGGCCTGTACCCTGTTAGCACTAAGAACATTTGTGGGGTGAATGTTGGCTATTATGTGCTTGGGGACTCTGCCTATCCTTTACAAAATTGGCTCCTGAAACCATTTCCTGACAATGGGCGCCTAACAACAGAGCAGCAAATCTACAACAAGAAAACATCCAGGGCACGTGTTGTAGTGGAAAATGCGTTTGGAAGACTTAAGGGTAGATGGAGGTGTCTTATGAAGAGGAATGACAGTGACATTCAACTTACCAAATCCATGGTCCTAACGTGCTGTGCTCTTCACAATCTTTGTGAAAGTCATGGAGAAGACTTTGACCAGGATTGGAATACATCTCCAGAAGAGCCAGTACCAGTAATAGCAGCACAGGATATGGAAGAAGAGTGCAGTGAAATACGTCAGGCTCTGATGAGGCACCTTAACGTTAACGTTGTTACCGTGAATAATTAAAATCTTTAATTACTTTTTGCTAAATGCTAAATAAAATCAGACATACTCAGAGAAGTCGTTCTTGTTTTTTATTCCACAAAAAAAATCATCTTCCTACATATTTTGTAAAGGCAAAATTTTGATAATGTAGAAACATTGTTTACAATAAAGAGCTTGTAAAGGTTTGTTTTTTATTAAGCTAGTGCAGGGATATGCAATTAGCGGAAATCCAGCTGTTTTGCAGAACTACAAGTCCCATCATGCTTTTGCCTCTGGGTGTCATGCTTGTGACTGTCAGAGTCTTGCTATGCCACATGGGAATTGTAGTTCTGAAACAGTTGGATATCCACTAATTGCATATCCCTAAGCTATTGCATTGTTGTTTTTTTCTTCAATTTCACTTCCAATAAATGTTTTTTTTTTGTTTTCTTTGTATGAATTTCTAACTTCCTGTTCCTCCTCAGTAAGCTGTTCAATAAGCTGTGCTGACTGACTAAACACAGCTCAGAATATGTTGTCAGGTTTACTGAGAAGGAACAGGAAGTGAGAAATTCAGACCAAGAAAAAAAACATCTAAAAAGGAAATTAAAGGAAAAGGTAAACCAAAAATGCCAAGTATATTCGCAATTACATCTACAATGCAAAAATGAGAAGAAATTAAGCGATCGGGGGGTGCCCTTTGTTGAAATCCAGGCTCCACCGTCCAAGGGGGGTGATAACGCAAAGGAGGCAGAAGGGAATCAAAGCAGCAGCACAAAGAAAGCCATGTGCAGCAAGGAGCAAATGTGTCCAATCTTGTGTGATCGCTGATGGCTCAAAGGAGCCTATTAAAAAAAATAAAAAATCTAACCTTTAAAACCCACTCTAATTATATATTTTTAAACGTAAACATGGGTACAGGTCCTGTGCTGCATGAAAGGCACTAATGTCTGGGTGGTGACCTGGGTTGACGATTGGCTCCAATCACTTGAACAAGCTGACCAAGGACACCGAGGAAGGCCTGGTTGAAGGTAGCCAACTGCTCCATCTGCTGCCGGGCAATTTCTGCCTCCTGGCGCATAGCTTCCTGTGCATCCTGACGTACTGCTTGAAACCGCCTCTCAGAAAGGTTATCCATTCTTTCCAGCTGCCTTTCTTCTGCTGCCCGCATATCCTCCATGACTGTGCGCAGATCCAACTGTAACCTTCTCCTTTCACCTGTAATATACAAAAGACCGAAATATTGCTTTTGGTAACATCTGCCAAACCAATACTGTAAGCTCCTTTCTCATCTGCCCCACACTGATTCACTGCCACACCTCTGTTCCCCCTGCTCATCTGCTACACCAATACACAGCACTGCTCATCTGCACACTGCTGAACCCCCTTCTCATCTCTTCCACCACTGTACCTGCTGCTAATCCCCCCCTTCTCATCTCTTCCACCACTGTACCTCCTGCTAATCCCCCCCTTCTTATCTCTTCCACCACTGTACCTCCTGCTAATCCCCCCCTTCTCATCTCTTCCACCACTATACCTCCTGCACATCTCCCCCACAGCTGATCTCCCCCTTTTTATCTATTCCAACACTGTACCTCCTGCACATCTCCCCCACAGCTGATCTCCCCCTTCTTATCTATTCCAACACTGTACCTCCTGCACATCTGCCCCACTGCTGTTTTAGTTTAAGAAAATGCACAGTTAAAAATTTCTTTTTTATCATCATGTCTTACCATTGTGCCTTGGTGCATTGGGAGTACTCTGTAGTTGGCTACTCTGTGGTCGGCTACTCTGTGGTTGGCTTGAGGAAATACTGCTGCTGTTGCTGCTGAAAGACATTGAAGGTCCATCTTCTGATAAGTTTGATGCATCAGTGGAGAGTCCATCAACTGTTTCTGAAAATAAACATATGGTTAGATATTATATTTTAAATGGTAAGCAGAGCGATATTCTAAGCGAAGTTTAAAAAAAAAAAAAACTTACCAAAGGGGTCTACCATGGATTCGAGAATTACAGTTGCAGAGTCCAGACCTCCCTCCCTGCCTTGGTTTGCTGGCCGATGACCGTAAATGGCGTCCATGGCGTCGTACCACCTCCAAGCAGTTGGACAGTTTCCACTACGGCTGTTGGCGTCCTTAATTTTTTTATATTGTGCTTTAAGCTTTTTAAGCTTTGCCCTACACTGGCCCGACGTCCGTTCAAATCCCTCGGCTGCCATCCGCTGCGAAATATCTTTATAGACCTTTTCATTTCTCACTGATCCATCAAGCTCACTCTGAATAACGCCATCGCCGATGATTGCTAAGAACGTAGATAGTTCCTCAGATAACCAGACCCTGCTGTTGTTTGCTGGCATCCTTCTCCTTTATATGGACTAATAAGGCGACGTGGTGATTGTTTGGCGCTTTGCTTTGACGTCAGCATTGATGTTTTCTGACCACCAATCAGTGGAAAGTACTGTGTGACGCCAGTAGCTCCGCCCTAACCGTACCGTTCCATTTTCTATGGACCCACATGAGAAGCAGGACCCTGAATGGCGCGGTACGGTTCGGTTTTATGGCACGCTTTCATAATGGAAACACCCAAAATAGCGTACCGTACCGAACCGTACCGAACCGATCCGCTCAGTGGAAACGAGGCATTACTGATTACCACACTACTAGCAAGGAAAGGGTTACTTAATGAAGCATGATGAGATTTCAACTCTCCGCCCCTGCTAAGAAACACTTGCAGTGTGATGCGGTGTATGGGGGCGTGCCTCTAGTGCAGTGTGTCTCATTGGTAGAGAGGAAGCGGCACTTTGATGACGTTGCGCCTCTCACTTGCATGGGCCACCTGTCAAACTCAATGCGGATCACATGATAGGTGGAAGGTAACGGGTAGCTCAGCGATGTAACCTTTCCTGATAGAACAATGCACCTATCAATCTACAGTGGCTAATTTTCACTGGTGGAGAGGACGAACTGGGAGGGGAACGATAGTTAATTTATCTAGGCGTTTTATAGCGTGCCACGCTATTATCCCAACTCCCCTGACAAAGCCGCCTTGCGGCGAAACATGGTGGGTGGGGTATTGATAGTTTAAGCATTTTAGGCAGGTTACAGTATTGGGCTGAATCTAATATTTACAGTGGGTCACCATCAATTCACCGTCAGTGATCACACCACAGTGCATTACACCTAGTTAGTTGTGGCGCTAGTACATATCCTTTTGAGGAGTAGTGCCATCATTCTTCCAGTGGATCTACAGTATCGTGCACTTGATACCTAACAGATTACTAGCAATAGCTACAGAATATTTTTGAGGTTATTGACCTCTCAAATAGAGTGCATAGCGACCATATTTAGATATATAGTGATTTCACTCAAGCCCGTAAAGGTCGCCTGATATTTTTAAACCACCTTTCAGCAATGTTTCCTCTGAGCAATATTTAAAAAAAAAAAATAATAAAGTTTGTAGTTTTATTATATATATATATATGACCCCTAAAAGGATTGGTTGGTCAGCTGACCGTATACTGTTTTTTGCTAAAGTATCCTGAGGGCCCTATAGGGACAAAACCATTTTTTTTGAGCTTAGAGAGAGCACAGGCTGAGGAATGATCTTCTATGAAGCCCAGAAGGCACAATGTCACTGAAGGTAGAACACTTTCTGATTGATAACAAGTGCTCACTTACTGAGAAGAAAACATGGTCTTGGTAAGTCCTAGCACAGCCTTACTAGCAGGTTAGGCCATAAGGTTCCGAAAGAGGCATCACTCTGGAAGAATGGAGTCTTCAATGTTCATGGTCTGAACAGTTACGCTGTCTACCTTGCACTCAGGCTCCTGTTTGACATATTTCTCTCTATACGCGGTAATAGCAGAGGCTGGAGGGTGAGAGAAACTCCCAGCTCATGAATATCAAGGACTTCTAGCTTACACCATGATTCAATCTAGGTAAAGTATGGGCCATTACTAATGGACCAGTGCTGTGTGATTGCCCCACAGAGTACAAGTTACAGTACTAAGCAGTCCCAGCTAATAATGGTCTCCTGAATTGTTTCTTTGCCTGCTACCAAGCTGCTTTAACAGCCTCAAGCCTGACTTGGCCTTTCTTCTGACTGTACTATCCTGGGTCTCCGCACAGAAAACCTTCTGTACATCTTTTGCCACCTGGCCAGGAAGTGGTATCTCAGTATACCTTTGCACTACAGTTTGTAGGGAGTATAACTTATACGGTGTGCTATTATATTTGCCATAATGTTGAGTACTTTACCAGGTTAAAAGCAGAGTGTTACTAGACTTCACAGGACCCCATAGCAGTATGCAGAAAATATAAAATGAGCTGTATTGTCCATCCATTTCCATTTCAGTTCATACAGTATATACATTAATAAACAAACAAAAAAAAAACTGATGTTCCTTACTTTTATAATCACATTTTTTAAGTTTTTTTTTAACAGTATACTTGTCCTTTAAGTTCCTTGCAGATTGCAGCATTTAACATTATACCAGTTCTTTCACTATCATGTAACTGGCCTTGTTTTCTCGTTGTACATTGCTTGTCAAGTTCTTTACTCATAAATATTCAAAATTGCGCTTTTCTCAGCAGCTCATGGCATCTAAATAATTCCCACGTCCTCATGAGAATTCTAATTAACAGATTATTCAGTCATAAATAGGTCATTTACAGAACTTTAGCATTTTAACTGAATTTCTAAAATGATTGATCTAATATATACAGTCTGTAATAGAAGTAATGCCACCCTGTGGTTGGATAACCATATGACACGCTATAGTATTTAACCCCCTGCTTCCTTAAAGGGGTTATGCTATTATCCTGTTCAGACATCACAAAGTACATGGCAATACCTTTCTAGCAAAGCTAGAACCAGCCCTGTACTGCACATGGGTCCAAAGATCTCAACATTCACTACTCCAATTGCTCTGCTAGATTTTCTTCAGCCTGGCAGCTTAGGGGATGTGTCCTTTCTGCTGCAGTTCTCTCCCTACAACTGTCACAGCGTCTAACAGAACATATGGCTGGTGGAAGATTTAAACTGAGCACGTTCGACCAGCTAAGTGAGATGGACAAAAAATAAGGAAGAGAACAAACAGCAGGTGGCGCTACACAGATAAATTAATTGAATAGGTCACTGCCTATACTACATTTTGATCAGAGCAGGATGAAATATGAGTGATCATAAAGAGGAACACAGACATTTCCATGCTGAAATGTCCTAAGGTAATGTTATAGAGATATATATTTAGCAGTGCTATGTTTGTTAGGTGTGTGTATAGTAGTGCTGTGTGTATTTATGTCAGGTGTGTAGCAAAGGTTGGTTTCTCATGGGGTGTATGCAGTTGTGCTCTGTGTGCATGTCAGCTGTGTAGCAGGGATGTGTTCCTTAGGTGTGTATAGCACTGCTGTGTGTATAAATGTTAGCTGTGTAGCAGACTGTCATGGGGTGCATCTGTGCTGTATGTGTATATCAGCTGCGTAGCAAAGCTGTGTTTGTCAGGTGTCTACAGCAGTGCTGTGTGTTTAAGTTACTGACCTTGACCCCTTTACTTCACTAAACAACAAGGGTTTAATAAGTAGAAAATATTTTTTTTTCTAATTTTCTGTTGTCTAAACGTGTGGTGCGTCTTATAGTCAGGTGAGTGTTATAATCCAGAAAATATGGTTTATATGTGAGCAAATAGACTTGCAAGTCTCCTTATACAGTCCTGATCAAAAGTTTAAGACCACTTGAAAAATGGCAAAAAATCATATTTAGCATGGCTAGATCTTAACAAGGTTCCAAGTAGAGCTTCAACATGCAACAAGAAGAAATGGGAGTGAGA
This sequence comes from Bufo bufo, assembly GCF_905171765.1. Classification (NCBI taxonomy): domain Eukaryota; kingdom Metazoa; phylum Chordata; class Amphibia; order Anura; family Bufonidae; genus Bufo; species Bufo bufo. The sequence continues at coordinate 655,734,276 of NC_053389.1, forward strand.
CAAAACATTTTTTGAGCATTCAATTTAATGAAAACAATGAATAAACTGAAACAGGCTGTTTTTCAGCTGATCAAAAGTTTAGGACCAGACCTCCAAAAAAAAAAACTAAACCCCCCCCAAAACAGAAATCCAACTTCCAAACATGAACTCCGTAATGAGTAGCTCCGCCGTTATTGTTTATCACTTCAAAAATTCGTTTCGGCATGCTTGATGCAAGCATTTCCATGAGGTGAGTGGGAAGGCCATCTACTGTCTGGAACTGTTGTCCATTTTTGTAAACTTCCCTTGCCATCCATCCCCAAAGGTTCTCAATTGGATTTAGATCAGGGGAACATGCAGGATGGGCCAAAAGAGTGATGTTATTCTCCTGGAAGAAGTCCCTTGTCCTGCGGGCATTGTGTACTGTAGCGTTGTCCTGTTGAAAAACCCAGTCGTTACCACACAGACGAGGGCCCTCAGTCATGAGGAATGCTCTCTGCAACATCTGGACATAGCCAGCGGCTGTTTGACGCCCCTGCACTTCCTGAAGCTCCATTGTTCCACTGAAGGAAAAAGCACACCAGACCATTATGGCGCCCCCTCCACTGTGGCGCGTAGAAAACATCTCAGATGGGATCTGCTTGTCATGCCAGTAAAGTTGGAAACCATCAGGACCATCAAGGTTACATTTTTTCTCATCAGAGAATAAAACTTTCTTCCACCTTTGAATGTCCCATGTTTGGTGCTCTCTTGCAAAGTCCAAACGAGCAGTTCTCTGGAGTTCAAGGAGACGAGGTCTTTGAAGAAGTTTTTTGCTTTTGAAGCCCTTCAGTCTCAGATGCCGTCTGATGGTTATGGGGCTGCAGTCAGCACCAGTAAAGGCCTTAATTTGGGTCGAGGATCGTCCAGTGTCTTGACGGACAGCCAATTGGATCCTCCGGCTCAGTGCTGATGAAATTTTTTGGGGTCTTCCACTTGACTTTTTTGTTCCATAACCCTCAGGATCATTTAAGAAATTCCAAATGACTGTCTTACTGCGTCCCACCTCAGCAGCAATGGCGCGCTGTGAGAGACCCTGCTTATGCAGTTCAACAACCCGACCACGTTCAAAAAGGGAGAGTTTTTTTGCCTTTGCCATCACAACGTGTGACTACCTGACAGAAAATGACAATGAATACACATCTTTGCACAGATTTGGCCTTTTAAAGGCATGTGGTCCTAAAATTTCGATCAGCTGAAAAACAGCCTGTTTCAGTTTAATCGTTATTTTCAATTAATTGAATGCTCAAAAAATGTTTTGTCTCACTCTCATTTCTTCTTGTTGCATGTTGAAGCTCTACTTGGAACCTTGTTAAGATCCAACAATGTAAAATATGATTTTTTTGCCATTTTTCAAGTGGTCTTAAACTTTTGATCAGGACTTTATCTAAAAGAGCTGATAGTACCTCACAAGGATCAGAATTCGACGGTACCAAGGGACCTGGCCCACTTCCACAAGAGGACACTGTGGCCCGTACTTGAAAGAAGACCGAGGACTGGGCCCACAGGTACAGAGGATACACGATGCCACACAGACAACGGTTCTTTCCCAGCAGTTGAGTTTACTGAACAATATAGTGAACAAGAAGCTGAGAATATATAAAACAGATTGGTACACAGAAAATAAACCAACAGTGATTAACACAGCCTAACAATAAACCAGTAAGGCCTCATGCACACAGCCGTTGTTGTGGTCTGCATCCGAGCTGCATTTTTTTGCGGCTCGGGTGTGGACCCATTCACTTCAATGAGTAAAGGAGAAAAAGAAGTCCAGCTCGATTAAAATGTTACCTTTATTTATCAGTGCAGATTAAAAGCCAGTTACACTCCAGTCTACATGTTTCGGATCAAGGACAATAGCGATCCTTCCTCATGACATACACATACTAAGGAGGAGGTTGGATATATAGTGCCTCCACCTGAGAACAGGTGGACACACTAACTACAAGCTCCTCCTTTAAATGAAATTGACAACACATGCTAAAAGGCATGGTGAGTTAAAACAAAAGAACACACATGGCTTATGGATCAAAAAATTCAATAATGTAACATCAAATCGTGTTTCCGATTAAGTCCACTTGGTATGGTGGACCCCATTTTGAAGATCCAGAACGACTCACGATTCAAAAGCTTCTTTTTATAATTACCACCCCTTGATGGTGGAGTAACCCTCTCCATGCCTTGCACAGTTAAACCCTCTGTATCACCGCCATGCACCGCTGTAAAATGCAGGCTGACTGCAGACACATTTCTGGCATGTGAATGAGGAATGTCAGAGATGTGCCTGCACAGACTGACCTTGAGGCCATTGGTGGTGCAGCCAATGTACTGGAGGGAACAGAGGGTGCATGAAATACAATACACCACATGAGTGGTGTTACAGTTAATGTATTGTTTGATGGAAAAACATTGATTCATGGCATAGGAAAAGACTTCCTTGCCAGGTCGCATATAGGAGCAACACGTACAAATTTTATGCCCACATTTATAACTGCCGAGAAACCGCAGCCAAACTGGAGAGGCTCGTGCCCCCTCAGTGAATAGAGAGGGGCAGAGTCTATTACCCAGCGTGGGCGCTCTACGGGCTGAGCACAAGATGCCACCTTTCAAGACACTACACCATTGGTCATCTGTTGACAATATAGGTAAGTGCTTTCTTACTATGTTACAAATCTGCGAGTATTGTGTACTATAGGCAGTGACAAAACAGGCAAGCGAGAATGCTGTGACTGGTTAGTATTTAGAGCGACGTGTGCGATTATGGTGAGTAAATAATAATGTCTGTCTGGGTATGGACAGGGCCTGCTTCTGGGCGTGTTCCAAACCGTGCTGGGAGTATTGTCTGATGGAGAGGCGAGAGGCCGCAGAGCGCATCTCCATGCGGCATGTTGCATCCTGAGTGCAGTTTCGTCTAATGCGAATAAACTCACCCTTAGGAATATTTTTAGCAACATGAGGAGGATGGCAAGACGCCGCATGGAGAATTGTATTGCCTGCAGTTTCTTTGCGAAAGGTGCGGGTGTAAATTAAATTGGCGCGCGCATCACCCTCAAGAGACAAATCCAGAAAAGAAATACAAGTGGCATGGGAATGCAGAATGAATTTCAAATTGCATGTGTTGCAATTTAAAAACTCATCTCGCTTCAAGCAAGTCCCAACGGGACAAAACTTCGGGGAAACATCTCCTGAGGATGGGGAAAACAAACAGGATACTTCCCAAGCTCTCAAACAACCTAGAGCATTACTTTGATAAAGACCGAGGGAAAGATGGCATCAATGAGCAGGCACAAATACCCTTCTCTGCCTCTCAACAGAGCTCACCAACAGCACAGACACCCCGCTCGTGCTCTCCAGCCTCTTACCTGGAGCCTCAGCTTTCACCGAAACCAGCCTCCGACGCCATAGGACATTAGAACGTTACAGGAGTGAATACAGGCAGGGTAAGATGGCGGCCGCATAAAGGAAATCCTCAACTTACCCTCAGGCAGTCCCTTGAAACAGTGACCGAGGCTAGAAGCATCAGATTTGAACCAGGTTAGTGTACCAGCAGAAGGGTATACAATAATATACAGTGAGCGGGGCCCGTGTAGTAGAATACAGCCCCACTGTCATTATAACAGCAGATGCCGACCCCCCAGCCCCTCCTCCCTCACAGCTGATACACCCGCCGCGCAGCATCGCGGCAGGTGTATCATTGAAAATTCGGCAAAATGCAGCATTCGCCCCATAGGACGCACTGCTATTTCCCCCCCACTTTTGGGGGGGAAAAAGTGCGTCTTACAGGGCGAAAAATACGGTACCCACCATGTCATTCAGAGAATGCTTCTCTGGAAATGACAAATGATGTATAAGTCTAAATTCAACTGACTCTTTCTTTGGTACAATACCCAAAGGAGAGAGTCTAAAATTCTCAAAAGGCAGGCTGCTAAATGGACCCTCAATTCGGCCCAAAACCAATTCTTTCTGTAGTTTCAATCTTACAACATCCTCATGAATAGAGACAGACTTTGAATTGTCAACCCAACAACAGCCCTCACCAAGGAACTCAGGTATAAGAAACCCTTCATTAAATCCGTCAAAAATCTATTTAGCTTTCTGCTGATCTGGATAACGCTCTAGCCATGGGAGCATTGCAGATCACTTCACTGGACTCATTTCACTGAGAACTTGTTCCTTGGTACCAAGTTGCTGCTGACCCGACCGAGAGTTCCTTTTGAAACAGCGCACCATGGGGTGAGTGCCCCCGCAAAAAGAACACTCATGCTTGTAGCGACAATTTAATGATTTTCCTAGTTTATAACGTAAAGTCATGATTTTATTAAAGACACGGAGGCGAGTATTGCATTCTCTTCCTTTACTAAATTCCATAGCAGCAAGAAGAGTAACCATGGTAACAAAAGAAACACCCCTAAGGGTAACCACTCCCTCCCATCAGTCCATAAGTAGCCCTTCCTCAGAGAACACTTCCTCTTTCTTTGTCCAACTGCAACATTAACGAACGTCCACAAGCCACTGGAATCTCTCAAACCGGTTCACTCCAACGGGAGACGACCATAACTCTGAACCAAACTTGCAAAGAGCTGCACAGATATGCACCATGATCAGGAGAGTCAGCCTAGGAGAAAACGGAAAACAAACAGCATGGTAATCTCAGTGCAAAGAATAATGTAAAATAACAATAGCACAAAAGCAGAATTAAACTGGCCAATACAAAATTAAATAAATACATAATCAACAGGGGAAAAATCTCAGATACATAAAATAGAATATACTGTATAGAAATTATATAAAAAGGAAACCACACTTAAAGGGAGGGAAGGGAGGGCAATACTCGCCTCCGTGTCTTTAATAAAATCATGACTTTACGTCATAAACTAGGAAAATCATTAAATTTTTTAACAAGACACGGAGGCTCATATTGCAAGTTCAAAGCGAAGAAATAACTGACGAAAATGCATTAGGACAGGCCTAAAATAAAAATCCCTAAAAGTAGAGGTCCTCGACCAGTCCGCTAGTCTCAAAATATCTTCCAAACGGGCTCCCGAGACTGCCATAGACGTAGCGGAAACCCCTCACACCGAATGAGCTGTAAAGACAGAAGTATCGATGCCCGCCAGAGACAGAATCCACTTGACCCAGCGAGACAGGGTAACACTTGTAACCGGGGCAAAAGGCCTGCGAAAGGACACAAAAAGTTGTGGCGAGTCCCTAGGCCGCAGGGGCGAAGTCCGAGAGAGGTATTCCCTAAAACAGGAAACCGGACAAACCACAGGGGAATCAGAAAAAGCAGGGTAGGAGACTGAAGTAATACCCGTTTTGGTACGACGAGAGATATTGAAAGACACCCCATCGGGAGTGAACGAAACCGCATCAAAGTCCAAGGCATGGACATCCGAAACGCGCTTACAAGACACCAGGCAAAATAAAGTGACAAGTTTTGCCGAAAGCTGACGTAACGAAAGATCCGAATTAGAAGGCCAACGAGACAAGAATTCAATGACCAGGGACACATCCCAAAGAGAGGAGAACCGAGGTCTAGGAGGCCTAGAGAGACGAGAACCCTTGAGCAACCGGCGTACCAGAGGATGCTGGCCTGCCGGAAGACCCGAGAAACCCAGATGACGGGAAGAAATAGCAGACCTGTACAAATTAATCGTACGATACGCCTTGCCATCCTCGAAGAGGGAGGACAGAAACTGTAAAACATTCTCTACAGAAGCTGTAACGGGATCCAGGTTCCGTTCCAAGCACCAACGAGACCAAGATCCCCAAGCTGCCCGGTAGGCCCGAATGGTACCGGGGGCCCAAGCACTCTCCAGGAGGAATCTAGTCGTCTCCGATATTCCAGCGATGTCCCCAGCGACCCCCGAGATCCTGCACGCCAGAAGACGAAGCGTGCCGTCCAACAGAAGGGGATGGTGCTGACCCAGTGGATCCAACAGAAGATCCGGCCGTGAAGGAAGAAGATGTGGGTCCGCAATCAACAACTCCAACAGCTGTGGGAACCAAGTCTGTGGACGCCAAAATGGGACCACCAGAACCAACTCAGCCACCTGAGATAACACCCGGGGTATCAAGGCGAAAGGAGGAAAAGCATATGAGAGGGTGCCTGACCAATCCTGGAGCAGGGCGTCCACTGCCTCCGACCGAGGATCCGGCCTCCAACTGTAATACCTGGTCAGCTGGGCGTTCCAACGAGAAGCAAACGGGTTCAAGGAGAACGGGCCCCAAAGGGATTCGATGGAGGAGAACACAGTTGAATCCAACATCCAGTCGCTGAAGTCCGAGATGTAACGAGAACTCCAATCTGCGTGGACATTAAGACCTGGAATATACTCTGCCACCACCGTGACTCCTTTGTCCAGACAATAGGACCAGAACTCCTTCGCCAGATGCGTCAACATTGCTGACCGAGTGCCGCCCATGGAGTTCACATAACGTATGGCAGATACGTTGTCCATCCTGAGCCGTATACAAGCCCTGACCTTGCCGTTGACGAAGCTCTGAATCGCAAAGGACCCCACCAGAAGCTCCAACGCATTGATGTGCAGAGAGGATTCCGACGTTGACCAGGGCCCTCCGGTGGACACGCCATGGCAGCGAGCACCCCACCCCTGCAGGCTGGTGTCCGACTCTATACCACGTCCGGCTGAGGGCCTACGATAGCCTTGCCATTCCACGCGTCGAGATTGTGAATCCACCACGTCAGCTCGTCTCTGGTGTCTTGATCCAGGATGACCGACTCCCCCTAGGAGGCACCCGCCTGTTGAAGCGCTCGATAATGGAGCGGAGCCGGAAAAAACGCCTGAATTGAGGCAGAAAGAAGACCCAAAACACGGGCCAAGTGACGTAGGGAAACCTGAGGCAATCGAAGAGTGTGGCGCAATTCCTTGCGGATGGCCCGAACCTTGGCCATCGGAAGACAAAGAGTGCGAGTGGAAGAGTCCACCCGGAACCCCAAGAACTCCATGGATCTGGATGGTTGAAGACAAGATTTCTCCTGATTGATAAACCCCAGATCGGTGAGAAGGGAGATGGACAAACGCAGATGTGCTAGGAGAGTGGGCAGATCCTGGGCAATAAGGAGCATGTCGTCCAGATAGATTATCAGACGGACACCCTGACCCCGAAGCCATGAAACCACCGGCTTCATAAATTTGGTCAAACACCAAGGGGCCAACGACAGGCCAAACGGGAGGCAAGTGAACCGCCATATCTGCTCCCCCCACAGAAAACGCAGAAGGTCCCTGGATTGCCTGGCAACCGGTACCGTGAGGTAGGCATCCTTCAAATCGAGTTTGACCATCCACTCCCCTGGAAGGAGAAGGTCCCTGAGAAGATGTATGCCCTCCATTTTGAAGTGGCGGTATCGTACATAAACGTTCAGATTCTTCAGATTTATCACCGGCCGAAACTGTCCACCTTTCTTTTCCACTAGGAAAATATCGCTCCATGGGGGCATGGAGCTCTTTCTATGGCTCCCTTTTCCAGAAGGGACAAGAGCTCTGCGACTATGAGCTTGCGAGACTCTAGAGAGCATACTCGTAGCCTGAAGGGGGGCAGACAAAGTGGAGCGTCTATCAGCTCGATCTGAAAACCCCTGATGGTGGAAAACACCCATGGGTCGGAGGTGATGCGAGTCCAGGCATGTAAAAAATGTTGGAGCCTGCCCCCTATGCATAGGGAAGAAGACAGAGGATAAACTTGAGGACTTACCAAAAGGACGTCGGGAACCAGGAGCTCCCCTGAACCCTCTGGACCTTCCGAAGGCGCCTCTAGGATGGGAAGAATGACGACTGCTGTCTCTGATCCTGAAACCCTTGGCGCTGATTAAAGGGACCTCGACCGGTGTTACGGGTCTGAAAGTGTGACCGGCCGGACAGACGGCCCCTAGTACTGCCGGCCCTGGTAGAGACCCTACCATGAAAGACTTTGCGCATATTTGATTGCGCTTTATCCAAGGCTGTGAAGGCCTCAACAAATTTACCTAATTCCTTGATAAAGGAATCGCCAAAAAGGAGCCCCTGTGCATTTTTGCCAGATTCAGACAAGGCCATGTTAGTTAGTTTTGGCTCTATTTTCATGAGGATAGCCTTCCTCCTCTCAATTGCTAGGGAAGTATTCACATTTCCCGTAACACAGATGGCACGTTGCATCCAGCCCCTGAGCTCTTCTGGGTCAATCTGTGTGCCATCCGCCCTAGCAGACTCCGCTAGATCAAAGATCTTAGTAAGTGGCCCTAAGATATCCAAGAGTTTATCTTGGCAAGCGCGCAATGCCGAGTCAAGGCCCCTGCGAGGGTTAAAGCCAGTCTTGGCCAGAAATTGGACCATTTTAGGATCCACATTAGGGGTCTCGCCTACTTTATTAGGAATCACAGGGCGCGGACACTCAGCCCTAAGCTTATTGCGGGTCTCCTTGCACAAAGGTGTCCTAATTCTGGCCTCCAGGTAATGAGCCACATGTGGGGCGGGAACCCACTCGGCCGACCTAGGGTGGTGTAGACTGTCGGGGTCAAACATGGGTTCCCCAGACGGGTCAGTAAGGGGAGCGTCACCTAAAGTGATAGCCCCCGCGGCCCCACTAGTAGACGGCCGGGACACAGGGACGTAATCGTCCACATCAGGGTCTACCCTAACACCCTCAATATCATCATCATCCGAACCACCCGGATGGAAACTCAAAGCCTCCTCATCAGACTCAATTTCAGAGTTATCACTAGGCTCGTGCTGAGTGCGAGCAGACTTCCACCGACGCAACTTTTCTGCCTGGCGTGGACAGGCTCGTTTGCGTGAGCTAGGCACGCTCTCATGTGATAGAACAGTGCTATCATTAACTGGGTTTCTGGAGGCAGTAGCCGCAGGCGGCGGAGCGCTGGGGGAGCTCAGAGGGATAAGGGCCTGCGAGATGGACTGGGTGACAATAGAGGACATGGATCCCATTGCAGACGCAATAGCTTGGGATATAGCCTGCTGTAAGGCCTGGGCCTGAAGATCAACAGGGGGCACAGTAAAAGCACCAGGTGCAGGGGAAGATCCCTGGGGCATGGGGACCAGAGAGCTGGCTGCAGAAGGGGTCGGATCCTGTGCAGGGCGAGACATATTGATGTAAAGGAGTTAGTCACTCCAAAGAACTAGCTAAGACAAAGAGGCCGACAGAATTACCTGACCTACTCTGCAGAGCTGCACACTAAAATGGCGACCGGACAAGATCGCGGCAGGGACGTTTTTAATGATACGACCCCCCTGCTGAGCGGCGCCAATAGGAGCGGAAAAAGAATAGAGAGGTGCCGCCCCCAGAAGGGACCCGCCCCGGGAAGCGAACCCGAGTGCGGCCGAGGACACCAGATGGCGCCGAGACAGTGAGTGAGGACAACCAAGATGGCGCACGAAATCCCGCTACTCGCGAGACTTCGGGCGCAGCAATAAGACCGCGCGAACCAAACCTGAAAAGGAAAGATGGCGCAGACCGATCCGAAGAAAAAGAAAGACCGGAGCAGAAACCCGGTGAGAGGGCACCTAATAAGAAGGGTGAGACTGCCCAGAGCAGGAAAAAACAACATATAATTAGGAAAAAACAAAAAACACGAATGGAAATATGGTAAAACACACAAAATGACAATTCTCAGAACACTTATCTGCCATGGAGCAGCAAAGAAAGAGGAAGTGTTCTCTGAGAAGGGCTACTTATGGACTGATGGGAGGGAGGGGTTACCCTTAGGGGTGTTTCTTTGTTACCATGGTTACTCTTCTTGCTGCTATGGAATTTAGTAAAGGAAGAGAATGCAATATGAGCCTCCGTGTCTTGTTATAAAATTACTCAGCCATTTGCATGATGTTTCCTTAAACGAAAAGCAAACGCCTTTTTTAAAGGCAGATTGAGTAGGCGAGATTACTGATTTAAAAGGAACAGATTTTTGCAGTAACATTCCATTCACCCACAAACCTATGTCCTTTACACCCCATTGAAGAGAAGGATGGACCGCCAGCTTCTGACGAAACGTTTCGTCATAATAAAACCAAGCCAGGCCTCAAAAATTACGATAGGCCTCAATAATGATATCCAGGTGTTGAAATAGTCCAGAACAGAATTCTGGATGCTTTTCTCCCAGCACAGCTGAAAATATACAAAAGGCTTGAAGCCAGTTATTAAATGACCTGGGCGTGACACATTTCCTCTCATCGTCACCCTTGTCCTCCTTATCAGCCTTAGCTGCTCTTTAGCTGATGGCAAAAAGCGACATAATGTCCCACATACTCCATACGCCATAACCTCTCCTTTAGGCTAGGTCTACACGACAACATTTGTCGCGCAACATTTTTATAATGGCCGTCTATGGTGTCGCACTGCAACATGCGACATGTTGCGACTGCGATGCAGCAGTTGCAGAAAAATCCATCTCTATGGATTTTTCTGCATGTTGCAGTGGCGACACCATAGACGGCCATTATAAAAATTGTCACACGACATGGGTGCAACAAAATGTTGCGCGACAAATGTTATCGTGTAGACCTAGCCTAATGCTGATGCTTAGATGAAAAACAAATCTCCTTAACACCAGCTACTTTTTCCAAAATAGGAACCACGTCCCCTTTAAGAGATTTGGAGCTTGTGCTTAAAACATCTGCAGCTGCATTAACTTTTTGTATACCAGAAAATAAAGATACCCAATCAGCATTAAGAGATTTGGAGATTACACGCCATACATCTGCAGCAGCATTAACAGTTTCCTTGCCCGCTGCATTAACCCCTTGTCTGCCAACCCAATCTACCACTAGATTTAAAAAAATCTGCTAACTTAGCAGACTCAGACACAGGGACAACACTGACATTCTTACCAATATTCTGCTCCTCCTGGACCTGTCCAGAGGTTGAAGCCAGAGGCTGACTTGTGCTTCCATGGGGGCTCGGAGGTAGCTCAACCACAGAGCATGGAGCTCCTCAACAGGCAGCCTTACTGAATCTGTTACATCCAGTAGGCTTGATCCCCCTCCGTGCTAGCAGTGATGGGCAGGCTGCTTCCTGATTCTTCAGCTGTGCCTCTTCCTGCTGCTGTGCACTGCACAACTTTCTTCCGGCCGCTCTGTACTCTCTATGCTCCTGGAGGACCGCTGCCTCTGCTGGTAAGAAGGAGCTGGTCACACTACATCTGCTCTGCCTGTAGCTGGATGCCGCGGGAGGGGTATAAGCAGCCCTAGCTTTGCGAGCTCTTTTGCATGGGCGCATATTTAACCTCTCCTCTCGGCTCTGACCGGCCGCAGGCTCCTCCTCTTAATCTTCCGGCTTCAGGCTACAATCTTCATGCGGCAGTGGAGGTGAGTGAGGTGGAGAAGTCAGCGGCGAAGGCGGCAATACTTGATGCAGCAACATCTCCAGGCAGGCTCGTAACTAGTCTTCTCCTCCGGCACTTTCAGCCTTCTCTATCAGCCGACGCAGCAAAGCCTTCATCCTGCAGATCCAGTGACGATCCGGTCTTGATAAAACTGACCCAGAAGCGCAGCCGAAAGCCTCTTTTTAAAGGATCATACTTTCAAAACCAATCAGCTGTCTGGAAATCTCCCTCAGCAACCAGCTGCACCAATCAGAGAAGATCCCTGCTTGTCATCCAAGGCTCAGGTGAGACCAGATAAAACAACTGATTCTGACAGAAACTTTACCACTTGAGGTAAACCTGAAATAAAAGAGCGGGAAAAGCAAGAAGGGGGGGAGAAAAGAGAGCAAAAACCATACACAAAATAAAAACATTTACGGTGTCATTGCCCCCATGTGTCCCCCTAGCGAAACACTCTGGGGGGCCTGAACATTCACAGCAAAATGCACAAACATACGTGTGGCAGAATTTACACATATATGGATATCCTTTATCTTAAGAGTCCTGTATTGTTATTTATCGTCACTACCTCCACGAGTCGGGAGTGTGTTATTTGTGCGCCACCCGCTTGCCTTCCTTGGATGTGGTAGCAGTTTCTCAGGCTTCCTCTCCGGAATCAAACACTGATTCCCCGTTACCCGTATTTTACAATAGAAACAAGACACATGCAGGGCACACCAATCACTCATTGGACACATGTGGCGAGTGTCGGACTAGGGTACTTAGGGTCCACCAGTCTAACTGATTCTGGGGGCCCACCTTAGGGCTCCTTCCCACAAACTTTTTTTTTCTTCCATGTCCGTATCGTTCCCTTCACTTCAATGGGGCCGCAAAAAAATATAAAAAAATGACTTCTGTGTCTGTATGTCCGCATGGCCGTTCTGCAAAATGATAGAACATGTCCTATTATTGTTCACATTACAGACAAGGATAGGACTGTTCTATTAGAGGCCGGCTGTCCTGTTCCGCATAATGAGGAATGCACACACTCGGTATCCATGTTTTGCGGATCTGCAATTTGCAGACTGCAAACATCAATGGTCGTGTTTATGAGCCCTTAACAGTGAGAACAGAAATATTAAAGATGAAGTATGATGGCAGACCTTCACAGCAAAATGCAGAATTTACACATATATGGATATCCTGCACTTAAGTCAGAAACATGACACATGCAGCGCACACCAATCACTCATTGGACACATGTGGCACACAAGACACTTATACTATGGCTCACATGCCACTGATGCATATGTCGCATACTGTACATACACCACTGATACATAGAACATATTTAGCACACACCAAACACACATATATATATTTATGCCTAACCCTATTAAGTGTAGCGCGCTTAAAGGGGTTGTCTCACTTCAGCAATTGGCATTTATCATGTAGAGAAAGTTAATACAAGGTACTTACTAATGTACTGTATAGTGGTTGTCCATGTTAGCTCTTTTCCATCACATACACTGCTCGTATCCATGGTTTTGACCACTCTGCAATCCAGCATTGGTGGTCATGCTTGCACACTATAGCTAAAGGTGTTGGCCTATGAGCACTTTCACCCTTTCCCTATAGTGTGTAAGCACGGCCACCACTGCTGGATTGGTGTATGCAGTATATTTAAAAGGGTTGTCCTACCATAATGACCTATTGCCTATCTTCAGGATAGGTAATAAATATCCGATTGCTGGGGGTCTGACTGCTAGAACACCCACTGATCATGAAAAAAGGGGTCCTGCTAATTATCTCCTCCTCGGTTGTCTCAGCATATACTATTGTCATGAGTAAGGATCAGAACCTGACGATCCAAAACGCATACATGTACATGTTGGATTTTATTCTGCACCCATGAAATAAAGATTATCACATATTACTACTGCCATCTTGGAAGCTGGATCACTTTCTTCTGTTGCTTTGGTCCACGCCTGGTTCCTGGCGTTTTTTCCAGGCTTCCATTGGTGGTGATTCAGGTGAGCTCCGCCACACTCTATTGTATCCTTATAGGTTTTCTTTGGGTGTAAAAAATAAAATATTTAATAGAGTTGAGCGAACACCTGGATGTTCGGGTTCGAGAAGTTCGGCCGAACTACCGGAAATGTTCGGGTTCGGGATCCGAACCGACCCGAACTTCGTCCGACCCAGAACCCCATTGAAGTCAATGGGGACCCGAACTTTTCGGCACTAAAAAGGCCTGTAAAACAGCCCAGGAAAAGAGCTAGAGGGCTGCAAAAGGCAGCAACATGTAGGTAAATCCCTGCAAACAAATGTGGATACGGGAAATGAATTACAATCCAAAAAAAAAAAAAAAAAATTAACCAATAATCAATTGGACAGAGGTCCCATAGCACGAGAATCTGGCTTCAGTCAGCAGAGAATCAGTCTCTTCATGCCATAGCAAAGAATCTGGCTTCATGTCAGCAGAGAAGTATCGTCTCTTCAGCCCTAGCAGAGACTCTGGCCTTCACTGTCAGCACAGAATCAGTCTTCATGTCATAGCAGAGAATCAGGCTTCCACGTCACCCACCCTGAACAGGCCACTGTCACACATTTAGTCCCCGTCCCCCAGACAGAGGGAGAGGTCCGTAACAGAGAATCTGGCCTTATGTCAGTGCAGAATCAGTCTTCATGTCATAGCAGAAAATCAGGCTTCACGTCACCCACCACTGGAACAGGCCACTGTCACACATTTAGGCCCCGGCACCCAGACAGAGGAGAGAGGTCCCGTAACAGAGAATCTGGCCTTATGTCAGCGCAGAATCAGTCTTCATGTCATAGCAGAGAATCAGGCTTCACGTCACCCACCACTGGAACAGGCCACTGTCACATATTTAGGCCCAGGCACCCAGACAGAGGTGAGAGGTCCCGTAACAGAGAATCTGGCCTTATGTCAGCACAGAATCTGTCTTCATGTCATAGCAGAGAATCAGGCTTCACGTCACCCACCACTGGAACAGGCCACTGTCACACATTTAGGCCCAGGCACCCAGGCAGAGGAGAGAGGTCCCGTAACAGAGAATCTGGCCTTATGTCAGCGCAGAATCTGTATTCATGCCATAGCAGAGAATCAGGCTTCACGTCACCCACCACTGGAACAGGCCACTGTCACACATTTAGGCCCAGGCACCCAGGCAGAGGAGAGAGGTCCCGTAACAGAGAATCTGGCCTTATGTCAGCGCAGAATCTGTATTCATGTCATAGCAGAGAATCAGGCTTCACGTCACCCACCACTGGAACAGGCCACTGTCACACATTTAGGCCCCTGCACCCAGACAGAGGAGAGAGGTCCCGTAACAGAGAATCTGGCCTTATGTCAGCGCAGAATCTGTCTTCATGTCATAGCAGAGAATCAGGCTTCACGTCACCCACCACTGGAACAGGCCACTGTCACACATTTAGGCCCAGGCACCCAGGCAGAGGAGAGCGGTCCCGTAACAGAGAATCTGGCCTTATGTCAGCGCAGAATCTGTCTTCATGTCATAGCAGAGAATCAGGCTTCACGTCAGCCACCACTGGAACAGGCCACTGTCACACATTTAGGCCCAGGCACCCAGGCAGAGGAGAGAGGTCCCGTAACAGAGAATCTGGCTTATGTCAGCGCAGAATCTGTATTCATGTCATAGCAGAGAATCAGGCTTCACGTCACCCACCACTGGAACAGGCCACTGTCACACATTTAGGCCAGGCACCCAGGCAGAGGAGAGAGGTCCCGTAAAAGAGAATCCTGGCCTTATGTCAGCGCAGAATCTGTATTCATGTCATAGCAGAGAATCAGGCTTCACGTCACCCCACCACTTGAAACAGGCCACTGTCACACATTAGGCCCAGGCACCCAGGCAGAGGAGAGAGGTCCCGTAACAGAGAATCGGCCTTATGTCAGCGCAGAATCTGTCTTCATGTCATAGCAGAGAATCAGGCATCACGTCACCCACCACTGGAACAGGCCCCTGTCACACATTTAGGCCCGGCACCCAGGACAGAGGAGAGAGTCCCGTAACAGGAAATCTGGCCTTATGTCAGCGCAGAATCTGTATTCATGTCATAGCAGCAGAATCAGGCTTCACATCACCCACCACTGGAACAGGCCACTGTCACACATTTAGGCCCGGCACCCAGACAGAGGAGAGGTTCATTCAACTTTGGGTTGCCCCGCAATATAATGGTAAAATGAAATTAAAAATAGTATTGAATGAGGAAGTGCCCGGAGTAGAATAATATATTGTTAAGGGGAGGTAGTTAATATCTAATCTGCACAAGGGATGGACAGGTCCTTTGGGATCCATGCCTGGTTCATTTTATGAACGTCAGCTTGTCCACATTGCTGTAGACAGGCGGCTGCGTTTGTCTGTAATGACGCCCCCTGCCGTGCTGAATACACGTCAGACAAACGCTGGCCGCCGGGCAGGCCGCACCTCCAAGGCATAAAAGGCTAGCTCTGGCCACGTGGACAATTGGAGACCCAGAAGTTGAATGGGGCCGAACCATCAGTCAGTAGTGGAGGGTGTGCACAGGTACTGTTCCACCATGTTAGTGAAATGTTGCCTCCTGCTAACACGTTCCGTATCAGGTGGTGGTGCACTTAGCTGTGGCGTGTTGACAAAACTTTTCCACATCTCTGCCATGCTAACCCTGCCCTCAGAGGAGCTGGGCGTGACACAGCTGCGTTGGCGACCTTTTGCTCCTCCTCTGCCTTCGCCTTGGGCTTCCACTGGTTCCCCTGTGACATTTGGGAATGCTCTCAGTAGCGCGTCTACCAACGTGCGCTTGTACTCGCGCATCTTCCTATCACGCTCCAGTGTAGGAAGTAAGGTGGGCACATTGTCTTTGTACCGGGGATCCAGCAGGGTGGCAACCCAGTAGTCTGCACACGTTAAAATGTAGGCAACTCTGCTGTCGTTGCGCAGGCACTGCAGCATGTAGTCGCTCATGTGTGCCAGGCTGCCCAGAGGTAAGGACAAGCTGTCCTCTGTGGGAGGCGTATCGTCATCGTCCTGTTTTTCCCCCCAGCCACGCACTAGTGATGGGCCCGAGCTGCTTTGGGTGCCACCCCGCTGTGAACATGCTTCATCCTCATCCTCCTCCACCCTCATCTCGTCCTCCTCGTCCTCCAGTAGTGGGGCCCTGTCTGGCCACATTTGTACCTGGCCTTGGTGTTGCAAAAACCTCCCTCTGAGTCACTTTGAAGAGGACTGGCTTGAAAGTGCTAAAAATGACCCCTCTTCCTCCTCTTTCCTCCTGGGCCTCCTCCTCTTCCATCATCGCCCTAAGTGTTTTCTCAAGGAGACATAGAAGTGGTATTGTAACGCTGATAACGGCGTCATCGCCACTGGCCATGTTGGTGAGTACTCGAAACAGCGCAACCAGGGCACACAGGTCTCGCATGGAGGCCCAGTCATTGGTGGTGAAGTGGGTCTGATCCGCATTGCGACTGACCCGTGCGTGGTGCAGCTGAAACTCCACTATGGCCTGCTGCTGCTCGCACAGTCTGTCCAGCATATGCAAGGTGGAGTTCCACCTGGTGGGCACGTCGCATATGAGGTGTGTGAGCGGGAAGGCCGAAGTTACGCTGTAGCGCAGACAGGCGAGCAGCGGCAGGGTGTGAACGACGGAAGCGCGAACAGACGGCCCGCACTTTATGCAACAGCTCTGACATGTCGGGGGTAGTTGCGAATGAACTTCTGCACCACCAAATTCAGCACATGCGCCAGCAAGGGATGTGCGTCAAACCGGCTAGTCCCAGAGCTGCAACGAGATTTCGCCCATTATCGCACACCACCAGGCTGGGCTTGAGGCTCACCGGCAGCAACCACTCATCGGTCTGTGTTCTATACCCCGCCACAACTCCTGTGCGGTGTGGGGCCTGTCCCCCAAACATATGAGTTTCAGAATGGCCTGCTGACGGTTACCCGTGCTGTGCTGAAGTTGGTGGTGAAGGTGTGTGGCTGACTGGATGAGCAGGTGGGAAGAAGAGGAGGAGGAAGCTGAGTAGAGGAGGAGGAGACAGGAGGCAAAGAAAGTTGCCCTGCGATCCTTGGCGGCGGAAGGACGTGCGCCAAAAAGCTCTCCGCCTGGGGCCCAGCCGCACTACATTTACCCAGTGTGCAGTTAGGGAGATAAGCGTCCCCTGGCCGTGCTTACTGGTCCACGTATCTGTGGTTAGGTGGACTTGCCACAGATGGCTTTGCGGCAGTGCACACTTGATTTTATCGGACACTTGTTTGTGCAGGGAAGGCACGGCTCTCTGTGAGAAGTAAGTGGCGGCTGGAACAACATACTGTGGGACAGCAAGTGACATGAGCTGTTGAAGCTGTGTGTGTCCACCAGCCTAAATGACAGCATTTTCATAGGCCAGGAGTTTAGAATTGCTGGCATTCAGGGCCGAGGATCGAGGTGGCTAGGTGAGAATTTACGCTTTCTCTCAAATGTTTGTGAGATGGAGAGCTGAACGCTGCCGTGTGACATGGTTGAGATGCTTGGTGACGCAGGTGGTGGTGTTGGTGGTACATCCCATGTTTGCTGGGCGGCAGGTGCCAACGTTCCTCCAGAGGCGGAGGAAGAGGCTGCGGCAGCAGCAGCAGAGAGGCCGAGGCGGCAGCAGCAGAAGATGTAGCAGGGGGAGCCTGAGTGACTTCTTGTTTTTAAGGTGTTTACTCCACTGCAGTTCATGCTTTGCATGCAGGTGCTGGTCATGCAGGTTGTGCTAAGGTTCAGAACGTTAATGCCTCGCTTCAGGCTCTGATGGCACAGCGTGCAAATCACTCGGGTCTTGTCGTCAGCACATTGTTTGAAGAAGTGCCATGCAGGGAACTCCTTGAAGCTGCCTTTGGGGTGCTCGGTCCCCAGATGTCGGCGGTCAGTAGCAGGCGGAGTCTCTTGGCGGCGGGGGGTGTTCTGATTTTTCCCACTGCTCCCTCTTTTGCTACGCTGTTGGCTCGGTCTCACCACTGCCTCTTCCTCCGAACTGTGAAAGTCAGTGCACGACCTTCATTCCATGTGGGGTCTAGGACCTCATCGTCCCCTGCACGTCTTCACCCAGTCTTGATCCCTGACCTCTGTTCAGTCTGCACACTGCAGAAAGACGCAGCAGTTGGCACCTGTGTTTCGTCCTCATCAGAGACGTGCTGAGGTGGTATTCCCATGTCCTCATCATCAGGAAAAATAAGTGGTTGTGCGTTAGTGCATTCTATCTCTTCCCACCCCTGGGGAAGGGCTAGGTGGATGCCCTTGGGAAACCCTGGCAGCAGAGTCTTCAAACAGCATAAGAGACTGCTGCATAACTTGAGGCTCAGACAGTTTCCCTGATATGCATGGGGGTGATGTGACAGACGATGGACTTGGTTTTTATGCGCCATCTGTGCGCTTTCTGCAGAAGACTGGGTGGAGATAATGTGAACGTGCTGGATCCACTGTCGGCCACCCAATTGACTAATGCCTGTACCTGCTCAGGCCTTACCATCCTTAGAACGGCATTGGGCCCCACCAAATATCGCTGTAAATTCTGCTGGCTACTGGGACCTGAGGTAGTTGGTTCACTAGGACGTGTGGCTGTGGCAGGACGGCCACGTCCTCTCCCAGCACCAGAGGGTCCACTAACACCACCACGACCATGTCCACGTCCGCGTCCGCGTCCCTTATTAGATGTTTTCCTCATTGTTCCCGTTCACCACAATTTTGAGAATGGCAAATTTGGGAATGCTTTTTCAACCCAGAACCAAAAAGTCTGCTTTTACGGTCACTACAAATAACTTGACCAGCTAAACTGTGCAGATTGGTTGAATAGAGATGTGAGACCTGTTTTTTTTGCGCTGTGTGACAGTTATAGGTTTAATCACAGAATGACACTTCTATCAGCACGCTAGCGTGTGTCTTAGGTTTTTCTGAATGACACTATCAATACCTTCAATGTAAGATTTTCTTTTTGGATAGATTTCAAGTAGGCCTCAAATACCACAAACTAGTTATTTTCAGATGGCAAATTTGGGAATGCTTTTTCACCCAGAACAAAAAAGTCTGCTTTTACGGTCACTACAATAACTTGACCAGCTAAAACTGTGCAGATTTGGTTGAATAGAAATTCAGTCTATTTTTTAGGCGCGGGTGACAGCTCAACTTGCCCCTGATGTAATATATGGCAAAAAATAACCACACTGTTGATGGTTAAATGCACTTGGGTGACACAGGCTCAGCCTGCACCAGATGTAGTATACGGCCAAAAAATAACCAGACTGTTGATGTTAAATGCACTTCGTGACACAGGCTCAGCTGCAGCTGATGTAGGATATAGCACAAAAATAACCACACTATCGATGGTTAAATACACTTGGTGATTAGCTCGTGCTGGCGCACACCAAGTCACAAATGGCCGCCGATCACCCCCAAGAAAAAAAGTGATCTAAAAACGCTCTGGGCAGCCTCAAAAAAGTGAGCAAGTCAATAATAGCACTTCAATGATCCACAGCTGCAGATCGATCACAGATGAAGTCTTTTGGAGGAGTTAAATCTGCCTAATCTCGCCTACGTCGCAGCTGCAAACTCTCCCCTATACTGATCATAGCAGAGTGACGTGCGCGCTACGTGACTCTAGCTTAAATAGAGGCTGGGTCACATGGTGCACTGGCCAATCACAGCCATGCCAATAGAGGCATGGCTGTGATGCCTCTTGGGCCAAGTAGTATGACGCTTGTTGATTGGCTGCTTGCAGCCTTTCAAAAAGCGCAAGAAAGCGCCGAACACCGAACCCGAACCCGGACTTTACGAAAATGTTCGGGTTCGGGTCCGTGTCACGGACACCCCAAAATTCGGTACGAACCCGAACTATACAGTTCGGGTTCGCTCATCCCTAATATTTAATAATTTTTTTAAATCTGGCCCAAATAGGTGTCAAACTAAAATAGAAATGCTCACCTGTTAAAGGACCTGTGTCCACTTTTCTAGTCACCCTCTATCCACAGGATCGGGTATAACTAAGTAATCCATGGAGGTCTGAACACTGGAGCCCACACTGATCTCCCTTCTTCGATTGAGTGGCAGGTCGAGCATATGCCCTGCCTCTCCATCCATTTTCTATGGGGTCGCTGGAGATGGCAGAGTACAGCGCTGGCTATTTCCAGGGTCCCAAAGAGAATTAATGGAGCAGCAGGGCATATGTGCAGCCTGCCACACCATCAAAAAGGGGGAACAGGACCAATTCCTGCAATTCGTTATATTCTACATTCTTTTTGTCGAAAATCGACAAGGTAATGATCGCGTAATATGCGAATATTACGCAACAATTACAGGCTTGGGTCAAAAACGAATATATAGCACTATAGAATATAGTGTTATATAGTGTTGATCGAGCTCTGTAGTGCTCGAGTGCTCAGGGGCTCGGGGCCGAACACATCATGGTATTCGGGTGCTCGACGAGCACCCGAGTATAATGGGAGTCAAAGGGAGAACCCGAGCATTAAACCAGGTACCCCCTGCTCTGAAGAGGGGAGAGGTGCCTGGTTCATAAGAAAATGTCAGAAATTGTTGGTACGCCACGAAAATTCTGTAACAGCATGTGGAGGATGTATGGATGCATTTTGGACTCGCTGGTTGCTGTGGGGAACTATGTTGTTCGAATAGTACGCCACTTTTACATAATGACAATAATACGCACAAAACCAAGGTACCAAAATAGATTTGAGGAAAAATTCTTTCCTGAATATTTACTTGCAAGTGCTGCAAAAAATTACAAGGAAGAGGCACTCCGATACACCCTTTGTTACACATAAAGGAGGGCATCATACACACCCTTAAAAATTATGGCCTGCTGCCACTTTGATGACTCTAGTTAACCTGGGGCTGATGGCACGTCCCTGTGACGGCGACGATCCATTCGGATATCTGGCCTATAAACTTTCGATGTATTTGTCAGCTCAAAACCATTGTAAACTATGGGTAACGGGGAATCAGTGTTTGATTCCGGACAGGAAAGCCTGAGAAACTGCTACCACATCCAAGGAAGGCACGCGGGGTGGCGCGCAAATCACACACTCCCTACTCGTGGAAGTAGTGACAATAAACAACAATACAGGACTCTTAAGATAAATTGGGGGTCAGTCAGCACATCCAGTGCGCAGGTGCGCGTTGCCATGACTGAAAGCACAAAGGCAACAAAATATACAATGCAACAGCACTCTGCAAACCAAATAAAGTACAATAATGCCAAAATAATAGAAAGTATTCTGGTGCAAATGCTACGCTAATAAATCTGAGATGCTTGGCAAATCATTTTGTACAAAATTATTTGGGCACGTCTGCAAACGTCAAGGCGATCTCAGTAAGACGGGAAACTAACACTAAATACAACATTAACTGGTGCCATACTGGCCTCTATTACATTCAGGGAATGCAGGTTCCACATGCATGCGAGCCCACATTATATTATGCCTCTTATGGTGGCAAAATGGCCTCCATTATATTCAGGGGATGCAGGCTCCTCATGTAAGCCGAACCCACACTATATAATACCTCTTGGTGCCGGCCTCCATTGTATTCAAGGAATGCAGGTTCCACTAGCATGTTAATGATGGCACGAACAGCAATTAATATAACTGCCTATTCTTGTCCGAAAACGCGGACAAGAATAGGACAGGTTATATTTTTAGGCCACACATCAGGCTTTGGAGAGTGTTGCCCTCGTCTGTTGGAACTTCTGTGTGTTCCCCTTGTCTCCCCTCCCTTGGTTGGCCAAGGAAGTACGGACTCTGCCCGCCAGCGTTGTCAGATGGAAAATTTTGGAGCAATTTTTCAACAAGGATCTTCTAGTATTGCACCATTTTGCTCGTCCTCCTCCACCAGAGGAATGAGAGATAAGAAGTTCTCTTTGTAGCGGGGATCGAGAAGTGTGAACAACTAGTAATCCGTGTTGCTTAAAAACATATAATGTGTGGGTCGCGGGAAAGGCAGCCTAACATAAAGTCAGCCATGTGTGCCAGAGTACCAACAGGCGAGACTTCGCTTGTTGTCATCAGGAGGATCACTCCCAATCTCCTCATCCTCTTTCTCCTCTTCTGCCCACCTACGCAGAACAGATGGAATTAAACTTCCATGGGTACTACCCTCTTTAGCGGAGGCAACCGTCTCCTGATCCTCCTCTTCAGCCATCAATTCGCGTCTGAGAAGACGAACTGAGAGTGGTCTGGCTATCATCAACCTGTTTAATGTCTTCACCCATTTCCACCTCTTCGGCATGCAAAGCGTTGTCCTTAATTGTGAGCAGTGAGCGTTTGAGAAGACACAAAAGTGGGATGGTGATGCTGATAATAGCGTTATCACCGCTCACCATCTGTGTTGATTCCTCAAAGTCGCGTAAAACCTCACAGAGGTCAGACATCCATGCCCACTCCTCGCTTGTGAATAGTGGAAGCTGACTGGAAAGGTGAAAAACCATGTTGCAGCTGGTATTCCACAACTTCCCTCTGCTGCTCACCTCGTTGTCCAGCACCTCCTCTTCCACTTCCTCACTCTGATTATCCTCCTGATTTGTTGACCTAACCACAACCTCAGTGATTGTCAACTGTGTGTCATCCTCTTCCTCAACCTCTTGAGACAGTAATTGCGGTTGAGTCATTGGCAACTGTGTCTCATCATCATCCACCTCATTAAACACCTAATTGCCATTCCCAGCGTCATGTTCTTGTGACTCTGGATGCTCAAGGGTGGGCACAAGATCTCAGGTCCTTCTTCAAGCGTGCTTGGCGAGAGGGCCAAATCAATTAATGGCGATGCAAAGAGGTCCTTGGAATATCCGAGTGTGGGAATCACTTGTTTGGCCAGACTGTAAATGGTGGGAGGAAGGAGGATCAGGGTGAGGATTGTGTGGACAGACTCCTGGCTACTGAGACTGGACTTGGTGGAAGACAGGGTGGTGCTTAACCGACTGGAAGCACTATCTGCTGCAATCCAACCGACCACCTGCTCGCACTGGACTGACATCAAGAGTGGTCTCCTGCACCACCCTGCAAACTGGGACATGAAGCTAGGTATCTTGGATGATTGTTTTTCTTGTGCTCTGGCAGCAGGCACAGTTTCAACGCGCCCAGGGCCACGGCCTCTGCGTGCACTATCACGGCCACTTCCCTGTCTGCTCGCCTTCTTCATATTAAAGTATAACTGTCGGTATATTTGTTTTTGGCGTATTGGATTGTGGTGATTAATATCACTTTGATGGCCCTATTTCAACTTTTCACTGTGTATTCAATTACCCTTAATTCCACATTTTTGTCCCCTGTACTGCCTACTTTTACCTGTGCTTTAAATAGGGTTGCTAGGCATGATCCGTCCTGTGTTGAAGGACGGAGGACGCAGAAGCAGGCTGCGTGCAAGTTCAGATTACTGACAGCCAGGGACTGTAAGTAAATGATTAAAGCCAGGTCCTCCCCAGCAGCTGATAACAGTGCCTGGGCTGTGTGCACTTCTCCCTGTCCCTGCGCTTGGCAGACGCTCCCTCACTCAGCAGAGCTGGAGAAGTAGAGTTGAATCAGCGCAGACCAGGGAAGGGAGATCTGCCGTCTGCTCAGTGTATAAATGAAAGCAACATGTGGTAAGAGGACCCCTTTGTGCTGCAGGAGATTAACCCTTTAGGGGGAAGGCTCTGGTTACTGACCTTTTGGGGGGCTATTGTTACTGGTTAGTGAGGGCAGGCGGGATTAGCCTCAGGGTGAGGGCAGTGGCGGCCATCTTAACTGAATTAGTGAAATTGCAGTTTTAGCAGACTGTTGCTAAGGGACTGAATCTTATTAAATACGGGGTAAGTCAGTCTAATAGTAACTGATTCTGGAATATCATGGTATTTAGTAACTACATATATGAAAATTGAAATTAGGGTCTAAGTGTGACAGTTATCCTTTAAATGTTATATGCACGCATGACACACTCGTTTATAGGCAAAGTGTGATAAATTCGGGAAAAAATATAATTGTTTTTCGCTAATATTTTTCCCCAATATCTGTCATGACACACAGAGACGCTATTGCAGCACAGATGTGACAATTTACTGCAGACACCGTTTATAGGCAAAGTGTGGATAATTATGGAAGAAATATAATTGTTTTCGCTAATATTTTTCCCAATATCTGGCCCCTGACACACAGACGCTATTGCAGCACAGATGTGACAATTCACTGAAGGGGCCGTTATAAGAATAATGTGGATAAATGATGGAAAAAAATATAATTGTTTTTACTATTATTTTTCCAAAAATCTGGCCCCTGACACACAGACGCTATTGCAGCACAGATGTGACAATTCACTGCAGGGACCGTTTATAGGAATAATGTGGATAAATTATGGAAAAAATATAATTGTTTTCGCTAATATTTTTACTATCTTTTGTCCCTGACACACAGATGCTATTGCAGCGCAGATGTGACAATTCACTGCAGACAACCGTTTATAGGCAAAGTGTGGATAAATTATGGAAAAAATATAATTGTATTCGCTAATATTTTTCCCAATATCTGGGCCTGACACACAGACGCTATTGCGGCACGATGTGACAATTCACTGCAAGGGACCGTTTATAGAAAAATGTGGATAAAATTAAGGAAAAAAATCTAATTGTTTCAATATATTCTTCCTATCTCTGCCATGACAACAGTAAAGCTATTGCTGAAACAGATGTCACAAGCTCACTGCAGACACCCTCTATAGAAAAAGAATCGAAGACTACTTTGCATGATAAATTCTGCCACCACACACAATAGTCCTTAAAAGGACTTTTTGGGTCTTTGAGACATTTTAAAATTGAATAAATTGCAATCACAAAACTCCCTATACTATCTGTCCCTTCCTAAGAGCAGCTTTCCCTGACTCGCAATGAGCCCAAACCCCGCTCATCAGATGCTACATAGCACGCCGATAACATGTTCCGGCCAGCCAATCACTGTACATGCCAGTACCAACATGGCTACTGGCATTACAGTGATGGCATTACATACCTGCACGTTTATTGGTTGCTTAGCAGCCTCGAACGTGCGGGAGGAGACTCGAGCATGGTGGCTTGAGCACATGCGGTACTCGGCCGAGTAACCGCCATGTGCTGAGCATAGCGATGCACGAGCCAAAATGCACAAGCCAAACAGGTATTTCGGTTCTTAGCATGCGTGCTCAACACTAGTGCTATAATTCCTTTTTAGAATATTTGTAATTTTTTCCATCTGAACAAATGATTCCTCCCTGCTTCTTGCTTGTGGGCCAATGAGTCATTGGCCCACAAGCAACTTAAGCAGGGAGGAATCATGACTTCCAGATGGAAAAAAAATGACGAATATTCAAAAAAACGAATTCATAGCACTATATTCAATATAGTGCTTTATATTAGTTTTTTAGAATATTTGTCACTTTTTTCTATCTGAAGTCATGATTCCTCCCTGCTTAAGTTGCTTGTGGCCAATGACTTATTGGCCCACAAGCAAGAAGCAGGGAGGAATCATGTGTTTAGATGGAAAAATTACCAATATTCAATATAACAAATATATAGCAACTATATTCTAAATATTCGTGAATTTCTCGAAGTGGCAATATTCGAGATAAAAAATTAGCTTTTCGAATATTCGTGGTCAACACTAATCATCACTACTGCCAAGTGAACATACGTGTCAATACTGGAGAATTTTACGCACTGTGCAGATTTTTCTGTCATAAGTCCAACCCCCTTTGCAGGTCATAACCTTTAACAAAGCCCAAGCAAAGGTGCTAGAGGAGCAACGTTAGCAAAGGGCACAAATCGAGGGTCATAACTGAAACAGAAGCATTAGGGTTGCCTGAGCAGGGTAATAGTGATGATCGTGGAGCAGAGGTATTAGGGGGGCAACTGGAGATGTAGCAATATTAGGGGTGCATTTAGAGTGGGGGCATTGGGGCATCTGGAGATGTGGCACAATGGGGGTGCACCTAAAGCAGAGGCATTGGCAGAGTCCCCCAATGCCACTCTGAACTCTGCAGAGAGCAGAACCATACATAGATCTGAGTCTGCTATAACAAAATCCCTATTTCCCCCTTACAGTCTCCTACAGCTCACTACTGTCACACACCTGAGAAATCAGCCCAGCACCGCAGAGGAGTCCTTCTCTCCAGCAACCACAGTTTTCTGACAGCAGGGAGGGCAGGAGGAGGCAGACATGTTCTGTCCTCCTTCACTGCCAGAAGCCAGGGAAGTTTAGAAGATACTGCTGCGATACCTCCTGTACAATTTACACCAGTAGGAGGCTGCATCACTGTGCGATACTGCCACCTAGTGGCTACAATAATTATCTATCCTGAGAAACAAGAGAAATAATTACTCCTCTGTCTTATCTCAGGGTGCAGGAGACTGGGGGCATACCAAGGAATCTCCCGCCTCCCCAGTGCGCCACTCCAAGCCTGTTTATAGAAAAATGCAAGGAAGGGGAAGCACCTAGAAGAGGGAGAGTTCACAAGACCGTTACTTTTCCGTTCTTCTGATTGGAAAAATGTGCAACCGTTATGCACATTTGGCATCTGTTTTAGCCATTTCTGTTGTGATCCGTATTTTTTAGACAGAATAAAGTATTGCATGCAGAGACTTTATCTTACCATCTAAAAAAACTGATCTCAGATGGAATTGGCTAAACAGATGCAAAATGTGCAAACTCATGCACAGGACCCATTTTTACAGGATCAGTTTTTTTGCAAAGGATCAGTCTTTTACAGGATCTGTTTTTATCTTTATTTTTCTCTTCTTCTCATGGTCAGAAGAACATAAACTAATGGTGATGTGAACTCTCCTAATTGCACAATTACAGCTGGCTGCCTTATGAAGAATATGGAGTTTTTGTAATGATAGATTAAATATCAATACATGCTAGCTTTATCAGTTTTGTTAGTAATTTAGTGAATTTCAAATCAGGGATATTTCATTTTGAGAAAGCAAGCTAATTTACTGTTCATGAGAACAACCAAAGTTTCTCCTGAGAAACATCAAACATTGTGATATATACGCGGGGAGAAAAAAAGAACAAAACTCAATATTTTGCCAGGAGCGTTGCTTTATAGATTAGTAAACAATATTCCCATTTCTTTCAATATGTCAAGAGTTTTCTACCCATTGTCATGAAATGGAAATCAAATTGTATACTGCAATAATCATATTTAAAGATTTTAGCATTCATGTATTTGGTTTCCTGTACATAAAGATATATTTGATGCAAAATTCTTTATATTTGGTGTCAAATTCTTTTCTCACTGGGACATAACTATGTAGGAGTGTAGCAGTAGCACTTGGCCTTTATGTCTAAAGGGAGCAAAAGGCCCTATAGCTAGTATTATAAATCTACAGAAAATGACAGACATACACTATGAATTGTCTTTTATTTGTGCCCAACAATGCATACAGAACAGGAATTTCTGCTATTACTGTAAATGGTTCTATTGTAAGAGTTATTGGGGTCATTTACTATACTGAAATCCATCTAAATTAGCGTATTTCAGGCACAGATGACGGCAAAACTGCGACTTTGCCCAACTCACGACAGATCTAAAATTGTCGTGTGGTGTTGGTGTGGCCGGGAAAGGGCACAGGCTGGCCAGGCCCGTCTCATTCATTAGTTTCTACGTCTGTTTTAGGATTAGAAAATTGTCTAAATGTAAGAAGCTCGGAAGCTGTTTACATTTAGCACTGGCGCCGGATGCACCGAAGTTATGCAGAGGCCAACGCCTTTTCATAACTTTGGTGGATCCACCACCAGCTCTGGGCCTTTATTAAGACCAGCATCTTAAAACTCCGGTCTTAATAAATGTGCCCCAATGTTTGTACAACTAATTGGAAACCATGTCCTGCAATCAGGTAATAATGTAGGGTCCTATGACCACTTCACTTTTCTGGTATGGTTCGAAACAATTTACTGCCTGAAGTGGAAAAATGCTGAGAACTCGGTTTCCACTTCAGAAGTGAATCGCTCGACATTTAATGCTAACACATACCATTTGATCATTTTTTGAGTGGAAACCATGGTTCAAAAACAAACTACCAAACAGATATCTCCTCTGAAGCGAAGCAGCTGATCAAAGAGAGGGGCGAGATAGCTACTGGCTGAGTTATTTTGTCTTCCGACCCATAAAAATCCAGGCTTGACTTGGCCAGGCATTCTATTTTAATAGAAAAAGGGGCATAACTTCTCCCAGACAGCAAGACAAGTAGCGTATCTCCCAGTGGAGCAAAGGTGCGGAAAGACTTCATACACACTGATTCAACAGTCAACTACAGTTTGTCTAATATGTATAGGCATCTTTAGGGTAAGCATAAAAAGATCATTTATAAGATTAAAGAGGTTGTCTGATCTTACTGTTTCCGTGACGAGATGTGGCTTAGTGCTAGCCTCAGGTGTCCAGACTTACAGAAATAGAAGAACCAGTCAGAGGTACTCTGTCCATCACTCACAGTATAGTGAATGGGAGATAAGCAAACAGCATATCAGAACAAGCTAGGCCGCTTCCATGACGCCACGAGTATGACAGCACTGTAGCTTGTTCTGCTACACTGTTTGTGTAGTTCGCATTCACTACTGTGGGAGCTATGGAAGCAGCAGAGCATCAGCCCGCTTGGCTATTTCCATAAGCCCAGCCACCTGAGACTAGCATTTAGTCCCATATATCTGTGGGAAATTGCGAGATGGGACAACCCCTTAAAGTCACTTGCCTAATATTGTTTGAAGCCTTCTTTTGCTGCCAAAACAGATATGATTTTAGGTGATTCCTGATATGAGTGCCCATACATATTTCTCTTACCTTACCGTTTTTTTTCGCGATCAGGGTGCATCACTAGTTTGGAGCACCATTATATCACCAGGAAAAGGAGAGCGCCCGTAACGCCTTCTATTGCTTATCTACCTATATGCACCCACTAAGGACAGAGCTCCCTTTTGACTGAGGATGGATATTTGGAAAGACATAGAAAATAAGAGATTTGAAAGTGGAAACCTATTGTTATGGAATATAATGAACACTGCTTGGCACTAACAAAATGCCCACATCTGTCCGAGAGACAACCCCCAGTATGCATTCTATGATTGAAACTATTTTCAGCAAAAACTTGAACTGTCAGGAATTCCTCTAAGTCTATCATACATATGCCTTAAACGTATTTCCTGTTACATTCCTTCTTGCTAAAAGACCAATCATGTGAGCCCACTCCTCCCACTAATATGGAGGGTATATAATGTGAAGCCCCCACCTAATAAATTAGAGTTATGCTTTGACCTTATATACAGTCCCTGACAAAAGTCTTGTCGCTTATGTACAAATTGCCTGAAGTGCCGCTAAAATATATTTCTAATCAAGATTTTGTTACAAGAAATGGGTCATTTTAATCCCAACAGCTTTTGTAATAATGTTTCAGTGCAAAACGAACTGACAAAAAGTATTCTAATATTACACAGCTGGTAAAGCCCATTGAGTCAATTTTGCCAAGACATAAGTGTTGTCGGCCTTGTCATATGACCTTCATCTGTGACTAATAATGGATCATTAGTCTCAGGTGTGTATAAAAGAACCCCAGTACACTAGACCTTCACATCAACTGCAAACTAGACCTCTGCAAACATGCCTAAGATTCACCCGAGGACTAAAGTGTTGTTATCAAGAGGGCTGAAGACCAGATCCACTGCTGATGTGGCAGACACCTTCAATGTGTCTCAGCGTCAAGTTCAGAGATAAAAAAAAGATTTATTGAGACTGGAGACGTTTTGACAAGGCCAGGTCAGGGCCGACCCCGCAAGACAACTGCTCGAGAGGACAGTTTGTTGGCTCGAAAATCCAAGGCCAGCCCATTTTCCACTGCAGCAGAGCTCCACGAGACCTGGTCACCTGAAGTCCATTTGTCAACCAGAACAGTTTGTCGGATTCTGTCTCGAAATGGCCTCCATGGTCGAATCAGTGCCCATAAGCCAGCACTAAACAAAAGACAATTGAAAAACCGTGTGTCATTTGCCAAGGCCCACAGCCTGCTAAAAGGATGGACGCTGGAAAAGTGTCAGAAGGTGGATTTTTCAGATGACTTCTTCTGTTATATTACACCACAGTCGCCACAAATATTGCAGGAGAACCTACTGGAACCCGCATGGAGCAGAGATTTACCCAGAAAACAGTGAAGTTTTGGTGGAGGCAGAATCATGGTCTGGGTTACATCCAGTATGGGGTTGTGCGAGGGATCTGCATGGTGAAAGGCAACATCATTAGTCTAAAATACCAAGAAATCTTAGCTACCTCTTATATTCCAACCATAAAAAAAGGCCAAATTCTGCAGAAGGATGGTGCTCCATTGCATACTTCCATCTCTACATCAAAGTTTCCTTAAGGTGAAGAAGATCAAGATGCTCCAGAATTGGCTCAGCCCAGTCACCAGACATGAAACATCATTGAGCATATGTGGTGTAGGATGGAAAGAGGAAGCATGGAAGACGAAACCAAAGACATATTGCTGAACTCTGGGAGGCATGCAAGACTGTTTTCTTTGCTATTCCTGATGACTTAATCAATATAATTGTATGAATCCTTGCCAAACCGCATGGATGCCTGTCCTTCAAGCTCATGGAAATCATACAGATATTCAATTTGGATCTCACAGCACCACTACTTAATTTGCTGACATATTTTTGGATTTGGCAGTAAAGTTGTTCAATTTCTGTATAGGCGACTGTCACGGAACCATGAACCAGACGTACAACAAGAGATAAGTGAAAATAAGAAGGCTTTATTGAAAATAAAGCTGTAAAGCAAAAGTCCAAACGGATGGTGAAACCGAGCAGAGTCTTTGCGAAGCCAGAGGTCAGGAACCAGAAGGGTAGTCAGACGAAGCCAGGATCAGGAACCAGCAGGGTAGTCAGACGAAGACCAGGATCAGGAACCAGCAGGGTAGTCAGACGAAGCCAGGATCAGGAACCAGAAGCAGCAGCAGTCTTAGAAGCATGTGAACACAAGAGGACCAAGCAAGGAACTGAAGCCACAGACCGCCTATTATTATATGAGCTAGGGGGGCATCCAGCTCCTCCCAGTGGGAAGGAGGAGCCGCAGGTGGAAGGCTACAAGAAACCCAGAAACCCAAGATGGCCGCCAGTACATGTCAAACGAAGGAGAACAGCAGGAAGGTAAGACCATGACAGTACCTCCCCCTCAAGGGGCCCCTCCTCCGCGGAGCACAAAAACGGTTTTCTGAGGGAAGCGTGCGTGGAAGGCTCGGAGCAAGGCAGGAGCATGGACAATCTGCGGAGGGAACCCAGGAACGCTCCTCTGGGACCATAACCACGCCAATGGACCAAAAACTGCAACCGACCGCGGACCAGGCGTGACTCCAGGATATTGCTCACCTCATATTCCTCACGATTGCCCACTTGGACCGGACAGGCGAGGAACCGAGGAAGTGAAACGATTACACACCAGTGGCTTTCAACAGGGAGGACATGAAACACGTTGGAGATCCGCATGCCGAGGAGGAAGCGCAAAGGGCATAGGCTACCGGGTTTACCCTGCGAAGCACTCGGAAGGGGACCAACAAAGCGAGGCGCCAGCTTGGGAGTGGGCATCGAAGGTTGAGGTTGCGGGTGGACAACCATATACGGTCCTCCGACCTGGTAGGAAGGAGCAGGCGCTCGTCTGCGATCAGCCTGGAGTCTCTGGCGCTGCGCAGAGACCTCAAGGACTTCTGGATCTGTACCCAAGAAGCATGTAGGACGGAAAGGTGATCCTCCACAGCGAATATCCTGGGAGAGAATACTCCGGTAACACGGCAGGTTGGAACCCATAATTGGGCCATGAAGGGAGACGTCCCAGAGGAAGAGTTCACCGCCCGTGTTTCCTGGCAAACTCAGCCCAAGGCAGGAGGTCAACCAATTGTCTTGGTGATCGGAGACATAGCAACGAAGGAATTGCTCCAAGGCCTGATTGGATCGTTCTGCGGCCCCATTGGACTGAGGGTGGTAGGCCGAGGAGAGGAGAGATGAATCCCCAACTGGGAGCAAAAGGCGCGCCAGAACCTGGACACAAACTGACTCCCTATCCGATCCGACACAATCTCCTTGGGCAAACCGGTTGCAACCGGGAAGACCTCCCTGGCAAAAATCGTGGCCAACTCTTGTGCAGAGGGTAACTTCTTGAGAGGAACACAGTGGCACATTTTGGAAAACCGATCCACAATCATGAGAATGACCGTATGGCCTCGGGATGCAGGGAGGTCCACAATGAAATCCATCCCCAGGTGTGACCATGGGGGCTCTCCCCGGTGGCTATGGGGTTGCAGAAGGCCCAACGGAAGGTGCCGAGGGGACTTACTCTGGGCACAAACGGAGCATGCCGCTACATATGCGGCGATGTCGGAACGTTAGGGAAGGCCACCAGAACAGACGTGAAACAGCCCAGGACAGCTGATTCTTTCCAGGGATGCCCCGCGGTCTTGGAGTTATGGTAGGTTCGCAACAACCGAGTGCGCAACTCCTCAGGCACAAAACATCTGCCGTTGGGTCTCCCAGAGGAGCACCAGATTGAGCCGCCAAAATCTGTCACCCAGGGGAGAGGTCAGGCTGGTGCGAATGGCGGCCAGGATCTGATTCGGAGGGTATGACCGAAGTTGGAATCGACTCCTCCCTGGACAGCTCGGAGTACTGCCGTGATAAGGCAGCCGCCCTGATGTTCTTGGAACCGGGTAGGTAGGAGACCACATAATTAAAACGTGACAAGAACAGAGCCCATCAGGGCCTGACGTGGTGTCAATCTCTTGGCCTCAGAAAGGTAGGTCAGATTCTTGTGGTCCGTCAGGATGAGAACCGGAACCACCGAACCCTCGAGCAAGTGCCTCCATTCTTTAAGGGCCTGCACGATGGCCAATAACTCCCTGTCACCAATCTGATAGTTGCACTCCGCGGAAGACAGTTTCCGGAGTAAAACCCACAGGGATAGCAGAGGACCCTCTGGTGTTCTACGCTGAGACAGAAGGGCGCCTACTCCCGTCTCAGACGCGTCCACCTCGAGGACAAAGGGCAACCCAGGGTTGGGATGTGACAGAATCGGAGGCCGACACAAAGGCGGGACTTTAGGGCCTCAAAAGCTCGGATGGCCTCGAGCGGGCCAGACCTGGGAATTACTGCCCTTCCTGGTCAGATCCGTGAGAGGCTTGGCCAGCATGGAAAAGTCCCTGATGAACTTCCGATAATAATTGGCGAAGCCCAAAAAGCGCTGCAGGAACGAAGACCACTGGGCTGGGGCCACTGTAAGACAGCCGAAACCTTCTCAGGATCCATGGTAGAACCCCTCAGCGGAAATGATGTAACCATAAGAAGGTTACCTGGGATCGGTGAAAATTCGCATTTCTGAAGCTTACCGAACAGCTTGTTCTCTCGTAACCGTTGCAACACTCGTCTGACGTCCAGAATGTGGGCCTCCATGGATTCAGAATATACCAAGATGTCATCCAAATAGACCACCACACACTGCTGCAACAGATCACGGAAAACATCGTTGATGAATTCCTGAAAGACTGCGGGCGCATTGCACAACCCAAAGGGCATAACCAAGGATTCATAATGACCGGTCCTGGTGTTAAACGCGGTCTTCCACTCATCGCCCGCCTTGATCCTTACCAGGTTATATGCCGCCCTCAGGTCGAGTTTGGTAAAGACCGTGGCCCCTTTAAGGCGATCGAACAGCTCGGAAATCAAGGGTATCGGGTAAGCGTTCTTGATCGTGATGCGATTGAGACCCCTGTAATCGATGCAAGGCCTCAACTCACCGCCCTTCTTTTTCACAAAGAAAAATCCAGCCCCTGCCGGGGACGAAGATTTGCGAATGTGTCCGCGTGAAAGCGCCTCCCTCACGTACTCCTCCATGGCCTCATTCTCCGCTACCGACAGTGGATAGACTTTGCCACGAGGAGGAACGGCACCAGATTGTAACTCTATGGCACAATCGTATGGGCGGTGCGGAGGTAGGGCAACCGCGCGCACCTTATCGAATACATCCCGGTACTCCTCGTATTCAGGAGGCAACAGAGAGTCCGAGGAAGTACACAGCAACTTGACAGACCCATGGATGCAACTAGCCCCACACTGCGGTGACCACGAGAGGATCTCGACCGATCTCCAATCGAAAGTCGGATTATGCTTCTGGAGCCAGGGGTACCCCAAGACCACCGAGTAGTGTGGAGACGAAATAACCTGGAGGCAGACCGACTCTCTGTGAACGGCACCAATGGCTATCCCCACTGGAAGGGTCTCATGAGTCACGTGTGGCGGCAGAAGGGGTCTGCCGTCTATCGCCTCAAGAGCCAGTGGGGAACCTCGAGCCTGCAGAGGAATGGAATTGGCGGCAGCGAACACACTATCAATGAACAAACCACCAGCACCAGAGTCCACCAACGCCTGGGTCGTCACCGGCCCCCGACCCAGGAGAGGACAACAGTGATCAGTGGTTTGTCAACACGGGAAACCGGGGACGAGGAGACTCCACCCAAGATCTGCCCCCGACAGGATCTCAGGTACGAGCGTTTTCCCGGACGGTTCGGACATGCCAACCGAAAATGCCCACCGAGACCACAGTACATGCATCGGCCCTCGCGTCTCCGGAGTGCCCTCTCCCCCTCGGACAGGCGAGCAAACCCCAGCTGCATGGGTTCACCCCCAGACAAGTCATCCCCAGGAGGCGTGGGAGGAGAGGGAGGCACGGGTGGGACAGCAAACGTAGGCACCAATCTGTTAGAAGACCTCCGCAGGTTCTCCTTAAAGGAAGGTCTCTCCCTGAGTCTGGTGTCAATCAAAATCAGGAAAGAAATAAGAGACTCGAGCTCAACTGGTAGGTTCTTAGCTGCAACCTCATCCTTCAAGGCATCCGAGAGACCATGAGAGAAAGCAGCGACCAGAGCCTCATTATTCCAGCCCACCTCTGCTGCCAGGGTACGAAACTCAATGGCGTATTCAGCTACGGATCGTGAACCCTGTCTGATGGACATAAGGAGCTTCGCAGCAGAGGCAGCACGAGCCGGCACATCGAATACCTTCCGAAGAGAAGCAACAAAACCGGAAAACTCGGCAACCACCGGATTGTTGTTCTCCCATAAAGGGCTGGCCCAGGCCAAGGCCTTGTCCGAGAGCAGCGAGATCAAGAAGCCCACCTTTGATCTCTCAGTAGGAAAGGCATGTGGCAGCAACTCGAAATAAATGCCCACCTGGTTAAGGAAACCTCGGCACTGAGTTGGCTCTCTCCCAAAGCGCTGTGGAAGAGGGGCAGAACCAGTCATACCCCGAAACACCGCAGGCGCAACAACAGGTGTCGGGGTAGACTCTGGCGCAACAACCGGAGCGGCAGTAGGAGCGAGCCCAGGAGCGACAACCGACCCATCGGCAACGGGGGCGAAATGAGCCGTGCGTTCAAGCAGGGTTTGCAACGCCACAGCGAACCGACCCAACAGGTGATCCTGCTGATCAAGTCTGGCAACCAGCGTGGGTAGCGAGGATGGCCCTGTACCGTCAGAATTCATGGCTTGGTCCTAATGTCACGGAACCATGAACCAGACGTACAACAAGAGATAAGTGAAAATAAGAAGGCTTTATTGAAAATAAAGCTGTAAAGCAAAAGTCCAAACGGATGGTGAAACCGAGCAGAGTCTTTGCGAAGCCAGAGGTCAGGAACCAGAAGGTTAGTCAGACGAAGCCAGGATCAGGAACCAGCAGGGTAGTCAGACGAAGCCAGGATCAGGAACCAGAAGCAGCAGCAGTCTTAGAAGCATGTGAACACAAGAGGACCAAGCAAGGAACTGAAGCCACAGACCTCCTATATATATATGAGCTAGGCATCCAGCTCCTCCCAGTGGGAAGGAGGAGCCGCAGGGTGGAAGGCTACAAGAAACCCAGAAACCAAGATGGCCGCCAGCACATGTCAAACGAAGGAGAACAGCAGGAAGGTAAGACCATGACAGCGACAAAACTTTTGTCTTCCCAAAATTTGACCTTTCTGTCTTGATTAAATGATAAATCTTTTTTCAGTGAAAGTAATTTATTTCAGTGCATTAAACATCATTTGGGAGGACTTTAGCTTTTCATATGAGCTATTTCTAACACCAATTGATTAATTAAAAGTCAGGTTAATAGCAGGAGTTTCTACAAAATAGAGAAGCGACAAGACATTTGTCAGGGACTGTAGAGTGTCAGTGTTATTTCTCTCGCCGTGCATGCACGTATCTATCTAATTTGGAGCAGTCTATCAACCTACCTTACCATTGATCAGAACCAGAACATTTTGGCGCCTGGCGTGGGGCTCGAAGGTTGGACCCCCCTGTTCCCGTACCCCTGAAGATCAGACGTAGGAGGGGCGCACCAACGGACACCGGGATTGCTACCCGTGATATGAGGTAAGAAAACAGAGTAATCTTGCCTATACTGTGTCCCCTGGTGTAGCCTCTTGTCATCGGTCTGAGGAAGGGGTGCGGAAGCAGTTGGGGCGCCTTTGAGGTCACATAAGTAAGAACCCCACAGTAATTGATGAGATTTTGATACACTGTGTTTTATGTGTTGTGTTGTTCTGAAGTCGTTATGACCTTGAGCACCTGTGTATAAACTACAGAGTTACAAAATAAGGAAGCCTACCTCATTAGCCTACATCGCGGTACAGCCAGAGGCGTCTGTCCGGATAGTAGAGGGGGAGGAGGCGGTCAGAACCGGTCCAAAGGTGTACTATGTGTCTGACTCAAAGAAGAACTCAGGTAGTTCAGGAACACAGGGTGCAAGCACAGGTTATGGACTAGACTGCTCCAGGAGATATTACATTATGGGAAATGTTGAAAGTGTCCCGAAGGGATGCTGCTCACCGGAGCAGTATGTGGCGGACAAGAGAGGGAAACGCTTCGTAAAGTGTTTACCCAGGTTGGAGATACATTATGAGATGTGTAAAGGTGGCACTCTTTGTGTTGATACATGGAGAGCATTGTTAAATGAAAGAAAGGCAAACTTGCTGATGAAAAGATAGTAAATGCAGTGGAGGTGTGGCTTGACTGCAGCAAAGAATTTGAACGGATGGGTGGAGAACAGAAATATAATGAAAAGTCAGGAAGATATTACTGTATACCCGGGCAGCAGCCACCTTATAATTATGGTGTCATCAAGAAGAAGGGGGGGGGGTGGACCTGTGCCGTATGTGGGCAACAGAATCCTCCCTCCAGTGTTACGTGCCTCGCATGTGGTACTTTATGCCCACATAGCCACATTCCTGTAGCTCCCCGACACCTCCCACCCACAGCTCTGCATGAGACACCATCATATTCCCAGCTGGTGCCCACGGCTGGACTGTTAACCCCCGGTAACCCGGATCTCTCCGTCCTACCTGTAAGCCCACAAGTTCAAGCACTCTATCCCATGATAAATCCTGATGGCACATTCAGTCTGCCACCGCAGGTTGTTCAAGTGATGGTCGGGAAGAAGAAGGAGGAGGATATGTGTCATTGACACTAAATCAGCTGTATTCAATTGTCAGTCAGTTGCCGGACCCCGAGACCCACCCCATGCCATTTTACAATAAATTTGATCAAATATACAAGACATATGGGTGTACGTGGTCAGATCTACAAAGTATAGTAAAGAACAAAACTGGAGAATACTCAGCTCTCATTCTGGAGAAACTCAAAAAGCATTGTGTGACAGGGGGCCATAGCTGGAAGGGGGGAGTGACGTCATGACATTGGCATGTGTGATAAGCGAGAACACTGTCTGCAAGGCCAAAGAGAGAATTAAAAGAAGATTGTCGCATTCACACATGCAGGCAAGCAATACACTTGGACTGTGAGGCCTCAGGGAGCACAGAATAGCCTCTCATGCTTTAGCAAAGCCATGTCCTCCATGCTCCAACCATGGCAAGCAGACAACCCGGAGGTTAAACTCCTACAATACGTGGATGACCTGCTCCTTTGTGCTTCAAGCTTTCAGGAATGTCTGTCCATCTCAATCTATCTCCTACAGTTCCTGGCCGAATCGGGCTGCAAAGTATCTCAAACCAAACTCCAATTGTGTTTACACAAGGTAGTCTTGCTTGGCCGCTGTGTTGCCCAAGGTAGTAAACACTTGATGGATACCAGGAAAAAGGCGGTTTCAAACATACGGATACCAGACACTCCACACCAATTGCAGACCTTCTTAGGCCTCATTTCCTACTGCCGACCCTGGATCCCCTGATGAAGCCCCTATATGACTGTATTTCCCAGAATGCAACCTCTCCATTACAGTTAGCAAGGGAGGCTAATGAGTTCTTTGAAAAGTTGAAGACAGCAATTGCAACCGCTCCGGCCCTTGGGATTCCTAACTACAGCCTTCCCTTCAGGCTGTATGTCATGGAACGTCAAGGTCACGCTACAGGAGTTCTTACCCAATCTCATGGTTGACGCAACAGACCTCTGGGATACTATTCTAAGCGCCTTGACCCTGTAGCCAGAGCTGCCCCTTCCTGTGTCAGAGCTGTCCATGCTGCCCGCTCTCTTCTTGACGTCACATATGACGTTGTGCTTGGGCACCCCCTCACTATTTTGGCTATGCATGACATCTCTGCCATCCTCCAGCAGACACAACCCAAACACCTCACTGCACAACACCACCTCCGGCTGCAGTGTAGTCTGCCCCTGCCAGATAATGTCACCATTCAGAAATGTCACATTCTTAACCCTGCTGCACTCCTTCCTCTTCCAAGGGGGGAGTATACTATATATTCAGGAGAAGCTTCTGAAGATTTTATTGATCTGCATGCTGAAGAAGATCTTCAGGAAGAAGAACTAGGGACCTCAACTGACTTTCTTAAGCAGGAATAGGATCATGATTGCATCACAATGATGTAAGCTGAAGTAGGGACACCACCATCAGTCCAAGACACTCCTCTGACAAACCCTCATTGGATTCTCTTTGTGGACAGCTCAAGGTACGCTGATGACAAAGGGAAATTCCATACAGGCATGGCAGTCACTAGTGAGCATGAGCTACTGTGTCCAAGACAACTGCGCCCAGACCAGTCAGCACAGGCGGCTGAACTTATTGCCCTCACTGAAGCCTGCCTCATGGCAAAAGATTTCAACGCTAATATATACACGGATTCCAGATATGCCTTTGGAGTGGTTCATGACTTTGGACTAATATGGAAGGCACGGGATTACATCACAGCCGCAGGAACCACAATCAAAAATGCCTCAGCAATGGCGGCAGCAACAGCAGCAGCAAGAAAGCATGCCACCTCCCCCACCCGACAACCAATAGGACACCGGCAAGCCAGTGCCGGGAGGGGATAACACCTACATGCCTTGAGTGACACTTGATGTAGCGGGAGAAAGCCTCATGTGTACGGCCCTAATGGCAGCAGTACTCCTGCCCACTCAAGTGGCAGTGATCAAAGTAAAGGCCCATACACGAACTGACACTCCTGAGGCCAGAGCAAATGCCCTAGCTGATCAAACAGCGAAGAGAGCAGCAATGGAAGAGGAAGGAGCCCAGACAGAACAGATCCTGACAGTACAAGAAGATCTGGCGCAAGAGGAAGTCACATGGGACCTACTGAAACAAATGAAACGGAAACTAATTGAGACGTTTCAGCACATGGACACACCCCCACTCTCTAAAAGAAAAACAAACTGGCAGACATTTTACATTCAGTCTTTTGCTAGTGTAGGGAAAGGTTGCTGTGTGAAGCAGGGACAGGCTGTTAGGGACACAAAACCTTAGCTAACAGGGACACAAAAGTCCATTTAAGGACTGTTATAGGTGTGCTATCAATTGGTGTAACTTACTGAGGGGTGTAATATACTTTCTATCATAGAAAGTATATTATAGTGCAATTGTATTGTGCAGCAGTGGTGTGCGGTTCTGCTGCGATACTGCAGACACACAGAGTGCCAAACGCTATTGGAACAAATAATTTCTACTCGTGTGATTTACCAGTTGCCCCCCAAAAAAAACTGATTGAGGCAGGGGTGTTATATACCAATAATATACATTATATATAGTTCATTTAGGTACTGCAGCATTTATTAGCGGTTTTGCTGAGTTAACGCATCTACACAAAGTGACAAACGCTATTGGAACAAATAATTTCTACTGGTGTGATTTACCAGTTGCCCCCCCAAAAAAGTGATTGAAGCAGGGGTGTTATATACCAATAATATAATTTCTATATAATGCATTTGGGTAGTGCAGCATTTGTTTTCAGTTTTGCTGCGTTACCTCTGCCACACAGAGTGCCAAACGCTGTTGGAACAAATAATTTCTTATGGTGTAATTTACCAGTTGCCCCCCAAAAAAACTGATTGAAGCAGGGGTGTTATATACCAATAATATACTTTCTAAATAGTGCATTTATGTAGTGCAGCATTTGTTTTCGGTTTTGCTGCATTACCACAAGTACACAGAGTGACAAACGCTATTGGAATAAATAATTTCTACCAGTGTGATTTACCAGTTGCCCCCCAAAAAACTGATTGAGGCAGGGGTGTGATATACCTTCTTCCACAAATGCTGCTCTTCTATAATGATTTTTGTCACAGGGTCATGTTGAAAATGACAGGCAGAGGAAGAGGCAGGCCATTCCGCAGGGGTGGTAGGGGTCGGGCAGGTGTACCAGGCCAGAGCCAAAGTGGGAAGTTGCAGAAGGTGCGTGCGATTACGTCAAAGGACACACCAGACTTGGTTGAGTGGCTCACTCAGCCTTCCGCTTCTGCACCTTCCTCATCCTCTCTATCTGCACCCTCTTCACTCTCTGCTGTGTGCACCCCCAAAGACACCACCACCACCACCATATCCCCTCCGCCAGAGTCACAGGAATTATTTCCCCACCCATTCCACGAAGACCTTACCGATGCGCAGTCATTCTTGGCATCGGATTAGGAAGAGGAAGTATCAACAGCCGCCACCCAGCAGTCTGACGACAGTACTTAGATCAGTCCAAGGAGGGTGGTCTCCCCTGTTGCTGCCTACTCTGAGATTTCTAATGTCAGTGGTAGTGAAGGTGACGATGATGACGTGTTGATGGACATCACGTGGGTGCCCACAAGACAGGAAGAGAAGGGGAGTTCAGAAGCAGAGATGGAGCAGCAGAGATGGAGCAGCAGAGAGGAAGGAGAAGCTCGCAGGGCACAGGAGGCAAAAAGCAGACTGCTATTGTATCTCGTACTAGCCATCTACCATGCACGGTCGCATCTGGCGCTCCCAGGATGCCGGCACATGGCTCCGCAGTGTGGGCTTTTTTTTTTAACGTGTCCGCTGCTGACAATAGTGTTGCCATCTGCAGCCTGTGCTTGCAATGCATAAGTCGCGGTAAGCTGAACACTCACCTAGGGACGACCGCCTTAAGAAGGCACCTGGCCTCCCATCACCGAGCCCAGTGGGAGCAACACCGTCAGAACCCACAAAGCCACACTCCCGGTCCTGCCTTTTCTCCTTCTCCTCTCTCCTCCCAGTTGTCCTCCACTCCACCTTCCACCATGCCGTTGTCGCGTTTATCTGGCAAAAGGCAGGCTTCCTTGCCCCAAATGTTCAAGCAAAAAAGATGACACTCTTGCCTAATGGCTGACCGCTGGCTTGTCAGAACTGCTAGCCTGCCAACTACTGCCATATAAACTTGTGGACTCAGAGGCCATTATAAAATTTGTGGCCATTGCCACACCGCAATATTTCTCCCAGAAGGGCATCCCTGAACTATATGGCCACATTCAGCGGCAAGTGAATGTATCTCTGGCACACAGTGTCTGTGCCAAAATACATCTGACCACAGACACGTGGTCTAGCAAACACGGGCAGGGAAGTTACATAACTTTTACTGCCCACTGAGTGAAGCTTCTGACGGCCGTCAAGCATGCAACCCATGGCACCCGTGAAGATTTGGTGTTACCGCCACGGATTGTATGCAGGCCTGCCTCTTCTTTTCCTCCTCTATGCTGTGCTGTGTCTGTTGTGCCTGGAAGCCAAGAGCCACACCGGTCCTGCACTCCTTTCAGATTTGCAGTCAGAGGCTGATCAGTGGCTAACCCCGCTCAATTTGACAGTTGGTAAAGTGGTGTGCGACAATGGTGCCAATCTGCTGAGCGCTCTGAAACAGGGCAAAATGACACACGTGCCATGCATGGGCACACACGCCCTGAACTTAGTCGTGCAGCGATTCATTGCCAAATTCCGCGTGGTCCAGGGACGTCTTGCGGCAGACAGGAAAATCTCTGGCCATTTTAGAAGATCTTGCACGGCCAGGCTCGCTTGCTGACAATCAGCATCGACACCACCTGCCTGTCAGGACGTCTGATTTGTGACTGCCCGACTTGATGTAACTCCACATTGTATATGCTTGATAGGCTGCTCCAGCAGAAACGTGCAGTTAACGAACTACCTGTACGAACTCTGTGGCAGGACAGGTTCTGGGGAGATTTTTATATTTTTTCACCGCGACAGTGGAAATTCATGTGCGACGCATGCAGACTACTGCGGCTATTTGGTGAGATCACCAAACTGGTCAGTCGTAGCCAGGGCGCCATTAGTGGACATCGTACCTTACGCCTTCTTTCTGGAGCGTGCATTGCATTGTGACATTGATCAAGCCGTCGAGGAGCAGAGCAGGAAGATGAGGAAGTCGCAATGCCTGGATGAATTCGCAGGGGGGACTACTCCATCTGAGCACAAGTCAACAACAGGAGTCTGTAGGAGGAGTCGAGGAGATGTGCCGGGGCAGAGGAGGAGCAAGAAGAGCATGCTTTAATCTTTTCTGGGATCCCTCGTGTTGTCCGTGGCTGGGGAGAGGAGAACGGGGATGACATTATCACTGGACGCTGAGCAGGAGGACAGGCCACTCCACCTCTTCCAGTTTAGTGCAAATGGGGGGTCTTCATGCTCCAGTGGTTTAAAGAGGGACCCCCGTATAAAAAGCATAAAGGGCAAGGACCCGTACTGGGTGGCAACGTACTTAGACCCCGCGATACGAATACAATATGGCGGACATGTTACCAGCATCACAGAGGGCTGTCAGAATGCAGGCACTTACAGGGCCTTGCTTCGAGAAATGCTGCATTCTGCTTTTGCGGCTGCTGGCAGAGGAATTTCCACTGACAGAGAAATAGTTGCGGGGTACCAATCCAACAGCGGATGTAAGAAAAGGGGCGGTTCGAAGATGTGTTGGTCACTTCGATTATGAGATCATTC
This sequence comes from Bufo bufo, assembly GCF_905171765.1. NCBI lineage: Eukaryota > Metazoa > Chordata > Amphibia > Anura > Bufonidae > Bufo > Bufo bufo. The sequence goes on from NC_053389.1 coordinate 655,777,836, forward strand.
TTGCATCCAACCCATCGACAGCCGTCCTCTGGATCTAGCTTAAGGGAACGCCTAGGACCGACAGGTGTCCGACTACATCAGGTTAACCGGCCGATGCGGATGCTCTGAGAAACTATGGACTACTGGGTGTGCTGGCTTACCTGTGGCCAGAGCTGGCACAATTTGCCGTGAACTCTTGGCTTGCCTCTCAACCAGTGTCCTGTCCGAAAGAACGTTCAGCGCAGCAGGGGGGATACGTGACTGATAAGCGCACTTACCTAGCAGACGACAGTGTGGACTACCTCACATTTCTAAAAACTAATGAGGACATGGATCTCTGAGGAATTCAACACATTTGATGAGTGACCACGTTTGATTGAATTTCCTCATGACAGCCTACAAATATCCGCTACCACCCAGAACAAATCATGGTCCCTGTTTTAGGTAAATACAGCGGTGGCATAAAAGACCTTTTATGTCCGTTGGAATGCCTAATTTTTGGGGCCTGTACTGGCTGACAGTTACATTTTTATCCTGTGACCGCCTAATGTCCCTCGCGGCCACAGAATCCTACAAAGTTGTGTGCTGTCAGGTGAATGCCTATGTGGGCTAATTTTCGGGGCCTGTACTGGACGACAGGGTAATTTTTATCCTGTGACCGCCTAATGTACCTCCATTTACCTGCTGTTATGTGTTTGGCCTTATAGTACAGGAGTTACCAGTTACCTGCTGCGCCTGAGGTGCTTAAGTTTATTTAAGGTGTTGCCCCGGTCTGGTAGTAGACTATTTCTGGGAACACATTCCTGCTAAGTAACCAGCTGCTGTCTGTTCCTGCTGAGTTTTGTAGAGTTATGTGGTAGGCCTTATACTCAACTGTTACCTTTACCTGCTGCTGCTGGTTGTCTGTCCTGAGCCTGATGAGTTTGCCCTGGGACTAAAGGGGGCCTTAATGTAACCTTATCGTTTAAAATGATACCAAAACATAACAATATTTAAGGCAATTTTTTAAGTTGGCTCCAGCAGGGTCTAGCACCTCCTGCATCCCAGTTCGGTGCTGCTCCTCCAACTTTGCACCGTGTGCATAAATGCAATGCGCTGCGCCCACATCTTGTGCTGCAGCTCCTTTATTTTCAGCTCCTGCTGCTCCCGAAGCTCCTTGAGTGATTGTTGGTGCTCCTGCTGCAGCTTTTTAATTTGCCCCTTATTTTCCTAATAACTGTTTAGAATAAAAAAGATATATAAAAAATTGCTTGCAATTCAGGATTAAGAGGCAATTTAGTGCATTTGTGTGGAGTAGTTTTTTATGTTCTCTCCCTCATTATTGCCCCTGTTAAAGTTTATGTACATGGTTATGGATACTTAATCATATGCTGTGTGCACATACAGTGGATATAAAAAGTCTACACACCCCTGTTAAAATGTCAGGTTGCTGTGTTGTAAAAAAATGAGACAAAGAAATAATTTCAGAACTTTTTCCACCCTTTATAGGGTTCGATCACTTCGGTTTCACATATTTAGCTGTCAGACACTAGCGATCCGCTAGTGTCTGCTCTGCCAAACCATCCTAATATAATTGCTTTTGGGGCAGCCGTTTTGCTAAAAAAAGAACTTTTATTAATATGCTAATAAGCCTCTAGGTGCTATGGGGGCGGTCCTTAAGCACCTAGAGCTCCGTCTACCTTCAGGAAACTGCCGCCGCCCAGGCGCGTCCCTCCAGCCCGCCCATCTCCTCCTGAATTGCGATCCTCCCCGTGCGCGTCTGTATTCGGCGCATGCACAGTGAATGTCCTGACCGCTTCCCTGCTCAGACATCTTCCACTGCGGCCTGTTCCTCGGGAGGCACATGACGTCATCGCGCAGGCGCAGTGGAGATGTCTGAGCAGGGAAGCGGTCAGACATTCACTGCGCATGCGCCGAATACAGACGCTCGAAGGGAGGATCGCATTCAGGAGGAGATGGGGCGGGCTGGAGGGACGCGCTGGCGGCGGCAGTTTCTGAAGGTAGACGGGAGCCTCTAGGTGCTAATGACGCCCCCATAGCACCTAGAGGCTATTAGCATATTAATAAAAGTTCTTTTTTTAGCAAAACGGCTGCCCAAAAGCAATTATATTAGGATGGTTGGGCAGAGCAGACACTAGCGCAGTGGTGGCGAACCTATGGCACGGGTGCCAGAGGCGGCACTCGGAGCCTTCTCTGTGGGCACCCACACCCTGGAAAAAGTCTGACTGTACCAATATGCCTTAGACCTTTCCTGCCATTCATCAGCGCAGACGCACCATGAACAGGCAGCGCACTGAATGTAGACAGGCTATTATAGCTACTACATGATAAAGTACAGTGAAAGATATACTATATTGGACTGTAGGATTCTGGTTAACTTGCCGCGTTGGCACTTTGCGATAAATAAGGGGGTTTTTGGGTTGGCGGTTGGCACTCGGTCTCTAAAAGGTTCACCATCACTGCACTAGCGGATCGCTAGTGTCTGACAGCTAAAATATGGGAAACGAAGTGATAGAAACCCTTTAATATGACCTATAAACTGTACTGCTCAAATGAAAAACAAAATAAAATCTTTTAGGTGGAGGGAAGTAAACAAAAAAAACTTATAACTGGGGATGTAGCTGTGGTTCAGATTTAAGCAATCACATTCAAAATCATGTTAAATAGGAGTCAGCATACACCTGCCATCAGTTAAAGTGCCTCTGCTTAACCCCAAATAAAGTTCAGCTGCTCTAGTTGATCTTTCCTGACAATTTCTTAGTCGCATCCCACAGCAAAAGCCATGGTCCACAGAGAGCTTCCAAAGCATCAGAGGGATCTCATTGTTAAAAGGTACAGTATCAGTCAGGAGAAGGGTACAAAAGAATTTCAACCAAGGTTGAACTTTTTGGCCATAATTCCCAAAAATATGTTTGGCGCAAAAACAACACTGCACATCACCAAAAGAACACCATACCCACAGTGAAGCATGGTGGTGGCAGCATCATGCTTTGGGGCTGTTTTTCTTCAGCTGGAACTGGGGCCTTAGTTAAGCTAGAGGGAATTATGACAGTTCCAAATACCAGTCAATATTGGCATAAAACCTTCAGGCTTCCGCTAGAAAGCTGAACATGAAGAGGAACTTCATCTTTCAGCATGACAACGACCCACAGTATACATCAAATCAACAAAGGAACGGCTTCACCAGAAGAAGATTAAAGTTTTGGAATGGCCCAGCCAGAGCCCAGACCCGAATCCGATTGAAAATCTGTGGGGTGATCTGAAGAGGGCAGTGCACAGGAGATTTTTTCTTCCCTCTACTAGAGATTTTAGTTTGTTTTTCAATTGAGTTGTACAGTTTATACAGTCAGGTCCATAAATATTAGGACATCGACACAATTCTAAAATTTTTGGCTCTAATACACCACCACAATGGATTTGAAATTAACGAACAAGATGTGCTTTAACTGCAGACTGTCAGCTTTAATTTGGGGGTATTTACATCAAAATCAGGTGAACGGTGTAGGAATTACAACAGTTTGCATATGTGCCTCCCACTTGCTAAGGTACCAAAAGTAATGGGACAATTGGCTTCTCAGCTGTTCCATGGCCAGGTGTGTGTTATTCCCTCATTATCCCAATTACAATGAGCAGATAAAAGGGCCAGAGTTAATTTCTAGTGTGCTATTTGCATTTGGAATCTGTTGCTGTAAACTCTCAAGATGAGATCCAAAGAGCTGTCACTATCAGTGAAGCAAGCCATCATTAGGCTGAAAAAACAATACAAACCCATCATAGAGATAGCAAAAACATTAGTCGTGGCCAAAACAACTGTTTGGAACATTCTTAAAAAGAAGGAACACACCGGTGAGCTCAGCAACACCAAAAGACCCGGAAGACCACGGAAAACAACTGTGGTGGATGACCAAAGAATTCTTTCCCTGGTGAAGAAAACACCCTTCACAACAGTTGGCCAGATCAAGAACACTCTCCAGGAGGTAGGTGTATGTGTGTCAAAGTGAACAATCAAGAGAAGACTTTACCAGAGTGAATACAGAGGGTTCACCACAAGATGTAAACCATTGGGGAGCCTCAAAAACAGGAAGGCCAAATTAGAGTTTGCCAAACGACATCTAAAAAAGCCTTCACAGTTCTGGAACAACATCCTATGGACAGATGAGACCAAGATTAATTTGTACCAGAGTGATGCGAAGAGAAGAGTATGGTGAAGGAAAGGAACTGCCAATGATCCTAAGCATAACACCTCATCAGTGAAGCATGGTGGTGGTAGTATCATGGCGTGGGCATGTATGGCTGCCAATGGAACTGGTTCTCTTGTATTTATTGATGATGTGACTGCTGACAAAAGCAGCAGGATGAATTCTGAAGTGTTTTGGGGCAATATTATCTGCTCATATTCAGCTAAATACTTTAGAACTCATTGGACAGCGCTTCACAATGCAGATTGACAATGACCCAAAGCATACTGCAAAAGCAACCAAAGAGTTTTTTAAGGAAAGAAGTGGAATGTTATGCAATGGCCAAGTCAATCACCTGACCTGAATCCGATTGAGCATGCATTTCACTTGCTGAAGACAAAACTGAAGGGAAAATGCCTCAAGAACAAGCAGGAACTGAAGACAGTTGCAGTAGAGGCCTGGCAGAGCATCACCAGGGATGAAACCCAGCATCTGGTGATGTTTATGCGTTCCAGACTTCAGGCTGTAATAGACTGCAAATGATTTGAAACCAAGTATCAAAAAGTGAAAGTTTGATTTATGATTATTATTATGTCCATTACTTTTGGTTCCTTAACAAGTGGGAGGCACATATGCAAACTGTTGTAATTCCTACACCGTTCACCTTATTTGGATGTAAATACCCTCAAATTAAAGCTGACAGTCTGCAGTTAAAGCACATCTTGTTCATTTAATTTCAAATCCATTATGGTGGTGTATAGAGGCAAAAAATTTAGAATTGTGTTGATGTCCCAATATTTATGGACCTGACTGTAGGTCACATTAAAGGTGGAAAAAGTTCTGAAATGATTTAGCTTTGTCTCATTTTTTTACATCACAGAAACCTGACATTTTAACAGGGTGTGTAGACTTTTTATATCCACTGTATTTACCCTCCTGGCGGGGCTGGTGACCACCTACTCCTCATCCTGAGCTGGGGCGGTGCTGGAGGGTCCCACTGTTTCCACCTCCATCTCCACCACTTCGCCAACCTCTGGTGGGAGTGGCGCATCGACATGATGGGAGGGTCTGGCCTCCTCTCCCTCCTCCTCCTCCGAGACCTCCACTACCTCCTACTCCTTGGTGGAAGCCCTGCGGCATACTGAGGGAAGGTGAACATCTGTAATCACACAATGTTCAGAATTTAGACTAACAACTCAGAAATCATAACAACTTTAAATATCCAGAAATTTCCATATGGAGGGATCTGCATGGGATTAGGATTTTCCCAATGGGGGATTAGGCTGGTTTTGGCGGTAAATTATCTACCAAAACAAGTGGTAAAGATGGCTAAAAATGGCCTGTTACTAGTAGGATGAGGTAGCAGGGGATTGGTTAGGAAGGTGTCCTATAGTGTACTGTTGCTGGGTTATTGAAGTTTTAGAGGACCCAGCAACAATTAGGACATTGGATAAGGGGTTATTCAGTGGTGTTATAGACGGTATATAATTGCAGTGGCTGCCAGCGTTATGCTGTTTGCCAAGCGCATTTTTGAAGATCTGCTACTCGCTCTAATTTTTTGTCACGGTCATTTTATTAGAAGGAAGGGTAAAGTCGCTTGCCGATAGGTGGCGAGCGGACTAGATGTTTTTATGGTATTTTTTAAAAGCTTATAGCTGGTCTTTCCAGTGGTTATTATGTCTTATGGAATGTATTCATTTGTTTAACTATTCTTTAACCCTTTCACCCCTGGAGGTTTATATTTTTCTTTTGCGTTTTCGTTTTGCGCTCCCTGCCTTCCCAGAGCCATACCTTTTTTATTTGTCTGTTCACATAGCCATGTGAGGGCTTGATATCTGTGGGACAAGTTGTACTTTCCAACGCCACTATTTAATATTGCATATGATGTAGTGGGAAGCAGGGAAAAAAATTCCAAATGGGGTGAAATTGTAAAAAAAATAAAATGCAATTCCACCTCAGTTTTAAGGGCTTTTGATTTATGACGTTTGATGTATGATAAAACTGACCAGTTACTTTTATTCTATAGGTCAGTACGAATCCGTTGATACCTCATATGTATAGTTTTTCTTGAGTTTTGATAGTGGTAAAAAAAAATTAAAGTGAGAAAAAAAAGCAGTTTTATTTTTTTGTTGCCATATTTTGACACCTATAACTTTATTGTAATTATGTGTATGGAGCTGTATGGGGGCTTATGTATTGCAGGGCGACCTGAACTTTTCGTTGATACCATTCTGGAGTGTGTAAGAGTTTATCACTTTTTATAAAAAAAAATTGTAGAAAATGAAGCGACCAAAAAAGGCGAATCAGCCATTTGTACACTTTTTTCTGTTTTTCTGTTTGCCGTATTTTTTTTTAGTTCTTATATTTTTATTTTAGGAAAAGGGGTGTTATTTGAATATTTATTTCTTTTTTAACTTTAAAAAAATATTTTTTTTTAAACTTTTCTATACGGTAGTTCCCATAGGGAACTATAACAATCAATCATCTGATTGCTAATATCATAGACTCTTGCACTTGCATTGGAATCTATGATGATTCTAGTACTTTCCTATGGAGTCCTATTACAGGCAAGGGCTCCATAGGAACTACTATGCAGCAGCCTCCTGTCATTCACTAAGACAGGGGCTGCTGCACACACGCTTCGGCTCCTCGGATCGCCACACGGGGAGCACAACCCAAAGTGAAAGCTTTTGGTTTTCAGTGCACTCAGATCAGGGGGTCCACGGCATCTGAGGGGTTAAATGTCTGTGATCGGCATTATTGTCGGTTGCGGACACGAGCCGTGGGTGTCTGCTAAAGAAGCAGACGATCACCCGCGGCTATGGCACCCGCAGCGAGCATGAGCGGGCGCCATCTTTAAAGAACCGGCCTGGTCTGGAAGGGGTTAATAACGTTGGCCATGTCCTAATTTACCCATTTACATTATGTGTCCATGTTTCTTATTTTATTATTGGTTTATGATTAAGTTAATGGGGAGTGATATATACACTGCTCAAAAAAATAAAGGGAACACTTAAACAACACAATGTAACTCCAAGTCAATCACACTTCTGTGAAATCAAACTGTCCACTTAGGAAGCAACACTGAGTGACAATCAATTTCACATGCTGTTGTGCAAATGGGATAGACAACAGGTGGAAATTATAGGCAATTAGCAAGACACCCCCAATAAAGGAGTGGTTCTGCAGGTGGTGACAACAGACCACTTATCAGTTTCTATGCTTCCTGGCTGATGTTTTGGTCACTTTTAAATGCTGGCGGTGCTTTCTCTAGTGGTAGCATGAGACGGAGTCTACAACCCACACAAGTGGCTCAGGTAGTGCAGCTTATCCAGGATGGCACATCAATGCGAGCTGTGGCAAGAAGGTTTGCTGTGTCTGTCAGCGTAGTGTCCAGAGCATGGAGGCGCTACCAGGAGACAGGCCAGTACATCAGGAGACGTGGAGGAGGCCGTAGGAGGGCAACAACCCAGCAGCAGGACCGCTACCTCCGCCTTTGTGCAAGGAGGAACAGGAGGAGCACTGCCAGAGCCCTGTAAAATGACCTCCAGCAGGCCACAAATGTGCATGTGTCTGCTCAAACGGTCAGAAACAGACTCCATGAGGGTGATATGAGGGCCCGACGTCCACAGGTGGGGGTTGTGCTTACAGCCCAACACCGTGCAGGACGTTTGGCATTTGCCAGAGAACACCAAGATTGGCAAATTCGCCACTGGCGCCCTGTGCTCTTCACAGATGAAAGCAGGTTCACACTGAGCACATGTGACAGACGTGACAGAGTCTGGAGACGCCGTGGAGAACGTTCTGCTGCCTGCAACATCCTCCAGCATGACCGTTTTGGCATTGGGTCAGTAATGGTGTGGGGTGGCATTTCTTTGGAGGACTGCACAGCCCTCCATGTGCTCGCCAGAGGTAGCCTGACTGCCATTAGGTACCGAGATGAGATCCTCAGACCCCTTGTGAGACCATATGCTGGTGCGGTTGGCCCTGGGTTCCTCCTAATGCAAGACAATGCTAGACCTCATGTGGCTGGAGTGTGTCAGCAGTTCCTGCAAGACGAAGGCATTGATGCTATGGACTGGCCCGCCCGTTCCCCAGACCTGAATCCAATTGAGCACATCTGGGACATCATGTCTCGCTCTATCAGCCAACGTCACGTTGCACCACAGACTGTCCAGGAGTTGGCAGATGCTTTAGTCCAGGTCTGGGAGGAGATCCCTCAGGAGACCATCCGCCACCTCATCAGGAGTATGCACAGGCGTTGTAGGGAGGTCATACAGGCACGTGGAGGCCACACACACTGCTGAGCCTCATTTTGACTTGTTTTAAGGACATTACATCAAAGTTGGATCAGCCTGTAGTGTGTTTTTCCACTTTAAATTTGAGTGTGACTCCAAATCCAGACCTCCATTCGTTGAAAAATTTGATTTCCATTTTTTTATTTTTGTGTGATTTTGTTGTCAGCACATTCAACTATGTAAAGAACAAAGTATTTCAGAAGAATATTTAATTAACTCAGATCTAGGATGTGTTATCTTTGTGTTCCCTTTATTTTTTTGAGCAGTGTATATACAGCCAGGTCCATAAATATTGGGACATCGACACAATTCTAATATTTTTGGCTCTATACACCACCACAATAGATTTGAAATGAAACGAACAAGATGTGCTTTAACTGCAGACTGTCAGCTTTAATTTGAGGGTATTTACATCCAAATCAGGTGAACGGTGTAGGAATTACAACAGTTTGCATATGTGCCTCCCACTTGTTAAGGGACTAAAAGTAATGGGACAGAATAATAATCATAAATCAAACTTTCACTTTTTAATACTTGGTTGCAAATCCTTTGCAGTCAATTACAGCCTGAAGTCTGGAACGCATAGACATCACCCTCTGTATTCACTCTGGTGAAGTCTTGTCTTGATTGTTGACCTACCTCCTGGAGAGTGTTCTTGATCTGGCCAACTGTTGTGAAGGGTGTTTTTTTCACCAGGGAAAGAATTCTTCGGTCATCCACCACAGTTGTTTTCCGTGGTCTTCCGGGTCTTTTGGTGTTACTGAGCTCATAGGTGCGTTCCTTCTTTTTAAGAATGTTCCAAACAGTTGTTTTGGCTACGCCTAATGTTTTTGCTATCTCTTTGATGGGTTTGTTTTGTTTTTTCAGCCTAATGATGGCTTGCTTCACTGATAGTAACAGCTCTTTGGATCTCATCTTGAGAGTTGACAGCAACAGATTCCAAATGCAAATAGCACACTTGAAATTAACTCTGGACCTTTTATCTGCTCATTGTAATTGGGATAATTAGTGAATAACACACACCTGGCCATGGAACAGCTGAGAAGCCAATTGTCCCATTACTTTTGGTCCCTTGACAAGTGGGAGGCACATATTAAAACTGTTGTAATTCCCACACCGTTCACCTGATTTGGATGTAAATACCCTCAAATTAAAGCTGACAGTCTGCAGTTAAAGCACATCTTGTTTGTTTCATTTCAAATCCACTGTGGTGGTGTATAGAGCCAAAAATGTTACAATTGTGTCGATGTCCCAATATTTATGGACCTGACTGTATATATATATATTATATATATATATATATATATATATATATATATTTGTGGTCGGATCGGCTATCAGAAAGATGAACCTAACCTATCTAACCCCATCTACAACAAGCAGTAGAGTTATGCCATAACTGCTGTGGTAGGGCAGCCTAAAGGGGCCAAAGAGAGCAGACCTTAGTTTAGAGTAAATATATACATACCGTTACTACACCCACTTTTGACTTTTCACGATGAAGGTGCGGAATATACCGTATATATCACAGTGACTTCCATCTACCTTACTTCTTTGTCATGTGCATCGGCACATCGTTCTTGCAGGTGGCTAATGCTGATGCGATTGAAAGAGTGGCCGGTAACCAGAAACGATTTACTCCTATGTTGACTAACAACATATGAACATATTACGAGAAGGTCTGAATCCTGAGAGGTGCAGACTGAAACAAACAATGGTGATTCTGTAGGAAGGGCCTAAATGAACTCCAACCATTCACCAAGGGCCCTGGTCGGACACCAACTGTTCCTGGTGGCAAAATACTTCACCTCTAATTATCCCCCAGGCCACACTTTTTATTTTATTTTTATTTTTATATATAAAGGACCCAAAAGTTAGAACATGGCATATGCCGTCTTACTCTAGTAGTAGATAAAGCAAAATGTGTAAACCCACCAGGCCTGGGGAACCATAAACAGGAATACATGGCTATTTCGATTAATGAGCTAATGTTGCCTGTAATAAGGACAGAACGTACACACCATACCTGCAGTTGTGACAGGAAATAAGCTTAAGGTCGTGATAAACTATGTATGCAGAGCCTATAGTCGTGATAGGATTTGTCGTGTCTGTAGACGTGACAGACTTCATAAATTGCGCCTTATTACTGTACCTCCTACTGGAAGACAGACCGATACCCAGGACTTAGGCCGGACACCAACACCCTCAGCCCGAGTTTGTAGATGAAGTAAGCATGCCTGGGAGAAGGTGATGTCCACAAAGGCAGGCTTAGGATGACTGCTTATAAAGAAAAACAATGATTTTTCATTTAGACCCAACAACCTAGAAAATAAAAGTCAGAGAAAAACAATAATGTGAGTGAGGCTCTAATGGCACAAGCCACGCGTGCGAGCCACCACAAGAAAAATTGTATTGCGAGCCACAGATGACCGAGCCATGCGAGCAGGTCTGAAGGCAGAAAAAGACATGGAACCTACTTGTGGTGGGACCACGCAGCCGGCCTTGAATGGCGGAGTTATGTGTGTAAAATTTCAACAGAGAAGCCATGCGCGGGAAACTCATGGCTGAGCCATGCGTGAGGGACTCTAATGGCGGAGTCATATGTGTAAAACTAAAAACAGAGAAGCCATGCGTGAGAGACTAATGGCGGAGTCATGTGTGTAAAACTAAAAACGGAGAAGCCATGCGTGAGAGACTCTAATGGCGGAGTCATATGTGTAAACCTAAAACGGAAAAGCCATGTGTGAGAGACTCATGGCGGATTATAATTATTAATATTATTATTATTTTTTTATATAAACCACTTATGCAGCACCAGTATGACTTGTGGACTCGCATAACCATGACCCTCTCCGACAATAACCTAGGACGCTAACCAGCCTACAACCATATTGTACACCTAACGAACATGAAGAATGGTCATCGGGCCCCCGAAGCCATGAGGCCCCCCGAAGCCAAGAGACTGAACTGGATGACCTTACAGTGACGATAAGTAATTACAACGTGAGCCAGACCTAAAGGAAAATGCATAGACATTAGTGATCCGAACCACGTGCATAAACGAAACATTAAACCAACCGCAAAATTGAAACAGATCGGAGAAAAACAAGAGCCAGAGGCATTGCAGTTCGCTAAGAGAAGACCCTTGTCGTGACAAACGAATTAACAACTGTGAAAACATAGTAGGAACTTACTCCTATTGGCCCACTGACCGCTAGGGAGCTATTTGGTTAACTGGGGCAGGGGACCAATCTGAGTGAATGCAAACCAGAAGCAAAGGAGACCAGTCTAAGTGAATGCATAGCAGGACTAAAGAACACCACAAAATTTTTTTTTATTTTTTTTTATTTTTTTTCTTCTTTTCAAAGTGAACAGAAAAGGTAGACCTATGGAATGTAACAAATCACCGAGGAAAGAAACGCAAGCCTGAAAAGAAAGCAGCTATGTTTATAGGAAGAGCAGTATCAGAGCGGTGTGCTGGTTGCCCTAGTAAGAATACTGAGTAACCATAATGTAGCAATGAAAAGAAATGCAGCTTTAAGTGGAAGCAGAGTATAACACATAATGTAAGAACAAGTGGGTGAATGCAGCTCTGGATCCCTCCCCCCCTGTATTTAACTCATTGGTGGCCAGTGCGGCCGGCCCCCCCTCCATCCCTTGTATTTAACACATTGGTGGCCAGTGTGGCTGTCCCCCCTCCCTCCCTCTCTTGTATTTAACACATTGGTGGCCAGTGCGGCCGGCCCCCCCTCCCTTGTATTTAACACATTGGTGGCCAGTGCGGCCGGCCCCCCTCCCTCCCTTGTATTTAACACATTGGTGGCGGATGGCAATCTTGTGTGCATCCGTGTTTTTTCACGGACCCATTGACTTGATTGGGTCCGTGAACCGTTGTCCGTCAAAAAAATAGGACAGGTCATATTTTTTTTACGGACAGGAAACACGGATCACAGATGCGGCTGCAAAACGGTGCATTTTCCGATTTTTCCACGGACCCATTGAAAGTCAATGGGTCCGCGAAAAAAATCGGAGAACGGAACAACGGCCGCGGATGCACACAACGGTCGTGTGCATGAGGCCTTATGCGGTCAAAAGATGATACTTACTTTAGTGTACCATTGAAGAACACATGTATCCCTGTTAAATGAGGCTTGTTAGCTGCATCCATGACACAGGAAGTGCTGTAGAAGGGTGGAGCATAGCAAACAAAGGAAATTAGTCATAGATCTCAGGGAAGGGAACATAAAAAACAAGTGCATTACCAAAAAAGGCCACTAGATGGTAGCATATAACTAACAATAGAAATATCCATAGGAAATGTTTCGAAGAATAAACTATATAAATTCCCATATACATTAATGTAAATATTAACTGTGTAACAGCATACTCCCCGTCTGGCATTGTAAAATGTCACTATTTACACCATAACTGTAAGTTATATAAAATGTAAATAAACAGTGCAATTTTCTTTGATGTCTGAAGACCTTGGATGGTGCGTACAAGCCTTATCCACTTGGAAAAACTTTCAAAGCGTTGACAGTCCAAGATGAGTCTTTGTTCAGTTCTGGTGACAAAGGTTTTAACTTCAGGTCGAATCTATGGATCTTTGTCAGGTTTTAGAAGACTGAAGACATCAGTTGTGGTTTCTTCTGGATGATCCAGCAGGAATTCAGGACCTGTTAACCAATAAGAATTTGCAAAGGCACTTTCAGACACTGGCCTGGTGGCATGATCTGCAGGATTAATTTCAGATGGGACATAATGCCATTGTTCAGGTTTATATGATTTCCTGATTCTTTCTACATGGTTGCTGACATACACATAGAAATGTTTAGTCTGGTTGTATATGTAGCCCAGAACAACTTTACTGTCTGTGTAGAATTTGGTGCCATCTATCTGAATGTCTAGCTCACGAAGTATGAAATCTGCAATTTATTACAGCTAGCACAGGCCCACAAAGTTCAAGCCTAGGAATTGTGTGCTCATGCTTAGGTGCTAACTTAGCTTTCCCGAACAGAAACCCTATGTGGGTTTGATTAGAGGAGTCTCTCACCTTGAGGTAGGCAATAGTCACTATGGCCTCAGTAGATGCATCTGAGAAGATGTGAAGCTCTTTTCTCTGACTTGTAGCAAGGGAGGCTGAGGTGTAGCAGCGTGGTATACGGATTCCATCTAAGGCATGTAGATATTGCTTCCAGGACTCCCACTTTGAAAGCTTGTCTGATGTCAGTGGAGCGTCCCAATCTTTAATAGACTCTGGGAGTTGTCTAAGTAAGGCTTTCGTATAGGCTGTTCACCACTGACAGAACACCACGCTTGGTAAATGGCTTGTCTGCAGAGCTGACTTGAAAGCCGAAGGTGTTTTTTAATAAGTCCCACCATAGGCCCAGACTTTTCTGTACAAGTGGCATGTCCATTCCCAGATTTAAGTCTTTAAACCCTGTGGCATGATCGCCAGGTTGAAAGGCTTTTATAACAGCAACACAATTTGAGGCAATCTTGTGTAGTCTAAGGTTAGCATCAGAAAGCATATCTTGTGTCCTTTGGAGCAGGTCTACGGCTTTTTCGTCTGTAGGTAAAGACTTAAGTTCAACATAAAACTCTCTCTCAACGAAGTGTCGAGCATCCTCGCCATACTCCTTTTCTACATCAAGGGCAGTCCTTCGTAAACCATATATTGCAACAGCGAATGAGGGACTATTTCCGAAAACATGTACCTTCATGTGGTATTCAATAATCCCATTGTCCATGTTGTTGTTACGGTGCCAAAGAAACCTTAGGAAGTTCCTATGGTCTTCGCGTACAATGAAGCAATGAAACATTTGCTTAATATCAGCAGTTATGGCAACTGGTTCTCTTCTAAACCTCATAATTACACCTACCTGTACAAGGTTGTTTGTTAGATTCGAGCCGGTGAGAAGAACATCGTTTAGGGATACGCCTTGATGCTTGCCACTGGAGTCAAATACTATCCTGATTTGTTTTGGCTTACCTGGATGATACAATCCGAAGAAAGGCAGGTACCAGCACTCATCGTGTCTTTGAAGTGGTGGCGCTGGTTCGGCGTGATCATTGTCAAAGATCCTTTTCATAAAAGCGATGAAATGATCCTTCATTTCAGGCCTGTTCTTTAGTGTTCGTTGAAGTGAGTTGAATCTGGATAGAGCCTGTTCACGATTGGTTGGGAGTTTGGCCCTTGCAGCACGAAGAGGTAATGATGCAACCCAGCTGTTGGACAAAGAATTCTTCCAGGATGAGTCTATTATTTTGATGAACTCTGTCTTCAACTGACAAGGCTATTTTGTTGTCATCACTTGTAGTATAAAACACTGTGGTTCCTAGGTTGTCATCACAAAGAACATGAGCAACATCTGGTACTTGGATGAGGTCAAGAGCCTTCTCCTTCACATCATAATGGTGAGGGCACTGTTAGAAGTGGGATGCACGTCCATTTCTCAACATGTAGTTTTGAAGGAGTGGATCTCAGATGATGTACGCATCCTGGCCAAGCATACATCGACCACTATTACCCAGCCTAGGTCAAGTTATAAGGGGCATTGTCAGGTCCATTGCACTGATCGCATACTTTATGTACTCTGAGAATGTCCCTTCCTAGCAGGACCAAGATTTCAGCACTCATGTCCATTACCGGAAACTCATCAACAAAGTGCCTTAAGTGAGGATGGTGACATGCAACTTCTGGAGTGGGAATCTCTTCCTTTTCCGTCTGGTATCTGGTCACACTCACCTAATGTTGGTAGGGGTAGGCCCTCTCCCTTGTTGATATGAGAGACCATAAACACATCGACCCTTCTGTCAAAGGTCTCTACACGACTAGAACAGGTTCTGAGAGTATACGGTGTGGCGTGACCCTCTATGCCAAAGTTCTCAAAGGATTTAGGCTTAACCAGGGATCTGTTGCTCTGTTCATCTATTATGGCGTACATCCTAGCAGCTTTTTCAGGATGATCCTTTGGATATATCTTGATTAGGCATATCTTGGCACAGCATTTGTGATCCATGCCTTCTCCAAGACTTCTGTGCATGAAGAAGAAACATTATCCTTGGCTGGGGCATGACTTTGTTGCTTCCCGCCATGATTTGAGACAGTGGTGGAGGTAGGTAGCTGCTGTGGATTGTCTGGAAGTGGAGTAGGATGCATAGCAGTAACATGTCTGTTGCTACTGCATTCTGTACACTTGATGACAACTTTACAGTCTTTAGCAAAATGGCTATAAGAAGAACAGCACTTGTAGCATATTCCAAGTTTTCTGGATAATCTCCCTGCGCTCTTGTAAAGTCTTTGCCCTTAGCCCACGACAATTCTTAAGAGGGTGAGGCTTCATGTAAATAGGACACTGACGATTAGGGTCTTTATCCACAACTCTCTGATCAGTAGGTGAGGTTGTGAAGGGTGAGATGTCTGTCCTTTTAACAGATATTGCTCTATTAAAGTCTCTACATTTAGCTGCTGTGTTATCATACCTTGATGATGATGAGGATGAAGCAGGCAAGTTGGGTTCACTGAAGCTGAAGCTGGGATCGTTTCTCGTCAAGGCTTGATCACTAATGAACCTGCAAAAGTATAAGAATGGAGGAAAGGATACGTTATAGTCTCTTTTGTACCCTGAGCCCTGTTGTGCCCATTTCTCTTGCAGGCCGTATGGCAGTTTATACACTACTGGGTTGACACCATGAGCGGTGTCCAGGAAGCTTAGTCCAGTTAGACGTGGGTCTATCTTTGCCAACTCTAGCTCCATGAGGAGGTCACTTAGATCTTGGAGCTTGCGATAGTTTTTGTTCCCTATTTTTGGGAAGTTTTGCAGTCTCTTGAATAGAGAGATTTCTATGGCTTCAGAGCTACCATAGGCTTGCTTAAGTCTTGCCCATGCAGCAACAAGACCTGCATCTGGGTGGTTAACATGTACCGTTCTCAGTCTTTTTTTTACATGATCTGCAGATTGTTGTCCCAGACACTTTATGAGCAAATCAAGTTCTTCCTTCCTTAGTAGTAAGGTCGAGATCAGCAATAGCAGCCTTGAAGGTTGATCTCCAGGCCCTGTAGATCTCTGCAGAGTCGTCAAACCTTGAGAAGCTGGTGTTAATGGGCTCACAGCGTACCATATATCTGGCAAAGTCATTCAACTCTGATCTCTCACTCTTTGGTGCCAAAGTAACTTGTGGAACTCCTTGGGTGTGAAAGTTCTCTGGTGATGTAGCGTGAGGTGTACAAGGGTAAAATGATGTTGCATGAGCGTTTAACTGTGGTGTAGTCTCTAAGGCTTGTACTGGCTATGGCTTGCGCTGCGGCTTATCACTGGAAGTCACCTTGTTGTTGGCATGAGTTGATGTGGTTTGCTGCGAAGATGTACTTGTGTTGTAGACTTAGGCATATAGAGCTGAGAGGTCTCTGTGTTGAGAGTCAGAACAGTGTTGTAAGTAGGAGGTACAGGAGATGACTCTGTATCTTTGCAAATGCTATGTTTTAGTACGTATTCACTGGTGCGTTCAACTGGATCTTTCAGTTCTGCTGGGATAAGGCAGTATGAATTAGTACTTTGTCTCATTGCTTGTTCAAAGACTTTCAGCCTTGCTAGGGAAGCTGCTTTCTCCCCTTCCATTTGCAGAATATTTATTTGCGAATCTGTCTCTGCTTGTTGAGCAACAATTTGTGCTCCCATCTCTGCTTGTTGAGCTACCCTTTGAGCTTCCATCTTGGCTTAGTGAGCTGCCCTTTGAGCATCCATCTCTGCTTGTTGAGCTACCTTGCGTGCTTCTACCTCTGCTTGCTTTCTGGTAAAAGAGCTTTGCGCCTTTTTTTTGATTCGGCATCAGCGCGGGCCTCTATTAGCTTGTCACTTAATGTTGAGCTTCTGGAGCGAGAGGATCTAGAAGAAAGTGCAGTGTGCTTGGTTGAGGTGGATCTGTGAGATCTGGTCTCCTGTAGTTGAGTAATGCAGAGTTCTGCCCTAAACTTTGCATTTTGCGCTGCGAGATCCCTTTGTTTGTTCAGTGCATCAGTCTTGGCAGTGTTGGACTGGGGTGCCTAGGGCCCACCAGTGGAATTAATTTTGGGGGCCCACCCTAACACTACTGTAAACAAATACGCATTACATGTATATTTTTCGGCCTCACGTGCATGAACATGTGCACTTTATCACACAACACAGCGTGCAGAACAGAATGCGTTGTGGATGCGTTCAGTGAAAACTGTGTGATTTTGCAAACAAAACCATTCAGTTTTGTTTGCGATCGCATTTAGTTCTTCAGTTTTTATCGCGCAGTGCAATGTGATTTACTGCTTTTTTGCGCACGTGTGATAAAAAACGGAATGTTTACAGACAACATCTCTTAGCAACCATCCGTGAAAATCTCATCGAATCCGCACTTGCTTGCGGATGCGATGCAATTTTCACGCAGCCCCATTTACTTCTATGAGGCAAGCGTGAAAATTGCAGAATATAGAACATGCTGCAATTTTCACACAACGCAAAAATGATGCGTGAAAACCACCGCTCATGTACACAGACCCATTTAAATGAATGGGTTCGGATTCCGTGTGGGCGCAATGTGTTCGCATCACGCATTGCACCCGGCCTAAGAGCAGTGTCTAAAACACCGGTCTTAATAAATATGACCCTTTTTTTAACTTCCTGCCTTCCGTGCCACTCACTCATGTACTTGCACACTTCTGTCAAAACGGCAGTTAAAAATTGGCCCATTGATTTCAAAGGGGTCCGCCTGGCTATCAAAATATCTAAATGTACAAAAAATAGGACATGTCCTATTTTTTGATGGCAGCTAAAAAAAACAGCCAAGTGAATAGCCCCTATAGTCTGCAATGGTACTGAAAATGGCGGTCGTTTTCCATTATTGTGTGAATTGAACGTCATTCTTTTTTTTTTTCACAAAGGAATGGGAAAGAAATTAAATCCATCGCTTTTCTTAGCTTTTTTATGCCATGCACTGTCCAGTGTAATGTACAGTGTGTAGCTCTCATTAGCACCATGTTACCATGATATATATATAGGGAGTGCAGAATTATTAGGCAAGTTGTATTTTTGAGGATTAATTTTATTATTGAACAACAACCATGTTCTCAATGAACCCAAAAAACTCATTAATATCAAAGCTGAATATTTTTGGAAGTAGTTTTTAGTTTGTTTTTAGTTTTAGCTATTTTAGGGGGATATCTGTGTGTGCAGGTGACTATTACTGTGCATAATTATTAGGCAACTTAACAAAAAACAAATATATACCCATTTCAATTATTTATTTTTACCAGTGAAACCAATATAACATCTCAACATTCACAAATATACATTTCTGACATTCAAAAACAAAACAAAAACAAATCAGTGACCAATATAGCCACCTTTCTTTGCAAGGACACTCAAAAGCCTGCCATCCATGGATTCTGTCAGTGTTTTGATCTGTTCACCATCAACATTGCGTGCAGCAGCAACCACAGCCTCCCAGACACTGTTCAGAGAGGTGTACTGTTTTCCCTCCTTGTAAATCTCACATTTGATGATGGACCACAGGTTCTCAATGGGGTTCAGATCAGGTGAACAAGGAGGCCATGTCATTAGATTTTCTTCTTTTATACCCTTTCTTGCCAGCCACGCTGTGGAGTACTTGGACGCGTGTGATGGAGCATTGTCCTGCATGAAAATCATGTTTTTCTTGAAGGATGCAGACTTTTTCCTGTACCACTGCTTGAAGAAGGTGTCTTCCAGAAACTGGCAGTAGGACTGGGAGTTGAGCTTGACTCCATCCTCAACCCGAAAAGGCCCCACAAGCTCATCTTTGATGATACCAGCCCAAACCAGTACTCCACCTCCACCTTGCTGGCGTCTGAGTCGGACTGGAGCTCTCTGCCCTTTACCAATCCAGCCACGGGCCCATCCATCTGGCCCATCAAGACTCACTCTCATTTCATCAGTCCATAAAACCTTAGAAAAATCAGTCTTGAGATATTTCTTGGCCCAGTCTTGACGTTTCAGCTTGTGTGTCTTGTTCAGTGGTGGTCGTCTTTCAGCCTTTCTTACTTTGGTCATGTCTCTGAGTATTGCACACCTTGTGCTTTTGGGCACTCCAGTGATGTTGCAGCTCTGAAATATGGCCAAACTGGTGGCAAGTGGCATCTTGGCAGCTGCACGCTTGACTTTTCTCAGTTCATGGGCAGTTATTTTGCGCCTTGGTTTTTCCACACGCTTCTTGCGACCCTGTTGACTATTTTGAATGAAACGCTTGATTGTTCGATGATCACGCTTCAGAAGCTTTGCAATTTTAAGAGTGCTGCATCCCTCTGCAAGATATCTCACTATTTTTGACTTTTCTGAGCCTGTCAAGTCCTTCTTTTGACCCATTTTGCCAAAGTAAAGGAAGTTGCCTAATAATTATGCACACCTAATATAGGGTGTTGATGTCATTAGACCACACCCCTTCTCATTACAGAGATGCACATCACCTAATATGCTTAATTGGTAGTAGGCTTTCGAGCCTATACAGCTTGGAGTAAGACAACATGCATAAAGAGGATGATGTGGTCAAAATACTCATTTGCCTAATAATTCTGCACGCAGTGTAAAATACAGTTTGATTTTTATAACTTTTTTATTTTTTGGATGGAATGGAATTTCTTTTTGATCTTTGTTTTACTTGTGCCTGTGTTTCGTTCTAATACTGTACGGAGCAGGAGCTTCGTACAGTATTAGAATGTATTGGCTCCGATGAGTGGTACTTTTAAACCGAACGGGAAATGTTTTTTTACAGTACAAATTAATTTATGAAGTTATTACATGAGACTTCCAAAAGCAACATCTTCGGCTCATCGGAGCCAATACATTCTAATACTGTACTGGGCTCCTGCTCCGTACAGTATTAGAACAAAGTTTTATGCGAATTGACTTCAGATGTTTCATCCGAAGTCAATTCGCTCATCCCTAATTCAGACCAATTTTTAAAGGGGTTCTCCAGGCATCCTGAGAAATACACGCATTCTGTGGACCTGTGGAAGAAATTTGGTTTCATTACTACTCACCTGTCCTTTGCTGGGTCAATACTCGATCAAAACTAATAGCCCAAACAAAATACACATAGAGTATGATATAAAATGTATCAAAATGTATTTATTGAAACATGATCACATAAAATGTATAAATATTAAAGGTGAAAAACAGTACGGGGATCAGTTGGAATAGTCTATAACAAATTTTGATATATTTTATATCATACTCTATGTGTATTTGGTTTGGTTATTACTTTTGATCGAGTGTAGGAGTGTTTCAGTGTTGCTACTAGGTCCTTATTGTATTGTATGTAATTTTCTGAGGTACAGTACTGTTGGGATTTATAATTTGCTCTGCCAATGCTGCTGTCCCAACTGCAGTTGCACAGAGCTCTTGTTTCAAATGGATGTGTGCGCTTCTCTTCCTGTTCATTTGCATTTATTAATATGTTGCATATAGTAATAAATGCAAGTGAACAGGAAGAGAAGCACACACATCCATTTGGAACAAGAGCTCGTGGCCTGTGCAACTGCAGTTGGGACAGCGGCATTGACAGAGCAAATTATAAATCCCAACAGTACTGTACCTCAGAAAATTACATACAATACAATAAGGACCTAGTAGCAACACTGAAACACTCCTACACTCGATCAAAAGTAATAACCAAACAAAATACACATAGAGTATGATATAAAATATATCAAAATTTGTTATAGACTATTCCAACTGATCCCCGTACTGTTTTTCACCTTTAATATTTATACATTTTATGTGATCATGTTTCAATAAATACATTTTGATACATTTTATATCATACTCTATGTGTATTTTGTTTGGGCTATTAGTTTTGATCGAGTATTGACAGAGCAAAGGACAGGTGAGTAGTAATGAAACCAAATTTCTTCCACAGGTCCACAGAATGCGTGTATTTCTCAGGATGCCTGGAGAACCCCTTTAATTTTTTTGCATACTGTATAGACTTTTAGTTGTCATACATGTATATATATTGATAATATATTGATAAACCTCATCACCAGCATTTACTGTGAGCGGTAAGGTGATGATAATTATCACCAAAATAATCTAGTCAAGTACCACAAGCCTTAAAAAAAAAAATCTATTTTTTTTCATAGACACAGGAAAAAAAACCATCTATTTTTACTGACTGTCCAGAAAATTCTGGACGATTAGCAACCCTGTCCAGTGGCAATGTGGTGTCTGCTTCCCATTGTTTTCAATGGGAGGCAGCAGTGCAGTTTGCAGTGCGAAGGTCTGCATGGTGTCCACTTGCTGCTTGGCTGTATTCCAAGGAGCTAAGACACAAGAGGATCCATGGCATCTAAAGTGAACAGAAACCGCGTCAGTTTCTGTTGCGGTATACAGTACATTGCGGATTTTGAGAGCATCAAAATATGTCATGTGTACAGGGTACGGGCCCTAAGAGTACAGCATTTTGTAGTAAGAAAACTACAACTCCCAGAAGGTCCTGAAGGTCTGAAACTGACAGGGTGTGCTGGGAATTGTAGTTTCCAGAGAGGAGGTGAGTAAAAATGCAGACTTTTTTTTTTTTTTAGAGCATTAAATACCTATTAGGCCTCTTGTACACAAACGTATGTGTTCCATTCCATGCATTGGGGACCGCAATTTGCGGTCCCCAATGCACGAACAAAGTTTGTGCAGCGGCCGGGACGGATCCGGACCCATTTAACTTGAATGGGTCCGCATCCGTCCGTTCTGCAAAAAGTGCTCCGTAGTGCTTCCGTAGGGTTCCGTTCTGCATCACTGTGATTGCGGACCCATTGAAGTGAATGGGTCCGCATCCATGATGCGCAATGCACACGGACTGGTGCCCATGTATTGCGGACCCGCTGTTTGCGGTCCACAATATGGCCACGGGAAGCACATGGTCGTGTGCAAGAGGCCTTAGGCTGGAAGGAGACTGGCCTGGGCATACTTCTCAGCTTGCTTTATTTGAAACATCTCCTTGTGCTTCTCTTCTTTGGCTGTTCCGGTGTCTGTCTGGTCATCACAATCCTGCCGCTGCGCTCTACAATCACTCAGAATATGGGTGGGTGGCAGGGCTGCTCCTGTGCGCAGCGTCATCAGTGTGATGATGCACACACTTACAGGTCAGGAGGTGGGGACCACAGTTGAAGAAGATGGGCCATAATGTGCTGCCCCAGCCATACAAGAAGACAAGCAGTGAGATAATCTCAGAAATCATGTCTCCACTTGCTGCACATTGATGCCCATTGCTGGCCCTGTAGTGAGTGCTGCACTGTTTATTACAGCGACAGGCAGTGGCACTTGTGAATATACTACACATATGCACTTACTTTGATGCAGGATTCCTGGGGCTCCATCATGCAGTGGAAGGGGAGTCCTGCAGCTAGAGCGGTGGGTACAAGGCAGGACTGAGCACCCTGTACTGTAGCTGTAAGCACTGCATGGCCTGACAACCCTCCCCCCCCCCCTTCCTCTCCGACCTCGGCCCTTACTACACAGCCGCATCATTTACACCAGCTCTGGGAATGTCTGGCTGCATAAACACCAGCTGCTGGGTAAGAGAGTAAGGGTTAACAGGCACCACAGCTAGCCAAGGAATAAGAGATGGGAGGTGGAAGGGAGGCTCTAACTAGTAGTAATTCTTACAGCAGTGTCGGCTCCTCTCTGACCGGGAACAGGCTGGAAGGTGGAGCTTTCTTCTAGGCTGCTTTGTGCGGGACCGCAGGGCTGGAAGCAGTGCTGCACACAGTCTATCCAGCAAGCACTGAGCTGTCCTGTAGTTCAAAACAGCTGATCACCGTCTGTGCCCTGATCTGCCTTGCGAGTCTGGAGTCCATGCAGAGGGAGGACTGTCACCCGCCCTGGCGCCCCCTCAGGAGTCGGACACATCTCTGTCTGCACCCCCAGGATGCCTGATTATAAATATTAGCTTGCAAGCAAGGGGCCCACCGGGGATTTCACCGGCTCCCCGGTGGGCCAGTCCGAGCCTGAGTCTTGGTCAGTTTTGCTGAAAAATCCCCTATATTAGAGTCCTGCAAGAAAGTTGAATATTTTGCAGACAGCCGCTGGTAGAATTCATACGCAGCAAATAGGCAATTTATAGAGTCTCTTAATTCAGCTGGTTGATCATTAAAGTGTGACAAAACTGACATGCAGTGTGAGGTTCTGTCCCAGAGTTCTGACAGATTACTGGAGAACTCATCTCTAGTGGCTTCATAGTTTTCTCTGAGTTTCTGTGTCGGTTTTATTGTACGTTTGGGTCTTACACTCTGTTCGGTAATATCTGCAGAATCTGCTCCCTGTACGTCTGCTGGTTCAGAGGCATGATGTATCTGTGTTGGTTCGGCCATAAAAGAGTGTTCAGAGCCTTGTCTAGACATTTTTTTTATGATTAGACTCTGTTCGGTAGTATCTGCAGAATCTGCTCCCTTTACGTCTGCCGGTTCAGAGGCATGATGTATCTGCGTTGGTTCGGCCATAAAAGAGTGTTCAGAGCCTTGTCTAGACATTTTTTCTATGGTTTTGCGAAAAATGGTACTGTCTCTTTAAGAAGACGAACAGCAGCTTAGATAGGTGAGGTAACACAGTTCATTGTAGAGAAATCGTTTTCAACATTCACGTGAAGTGCAGTAAGCTTGTGCGACCATGTGCTTTCACAAGATGACAGATGGCACTGAGCTTGATTGCAGATTAGGCACACACATATACACAGCAGGCTGTAGGAATTCTATGCATCTTTTGACTATTATGACTCCGATTGTTGTGATAGCGATCTATACCTTGTAAGACCTCTATGCCAAACCTGTATAAGCAGATAAAATCGCTACGGACAATCCTCATCAGATAGCTGAACTCACCAATACCGTGTTCATCCACAAAGTTGCTTTATTCTGTACATCAGACAACAGGATACAGCAGAATGAATGGATCTAAGTATTATGCGGTCAAAAGATGATACCTACATTAGAGCACCATGAAGAATACATGTGTCCCTGTTACATGAGCCTTGTCGGCTGCATCCATGACACAGAAAGTGCTGTACTCCAGAAGAAGGGTGGAGCATAGCAAATAAAGGACATCAGTCATAGACCTCAGGGAAGGGAACATGAAAAACAAGTGCATTACTAAAAAAAGGCCACTAGATGGCAGCATATAACTAACCATAGAAATATCCATAGGAAATGGTTCAAAGAATAAACTATATAAATTCCCATCTACATTAATGTAAATATTAACTGTGTAACAGCATATGAAGCATTTATGCAAACTCATCTGGAATATGCAGTTCAATTATTGGGATCAGTTAACAGAAGAATGCCCTGGGATTGGAAAAAGCGCAAAGAAGAGCAACAAAACGAGTGGTGGCGAACCTATGTCACGGGTGCCAGAGGTGGCACTCAGAGCCTTCTCTGTGGGAACCTGCACCATGGAAAAAGTCTATGGTGTACCAATATAACTTAGACTGTTCCTGCCATTCACATCAGCACAGGGCACACTATGAACAGCACAGGCAGCACATTGACTGTAGGCAGGCTATTATAGCTAAATGATAAAGTACATGGAAGATATACTATACTGGACTGTAGTAATCAGGTTAAATTGTGGTGTTGGCACTTTGCGATAAATAAGTGGGCTTTGGGTTGCAGTTTGGGCACTCGGTCTCTAAAAGGTTCACCATCACTGAACTAATTTGATAAAGGATCTTAGTTATGAGGAGAGATAAAATAATTGAGAAAAGCAAAAAATATGATGAAAGGCTGTTCTATGTAAAATCCACTGAAAAGATAAGGGGGCATTGGAATAATTGAAGTTCTGTCTCCAAAGTTGACAAGACTTCTTTACCATAAGAACTAGAGATTAGCGAATCGAAGTTGACGAAGTCGAATTCGATCCGAATTTCAGGAAAAATTCGATTTGCACCGAATCAGAATTTCCTCACGCTTCGTGGTAACGAATCACATTTTTTTCTAAAATGGCTGCTGGACATGTTAGGACATGGAGCAAAGAACTTTGGGAACGAGGGATCACCCACAATGCCATGCATGCAGACAATCAGCAGCCAGCCAGCCCTGTGATGTTACAACCCTTTAAATAGCCTCAACCATCTTGGATTCTGCCATTTCCCAGTGTACTTAGTGCAGGGAGAGAAGTCAGCATGCTCTAGGGAAAGTGCTAGCAAAGACTCGAAAACTTTTATTTTGCTGAATAGAAGTTCAGGGAAAGAGCAATAGAAGTGTAGGGAAAGTATAGGGAGGAATTCCACAGTATTGAAGCAGAACAGGGTCCAATAGGGGAGTGTACATCATGGGTAATAGGAACAATCCTATTACACCTTGCTGCACTGACTGGGGATCCAAATTGCCATCATACTGCTGCTTTCAGGTTTGCAATAGATGATACCTCTGTAATTCCAGCAAACCATTCTTTTTATTATTATTATTTATTATTAAAGCACCATTCATTCCATAGCACTGTACATATGAGAAGAGGTATACATACATAATACAGACAATTGCACTAATCATAAACAAGACAAGTGACAAACTGGTACAGAAAGAGAGAGGGCCCTGCCCGTGAGGGCTTACAATCTACATGGTATGGGAGAAGGACACAGTAGGTGCGGGTGAAGTTGGTCATGGCGGTATAGAGGCAGCAGGGTCACTGGTTGTAGGTTTGTCTGAAGAGGTGGGTTTTCAGGTTTCTTTTGAAGGATTCCACTGTAGGTGAGAGTCTGATATGCTGGGGTAGCGAGTTCCAGAGTATAGGGGATGCATGGGAGAAATCCTGGAGGTGATTGTGGGAAGAGGTGATAAGAGGAGAGGAGAGAAGGAGGTCTTGTGAGGATCGGAGAGTGCATGTGGGGATCGGGAAAGTAGCTCAGAGATGTAGGGAGGGGACAGGTTATGGAAGGCCTTGTATGTATTTGTTAGTACTTTGAAGTGAATTCGCTGGGCAATGGGGAACCAGTGAAGGGATTGGCAGAGGGGAGAGCCAGAGGAGTAATAGGGTGAGAGGTGGATTAGTCAGGCAGCAGAGTTGAGGATAGATTGGAGGGGTGCGAGAGTGCTAGATGGAAGGCCACAGAGGAGAGTGTTGCAGTAGTCTAGGTGGGAGATGATGAGGGCATGTACAAGCATTTTCGCAAGTTCAAAGTTAAGGAAAGCACGGTTGCGGGAGATGTTTTTGAGTTGGAGGCAACAGGTGGTGGAAAGGGCTTGGATGTGTGGTTGGAAAGAAAAGGACAGAATCCAAGGTCACTCCAAGGCAGCGGACTTGGTTGACCGGGGAGAGTGTGCAGCCATTGATCGTGATAGATAGGTCTGTTGGGGGGGGGGTGAGCAAGATGGGGGAAAGATGATGAATTTTGTTTTATCCATGTTAAGTTTTAGAAAGCGAATTGAGAAGAAGGATGATATAGCAGATAGACATTGTGGAATTCTTGATAGTAATGTGGTGATGTCTGGACCAGAGAGGTAGATTTGTGTGTCGTCAGCATTGGAGTGATACTGAAAGCCATGGGACGCTATGAGCTGTCCCAGGCCAAAAGTGTAGATAGAGAAGGGCAGGGATCCTAGGACAGAGCCTTGTGGGACACCAACAGAAAGGGAATGAGACGAGGAGGTGGTGCGGGAGTGGGAGACGCTAAACGTCCCGTCTGTGAGGTATGATGTAATCCAGGAGAGGGCCAGGTCAGTGATGCCAAGAGATGAGAGTTTGCAACAGAAGGGAGTGGTCAACTGTGTCGAAGGCAGAGGACAGGTCAAAGAGAAGGAGGACAGAGTATTGTTTTTTGGTTTTGGCTGTTAGTAGGTCATTGGTGACTTTGGTAAGGGCAGTCTCAGTCGAGTGGTGGGGTCGGAAGCCAGATTGTAGGCGGTCAAAGAGGGAGCAGGAGGAGAGGTGAGAGGACAGTTCAGAATGGACATGTTGTTCAAGTAGCTTTGAGGCATACGGAAAAAGTGATATGGGGCGATAATTGGACAAAGAAGATGGGTCGGGTGAAGGCTTTTTGGGGATGGGTGTAATGGTAGCATTTTCTAAAAGCAGAGGGGATGACACCAGAGGTTGGTGATAGGTTGAAGAGATGAGTTAGGTCTGGGATAAACACTGTGATGAGGTTAGGGATGAGGTGGGATGGGATTGGGTCAAGTGCACAGGTGGTCAGATGAGATTTGGAGAGTAGAGTGGAAAGTTTTTCTTCTGTAATTGTGGAGAAGCGGGTTTTTGGAGAAGAGGACCGAGCAGTTGTGTAGAGGGTCTGTGGGGACTGTGTAGTGAAGCTTTCTCTGATGTTGACCATCTTTTGTTTGAAATATTTGGCAAAGTCCTCAGCTGAGAAGAGAGGAGAGGGTGGGGGCGCTGGGGGACGGAGAAGGGAGTTAAAAGTATTGAAAAGTTGTTTAGGGCTGTGGGACAGGGAAGATATGAGAGATGAGAGAAGTAGGCCTGTTTTGCATCAGAGAGTGAGGATTTGAATATGAGGAGGGATTGCTTGTATGCGGTGAAATGATCTTTAGAATGGGATTTCTTCCATCGCCGCTCAGCAGCCCTGGATGCTTGTCTGAGTTTTTTAGTCAGGTTGGTGTGCCAGGGTTGTCTGTTAATTTTTCAGGTTTTGTTGTGTGTGAGGGGGGCAACAGTGTCCAGAGCTGTACTTATTGTGGTTTTATATAGGGTGGTAGCAGCATCTGGGTCTTGGAGGGAACAGATGGTAGAAAATGGGAAAAGAGAGTCAGAAAGCAAGTGAAAGTCGAGATGTTTAAGGTTCCTGCGGAGGTGTGCTAGTGTGTGGACCGGGGGAGCAGCAGAAGAGACCAATGAAGAGAAGGTGAGTAGGTTGTGGTCGGATAGGGGGAGAGGCAAATTGGAAAGGTTAGATAGGGAGCTGGGAGTGGAAGACCACTGTGATAGACCGAAGGAGGAAGAGAGTGATAGGAGTTTAGAGGCGGCCGAGTAGCAGGTGTCAATAGGGATGTTAAAGTCACCCATGATGATAGTTGGGATGTCGGCAGAAACAGTGTAGTAGCCAGGTGTTAAAGTGGTCAAGAAAGATGGTGGCTGGGGCTGGGGGGTGGTAAATGACGGCTACTTGAAGGTTGGAGGGAGAGTAGAAGCGAACAGAGTGTACTTCAAATGAGGTGAGCGTAATGGAGGGTGGCAGTGGAGTTGGGTTGTAGGCGCAGGTGTCTGATAGGAGAAGACCAACTCCTCCACCATGTTTGCAGCCGGGGCGGGGGGGGGGGGGGGTGACTTGAAATCCACTATAAGAGAGTGCAGCAGGGGAGGAGGTGTCATAGGGTGTCAGCCATGTTTCTGTGAGACCCAGAAAGGAAAGGTTTTGAGAGATGAAAAGTTCATGAATGTAGGACAGTTTGTTACAGACAGAGCGTGAATTCCATAATGCTCCTGCAAGAGGAACCAAAGGAGCAGGGGTCAGAGGAATGGTTATTAGGTTTAAGGGGTTGCAGAAATTTGTAGAAGGAGATTTGTAGTGGGACATGGAGGTGATAGTGGGGATTTGCTGAGGGGGGCCTGGATTTGGAGAGATATCACCAGCAATAAGGAGAAGCAGAGAAAGTGTTAATAGGTGAGAATAGGAGAGGGCATGAGGTATCTGTGTGTGTTTGCGAAGGAAGTGTTTTATGTTGTCAAACAGGTTTGTGCAAGTGGTCAGATGAGAAGGTAAGATGGAGGAAGAGATGAATAGTTCCTTGCTAGGTGAATGCATGTGGGGGTATTTCAGGAGTCTTTGGAAAAATGGGATTATTGGGGTGCAAGTGCTGTGTGATACATCAATTAACAGGGTGTATTACTAGGAAAAATTTCTACATCTTATTAGCCCTTATGCTGTTCAGTTATATGTTCTAAAGCCTTTTTTGGCATGTGTTATTTGTCATTCCGCGGTGCAGTTATATGTTCTAAAGCTTTTTTGGCCATTCAGCAGTGCAGGTATATGTTCTAAAGCCTTAGAACATGCTGCGATTTTCACGCAACGCATAAGTGATGCGTGGAAAAAAAATGCTCATGTACACAGATCCATTGAAATGAATGGGTGAGGATACAGTGCGGGCTCAATGTGTTCACGTCACGCATTGCACACACGTGGAAAACTTGCTCATCTGAAAGGGGCCTTAGTGGCAAAAAAAAAAGTATTATTTGCAGTTCAGCAGTGCAGTTATATGTTCTAAAGGCTTTTTTGTCGTGTATTCGTGGCAAAAAAAATAAGTGGGGAAAAATCTGTGGGGACTGCATCAAGAAATCGAATCCTGGCTTTCTCCGCGACAACTGGAACTCGGAACCATGGTGACCGACAACGTGAAGAACATGGTGTCGGCGCTGTGTCAAGGAGGGCTGAACCATGCGCCCTGCATTGCGCATGTGTTCAATCTGGTTGTCAATCAGTTCCTGAAGTCTTCCACCCATCTGCAAGACATCCTAAAAATGGCCAGGAAACTTTACATGCACTTCAGCCACTCATACACCGCCAAGCAACTTCTTTGAGCTGCAGTGGCAGAACGGGATCCCCCAACATAGGCTGATATGCAACGTTTCCACCCCTTGGAATTCCACCCTCCATATGTTGGACCGACTATACGACCAGAGAAAGGCCATAAACGATTTCTTGATGATCCAAGCGGCCAGGAGTACTCCCCAGTGTAACTTCGATGTCAGCCAGTGGCAGCTCATGCGTGACACCTGCCGTTTGCTCAGGCCCTTTGAGTATGCCACATTATTTGTGAGTCGCCAGGACTACGGGACGTACAACGTCATTCCACTGCTTCATATCCTGGAACAGATGCTGGTATATCTGGCTGGTCAGGGGACTCGAGATGTGGTGCCTACATTTCACGGCCACATAAGCCCTGTGGGGGCTGAACTGGAGGAGGAGGCCTCCTCTTGCTGCTGCTGATGCTGCCACCTCCACACTATGTCACCTTGCCACTCTGTGGTCTCCTCATGCTGCTTAATCAACACTATGTTACTGGGTCACTCTACGGCCTCCTCTTGCTGCTGCTGCCACCTTCACACTATGTAACCTTGCCACTCTGTGGCCACCTCATGCTGCTGCTGCCACCTCCACACTATATCACCTTGCCAGTCTGTGGCCTCCTCATGCTAGGGCCAGGTCAGTGATGCCAAGAGATGAGAGTTTGCAACAGAAGGGAGTGGTCAACTGTGTCGAAGGCAGAGGACAGGTCAAAGAGAAGGAGGACAGAGTATTGTTTTTTTGGTTTTGGCTGTTAGTAGGTCATTTGTGACTTTGGTAAGGGCAGTCTCAGTCGAGTGGTGGGGTCGGAAGCCAGATTGTAGGCGGTCAAAGAGGGAGCAGGAGGAGAGGTCAGAGGACAGTTCAGAATGGACATGTTGTTCAAGTAGCTTTGAGGCATATGGAAAAAGTGATATGGGGCAATAATTGGACAAAGAAGATGGGTCGGGTGAAGGCTTTTTGGGGATGGGTGTAATGGTAGCATGTTTAAAAGCAGAGGGGATGACACCAGAGGTTAGTGATAGGTTGAAGAGATGAGTTACGGCTGGGATAAACACTGTGGTGAGGTTAGGGATGAGGTGGGATGGGATTGGGTCAAGTGCACAGGTGGTCAGATGAGATTTGGAGAGTAGAGTGGAAAGTTTTTCTTCTGTAATGCTGGAGAAGCGGGTTTTGGGAGAAGAGGACCGAGCAGTTGTGTAGAGGGTCTGTGGGGACTGTGTAGTGAAGCTTTCTCTGATGTTGACCATCTTTTGTTTGAAATATTTGGCAAAGTCCTCAGCTGTGAAGAGAGGAGAGGGTGGGGGCGCTGGGGGACGGAGAAGGGAGTTCTCTATCCCCCAGTGACACTATGTCACTGGGTCACTCTACGGCCTCCTCTTGCTGCTTGCTGCCACCTTCACACTATGTAACCTTGCCACTCTGTGGCCACCTCATGCTGCTGCTGCCACCTCCACACTATGTCACCTTGCCAGTCTGTGGCCTCCTCATGCTGCTGCCACCTCCACATTACAGTATGTCACTTTGCCACTCTGTGGCCTCCTCATGCTGCTGCTAAATCAACACTACCGTATGTCACTGGGCCACTCTGTGTCCTCCTCATGCTGCTGCTGCTGCCCTTCTCCACACTATGTCACCTTGCCACTGTGTGGACTCCTCATTCTGATGCTAAATCAACACTATGTCACTGGGCCACTCTGTGGCCTTCTCATGCTGCTGCTGCCACCTCCACACTATGTCACCTTGCCTGTCTGTGGCCTCCTCATGCTGCTGATAACTCAACACTATGTCACCGGGCCACTCTGTGTCTTCCTCATGCTGCTGCCACCTCCATACTATGTAACTGGGCCACTCTGTGGTCTCCTCATGCTGCTTCTACCTCAACACTATGTCATTGGGCCACTCTGTGGACTTCTCAAGCTGTTCTCCCACCCTCCCCACTCCATGACTGGGCCACTATTTTGCCTTTTGGCCTGGTTGACATCATCATTTATTTGACCCTTCTTCTGATCTGTCAGAAGGAAGGAAAAATGAGTTGTGATGAGTGGGAGGTGCCATATTCGATTTCGCGATATTTCGCGAATATTCAATTGAATATTCGTCTTATATTCGTTAAATTGGATATTCGTCATTATTCTATTTATCGAGAATAATATGCGATTTAATTATTTGCGTATTGCGAGTTTAACTGTATAAGGCAACTTTCCTATTGGTTGGCTATCTAGAATTAACGAAGATAGCGAATATAGTGCTATATTCTCTATATTTGTAAATTCTAGCAAGCCAATAGGAAAGTTGCCTATGGACAGCTCTAAGTTGGATTCCCAATGCGAGAATATTACTTTGCCTATTTTTTGCAAAAAATAGAATAATGACTCAGTATTCTATTTATTGCAAAAAATAGGCAAAATAATATTCTCGCAAATTCAACTTAGAGCTGTCCATAGGCAACTTTCCTATTGGCTTGCTAGAATTAACGAATTTAGAGAATATAGCGCTATATTCGTTATCTATGTTAATTCTAGCAAGCCAACCATTAGGAAAGTTGGCTATACCCTGCTCTAAGGCTACTTTCACACTAGCGTTTGGGTGTCCGCTTGTGAGCTCCATTTGAAGGCTCTCACAAGCGGCCCCGAACGGATCCGTCCAGCCCTAATGCATTCTGAGTGGATGCGGATCCGCTCAGAATGCATCAGTCTGGCAGCGTTCAGCCTCCGTTCCGCTCAGCAGGCGGACCCCTGAACGCAGCTTGCAGCGTTCGGGTGTCCGCCTGGCCGTGCGGAGGCAAACGGATCCGTCCAGACTTACAATGTAAGTCAATGGGGACGGATCCGTTTGAAGTTGACACAGTATGGGTCAATTTTCAAACGGATCTGTCCCCCATTGACTTTCAATGTAAAGTCAAAACGGATCCGTTTGCATTATCATGAACAAAAGAATAAAAAATTTATGCAAACGGATCCGTTCTGAACGGATCTAAACGTTTGCATATAGGTGCGGATCCGTCTGTGCAGATACCAGACGGACCCGCTCTCAACGCAAGTGTGAAAGTAGCCTTAGTTGGATCCGCAATGCGAGAAGATTAAGTAATATTACTCGCATTGTGCATCCAACTTAGAGCGGGGTATATGCAACTTACTTCTCTATTGTTTGGCTATCTAGAATGAATGAATATGACGAATACGAATATAGCGCTATGTTCTCTATATTCGTTAATTTAAGCAAGAAGCCAATAGAAAAGTTGCCTGTAGACAGCTCTAAGTTGGATTCGCAATGCGAGAATATAACTTTGCCTATTTTTTGAAATAAATAGAATGACTCGGTATTCTATTTATTGCAAAAAATAGGCAAAGTAATATTCTCACATTGCGTATTCCAACTTACAGCGGGGTATAGCTAACTTTCCTATTGGTTGGCTTGCTAGAATAACAAATATAACGAATATGAATATAGCGCTATATTCTCTATATTCGTTAATTCTAGCAAGCCAACCATTAGGAACGTTGCCTATACACAAAATTAAGTTGGATGCTCAATGCGTAATTTTACTCGCATTGCGCATCCAACTTTGAGCGTGGTGTAGATGACCGTGATTCTCACATCCGACAGTACATTCTAGCATGGAGGCGTTTCCATGGTGATGGGGACGCTCCATGCGCACGGGAAGTCGGCACTCGGCAGACGCGCCAACGGGCACTGACTGGAGCGGGCAATGAGCATGGAGTCCCCCGGACTGGTAAGAAGAACTGCTTTTGGGAAGTGGGAACAACTTAAGAAAAAAATAAAAATAAAAAAATAAACATGAATATTCAAATTAGCGAATATATAATTAGCGAAGTGCTGATATTCGAGATTAAAATTTGCTAATCTAATATTCACGCTCAACACTTAAAATGAGACGCACAACGGATCCTGTCTGTGTACCAGCTATAATGTCTGTATGGTCCCTCCAGAATTGGCTTAGGATTTGGTAGCCAAAAGCAGGAGTGGGTACAAAACACAGAAGACATGCAAATATTCCATTCATGTGTCATCTCTGTTTTGGATCTACATCTTTCTTTTGATTTTTTTGGGCTTTAGCAATACTGATGGATTACTAACCAAATGCTGACCGAGTGAAGGTGGATGCTCAACATACAGAATCCATTTTTTGGGGGGGTTATTGTTCTTATGGATCAGAGGAAGGGCAAAATAATCAGTGTCGTCAACACAAACTTACTGCTGACACCCTCTCCACTCTGTCAGGGGGGCTCTACTTGTATAAGCGTTTAATAGAACAGGTTCTTTAGATATCTGTGGAATCAGCTGACAATGGTGTAAAAGAAGTGCGCTCTTTCACGCTACAGTAGGATCTTGGGCCTTTGCATGGTTCTTCATACCTGGCGCTAACATCGACCTGTAAGGCTACATGCACACGACTGTGCCATTTTTTGTGGTCCGCAAGCTGCGGATACGCAAAAAACGGAAGCCGCCCCGTGTGCCTTCCGCAATTTGCGGAACGGAACGGGCGGCCATTGATATAACTGCCTATTCTTGTCCGTTTTGCGGACAAGAATAGGACATGTTATATTTTTTTTGCGGGGCTGCGGAATGGAGCAACGGATGCAGATAGAACACGGAGTGCTGTCTGCATCTTTTGCGGCCCCATTGAAGTGAATGGGTCCGCATCCGAGCCGCCGTTTTGACCCAAACAACGGCCGTGTGCATGAGGCCTTGGGCTAAGTTCACACTTGAGTTATTTGGTCAGTTTTGGCCTCGTAATTGCCAAACTAAAGCTACTTTCACACTTGTGGTAGCCTTTTCCAGCAGGCTGTTCCGGTGGGGAAACAGTCTGCCGGATCCGTGCTACCGCAAGTCCACCGTGCTGGCCGAAGTCTGCTCCGGCCTCATTCAATATGCCGAGAGGCTGCCGGACAAAAATCACTGTGTGCTGTAGTTTTATTCCGGCCACTTCTCGGCACGTTTGCCGTGCTTCGGCCGGACCTCCGGCCCGCCCCCATTAAAATGAATGGGGCTGGAGTGGACTTAAAAAAAAAAAACGGATGACGTTCCGTATGGCATCCAGTTTTTTTTGCGGATCCGTTTTTTTTGCGGATCCATTGTAATAATGCCTATCCTTGTCCGCAAACTAGAAAAAAATAGGACATGCACTATTCTTTTTGTGGAGCAACGGAACGGACATACTGATGCGGACAGCATGGGTCCGCATCCTATCCGGAAAAGAAACGATCGGACACGGAAAAAAATACGGTCATGTGCATGAGGCCTTAATCAGATCCTCTCCCATCCCCTTGCTGAATTGATAAATATATGTCTTTACTCTTTTTCACTTTTTTTGTACTAGCTATTGCTTCCTAAGATGCCAGTAACAAAGCAGTAAGTCAAATTTTTAATGTACAGGACTTCGGTAAAAAGGTCATTACTCACAGGACACTGATGAATTTTGAACTAGTTGAACTGGCATTCCTTGTCATCTTATTTCTATGTGCATACATGCACTGAAATTGATATATCTAGAGAGACAACATCCTCCCAAAGTAGAAACCTATAGCCAGAACAGGTGGAGTAACATCAATCAGCTGCCATAAAGACATCATAAAAAGCTTGGTCTGATATGAACTTTTGGGGAGATTTATCAAACTGGTATATAGTAGAACTGGCTAAGTTGCCTATAGCAATCAATCAGATTCCACATTTCATTTTCCAAAGGAGCTGTGAAAAATGAAAGGTCGAATCTGATTGGTTGCTATGGGCAACTGAGCCAGTTCTACTGTACACAAGTTTGATAAATCTGTCCCCTTCTCTGTATGACATCATAGTGACAAGATCCCAATGGATAAGCTTATGGCCAGAACATGGAGAGTAACATCAATCACTTCTATTAGGAAACAATCTAGAGTGATTGGTTTACGGTGAGAAAATGGGTCAATAGAGTCCAAACTGAAAAAATAAAAAATAAAAAATAAAAATAAGGGGAAGAAGTACATGAGGTAAGCAACTACATAAGCATATTTGTTAAAATCCTTAGTAATCCTGGAAAACAGTGTGCCCGAGGACCCAGTTCTTTTCGGCTCCGTCCTATACTGCAATGATTGGTCATCATTTCAGTGTCATCACCATGATCATCGCTTTGTCCTCCTTCACCACTGACTTCTCTTCCTCCTGCTCCACCTCCTCCTCCTGTGGTAGCTCCTCATGCTCCTCCTTCACTTCCTCCAGACTTTGTGTAGGTCTTCAACGCTACAGGAAGGACAGCAAGATACAGAAGCTGTTCTTTCACCATCCTTTGTTGCTGTATCGTGAGCATTTGCTCTAAAATAAATATCAGGGCGATAACATCATTGATGCTGCAGTTGTTCCTACATACAAATCTGGTGGTCTCTTTGAAGGCCCTGAGTACGCAACACACGTACTGTTGCGGTCTGGTGCATGATGTAATCATTCACTGCATTTTACTGATTGTACAGATGTTTCAGCATATGCAGGGTGGAATATTTTTTTTCTTTTTTTCCTCTCTTTTTTTTCTTCTCAGAGTGACACTGACTGTATAGCTACAGGTATATGCATGGTTGACAGTGTTAACAAACAGCTTGTCTAAAAAACACTGCACCATTGGATTTTGAATTTTTGAAATTAAAGATTGTTCCAAAAATTGAAATGCAATAGTAGATCCTTCTGTAGTGTCCCACTACGTAAAGGTGGGCACTACTAAAGGTCATGTTGCCCCACCTCCTGTGGGAAATTGCTATGGTATTTTATGAAGGACTGGCGTACTGCATATTTTGGCGTCACGAACAGGATACGAATATTCCTACGCCGTAGTGGAATCTGAACTGTGTGCCACAATTGCCTATTAAGTGATAAATGCCTTATCTGTTTATTTGAAAATTGTTGGGCCAAAGAACTGTGGACAATCGCGGTGTGAAAACTATACATTGTGGACTGTTTGCTGCTTTCTGAGTCACCGCTTGCTGTCAGTGAATTGACAGCATTATGCTGCAAGATGGCCGTCTAAGCTGACTGGAATTATCGTTGCGCCATCGTTGTGTCCGCCTGGCGCGAAAAAGAAAAGAAGGCGCAGCCCTACCTGCAAAGAAGATACCGCCTACCACGAATCTTGAAGCTCAGAGAGGCCGCGCCTATCTCCTGACGCTGCGCGTGGGACCTCCGCACGATGTAATCACGTACCTCGCGAGACTTGGACTGCGCATCGCCGGAGTGGGTAAAACTTCTGTATTAACCGGCTCCTTTGTATTCAAGTACCGGGAAGATGCCAATCCTTGCTGGGAGACTGGGGGAAGGCCCCTCGTTAGTATAAAGGACTTGATCCGGCGGAAACACATCCACTTTGGATTTTGGCCTGCTCTGCCGCTCCTTAAAGGGCCATACCCTCTCCGTGGTCACCCCTAGCAACGGCCTGAGAGAGCGAAGTCCAGCGTGAGTCTGCCTACAGAACTTGCCTCCATAGACCATGCCATGTCCGTATCTGAGGAATTAGGGCAGGTGGCCCCCAACGAGCCTTCTGTAATTCACACAGATGAGAACAGGGCACCCGCCGCTGGAGATCCTCTTAGCGCAGTTAGAAGGGGCCTCTCGCAGGGAGGTCATGTCATGTCCCAGCTCCGAAAAAAATAACATTAGACAGATCTTTGATCGCCTCGGCACCACGTTTGAAGCCAGGACGGTGTCCGAAGTTAAGATGCCATTTTTCTGCAGAAAGCAACAGCCCGGTGAGTCACTCCGTGATTTTGCTTTGTCCCTGCAAGAGACCTTGAGGTCATGGTACAGGTGGACCTCCGGGAGGCTGAGGACCAGGATCGGACTCTGAAAGAGCAGTTCATTGCGGGTGCAAATGCTGAACACTTAAAGGGCCAGCTGAGGATGCTGTCGGCCCAACACCCCAATTGTGTGTTTTTGGACTTTAACCACCTCAGCCCCCTTAGCTTAAACACCCTTAATGACCAGGCCACTTTTTACACTTCTGCACTACACTACTTTCACCGTTTATTGCTCGGTGATGCAACTTACCACCCAAATGAATTTTACCTCCTTTTCTTCTCACTAATAGAGCTTTCATTCGGTGGTATTTCATTGCTGCTGACATTTTTCCTTTTTTTGTTATTAATCAAAATTTACCAATTTTTTTTGCAAAAAAATGACATTTTTCACTTTCAGTTGTAAAATTTTTCAAAAAAAACGACATCCATATATAAATTTTTCTCTAAATTTATTGTTCTACATGTCTTTGATAAAAAAAAAATGTTTGGGTAAAAAAAAATGGTTTGGGTAAAAGGTATAGCGTTTACAAACTATGGTACAAAAATGTGAATTTCTGCTTTTTGAAGCAGCTCTGACTTTCTGAGCACCTGTCATGTTTCCTGAGGTTCTACAATGCCCAGACAGTAGAAACCCCCCACAAATAACCCCATTTCGGAAAGTAGACACCCTAAGGTATTCGCTGATGGGCATAGTGAGTTCATAGAACTTTTCATTTTTTGTCACAAGTTAGCGGAAAATGATGATTTTTTTTTTCCTTACAAAGTCTCATATTCCACTAACAAAAAATAAAAAGTTCCATGAACTCACTATGCCCATCACGAAATACCTGAGGGTGTCTTCTTTCCAAAATGGGGTCACTTGTGGGGTAGTTATACTGCCCTGGCATTTTAGGGGCCCGAATGCGTGAGAAGTAGTTTGAAATCAAAATCTGTAAAAAATGGCCGGTGAAATCCTAAAGGTGCTCTTTGAAATGTGGGCCCTTTTGCCCACCTAGGCTGCAAAAAAGTGTCACACATCTGGTATTGCCGTACTCAGGAGAAGTTGGGCAATGTGTTTTGGGGTGTCATTTTACATATACCCATGCTGGGTGAGATAAATATCTCGGTCAAATGCCAACTTTGTATAAAAAAATGGGAAAAGTTGTCTTTTGCCAAGATATTTCTCTCACCCAGCATGGGTATATGTAAAAAGACACCCCAAAACACATTGCCCAACTTCTCCTGAGTACGGAAATACCAGATGTGTGACGCTTTTTTGCAGCCTAGGTGGGCAAATGGTGCTCTTTGGAATGTGGGCCCCTTTGCCCACCTAGGCTGCAAAAAAGTGTCACACATCTGGTATCGCCGTACTCAGGAGAAGTTGGGCAATGTGTTTTGGGGTGTCATTTTACATATCCCGTCTGCATATAAAGAGGTCTACCCCAAAGAATCCAATGGACGACCGAGTTACCGGTCTAAGAATCGCAAGCAGCCCGTTTGCACCTATTGTAAAAAATATGGCCATACTGAGACAACGTGTTGGCAGTTAAACGGGCCACCCCCGAAACCGAGGACCGCCCCTCGGGAGGTAGAACAGTAGGTCCAAAGGATCCAAGTTGGATGCCCAGAAACGTGGCATCTCGTCCAAAAATTTACATATGCACCTTTTGAAGCCTTGCTGGATACTGGGTCTCAGGTCACCACCATTCAACGACCCACCTTTGACAAATTCTGGGATTCAAATCTCCTCACCCAGCCACCGGAATCCTGGCTGGATATCATTGCTAGCAACGGCAAGCCGGTGAAAGTTCATGGGTACTGGGAACCTACCCTTCAGGTGGGAGAAGCCACCTTACCACAGCAAGGTGTGATTGTGGTGCAAGCCAGAGATAAAGGGGGACACCCCATGATCTTAGGGTCTGGAGACATCAACTGTGAGTACCCTGTGATGCCGATACTACGAATGAACAATTTGTAAAAATCAGGGGTTATTTTTAAGTGGACGAACAAAAATACCGTATATCCAATATCCCCACCTCAACAAACCTTGGGGAGAACATAGAGTTATGCTAGTGTGAGCACGCACAGCACATAATCAAATTACTGCATTATTTCTGGAGAGACAATTGCAATAGATTCAACTCTGCTTTGCCATATAGGGTTTGGAGTCCAATTTTATTTTTCCACACGTATATGTGACATACAGGGTTGTGCTGACTCAATCACCCACATTTTTTCTTTGTAGTTTATATTGGAGGCGTGGCGATCTCCATGCAATCATGCACACCTGACCAGTCAATCTGTCCTGGAGGCTGGTTTTAAAGTCAGTATAAAACTGAGTCTGCTTATATAGAACCTACCAGTAGCCATTTGGCTCCAGGAGAAGTATATGGTGGGCTCAGCATGCATGTTGGTACTTGCATCCCTGGATCCGATGAAAGCTGTAATGGCACCGGACAGGGTTAAAAGCAGAGTGTGCTTGGCGTGCATGCTGACCTGCATTCCCTGGACTTTATGTGGCTGTCATGGCCCATAAACAGGTAGGAACTAGTGTTAGGGACCACTCCATAGAGGCGACCTTGACGTGGTGAGTGGCTTATTACGCTTTGGCCAAAATGTACACCAATGCCTCATCCAGCATAGAGGCAGGGCAGAATGCTGGTTGCAGAGTGCTATCACATTTGTATTTTGCGTTTGTATATGTTTTAGTATTAGTTTTCTGATGTTGAATAAATATATTGTAATTTCCAAGTGAACCAAATATTTGGTTGTGCCTATCTCCAATTGCAATATCCAATATTTACTGATAGGGGGGATCTATTGATAGTAGCACCCATACATCTTACCTATCCTGTAGAGCCACCCAATTCGATTACCCATTTACCATGGATAATAAAGTGTTTCAAACATACACTGCGTGCAGAATTATTAGGCAAATTAGTATTTTGACCACATCATCCTCTTTATGCATGTTGTCTTACTCCAAGCTGTAT
The DNA here is from genome assembly GCF_905171765.1 of Bufo bufo. Classification (NCBI taxonomy): domain Eukaryota; kingdom Metazoa; phylum Chordata; class Amphibia; order Anura; family Bufonidae; genus Bufo; species Bufo bufo. The sequence continues at coordinate 655,818,548 of NC_053389.1, forward strand.
AGGCTCGAAAGCCTACTACCAAATAAGCATATTAGGTGATGTGCATCTCTGTAATGAGAAGGGGTGTGGTCTAATGACATCAACACCCTATATTAGGTGTGCATAATTATTAGGCAACTTCCTTTCCTTTGGCAAAATGGGTCAAAAGAAGGACTTGACAGGCTCAGAAAAGTCAAAAATAGTGAGATATCTTGCAGAGGGATGCAGCACTCTTAAAATTGCAAAGCTTTTGAAGCGTGATCATCGAACAATCAAGCGTTTCATTCAAAATAGTCAACAGGGTCGCAAGAAGCGTGTGGAAAAACCAAGGCGCAAAATAACTGCCCATGAACTGAGAAAAGTCAAGCGTGCAGCTGCCAAGATGCCACTTGCCACCAGTTTGGCCATATTTCAGAGCTGCAACATCACTGGAGTGCCCAAAAGCACAAGGTGTGCAATACTCAGAGACATGACCAAAGTAAGAAAGGCTGAAAGACGACCACCACTGAACAAGACACACAAGCTGAAACGTCAAGACTGGGCCAAGAAATATCTCAAGACTGATTTTTCTAAGGTTTTATGGACTGATGAAATGAGAGTGAGTCTTGATGGGCCAGATGGATGGGCCCGTGGCTGGATTGGTAAAGGGCAGAGAGCTCCAGTCCGACTCAGACGCCAGCAAGGTGGAGGTGGAGTACTGGTTTGGGCTGGTATCATCAAAGATGAGCTTGTGGGGCCTTTTCAGGTTGAGGATGGAGTCAAGCTCAACTCCCAGTCCTACTGCCAGTTTCTGGAAGACACCTTCTTCAAGCAGTGGTACAGGAAGAAGTCTGCATCCTTCAAGAAAAACATGATTTTCATGCAGGACAATGCTCCATCACATGCGTCCAAGTACTCCACAGCGTGGCTGGCAAGAAAGGGTATAAAAGAAGAAAATCTAATGACATGGCCTCCTTGTTCACCTGATCTGAACCCTATTGAGAACCTGTGGTCCATCATCAAATGTGAGATTTACAAGGAGGGAAAACAGTACACCTCTCTGAACAGTGTCTGGGAGGCTGTGGTTGCTGCTGCACGCAATGTTGATGGTGAACAGATCAAAACACTGACAGAATCCATGGATGGCAGGCTTTTGAGTGTCCTTGCAAAGAAAGGTGGCTATATTGGTCACTGATTTGTTTTTGTTTTGTTTTTGAATGTCAGAAATGTATATTTGTGAATGTTGAGATGTTATATTGGTTTCACTGGTAAAAATAAATAATTGAAATGGGTATATATTTGTTTTTTGTTAAGTTGCCTAATAATTATGCACAGTAATAGTCACCTGCACACACAGATATCCCCCTAAAATAGCTAAAACTAAAAACAAACTAAAAACTACTTCCAAAAATATTCAGCTTTGATATTAATGAGTTTTTTGGGTTCATTGAGAACATAGTTGTTGTTCAATAATAAAATTAATCCTCAAAAATACAACTTGCCTAATAATTCTGCACTCCCTGTAAAGGCCCAGTCAACTCTGTCAAACTCCTTATTGGCATTGATGGAGGGAAGGAACACGAGTTTAGATATAATCGCATGGTATATTATATTTATAGCCCTAATGGTATTGTCCCATGCCTCCCTCAAGGGCATGAAGCCAGTCTGGTCTAAGTGGATGAGTTGCTGCATGTGTGGGATGAGACGGGTAGCCTGAATCTTGGAGAATAGCTTCAAATCAACATTTATAAGGGAAATGGGTCAGTAGCTTTGACATTGAGATGGGTCCTTTCCTTCCTTGGGAATGACTGTAATGAGAGCCCGGAATGTATCGGGGGTAAGGTGCAAATTGAGGCGAAATAGTTGAAGGCGGGCAGAAACTGCAGGAACAGGATGTTGATGAAGGTTTTATAATATGTTAAGGGCAGGCCATTAGTGTTGATCGACACCAAAGTGCTCGGGTGTTCGGATCGAACACCTCGGGATGCTTGGGTGCACTACCAATCACCCGATCACAATGGAAGTCAATGGGACAACACGAGCATTAAACCAGGCACACCCTGCTCTGAAGAGGGGAGTATGCCTGTTTCATAGAAAAAGGTCAGAAATTTATGGAAACACCACCGAAATGCATCGGGAACAGCATGGGGAGGATGTCTGGATGCATCTTGGACTCCCAGGTCGCTGCTGGGAACGATGTTGTCCGAGTAGTACGCCACTTTTACAGACTGACAATAATACGCACAAAACCAAAGATAAAATCGATTTTAGAGGAAAAATTGTTAGGAAACATTCTTTCCTGTATATTTACCTGTATATAAAGTGCAAGTGCTGCCAAAAATTACAAGAAAGGCACTCCGATACAACCTGTATGTCACATAATGGAGGCCCTCATTCACATTGTGGTACAATTGTTCAGGTAGTGGGACTCCTGCACTCATAAAACCAATGCACTAAGTCAAAGGGCTTCCAAAAATTACAAGGAACCGGCACTCCAATAAAGGAGGGCATCATAAATCCTTAAAAAATTATGATTGATCGCCTTCTGGTGACCCTCAAAAACATTAGGAGCAAGGGCCTGCTGGTGACCCTCTAAAACATTATGGGTGAGGGCCTGCTGCTGAGCTGACCATCTAAAACATTAGGGGTGAGGGCCTACAGGAGAGCTGACCCTCCAAAAGATTGTAGGTGAGGGCCTGCTGGTGAGCTGGCCCTCTAAAACATTATATGCGAGCGCTTGCTGGTGAGCTGACCCTGTAAAACATTATGGTTGAGGGCCTGCTGGTGAGCTGACCCTGTAAAACATTATGGTTGAGGGCCTGCTGGTGAGCTGACCCTGTAAAACATTATGGTTGAGGGCCTGCTGGTGAGCTGACCCTGTAAAACATTATGGTTGAGGGCCTGCTGGTAAGCTGACCCTCTAAAAGATTGTAGGTGAGAGACTGCTAGTGAGCTGGCCCACTAAAAGATTGTAAGTGAGGGCCTGCTGGTGAGCTGACCCTGTAAACATTATGGTTGAGGGCCTGCTGGTGAGCTAACCCTCAAAAACATTATATACGAGGGCCTGCTGGTGAGCTGACCCTCTAAAACATTACACGCGAGGGTCTCCAGGTGAGATGACCCTCTATAAAATTGTATGTGAGGGCCTGCTGGTGAACTGACCCTAAAAAACATTATATGCGAGGGCCTGCAGGTGAGCAGACTCTCTAAAACATTATATGCGAGGGCCTGCAGGTGAGCTGACCCTCTAAAAGATTGTAGATGAGGGCCAGCTGGTGAGCTGACCCTCTAAAACATTATATGTGAGGGCCTGCAGGTGAGCTAATCCTCTAAAAGATTGTAGATGAGGGCCAGCTGGTGAGCTGATCGTCTACAAAATTAGGAGCGAGGGCAGACGAGAAAAGAAAGATTGAACCATATACCCGTTTTTGTGGTGGAAGGGGTGCATGGGAATACAGTGTATTCAGTACATGATAAAAAAAACTTATTTAAAGTGCCTTTATGTTCAGCCACTTTCCTCTGGTGGAGTAGAGAAGTTAGGGGCAATCCAGGCCTTGTTCATTTTTATAAGAGTCAACCTGTCAGCATTTTGCCCCCAACAGCACTAAATACCCGCTCTGACAAAACGCTGGCGGTAGGGCAGGCCAGCACCTCCAAGGTGTAGAGCGCCAGTTCGTGGCACGTGTCCAGCTTGGACACCCAGTAGTTGTAAGGCACAGAGGGATCATTGAGGACGCTGACACGGTCTGCTACGTACTCCTTCACTATCTTCCAAAATTTTTTCCTCCTTGTGACACTAGGCCGCGCATCAGGGTGAGGGTGCTGGCAGGTTGTCATTAAATTGTCCCAGGCTTTGGAGAGTGTTGCCCTGCCTCTGTTGGAACTGCTTTGTTTTCCCCTTGTCTCTCCTTCTCGGTTGCCCAAGGAACTACGTACTCTGCTGCCAGCATTATCAACTGGAAATTTTTAAAGCAATTTTTCCACAAGGACCTTCTGGTATTGCACCATTTTGCTCATCCTATCCACCATAGGAATGAGAGATGACAAGTTATTTTTGTAACGGGGATCGAGAAGGGTGAACAACCAGTAATCGGTGGTGTCCAAAATGCGTAAAATGCGTGAGTGACAGGAAAGGCAGCCTCACATAAAGTCAGCCATGTGTGCCAGAGTCCCAACAGGCAAGACTTTGCTGTCATCATCAGGTGGATGACTCTCAATCTCCTCATCCTCTTCTGCCCATCCACGAAGAACAGATGGAATACAACTTCCATGGGTACTACCCTCTGTAGCAGAGGCAACCGTCTCCTTCTCCTCCTCTTCCTTATCATTATCATCCAATTTGCCCTGAGAAGACGAACTGAGGGTGGTGTGGCTATCACCCTGTGTAATGTCTTCCCCCATTTCCACCTCTTCCACATGCAAAGCGTCGGCCTTAATTGTGGTCAGCGAGCGTTTGAGTAGACACAGAAGTCGGATGGTGAGGCTGATAATAGCGTTATCGCCGCTCACCATCTGTGTTGATTCCTCAAAGTTTCTTAAAACCTCACAGAGGTCAGACATCCATGCCCATTCTTCGCTTGTGAAGAGCGGAAGCTGACTGGAAAGGCGACGACTATGTTGCAGCTGGTATTCCACTACTGCCCTCTGCTGCTCACAAAACATGTGGAACGTCGAGTTCCAGCGTGCGCTAACGTCGCACAACAGTCAGTGAGCTGGCAATTGAAAGTGCTGCTGCATTGTTGACAGATCGTCGGAAGCTGTTGATGACTTGCGGAAATGGGCACACACGCGGTGCAACGTCACCAGTAGCTCAAGAAAATTGGTGTAGGTTTTGAGAAACCGCTGAACCACTAAGTTTAAGACGTGAGCTAGGCATGGGATGTGCCCTCGCTAGGTTCCTGTTGGGTTTATTCCCGTGTTCATAGTAATGTCTGCGACATTTAACTAAGGTTGCTTTCGCCCTAGACATGCACAATTCTCTAAATTGTGTCAATTCAGCTCCCAGGTGTCTGTCCAATGTAAATTCACACAATCTCCAGACTTTCTAAAAAGGGAAAGCGTACTACAGCAATCAGTGGAGAGATTCATTGGATACATCAGGGAGAGAAAACATAATCTGTTTGTGCGTGATACCCGTGATTTTAAGGAGGGTACTGTCTTTAGCTTCACAGGTATAAAAAGCAAAACTGTGGAAAGCGAGACTGATTTTTCATCCTCAGAGGGTGATATAGAGGGCGAGAATACAGCAACCACATCTGCGAATACTAGAAGCAATAGAGGTAGAGGGCGAGGTTAGCGACCTAACAGGAATCGTGGTAGAGGCAGGACCGACAGGACTGATAGGGGGGAAGGGATTTTAGGGATGGGTACAGAATACCCCCTAAGTAACAGAAAAAAACAATAGTTCCACTCGGACATGCTGAGGACTGACAAATTATTAATTTGTCAGATCGAGTCCTGTCAGCAACTGAGATGGAACTTCTGCGTAAAGGGTTATCCTTTGTCCCAATGTGTAGGTATAATCCATTTACTTGGGCAAAGGATATCAACCTCTTTATCAGGAAGCTTAAATGGAGGAAATTCTTCCTCACTCATGATCGGGATGAATGCCAGAGATTAGGCATAAATGAGGAAGAACTGTCTGATGTCCGCCTGTTAACAGAATTATGGGAGGAGGGACAAAGACCTATAGGCACTGGTCCCTTCACCCAACTGAATCTTCCCTCTAAGAAATATCCACCTGTAAGCGAATACTCTGCTCTGGATGCGTTCCTCAAGACTGTTACAGAAAAGTTGAGGACGCTGCATGTTTATGATCAGGGATCATGCAATCTTACCCCTGGCGAATCTGCGGCCCTGGAATTGTTACAGAAGGACAAAACAATCATTATCAAACCCTTTGATAAGGGAGGTAATGTAGTGGTCCTGGGGATGGAAGCATACAGAGAGATGTGTTTACGGATACTAAATGAGAGGTCTTGCTACGCCAAACTTTGTAGTAACCCTATTGCGACTCTTAAAGTGAAATTGACACAAATACTAGGGGAGGCGAAGAGACAAGGCCTGGTGAGCAGGGATGAATACACCTACCTGCTGCCTGAGCATCCAATCACTCTGGTATTTTATGCTCTGCCTAAAATCCATAAAAGGGGTTAATCCCCTCAAGGGCAGGCCCATAGTGTCCGGAGTGGGTAGCCTTACAGAGAGAGTCAGCAACTATGTTGATATAATCCTGCGTCCTTTCGTATTGAGTTTACCTCCATACGCAAGGGACTCAATGGATGTGCTGAGGCGTCTCAATGATGTGACATGTGAGGGTGGCACACTTCTTGCCAGTTTGGATGTGGAGGCCCTCTACAGTTCCATCCCACACGAGAGAGGATGTGAAGCTGTGGGGGCATTCCTGGCGGAAAGGGGGGCCCACCCAACGTCACACAATGACTTTATCATGAAGTTATTGGATTTTATCCTTGGAAACAATATCTTCTTGTTCGACAGACAGGTCTTCCACCAGCTCAGGGGGGTGGCGATGGGCAGTCCCTGTGCCCCTACCTTCGCCAACCTATACCTTGGTTGGTGGGAGAGACACGTCGTCTTCAGTGATAGCATGAGTCGATGGGCCTCATCCATTACACTGTGGCTGAGGTTCATCGACGACGTGTTTATCCTGTGGGACAATACCGCCTCAGCATTCAACGAGTTTGTTTCCATCCTCAACAAGAATGATCATGGACTATACTTCACTAGTGAGATCAATGACACCAAACTCACATTCCTTGATTTGTGTATTCAGATTCGTCCGGATAGGACAATCACCACCAACATGTTTAGAAAACCGACAGCCACAAATACGCTACTCAAATGGGATAGTGCTCACCCACTTCCGTTGAAGCGTGGCATCCCTAAAGGACAATATTTGCGGGCAAGGCGAAATTGCTCCAAGTGGGCTGATTTTAGAACTGCGGCAAATGACCTAAGAACTAGATTCAGTTGTAGAGGGTATCCAGCAGAACCATTGAAGCAAGCATATCACCACGCCTCTGGATGTGATAGAGAAAGTTTGCTACATCCAAAAATGGTTACGAGTGGTGACCCTAAGGCTAGGATCATAGGGACATTTGATCTAGCACATAGGGAAGTACGCAAGGTTCTAAATGACAACTGGGGCCTTCTACAGTCTGATCCGATAGTGGGACACCTGGTGGGAGATTATCCCCTAATAACATTCCGCAGAGGTGGCAATCTGAGAGATAGACTGGTTCACAGTTCTTTCTCCACCCTAGTATCGGATACGTGGTTGCCCAACAGACCATCAGTTACCTTTAATTGTAGTGGATGCGTGGCATGTAAGACCATTAAGAAAGGAAAGAAGGTGGTGAGTACGATAATGGGCAAGAGATATGAGACCCGGTCCTTCATTAATTGCAGAACCTGTGGTGTGATATATGTAGCAACATGTATTTGCAAGTTACAATATAAATGGAAGACGAAGCGTGAATTTAGGCGCCGCATTGGTGAACATTTATGTGACATCGCTAATAAAGCTGATTCACAAATTGCTCAACATGTCTTGATGCAACACCCTGACTGCATTAAATTTCAAGGCATTGAGCATGTTAGAACATCTGCACGAGGGGGAGATGTGGACAATCTCCTCCTTCAGAAGGAGGCTCAGTGGACCTTTATGCTACAAACGGTTAAACCACATGGACTGAATGAGTTTATCTCATATACCAGTTTCATCCAGTGAAATGCTGTGGTTAGCCCTATAGTCAGCGGTGCCTCTTATGACGGAATATGGCCCATGATTAGTAGATTACATATTTTTCTGTCATGGCACTGATATATTTATATCTAAGACCGCTGTGTAGGTGACTATGGTCACATTGATATTAACATCAAGCTGCTGATTTGTGTGTCCAAGCGATATGCCTGGTAGCTATTCATACATGTCAGTCTTCACGTATTGTTCATCATTCACACTTGTCATCCTGAGCGGCTTCTACCGATCGGTATATATATCCCTGAAAAGTGTGCCAAGTCAATTGTCTTTAGTGTTTTTTTTTTTGAGAAGATGGAGAACCGCACTCTACTTCTTAGGTTCTGGTGCCATTGTCTTTAGTGAGCATCAGGATACCTGTTTGTTTGTGTATGTGTGTCTGAAAGCACTCCTGATGAATCGGTGACAGAAATAGTCACCAGAGAAACGCATCGAGCCACTTGTAGACTGCTGTCCCTGAAACATGGAGGGGAGAGCCTTTTAGTCTAATAGTAGACACAGCTAGGTAGCCTTACTTATCCCCAGTGGGGAATACAGACCGTTGCCAGTGACCGGACTACTGATCAAGAGGGGTGGATGGAGGTTCTCACACCACAATAAGTCCATCCTCCCTAGGGTTCTGGTCACGAGTCTGCCCTATCTGGTGATAATTTATTGAACCCTGGGTTTGGCCAGCTACGTACGCTCCAGTGTAGTGGGTGCTACCCAGGTGAATGTATTTGTTTTGTTTATGTATTGAGAACTTCCACCCGTTCTTTTTTAAATAATTTAATAAAAGTTTCTTTTTAGCGACCACCACTTATACAGTCAAATGTTATTAATTAGGTAGCCGCCTACAATTTGCTACAATTATCAGTGACCCCCTGTCTGTCCAATGTAGACTTGTGGAGTTGTTCCAGGTCGTGTATTCTGGAAATGAGTCCAGATAACACTGCTGCCCGTTCTTTTTTAATTCGAGTTCCCAGCTTAATGAATCTGCCCCTAATATAGCATTTGTGTGCCTCCCATACAGTAAGGGAGGCGCTGTCTGGAGTGGTGTTGAGTGAGCAGTAGTCAGTCAAGTCTTTCCGAATCTCTATTGTGACCTTTGAGTCTTGTAATAGAGAGTCATTCAAATGTCAGTGCCACACTCTGGCGTGCAAAGTCGGTATTGTGAGTGTCATTGATATTAAGGCATGATCGGAAAAGGTAATGGGGTCAATCTGTGCTCCAGTTAGCTGTTGTAACCTGGTGTGGTGCAGGAGGAAGTAATCTAATCTGGAAAATGAGTTGTGGGGATTGGAGTAGAATGTGTAGTCTCGATCTGTCGGATGTAAAAAACGCCATGTATGTACTAGTTGGTGGGCATGAAAGAGAATGTGTGAACTGAGGTAGGTATAATTGACCTTTAGAGGAGTCAATAGCAGGATCTATGGTGCGGTTAAGGTCCCCCCCGAGCACCAGGACACAGTCCATAAATTCTTCCTGGGCCGCCAGTGTTCTGTCTAGGAACCTGACCTGTCCTGTGTTTGGGGCATACATTGTTGCTAGAGTGGTCACCGTGCCAGCCAGCCTACCTTTCACGAAGATGTATCTACACGCTCTATCAATGCGGACGTTGATCGGTTCCAAAGAAACAGAGTTTGAAATGAGGATGGACACTGCCTTGGTCTTGGAATCTGGGAAGGTGGAGTGGTATGCATGGGGAGACCGGGCATTGGTGGGAGACTGAATGTCGTCCGAACAAATATGTGTCTCCTGTATAAATGCAATATGCGCTCTTTTCTTCCACAAAAGTCTGAGAAGGGAGGATCTTTTTTCTGGAATATTCAGGCCCTGGACATAAATATACAGTGGGATGCGAAAGTTTGGGCAACCTTGTTAATCGTCATGATTTTCCTGTATAAATCGTTGGTTGTTACGATAAAAAATGTCAGTTAAATATATCATATAGGAGACACACACAGTGATATTTGAGAAGTGAAATGAAGTTTATTGGAATTACAGAAAGTGTGCTATAATTGTTTAAACAAAATTAGACAGGTGCATAAATTTGGGCACCACAAAAAAGAAATGAAATCAATATTTAGTAGATCCTCCTTTTGCAGAAATTACAGCCTCTAAACGCTTCCTGTAGGTTCCAATGAGAGTCTGGATCCTGGTTGAAGGTATTTTGGACCATTCCTCTTTACAAAACATCTTTAGTTCATTCAGGTTTGATGGCTTCCGAGCATGGACAGCTCTCTTTAAGTCACACCACAGATTTTCAATTATATTCAAGTCCGGGGACTGAGATGGACATTCCAGAACGTTGTACTTGTTCCTCTGCATAAATGCCTTAGTGGATTTTGAGCAGTGTTTAGGGTCGTTGTCTTGTTGAAAGATCCAGTCCCGGCGCAGCTTCAGCTTTGTCACTGATTCCTGGACATTGGTCTCCAGAATCTGCTGATACTGAGTGAAATCCATGCGTCCCCCAACTTTGACAAGATTCCCAGTCCCTGCACTGGCCACACAGCCCCACAGCATGATGGAACCACCACCATATTTTACTGTAGGTAGCAGGTGTTTTTCTTGGAATGCTGTGTTCTTTTTCCTCCATGCATAACGCCCCTTGTTATGGCCAAATAACTCAATTTTAGTTTCATCAGTCCACAGCACCTTATTCCAAAATGAAGCTGGCTTGTCCAAATGTGCTTTAGCCCACCTCAAGCGGCACTTAGTGCTATGGGCGGAGAAAAGGCTTTCTCTGCATCACTCTCGCATACAGCATCTCCTTGTGTAAAGAGCGCCGAATGGTTGAACGATGCACAGTGACTCCATCTGCAGCAAGATGATGTTGTAGGTCTTTGGTGCTGGTCTGTGGGTTGACTCTGACTGTTCTCACCATTCGTCGCTTCTGTCTATCCGAGATTTTTCTTGGTCTGCCACTTCGAGCCTTAACTTGAACTGAGCCTGTGGTCTTCCATTTCCTCAATATGTTTCTAACTGTGGAAACAGACAGCTGAAATCTCTGAGACAGCTTTCTGTATCCTTCCCCTAAACCATGATGGTGAACAATCTTTGTCTTCAGGTCATTTGAGAGTTGTTTTGAGACCCCCATGATGCTACTCTTCAGAGAAAATTAAAAGAGGAGGGAAACTTACAATTGACCCCCTTAAATACTCTTTCTCATAATTGGATTCACCTGTGTATGTAGGTCAGGGGTCACTGAGCTTACCAAGCCAATTTGAGTTCCAATAATTAGTTCTAAAGGTTTTGGAATCAATAAAATGACAACAGTGCCCAAATTTATGCACCTGACTAATTTTGTTTAAACAATTATAGCACACTTTCTGTAAATCCAATAAACTTAATTTCACTTCTCAAATATCACTGTGTGTGTCTCCTATATGATATATTTAACTGACATTTTTTATCGTAACAACCAACGATTTATACAGGAAAATCATGACGATTAACAAGGTTGCCCAAACTTTCGCATCCCACTGTATCTGACATGTTTTAAGAACAACTGAAGGAAGAAAAAAAAAAGAAAAAAGTGGAAGGGAGGGTGGTGGGGAAAGGGAGGAGAGTGGAAGGTAAGATAGGATTTCTGCTTAGGCACATGTTCTGCCAGAGAATGTACCTAATTTATGATGTGGTGTGCTCCTCATCATAAATTAGACACATCCTCCATCAGCGCAGGGGATATCAAGACCAGTGCAGAAAGTACCAGTCTTGATAAATTTCCCCCTATATGTTTTCAATCTGTAGCAGTCTAGGTTTCTCCTTCAAACCACCACTACAATTTAAGGTGACAATGGCTGCTGTCAATAGCAGGACACGTAATGCACCGTGACACCAAATTTCCTTCTGCTAAGCACCTGGAAGTGGTCCGGGCAGAAACAGGAGTGTTTAATGAAGGTGCAACCTGTGTCTGGATGGTGGGCCATGAAACTGTGGGAGCTGCTTGTGCTTGTTGGCAGAACAAACGATCCTCTCTTCTGTCTGAGCAGTCCAGAGCCCGTTCACAGTGTGTACATGTCCTCATGTAACCACTGCTCCCAATATCTTCTAACAGCTAGGTCAGAACGGCCTAGATGGAGAGCAATTTGTTGAAACGACTAACCTGCTTCTCTAAGTCTAATGATGCGCCTCCTTTTAAAGTCTGTCACCTGGGTAAAATACAATCTCTCACCAAAAGGTACACTACCCAAAAGTAGTCTCTGAATAGTCTCTTTCAGACCACCCCTGTAATCATTTACATATCTGTCTGATATATACCTGCATGCCAAGTTTTGTAGCAGTCTGACATTTCTATCTGGGAATGTATAACATAGAATAATATCAAACTTGGCAAACTAAAAATGTGCAGTGAAGAATACCTGGAGTAGCTGAGCTGTAGTGGAGTTGCACATTGCTGAGCTGTGGATGTTCAGCAATGAAGCAGTGATGAAACACACCTGGCATAGCTGAACTTCTGCTTGGCATTGTAGAAGACTAGGCAAGCTGGCATTAGGAACTGCACAAAATTATGCAAGACATAGCATAGGTTAGCACAAAGATAAGAACATTGAGAGACTAAAGAAGATACAGGTGAAACTCGAAAAATTAGAATATCGTGCAAAAGTCCATTTATTTCAGTAATGCAACTTAAAAGGAATTGCATTGATGCAGCTTAAAATTTGAATTTTGTGAAAAGGTTCAATATTCTAGGCTCAAAGTGTCACACAATTATTAATCCATACCCCCTGAGCAAAGCGTACCTCAAAATTGTGACTTTGGGGTTTCATAAGCTGTAAGCAGTAATCATCCACATTATAAGAAATAAAGGCTTGAAATATCTCGCTTTGCATGTAATGAGTCTCTCATATGTCAGTTTCATCTTTTAAGTTGCATTACTGAAATAAATGAACTTTGCACGATATTCAAATTTTTCGAGTTTCACCTGTATAGTATAAAGTGTAGGTTTATTATATAGCATCACATTCAAAGTGCAAGATCCAGTGTGAGAAAATAATACATATATGACCACATTTGTGTGCTGAACGTTTCGGTTGCAATAGGACCTTCTTCAGAGGTCTTATCTGAGGCCTTGGTCGGTATGTGTCATGGAGGCATTCGGCACACAAGAGTGGCCAATATGGATTGTTGCCTCAAACTAGATTTTGCACTTTGAATGTGATGCTATATAATAAACCTACATGTTGAATTGCATGCGTTAATCTGAGCGCTACAAATTGTATACATTTGACTGCCAAGCTCCTTCGCTGGCGCCAGCCCAACAGTATGCAGAACTCCAACATTTACTATAGTACGATACAGTATAAAGGACAGATATGTCTTCTTTTTTCGAATCCACTCCTGATTTGGCCTCAAAAACTGCATTAAAAACCATAACAGCTTCCTAAGGGTATATGCACACTGTGTATATTACCTGCAGGTTCATGTGGTGCGTAATACAATACCGATTAGGTAGATGATATTTTCAGTGCCTCATGTGCACGGTACAGAATTATGCAGATTTTTTAATCCATAGCGTGTAAATTGTTTGTGCCGATTTTAAGTGCAGGTTTTATTGCAATGGGTGAAATCTGGGGCAAATCCGCAACAAAATCTACGACAAATCTGCAAGTAACACATGAGTTGGTGGTGAGTGTGAGGAAGATGGGAATGGTAGTACCGGTAGCAGATGCGCCTACTCACGGTAGCGTCCTACTGAAGCACAGTGAAGAGGGGGCACACTTGTCTCCCTTGGGGCACACCCTTTGGGTTCTCCTGCCTGTTGGAGTACCCTTGATGTTGGTGAGGTATGGGCAAGAACCGGATGGGCAAAATGACAACTTTGGCAATCAGCTTTTACGGATACACCAGCAGTTTCCACATACATTCGCTTTTACATGTGCATTATATCTCTTATGTGCTGTCAATAGAATTGCTACATCTTGCACTAGATGGTGCTATTGAACTGTCTTTAATGTTCCCAGAGAAAAGCAAAAATTGAGCATTCACTGGCTGTAGAGAATATTCACTTCACGAGGGAGGAAGGTCTTTATACGCAGTTGATATATTTTCCACCTGTCTAAAGGATGGTGCAGGATTTCTCTATCTTAATCAGTTTGCTGACAGGTTGCTTACATCCCTTACACATCAACAGGCAAATATTCTGAGGAGTAACAACATTTTCTAGTGATTGTAATTGCTCTTCTTTCTTCAATATATATATGAGAAACCAAAGCTACAGCTAATTGAGATGTGAAAATTCCTGACAACATCACATACATATCTTCCATTGTACAGAAAACATACAAAACAGCAATGTCAAAAAAGGTAATGATGGGTGCTATCAACTAAAAATGTGAAACAAAAGTGGTAAGCAACAAGGATTGAAGCAGTCCTGTGGGCTACAAGGGGATGTACTTTAAAGGGGTATTTCCATCTAAGGCTACTTTCACATTAACGTTTTCAATTCCGCTTTTGAGATACGTCATAGGATCTCAATAGCGGAAGAAAACGCTTCAGTTTTGTCCCATTAATTGTTAATGGGGACAAAACTGAACTAAACTAATCGGAATGCACCAAAATTCATTCCATTCTGTTTGGTTGTGTCCCCATCGCGGACAGAAAAACGCCGCAAGAAGCGTTTTTCTGTCCGCAATGTGGTGCGGAGCAAGGCTTTCAATGGTGTTCAAGACGGATCCGTCATGGCTATAAAAGATATAATACAACCGGATCCGTTCATGACGGATTCATGCAGTTGTATTATTGTAACAGAAGCATTTTTACAGATCCATGACGGATCCGCAAAAAACGCTAATGTGAAAGTAGCCTTAGACATTGGGGGCATAGAGCTAGGAGCTAGGTCCCAGATGAGGGTACTTAGAACGGAGCCCGGAAAGTGCCAAAGGGCACACCGCAAATGGGTGTCCACCCTCCATTAATTTCTACGAGACTGCCGACAAAAGCTGAGCCCAGGCTATTTTCATAAGCCCCATAGAAGAGAATGAAGCAGTGACCGCGCTTGGGTAGTGCACTTTCCATTCATTTCAATGGGACTTCCGGAAATACCCATGTGCACCGCTCAGCTATTTTTGGCATTCCCATAGAAATGAATGGAGGGCGACCGCGCATATGTGGTGCGCCCTCTAACACTCTGTGGACTCTGTTCTAAGTATAAGTGCGGTCCCAGAAGTGGGACCTGCATTGGGGTCATGTCCTAGCTATAAGCCGCCAATGTTCAAGATGGGGATACCCCTTTAATGGAAAGGGAGCTCCTAGTCATTGCAGAGAATGGTGCTGGAGAAATGGGTGACTATTTATAATGTTTTCTATTTAAAGGTTGTACAAGATTTTTCATTATCTCATAGAACCCCTGTAATGCAGCAAATATTACCTGCAGTCCTATGTAACAATACATGATAACACACAGTAATAACTCTCAGAGTACAGGTAACGTAGTAGATGTTACCTGCAGTCCTATGTAACAATACATGATAACACACAGTAATAACTCTCAGAGTACAGATAACGTAGTAGAAGTTAATTGCAGTCCTATGTAACAATACATGATAACACACAGTAATAACTCTCAGAGTACAGATAACGTAGTAGATGTTACCTGCAGTCCTATGTAACAATACATGATAACACACAGTAATAACTCTCAGAGTACAAATAACGTAGTACTGTAGATGTTACCTGTGGTCTTATGTAACACTACAGATAAACAAAGATAACTCTGAGATATTTTTGAAGATGTTACCTGAAGTTTTGTGTAACACCAGACAGGTGTTATTAACACCCAGGGACTTGGCAAAAGGCTGTGGACCATTTAAAATGCTGAGTTGTTGGGGTGGCCATGGACCCCTTGAATCCTCAGGCCCCGAGCAGCCACCGCAATCCACAATTATATACACAATATAGGTACTCTATAAATATATTGTATTTAATGCTAAAAAGAGTGGTTATGTATTTTGGCTGGCACCAAAAATCATCTCTATCAATTACTGTATACTCCATACTGAGGAGATGATTGCTACATGTAAATGCAGCTCTCACCTTGGCTCACAATCAGGCAATAATCAGGAATAAATGGTTCGTTCCCAATAATTGCCTGTAACATTGGTCCTTGTAAAAGCAGTGAAGCTATGCCTCTATTGATTTAGTTTGATTTCTCCTTGTTTAGAACGATATGGTGAGTGTATGCAGATACAATACCTGGAGTCATATGGGTGGTGCAGATGTCTTGCAGAGTCATAGTCATTTCTGTAACCAAACGTACTCCTCACGGATTGACATTACCATGCCGCTAACATCAGTACCATTGGCTCTGAACTCCCAGCAAGGGGACACAGATCTTCTCTGTGACTTGTTTTACGTGAGAGTTACTCGATGGTTATGCTATCCCATATTTTATTTGATTTATTTTTACATTGGGCAAAATGTATGCAGAGCCTTATCAGAAGTATTTACTTGTAGGGTTGTTTTACGATGGATTCCGAGATACGGGAATAAATAGGCTTACATAAAGCCTTAGTGAATAAATGATTTCATAAATATTAGCAGTGATAAAAGACATATGCAGAGAAGCATATAAAGTAAAGAAACAGTCACCTACTGTAGCTCTGCTCTAATCTGGGTAAGCTCTCTGCAACATCCAAGATAAAGAGAGAGAGACGGAGAAATGCTCAAAATACCTCTTGTTTAGAGCCTGTGATAATAATAATAATAATAATAATGATAATCTTAATTTATATAATGCCAACATATCCTGCAGTGGTTTACAGTCAGGCGGTATGCAGGGCATAATTATACCCTTACTGATGGGCACAAAATATTCTTAGTATTGCTTAGTAGCTGTGTGTGTGTATTATGTGCAAGCATGACACTAGCAAATACATCTTGATGTTGCTGTCTAAGCTAGAAGTTTAAGAGTAGCGCACAAAGAGCAAAAATTAACCCTTCCATAAAAAGGGTTTGAGGCTCACCCCATTTGCTAGTGCAAAGCTACTAGTGTCTATTCATAGTGCATTGCTGCATTGGCTCCTGATGATGACATAGAGCAACCAATCTAGTTATAATGGTGCTTTTTACGCCTTCTAGCAATAGAGCTTAACATGATTGTACTACAAACTCCAGTGTGGTGAGTACCAATTGAAAAGCTAGTGCCTACATATCAGCTGAGGTATATCAACAGCATGTCACTAAGGGTCCATTCACACGTCCGTGTGTGTTTTGCGGATCCACGGATCCGTGGATCCGCAAAACACGGACATCAGCGATGTGCGTTCCGTATTTTGCGGACCACACATCACCGGCATTCTCATAGAAAATGCCTTTTCTTGTCCGCAATTGCGTACAAGAATAGGACATGTTCTATTTTTTTCGGGATCGGAATTGCGGACCCGGAAGTGCGGATCCGCAATTCCGGATCCGGGCAGCACAACGTGCTGCCCCATAGAAATGAATGGGTCTGCAATTCCGTTCCGCAAAATGCGGAACGAAATTGCGGACGTGTGAATGGACCCTAAATTGTATTGATTGCATAGGAAGTTGCACATCTGCAGAGCCTATAGGCAGCTATATACACTGCTCAAAAAAATAAAGGGAACACAAAAATAACATCCAAGATCTGAATTAATTAAATATTCTTCTGAAATACTTTGTTCTTTACATAGTTGAATGTGCTGACAACAAAATCACACAAAAATTTAAAAATGGAAATCAATTTTTTTAACTCATGGAGGTCTGGATTTGGAGTCACACTCAAAATTAAAGTGGAAAAACACACTACAGGCTGATCCAACTTTGATGTAATGTCCTTAAAACAAGTCAAAATGAGGCTCAGTAGTGTGTGTGGCCTCCACGTGCCTGTATGACCTCCCTACAACGCCTGTGCATGCTCCTGATGAGGTGGTGGACGGTCTCCTGAGGGATCTCCTCCCAGACCTGGACTAAAGCATCTGCCAACTCCTGGACAGTCTGTGGTGCAACGTGACATTGGTGGATATAGCGAGACATGATGTCCCAGATGTGCTCAATTGGATTCAGGTCTGGGGAACGGGCGGGCCAGTCCATAGCATCAATGCCTTCGTCTTGCAGGAACTGCTGACACACTCCAGCCACATGAGGTCTAGCATTGTCTTGCATTAGGAGGAACCCAAGACCAACCGCACCAGCATATGGTCTCACAAGGGGTCTGAGGATCTCATCTCGGTACCTAATGGCAGTCAGGCTTCCTCTGGCGAGCACATGGAGGGCTGTGCGGCCCTCCAAAGAAATGCCACCCCACACCATTACTGACCCAATGCCAAACCGGTCATGCTGGAGGATGTTGCAGGCAGCAGAACGTTCTCCATGGCGTCTCCAGACTCTGTCACGTCTGTCACATGTGCTCAGTGTGAACCTGCTTTCATCTGTGAAGAGCACAGGGCGCCAGTGGCGAATTTGCCAATCTTGGTGTTCTCTGACAAATGCCAAACGTCCTGTACGGTGTTGGGCTGTAAGCACAACCCCCACCTGTGGACGTCGGGCCCTCATATCACCCTCATGGAGTCTGTTTCTGACAGTTTGAGCAGACACATGCACATTTGTGGCCTGCTGGAGGTCATTTTGCAGGGCTCTGGCAGTGCTCCTCCTGTTCCTCCTTGCACAAAGGCGGAGGTAGCGGTCCTGCTTCTGGGTTGTTGCCCTCCTACGGCCTCCTCCACGTCTCCTGATGTACTGTCCTGTCTCCTGGTAGCGCCTCCATGCTTTGGACACTACGCTGACAGACACGGCAAACCTTCTTGCCACAGCTCGCATTGATGTGCCATCCTGGATAAGCTGCACTACCTGAGCCACTTGTGTGGGTTGTAGACTCCGTCTCATGCTACCACTAGAGTGAAAGCACCACCAGCATTCAAAAGTGACCAAAACATCAGCCAGGAAGCATAGGAACTGAGAAGTGTCTGTGGTCACCACCTGCAGAACCACTCCTTTATTGGGGGTGTCTTGCTAATTGCCTATAATTTCCACCTGTTGTCTATCCCATTTGCACAACATCATGTGAAATTGATTGTCACTCAGTGTTGCTTCCTAAGTGGACAGTTTGATTTCACAGAAGTGTGATTGACTTGGAGTTACATTGTGATGTTTAAGTGTTCCCTTTATTTTTTTTAAGAAGTGTACATTAGATAGGCGGTTCATAGTTGAACAATTGTTTCACAAATGCAGCCTTACACATTTTAATCCATATTGGTCGTTGCAATAGCTCAAACTGGCCCTACATGCTAAATTATACCGCATGAATAATTCTTCTGGGAACGTTCTCTTGAAGAAAGAAAATATTTTGTCCATGAATTATCTTTTCATTGAATGAAAGATCGTTCATCTGACTTCAAATTTATTCACTATTCTCATTTTTTTTGCAGCCCGTATCAATTTGATGTTGCTGAAAAAAACTCTGTGTGCATTCCGTGTCCGTATGTTTGCATGGCTGTTCCACAAAAAAATAAAACGTCCTGTTATTGTCCGCATTATGAACAAGGATAGGACTGTTCTGTTAGGGGCCAGCTGTTCTGTTCCTCATAATGCGGAATGCACACGGCCGGTATCTGTGTTTTGCAGATCTGAAATTTGTAAATGTGTAATGGTTTATGCCTGTGTTGTGGCGTGAGTGGAGGTATGCAGCGGAAGCCCGCAGCAGCTCTACGGAGTACTTCCATGGGATTTTGGTCTGTGCATCCTCACCACAAAAAAATAAAGCATGTATACAAAATATTACGGATCACGGACCCATTCAAATGAATGGGTCCACATCCGCAAGCGGCAGCAACACAGCCGATGCCCGTGCATTGCATGCGCATGAACCCCAATCCCCATAGACTCCAATGCTAGTGCATTGGGGTCTATGAGAAAAGCTATCTAATGATTGCTTGCTATGGTTCCCTGGGGGAACTATTAAAAAGTGTAAAAAAAAAGAAAAAGTTTTAAAAAATATTAAAAAAATACAAATGATGTTTTAATATATGCAAATGAGCCTCTAGTAGCAACAAGAGCATTGCCGATACACCTAGAGGCTCTGCGTTTTCTGCAACCGCAGCAGCCCCTCCACTTTGACAAGGCCAGGCAGTAAAAACATGATTATGCCTGTCTGACCCTGTGAAAGTGCAGAGGACGCAGACAGATGCCCTTTAACCCCTTAATGACCAATGTACTTCATGATGGGGTGTTAGTGACTGCATCATGACGTACACAGTACATCATGAGATGGCTGTTTAACCCCTTCCATGCCACGGTCTGTACGGACCGCTGTATGGAATGGGGTTAATAGGTAGGGAGCTCCCTCCCTCTTCATCTCCCCTACATGAGACAATCGCCGAAAAAAATTAATAAATATGGCTTTCCGAAAATGGAGACACAAAACATGATTTGTTTTAAAAAAAAATGCATTATTATGTAAATTGAAACCAAAAAATAGACATATTTGGTTTCAACGTGTCCGTAACAACCTGCTCTATAAGAGTAGAACATGGTCTAACCTGTCAGGTAAACATCGCAAAATAAAACAACACAAAATAAAAACTGTCCCAGAACAGCAATTGTTACCTTGCCTCACAAAAAGTAAAAAAAAGTAAAACGAAGCAATCAAAAATCATATATATCTCAAAATACTACCAATAAAAGGGTCACTTTTTGGGAGTTTCTACTGTAGGGTGCATCAGTGGGCTTCAAATGTGGCATGGTGCTTAAAATCCCAGCAAAATCTGCCCTCCAAAAACCATATGGCACCATCACATTATGGGTGTCAGGTCCGAGCATTCCTAGATGAACAGTTTCCTGGAAAGTGGATTGGTCGTCGTGGGCCAGTAGAATGGCCCCCAAGGTCTCCCGATCTGACCCCCTTAGACCTTTATCTTTGGGGTCATCTGAAGGCAATTGTCTATGCTGTGAAGACACGAGATGTGCAGCACCTGAAACTACGGATACTGGAAGCCTGTGCTAGCATTTCTCCTGCGGTGTTGCTATCAGTGTGTAAAGAGTGGGAGAAGAGGGTTGCATTGACAATCCAACACAATGGGCAGCACATTGAACACATTTTATAAGTGGTCAGAAACTTGTAAATAACTCATGAAAGAATAAAGTTACGTTAAAACCAAGCACCACATTGTTTTTCTTGTGAAATTCCCAATAAGTTTGATGTGTCACATGACCCTCTTCCTATTGAAAAAACAAAAGTTGGATTCAAAATGGCCAACTTCAAAATGGCCGCCATGGTCACCACCCATCTTGAAAAGTTTCCCCCCTCACATATACTAATGTGCCACAAACAGGAAGTTAATATCACCAACCATTTCCATTTTATTAAGGTGTATCCATATAAATGGCCCACCCTGTAGGATAATATCCCCTCAGTGGGTGGCAGGAAGCTGCGTGTCAGGGGAGCTCTATGGCCCTGTGTGGCGTTGTTCCGGTAGGCGATAGCCTGAATGCCGGATCGCCATCAGTGGCTATGATGAAGGGGTCAACTGCTCTAACCCCGAAATGCGTATGGTAGATGGACCCCACATTTGGAAGAAACTAAGACTTTCGGTCGACTTTGGAGGCGAGGATTTTAAATCCAAATTAATCCTGTGAACGTCCGCTGTAGGAGGTCTTCGCTTGACAAGGGAAACTCACCTTCAGCGAGACTACGCGAACTTCCGGCAGGAGCGTGGGGAGCCTTTGGAGGAACAAACAGCGCTCGTGAACAAGGCACCGATACAGCCAACAGGTGCAACGAGACGAAGGTAGGAGACCCCTACTAAGAAACCTCTGGGTAAGACCGAATTGTCCTTGAAGTAAGCGATCGCTTTTGAATACTATACAGCGGGACGCCGCTGTTGCAGCCTAAGGAGCGGGACGCCGCTCTATGTACAGCTGTTAAATAACTGAGACTCGAATATTGGAGTGTCATCAATCGAAAATTGGGACCTAAACATTCGAGACTGTATTACCATCATTAATGTGGACTTTCAGAGTTGTTTTTAGGAACTTTTGATACATCCGAACAACCAGCGATTATCGAATTGTATCGATTATTTTTTATTGAATATTGTTTTTTATCGACTATTATTAATTCTGTGTGGATTGTTGATCTTACTGTTGCTCGAATTTGTCTATAATGAAGTTTTATTTATCACACTAATAATACTGTGAATTTTATCGTTGAGCCATATATTATAAAGATACCAATAAATTTGCATTCATTAATATCCACTGTTCCCATTTACTTCAGAGAGTGCCCTTCCACTTTTATTATAAAACACTGAAAAAGTCATAAGGTCGTGTGCAGGAGGCCTTAAAGAGGACCTTTCACCGATTATGACAATGTGAACTACAGTTGCAAGAAAAAGTATGTGAACACTTTGGAATGATATGGATTTCTGCACAAATTGGTCATAAAATGTGATCTGATCTTCATCTAAGTCACAACAATAGACCATCACAGTCTGCTTAAACTAATAACACACAAATAATTAAATGTTACCATGTTTTTATTGAACACACCATGTAAACATTCACAATGCAGGTGGAAAAAGTATGTGAACCCTTGGATTTAATAACTGGTTGAACCTCGTTTGGCAGCAATAACTTCAACCAAACGTTTCCTGTAGTTGCAGATCAGACGTGCACAACGGTCAGGAGTAATTCTTGACCATTTCTCTTTACAGAACTGTTTCAGTTCAGCAATATTCTGTCAAGAGGGTGTCAAGACCCACGCCTGACTCCTTTATACCCGGGGTCAGGAAGTCACAGCGGTTGGCTGCGCGCTCTATGTAAGATAGGGCTGTTCCCTTATGGTAGCTTTCTGGGTTTGCTTTGCAACCCTTTTTGGCTCACTCAGGGATCCGTAGCTCCTTCTCCTCAGCTGTTCCTTGTCCAGCACTCCCAACCGCCTTATATTCCCCTTTCACACTTCTCTGGTTGCCAGATATAGAGCTTCCTGCCTGGACTTCTATACTGACCCTCTGGAGCTGTGTTGCTGCGTTCTCTGGTAGTTGGTCCAGAACGTTACCCTCCGGATCCCTGTTGGAACTTTGTGGTCTGCTGTGGTCGCCCACCTGGGTGTATGTGTTTGTCTGTATTGTCTGTCCCCTCTTACTGTCAGTGGTGCGTACTAGCGATCCCACCGGCCCGTTCACTATCTAGGGCTCATTCTAGGGAAAGCCAGGGTTTAGGCACGTGATCGCCGCACGGGTGAGGAACCCGTCTAGGGACGTCAGGGCAGTCAGGTGCCAGCCGCAAGGTGAGTCAGGGGTCACCACCTTTCCCTCTCCCTTGGGCAGGGCTTTCCCTTTTCCCTCCCTGTGCGTGACGCCGGTCATTACATTATATCTGGCCCTTATTTTGTGTAGGTAAAAAAAAAAAAAAAAAATGTATATATTTTTTACCTACTTAGAATCCAGTATGGATCCAATTGCTGCTCTGTCCAAACATTTTCATGGCCTGTCTTTGGAGGTGGCAGGATTGAAGGCGTCGGTCCTCCAGCAACAGCAGCAATTACAACTGACCGCAAGCCCAGCGGTTGCTACTGGTAACCCAAGGTCCCTCTCCCTGACAGATTTTCTGGGGGAAGGGACAAGTTTTTGACATTCCGTGAGGCCTGTAAATTATATTTTAAACTGCGCCCTTACTCCTCTGATAATGAAGAACAGCGGGTGGGGGTTGTTATTTCCCTGCTGCAGGGGGACCTGCAGTCCTGGGCATTCTCTTTACCCTCTGATTCCCAGGCTCTTCGGTCAGTGGATGAGTTTTTCGGGGCCTTGGGTCTCATATATGACGACCCTGACCGAGTCGCACTGGCTGAATCAAGTTTACGGAGACTCCTACAAGGAGAGCGGCCGGTAGAGGAGTATTGCTCTGACTTCCGTAGGTGGGCTACGGATAGCCAATGGAATGACCCGGCTCTCAGGAGTCAGTTCTGCTCTGGGTTATCCGAAAGGGTTAAGGATGTGCTTGCATTATATGAGACCCCCTTTTCCCTTGATGTGGTTATGTCCCTTTCTATCCGAATAGATAGACGCCTTAGGGACAGGTTGAAAAAACCGGAGCAATTGGTAACCCCTCCCAAGCAGCAGTTAGTCTGTACAGACTTAGACGAGCCTATGCAGCTAGGAGGAACTACTCGTCAGGTCCGTCCTCCTGAGGCTCGCCGTAGGCGTGGGGTTTGTTTTTTTTGTGGGGAGAGGGGTCATTTCATTAATGTCTGTCCTTCTTTCCTCAGAAACAAAAGACCGTCGGAAAACGACTAACCCCAGGCTGTGTGGAGGATGTCAGCTGGGGGGTATATGTTTCCTCCATACGTACATCGCAATTTGTGTTGCCAGCAGTTATTGTTTTTGGTGTTAAGACGGAGACTGTTTCTTTCTTTCTAGACAGTGGAGCAGGGGTAAATTTGATAGATGCCCATTTTGCCCGCACTATGGGTTTGTCTCTCTGTATTCTGCTCCTCTGTCTCAGAGAAACCTCACCCACATTGTTCATAATTTACACCTTCGGGTAGGGGACCACCATAACGAGATGCTTTCATGTTATGTTATGGAGGGGCTTCCCACTCCGGTAGTGCTGGGCCTTCCCTGGTTGGTAGCGCACAATCCAGTGGTGGATTGGCAGGCCAGGGAGATATCGGAGTGGAGTGAGCATTGCAGAGAAAATTGCTTAAATAGCAATTGCTTAGTCGCCTCCATAACTACCCTACCTACATTTATTTCGGACTTTGAGGACGTTTTTTCTGAAAAGGGTTGTCAGAAGTTACCACCTCACCGTCCTTATGATTGCCCGGTTAACCTTAATCCCGGCGCAAAATTACCCAAGACCAGGTTATATAATCTTTCGGGTCCAGAGAGACAAGCCATGAAGGATTATATCTCCGAGAGCTTGGCTAAAGGACACATCAGACCCTCTTCTTCACCCGTGGCTGCAGGGTTTTTCTTCGTTAAAAAGAAAGATGGGGGCCTGCGTCCTTGCCTAGATATTCGCAAATTAAATCGGATAACCATCCGAGATAACCAAACCCTCTTCCTCTCATTCCTGACCTGTTTAACCAGATTGCGGGTGCTAGGTGGTTCTCCAAACTTGATCTTAGGGGGGCCTACGATCTGATTCGTATCAAGGAGGGGGATGAGTGGAAGACAGCTTTTAACACCCCTGAGGGGCAATTATGAAAATCTAGTTATGCCTTTCGGTCTGACCAATGCTCCTGCTGTCTTTCAACATTTCGTTAATGACATTTTTAGTCATCTAATCGGCAGGTTTGTGGTAATATACCTAGATGATATTTTAATTTATTCGTCTGATCTGAGAACACATGAGGTGCATGTCAGACAAGTACTGCAGGTCCTACGGACGAATGAATTATATGCTAAAATTGAAAAATGTGTCTTCGCCATTCAGGAGATACAATTCCTAGGTTATTTTTTATCTGCGTCAGGTTTCCGTATGGATCCTAGGAAGGTCCAGGCAATTTTAGATTGGCATCTTCCTGAGAACCTCAAAGCTCTGCAATGGTTCTTGGGCTTCGCGAATTTCTATAGGAAATTCATTAAAAATTATTCAGTTATTGTAAAACCCCTTACTGACATGACTAGGAAGGGGACTGATTTTTCTAAATGGTCTGACGCCGCTAAAGTTGCTTTTTCCTCTCTAAAAGAGAGGTTTACCTCGGTACCTATACTAGTCCAACCTGATGTCTCTCAGCCTTTTATTGTTGAAGTCGATGCGTCAGAGGTGGGAGTGGGGGCGGTGCTGTCTCAGGGTCCGTCTCCTGGCAAATGGCGTCCTTGTGCTTTCTTTTCTAAAAAACTATCTACAGCAGAAAAGAACTACGATATTGGCAATAGGGAACTATTAGCTATTAAACTAGCGTTTGAAGACTGGCGTCACTTTTTAGAGGGGGCAGTCCACCCCGTCACTGTGATTACGGACCACAAAAATCTTCTGTACCTCGAATCAGCTAAGCGTCTCACCCCTAGACAGGCTATGTGGTCGCTATTTTTTACCAGGTTTAACTTTGTTATTACCTATCGTCCTGGGGCAAAGAATACCAAGGCTGATGCACTATCTCGTTGTTTCCCTGGAGGGGGTAATGTGAGTGATCCGGTAACCATTCTTCAAAGAGGAGTGGTTGTTTCTGCGGTACACTCTGCTCTGGAGGGGAAGGTGTTAGAGGCCCAGGGGGACGCCCCGGTCTCTTGCCCCTCAGAGAAATTGTTTGTACCGTTGAACCTGCGTTTCGAACTATTAAAGGAACATCATAATTCGGCACTTGCTGGGCACCCGGGTAGTAAAGCAACCTTGGAGCTATTGTCTCGTCGTTTTTGGTGGCCAAGGTTGCGTCAGGATGTATTGGATTTTGTGTCTTCTTGTTCTACCTGTGCGAGCGCAAAAGTTTCACATACACGTCCTGCAGGGTCTCTATTACCACTCGTCATTCCCAATAGACCATGGACACATCTGTCAATGGATTTTATCACTGACTTACCTTTGTCTGCGGGTAAAACAGTTATTTTGGTAGTAGTGGACAGGTTTAGCAAAATGGTACACTTCATTGCGTTACCCGCACTACCTAATGCTAAGACTCTTGCTCAGGTATTCGTCTGTGAAATCGTGAAGCTTCACGGGGTCCCTTCCGATGTTGTTTCGGATCGGGGTACCCAGTTTATTTCTAAATTTTGGAAAGCTTTTTGTTCCCGTTTGGGGGTACACTTGTCCTTTTCCTCAGCTTTCCATCCTCAGTCGAATGGAGAGACTGAGCGTACCAACCAAAACCTGGAGACATATCTAAGATGTTTTGTGTCTGAAAACCAAGAGTTGTGGTCATCATATTTACCGTTAGCTGAGTTTGCCATAAATAATCGTCGTCAGGAATCCACTGGCAAGTCACCATTTCTTGGTGCATATGGTTTTCATCCCCAATTCTGTACTTTCAAAGAGGCGGGGTCTTCTGGGGTTCCCGAAGAGGAACGGTTTTCGTCATCTCTTTTATCGGTATGGCAGAAGGTGCAAGCTAACTTGAAAAATATGGAAGGTAAATACAAATGCATGGCTGATAAGAGACGGACGCCAGGTCCGGACCTAGGAGTGAATGACTATGTGTGGTTGTCTACTAGGAATATTAAATTAAAGGTTCCCTCTTGGAAACTGGGTCCTAGTTTCATTGGCCCTTACAAAATTGTAGCCATCATCAACCCCGTGGCTTTTCACCTGGAGCTACCTCAGACTTTTAAAATCCATAACGTCTTTCATAAGTCTTTATTTAAAAAATATGTTCCACCTCTAGAACCGTCACCGCTGCCACCCCCTCCTGTTGTTGTGAATGGTAATCTAGAATTTCAGATATCCAAAATTGTTAATTCTCGTCGGGTCCGCCGCTCTCTTCAATATCTGGTGCATTGGAGAGGTTACGGTCCCAAGGAAAGAATGTGGGTTCCTGTGTCTGAGGTAAACGCCGATAGGCTAGTTCGGGCTTTTCATGCCTCTCATCCTGAGAGACCTAGTCCTGAGTGTCCGGAGTCCCCTCGTAGAGAGGGGGGTACTGTCACGAGGGTGTCAAGACCCACGCCTGACTCCGTTATACCCGGGGTCAGGAAGTCACAGCGGTTGGCTGCGCGCTCTATGTAAGATAGGGCTGTTTCCTTTTGGTAGCTTTCTGGGTTTGCTTTGCAACCCTTTTTATCTCACTCAGGGATCCGTAGCTCCTTCTCCTCAGCTGTTCCTTGTCCAGCACTCCCAACCTCCTTATATTCCCCTTTCACACTTCTCTGGTGGCCAGATATAGAGCTTCCTGCCTGGACTTCTATACTGACCCTCTGGAGCTGTGTTGCTGCGTTCTCTGGTAGTTGGTCCAGAACGTTACCCTCCGGATCCCTGTTGGACCTTTGTGGTCTGCTGTGGTCGCCCACCTGGGTGTATGTGTTTGTCTGTATTGTCTGTCCTCTCCCTGGTGTTTCCCTCTTAGTGTCAGTGGTGCGGACTAGCGATCCCACCGGCCCGTTCACTATCTAGGGATCATTCTAGGGAAAGCCAGGGTTTAGGCACGTGATCGCCGCACGGGTGAGGAACCCGTCTAGGGACGTCAGGGCAGTCAGGTGCCAGCCGCAAGGTGAGTCAGGGGTCACCACCTTTCCCTCTCCTTTGGCAGGGCTTTCCCTTTTCCCTCCCTGTGCATGACGCCAGTCATTACATATTCTTGGGATGTCTGGTGTGAATCGCTTTCTTGAGGTCATGCCACAGCATCTCAATCGGGTTGAGGTCAGGACTCTGACTGACCACTCCAGAAGGCGTAATTACTTCTGTTTAAGCCATTCTGTTGATTTACTTCTATGCTTTGGGTCGTTGTCCTGTTGCAACACCCATCTTCTGTTGAGCTTCAGCTGGTGGACAGATGGCCTTAAGTTCTCCTGCAAAATGTCATGATAAACTTGAGAATTCATTTTTCCTTCGATGATAGCAATCCTTCCAGGCCCTGACGCAGCAAAGCAGCCCCAAACTATGATGCCCCCACCACCATACTTTACAGTTGGGATGAGGTTTTGATGTTGGTGTGCTGTGCCTCTTTTTCTCCACACATAGTGTAGTGTGTTTCTTCCAAACAACTCAACTTTGGTTTCATCTGTCCACAGAATATTTTGCCAGTACTGCTGTGGAACATCCAGGTGCTCTTGTGCAAACTGTAAACGTGCAGCAATGGTTTTTTTTGAACAGCAGTGGCTTCCTCTGTGGTATCCTCCCATAAAATCCATTCTTGTTTAGTGTTTTACGTATCGTAGATTCGCTAACAGGGATGTTAGCATATGCCAGAGACTTTTGTAAGTCTTTAGCAGATACTCTAGGATTCTTCCTCACCTCATTGAGCAGTCTGTGCTGTGCTCTTGCAGTCATCTTTACAGGACAGTCACTCCTAGGGAAAGTAGCAGCAGTGCTGAACTTTCTCCATTTATAGACAATTTGTCTTACCGTGGACTGATGAACAGCAAGGCTTTTGGAGATACTTTTTAACCCTTTCCAGCTTTATGCAAGTCAACAATTCTTAATCGTAGGTCTTCTGAGAGCTCTTTTGTGCGAGGCATCATTCACATCAGGCAATGCTTCTTGTGAAAAGCAAACCCAGAACTGGTGTGTGTTTTTTATAGGGCAGGGCAGATGTAACCAACACCTCCAATCTCATATCATTGATTGGACTCCAGTTGGCTGACACCTCACTCCAATTAGCTCTTGGAGATGTCATTTGTCTAGGGGTTCACATACTTTTTCCACCTGCATTGTGAATGTTTACATGGTGTGTTCAATAAAAACATGGTAACATTTAATTCTTTGTGTGTTATTAGTTTAAGCAGACTGTGATTGTCTATTATTGTGACTTAGATGAAGATCAGATCACATTTTATGACCAATTTGTGCAGAAATCCATATAATTCCAAAGGGTTCACATACTTTTTATTGCAACTGTAAGTATACAGACATGGAGAGCGGCGCCCGGGGATCTCACTGCACTTACTATTATCCCTGGGCGCCGCTCCGGTCTCCCGCTATGCCCTCCGGTATCTTCGGTCACAAAGTTATGGTAGGCGGAGTCTGCCTTTGTTCTGCTGTAGCGCTGGCCAATCGCATTGAACCTCCCAGGCTGTGAGCTCTGCGCTGCGATTGGCCAGCGCTACAGCAGAACAAGGGCAGACTCCGCCTACCATAACTTAGTGACTGAAATCTCTGCCTACTATAACTTTGTGACCGGAGATACCGGTGGGCATAACGGGAGAAAGGAGCGGCGCCCAGGGATAATAGTAAGTGCAGTGAGATCCCCGGGCGCCACTCTCCATGTCTGTATACTTAGTTCACATTGTCATAATCAGTGAAAAATCCTCTTTAACCACCTCAGCTCCCCTACCTTAAACACCCTTAATGACCAGGCCACTTTTTACACTTCTGCACTACACTACTTTTACCGTTTATTGCTCTGTCATGCAACTTACCACCCAAATGAATTTTACCTCCTTTTCTTCTCACTAATAGAGCTTTGGTGGTATTTCATTGCTGCTAACATTTTTACTTTTTTTGTTATTAATCGAAATTTAACGATTTTTTTGCAAACAAATGACATTTTTCACTTTGAGTTGTAAAATTTTGCAAAAAAAACGACATCCATTTAAAAATTTGCTCTTTGGAATGTGGGCCCCTTTTCCCACCTAGGCTGCAAAAAAGTGTCACACATGTGGTATCTCCGTACTCAGGAGAAGTTGGGCAATGTGTTTTGGGGTGTCATTTTACATATACCCATGCTGGGTGAGATAAATATCTTGGTCAAATGCCAACTTTGTATAAAAAAATTGAAAAAGTTGTCTTTTGCCAAGATATTTTTCTTACCCAGCATGGGTATATGTAAAATGACACCCCAAAACACATTGCCCAACTTCTCCTGAGTACGGAGATACCACATGTGTGACACTTTTTTGCAGCCTAGGTGGGCAAAGGAGCCCACATTCCAAAGAGCACCTTTTGGATTTCACCGGCCATTTTTTACAGATTTTGATTTCAAACCACTTACCACACATTAGGGCCCCTAGAATGCCAGGGCAGTATAACTACCCCACAAGTGACCCCATTTTGGAAAGAAGACACCCCAAGGTATTTCGTGATGGGCATAGTGAGTTCATGGAAGTTTTTATTTTTTGTCACAAGTTAGTGGAATATGAGACTTTGTAAGAAAAAAAAGAAAAAATAAAAATCATCATTTTCCGCTAACTTGTGACAAAAAATAGAAAATTCTAGGCACTCGCCATGCCCCTCACGGAATACCTTGGGGTGTCTTCTTTCCAAAATGGGGTCACTTGTGGGGTAGTTATACTGCCCTGGCATTTTAGGGGCCCGAATGCGTGAGAAGAAGTCTGGAATCAAAATCTGTAAAAAATGGCTGGTGAAATCCGAAAGGTGCTCTTTGGAATGTGGGCCCCTTTGCCCACCTAGGCTGCAAAAAAGTGTCACACATGTGGTATCTCCGTACTCAGGAGAAGTTGGGAAATGTGTTTTGGGGTGTCATTTTACATATACCCATGCTGGGTGAGAGAAATATCTTGGCAAAAGACAACTTTTCCCATTTTTTTTATACAAAGTTGGCATTTGACCAAGATATTTATCTCACCCAGCATGGGTATATGTAAAATGACACCCCAAAACACATTGCCCAACTTCTCCTGAGTACGGCAATACCACATGTGAGACACTTTTTTGCAGCCTAGATGCGCAAAGGGGCCCAAATTCCTTTTAGGAGGGCATTTTTAGACATTTGGATCCCAGACTTCTTTTCACGCTTTAGGGCCCCTAAAATGCCAGGGCAGTATAAATACCCCACATGTGACCCCATTTTGGAAAGAAGACAACCCAAGGTATTCAATGAGGGGCATGGCGAGTTCATAGAATTTTATTTTTTTTGCCACAAGTTAGCGGAAATTGATTTTTTTTGTTTTTTCTCACAAAGTCTCCCTTTCCGCTAACTTGGGACAAAAATTTCAATCTTTCATGGACTCAATATGCCCCTCAGCGAATACCTTGGGGTGTCTTCTTTCCGAAATGGGGTCATTTGTGGGGTGTTTGTACTGCCCTGGCATTTGAGGGTCTCCACAATCATTACATGTATGGCCAGCATTAGGAGTTTCTGCTATTCTCCTTATATTGAGCATACGGGTAATGAGATTTTTTTTTTTTCGTTCAGCCTCTGGGCTGAAAGAAAAAATGAACGGCACAGATTTCTTCATTCGCATCGATCAATGTGGATGAAAAAATCTCTGCCAAAAAAAAAAAAGGAGGGGAAAGGCGTCTGCCAGGACATAGGAGCTCCGCCCAACATCCATACCCACTTAGCTCGTATGCCCTGGCAAACCAGATTTCTCCATTCACATCAATCGATGTGGATGAATAAATCATTGCGGGATTATTATTTTTTATATACAAAGTGTTTGCCAAAGTATATGAACACCGCCGCCTCCTCAGCTCATATGCTTTGGCAAACGTATCTTTTACTGCAGCGCCGCATACACCGACTTGTGAGTAATCTGACAGCAGCGCAATGCTTCTGTCAGAATGCACATCAGTGCTGCAGCTAGTCGATCGGTTGGTCCACCTGGAAGGTAAAAAAAACAAAACAAAAAAGAAAAAACCAGGCCGCAACGCAATAAATTTATTAACTTTATAATAAAATTTGAACGGAACTTATAAACTTTAACTTTTTCAACTGAACGTTAACTTTTTTGCTTACCGGTAATTTTTATTTTTTTACCTTTATAGAACAAACCTCTCCTTCCCCATGGGACAATGTGCAAAGCGCAAATCGCCCAAAGATGTGGCAAAGTACATTATGCACTTTATCCCAGGTGAAAGGAGAGGTTTGCAGCAGCTGTGAGTAAAAGGGCCCTAATAGCCCTGTGTGCCTGTCCTGTGAGATGCAATCCCTATGCTAGGTGTACCTGTGTGTGGTACTTCCAGAAACACTCTCCTAAGCATAGGGCAGGGTGGTCAGGACAGTCAGGACAGAAATAGCGGGTGTCACGCCTTATTCCACTCCTGCTATAGACACAACATCTTTTTCGGGGTGACGGTTGGGTTGAGGTACCAGCAACGACATTGGGGAAATGTCGCTCGTGTAGACGGCTCACTACACTGGTGGATGGGGCCACGGAACCTTCTGGATACAGGAGGTTCTCGATGATCTCTTCCTGAAATTTGAGGAAGGATCCTGTTCTCCCAGCCTTACTGTAGAGAACAAAACTATTATAGGCAGCCAATTGAATCAAATATACAGACACCTTCTTATACCAGCGTCTGGTGCGTCGGGAAACTAAATAAGGAGCCAACATCTGGTCATTGAAGTCCACCCCTCCCATAAGCGCATTATAGTCGTGGACTGATAGGGGCTTTTCAATAACACGGGTTGCCCGTTCTATTCGTATTGTCGTGTCTGCGTGAATGGAGGAGAGCATGTAAACGTCACGCTTGTCTCTCCATTTCACCGCGAGCAGTTCTTGGTTACACAAGGCAGCCCTCTCCCCCCTTGCAAGACAGGTGGTAACGAGCCGTTGGGGGAAGCCCCGGCGACTAGGTCGCACGGTGCCACAGCAGCCAATCTGTTCTAGAAACAAATGCCTGAAGAGGGGCACACTTGTGTAAAAATTGTCCACATAAAGATGGTACCCCTTGCCAAATAAGGGTGACACCAAGTCCCAGACAGTCTTCCCACTGCTCCCCAGGTAGTCAGGGCAACCGACCGGCTCCGGGTCTGATCTTTTCCCTCATAGATCCGAAATTTGTGGGTATAGCCTGTGGCCCTTTCACAGAGCTTATACAATTTGACCCCATACCGGGCGCGCTTGCTTGGGATATATTGTTTGAAACCAAGGCGCCTGGTAAAATGTATAAGGGACTCGTCTATGCAGATGTTTTGCTCAGGGGTATACAAATCTGCAAATTTCTGGTTGAAGTGGTCTATGAGGGGCCGAATTTTGTGGAGCCGGTCAAAAGCTGGGTGGCCTCTGGGACGAGAGGTGCTGTTGTCGCTAAAGTGCAGGAAACGCAGGATGGTCTCAAAACGTGTCCTGGACATAGCAGCAGAGAACATGGGCATGTGATGAATTGGGTTCATGGACCAATATGACCGCAATTCATGCTTTTTAGTTAGACCCATGTTCAGGAGAAGGCCCATAAATTTTTTTATTTCGGAAACTTGGACTGGTTTCCACCGGAAAGGCTGGGCATAAAAGCTTCCCGGGTTGGCGGCTATAAATTGTGTGGCATACCGATTTGTTTCTGCCACAACTAAGTCCAAGAGCTCCGCAGTCAAGAACAGCTCAAAAAATCCCAGGGCCGAACCGATCTGAGCTGTCTCAACCCGAACTCCAGACTGGGCGGTGAAAGGGGGAACTACAGGTGCGGCTGAAGTTGGTGACTGCCAATCAGAGTTTGCCAGCACCTCAGGGACTCTAGGGGCTCTACGGGCCTGTCTTTGCGGTGGCTGCGACGGGGTAACTATTGCACGTGCCACTGTACCAGCTTCAACTGCCCTTCTGGTGCTCGCCACTTCACCATGTTGTACGGCAGTGCTGGTACTAGGTCCAGGGTGGGCTGCGCTGCTGGTGTATGCCTCACCACGTAATTTGACAGCGCCAGCCCCACTCTGCTGCCCTTGAAACGGATCCTGCACAACCTGTGGTCTAGCGACACGGGGCCGGGTACGCCTGGTGCTATCAGGGACCTCAACCTCCTCGTCCGAACTTTGGGTCAGACCGCCACTGCTTTCTACAGGTTCATATTCTGACCCGCTAGATTCGTCAGATGAGGGTTCCCATTCCTCATCCGACTGGGTCAGAATCCTGTAGGCCTCTTCAGAAGAATACCCCCTGTTTGACATTTGGACTACTAAATTTAGGGGTATTCCCTGAGACTACCCAAGAAAAAAAGCAAGCCCGTACTTACAAGTACCGGAGGCCGCTGCGATTGATAAAAAATATCAAAACTGATTTTTTTTATCGCTGCAGAGCTTGTAAAGTGATTGTGCAGTGATCAAAAAAATATATATTTTTTGTCACTGCGGTGGGGCGGGCGTGGGTGAACGCACGTGTGGGCGACCGATCAGGCCTCATCGGGCAAACACTGCGTTTTGGGTGGAGGGCAAACTAAGGTGACACTAATACAATTATAGATCTGACTGTGATCAGTTTTGATCACTTACAGATACTATAAAAGTACAAATGCTGATTAGCGATACGCTAATCAGCGAATAAGTGACTGCGGTGCGGTGGGCTGGGCGCTAACTGATGCTAACTACCTAACCAAGGGACCTAAACTATCCTAAAACTATAAATCAATACCAGTGAAAAAAAAAGTGATAGTTTACACTGATCACTTTTTTCCCTTTCACTAGGTGATTGACAGGGGGCAATCAAGGGGTTAATTGGGGTGATGGAGGGTGATGGAGGGTGATCTGGGGGCTAAGTGTGGTGTTTGGTGGCTACTCACAGTGATGTGTGCTCCTCTGCTGGAACCAACCGACGAAAAGGACCAGCAGAGGAGCAGAGAAGCCATTTAACACCTTATATTTATAAATATAAGGTGTTAGATGGCTTCTGATTCGATTTTTTTAAAATCAGCAACCTGCCAGCAACGATCATTGGCTGGCAGGTTGCTGACGAAATACTCCTCGAACGTTTTCCGGCCCGCGATGCGCATGCGCGGGCCGCCTCTGACCCAAATCTCGCGTCTCGCGAGATGACGCACGGATGCGTTCAGGAGGAATGAATCGACCGCCTTCAGGACGCATCCATGCGTTAGGCGGGCGGGAGGTGGTTAAAAGCAGAGAAATTGAAGTTTTCTGTAAATTTGGGATATTTTTATAAATAAAGGTGGTTTATATCGACTCAAATTTACCACTAACATGAAGTACAATGTGTCACGTGAATACAATCTCAGAATGGCTTGGAAAGGTAAAAGCATTCAAAAGTTATTAGCACATAAAGTAACACATGTCATATTTGCAAAAATCTGCCTGGTCACGAAGGTGCAAAATGGCCCAGTCATTAAGGGGTCAAAGAAGTACCTGAAGTGCCAGAGGTCTTTATCAACTGAAGAGCTGGAATTGGAGATAGTGTTGCTGACTTTTCCATAGTTTTTTGCAAAGGGATGAATTTGTACTCCAGCCAATAAGCATGGACCTATCTTACAAATTCTGCAGTTTTTTGGGGCTTTTTGAAGCCTACTTAGTTCCTTTAGTCACAGTGCAACCACTTTAAGGCCTCCTGCACACGACCGTTTTTTTTCCCCGTTTACTGGCCGTTTTTTGCGTTCTGTAACCGGTCCGTATACGGAACCATTAATTTCAATGGTTCCGCAAAAAAAAAACGGAATGTACTCCGTATGCATTCCGTTTCCGTATTTTCGTTTTTCCGTTCCGTTTAAAGATAGAACATGTCCTATTATTGCCCGCAAATCACGTTCCGTGGCTCTATTCAAGTCAATGGGTCCGCAAAAAAATGGAACACATACGGAAATGCATCCGTATGTCTTCCGTTTCCGTTCCGTTTTTTGCGGAACCATCTATTGAAAATGTTATGCCCAGCCCAATTTTATCTATGTAATTACTGTATACTGTATATGCCATACGGAAAAACGGAACGAAAAAAAACGGAACAGAAACAAAAAACATAACAACGGATCCGTGAAAAACGGACCGCAAAACACTGAAAAAGCCATACGGTCGTGTGCAGGAGGCCTAATAAGGAAAATGGTTAGAATGTATTCAAGTGGAAATACTAATGCTATTAATTAAAATTGCAACACAAAGTAAAAAAAGCTATTCTGCTTCAAGGTGTAGATGGGACCCCAAGCCTTATGACGCCTTCACCGAGTCTGAGGGCAGCTAATTGTGACATATAATTTGTAGTTAGGAATATTCAGAGGCAGCAAGCATTATAAATGGGGACCTTACCTTTGTCTCTGTAAATGCTTTCTGCTTTTTTATTATTGAAGTTTTCATTTTTATATAAGAACTCACAAAGTCAGCAAGAAAATATATTTCCAAGTCTATTGTGGAAAAGCTGTTAAATAAATTGACAGTTATTTCTTCTTTGTTTAAGTTGCTGCTATCGGCCATCCTGCTGGGGCTGTCACTTTTTTCTCTGACTATTTATTGACCCTTTGCCGTTTTTAGCACATGCTGGCTTTATGTCCTATAAAGAAGAGGGAGACGGCACTTGGAGCTAGCTGGCAGAGATAGCTGTGGTACTTTGTAACATATTTAACCCAATGATGGCCCCTGGTACTGGAAAAACAGTAATTTTTGCTGTTGTAAAACATCAATTCCCCTCTGCTGTAAATCAGTTTTTCTCTATATATCTACTCTTTTGTATCCCCTTTCTTTTTCACTATGTCATTGCTTTTTGCCCTTATCTTTTTCCTTAAAGGGATATTCTACAGAATTGGGAAAAACTATTAGATTGGTGGGGGTTGGACGGCTGGGACCCCATGGTCATGATAATGGAGGCCTTGTACCATAAAATTAATGTAGTGGTTTTTTGAGCATGCACCTCATCATTCTCTGGAACTGCTTCAGATAGCCAAGTACAGCGCTTAGTTATTTCCATTCATTTTCAGGTAAAGGGTCCCCATTGTCATTTTAAGTGGGGGTCCCAGTCAATCTAATAATCATCCTATATACCTCATTTACACATCAGTGTTCAGTCAGTGATTTTGAGCTAAAACCAGGTGCTGCTTTAAACCCAGAACAGGTGCAGATCTCAATATTATACCTTATGTCTGTGGAGGCTCCAATCCTGGTTTTGGCTCACAATCACTGATGGAAATCACTGACCAAAACACTGACGTGTGAATGAGGCTTTATTCTGTGGATAAGGGATAACTTATTATATCCAGTGATGGCCAGTTCGCTGTGTTCGCCCGCAAACACATGCGGGCTGCCATCTTAAATCACAAGTCTGGCGATGCACAGGTAAGTCCTTACCTGTGCCTGCGCCGCCAGCCGATCTGAATCAAATGCGGTCACTGGGAGCAGGCAGTTCCGAGAACAGCCCGATGAAGGCCCCTAGTGGCTGTTCTCGGAACTGCCTGCTCCCGGTGACCGTATTTGTTTCAGACCGGCTCGCGCACAGGTACAGGTAAGGACTTACCTGTGCATCGCCGGACTTGTGATTTAAGATGGCAGCCCGCATGTGTTCACTGATTATATCCAGACTACCTCTTTAAAGGGGTTTTCCCTATCCACAGTTTAATCACTTGGGTCTCCAATGATTGGTAGCTCTACTTTCACTAGAACAGGAGTGTACTTCAACTTTCTCCTCAACCACAGTAGTACGGTAAGGAGGAGTTTGTATGGAGCAGTAGTTATGCATGCAAGATCTTGCTCCATTCAAACTCAATGGCAGTCGGGGAAACAGCCAAAACTGTTGATAAGTCATAACTGTCTTTGATTCAAAATCCCCTCTCCAAAAATGCTTGGAAAATTCTGGTATGCTGGAAGTTAGTACAAAGGACAGCTTTGGTAGTTATGATATCTGTTTTGTTGCAGTGCTCAAAAGTGATCATTTTGGTTCTCACAATTGAATTACCAGCCAAACATTCTGTCTTTGCCATGTATAGCCACCATTTTATTATTTTTTTCTAATTCTTTTATTAAAAATATACACAGGAATAAGAGATACAAAATTGTAAATTAGGGAAAAAAAATCACTGAGGACAACTTTATGTCTGCCATTTTAGCCAAGCTGAAATAGCTGACTCAGGTCTCCAGTCTGATGTCCCGTAAGCACCTTAGACCTCGGCTGCCAAAACTTTCTTGAGTATAAATTGAGGAAGGTATCTGAGAGAATACAATTCAGGTTTGGCAAGAGTTGCCCTTTAAATTAAAGGGGTTTGTGTCACTTAAGCAAGTGGCATTTATCATGTAGAGAAAGTTAATGCAAGGCACTAGCTAATTGCATTGTTAGTATGCTTATTGCCTCCTTTGCTGGCTGGATTCATTTTTTCACTGCATTATACACCGCTTGTTTCCATGGTTACGTCCAACTTGCAATCCATCAATGATGATCGTGCTTGCACACAATAGGAAAAAGTTCTGGCCTCTCTGGTGGCCGGGATTGGAGGAGCCCACATAGGCTGGTGCTTTTTTTCAATAGTGTGCAAACATGGCCACCACTGCTGGATTGCAGGGTGGTGATAACCATGGAAACAAGCAGTGTACAAGGTTGTACCAGCGCCAACTTCCGATAACAGAGATACACTCAAACAGATTATCAGCGGAGGTACAGGGTGTCGGACCACAACCGATTAGCTAGTGATGGCCTCTCTTGAGGATGGGTCATCACTTAGTAGAGGCTGAACAACTCCCTTTCATTTGCGTTTTAACCCCTTCTCTACCAGCGCCGTACATGTATGTCGCTGGAGTGATGGGCAAACATAGCGCCCGCTCACGCGTGCAGTGGACACCATGTCCGGCGGGTCTTCGTTGTTTCAAACAGCAGAGACCCGTGGCTAATGACCGCAATCAGCAATAATGCGGATCGCAGTCATTAAAGCCTTTAGATGCTGGCTCTTCCGGGCTGGCACCATGGTCCTTTCCCTGCCAAATGTCTTATTACATTCTACCCCTACAGGTAAAGAAATGCGGCTCATAACTTTTTTCATAAACAACAATACTTCGACTTTGAATTCTAAAAATAAAATGACTAATTAATGTAAATGATCTGTAATGAGCTAATTATTCACTACAGTTGTATGTGGCATCAGTTATATTAATTTATATGGAAATGAGGCATCATTTACTCATCACAAATTCAGATGATTGATTTTTAGTGATTGGTACAAAACTAAAAGCCATGTAGGAATGTGTACGAGTACTTAAAGAGGACCTTTCACCAGTTTTTACTTTGTAAAAGCAATACCTAACACTGTAGCCCATGTTTAGTAAATGTCATATGGCTAATTTTTTTCATGATCCGCTCCTCTGCTGTGCCACCCGTTTGGTTTTGGCGTCTCGTATGCTAATAGCATTGGTACAAGGAGAAGGAGACATCAGCTTTTCTCCCTGACTGTGCCATGCTCCAATCGCCCTGTCACAGCCATACAGAAAAAAGCTCACCTTCTACCTGGCTAAAACGTGCTCTGCTGCGATTGGACCGCGCCACAGCCAGGGAGAAGGAGATGCCCACTAAGAAAAGCTGATGTCTTCTCCTCCCCGTACCAATGCTATTAATTAGCATTACAGGCCCCAAAACCAAATGGGGGGCGCAGCGGCGCAACAGAGGAGCATTTCATGTAAATAATTACTGTAGCTATATGACATCTACTTAACATGGGCTACAGTCTGAGACATTGCTTTTATAAAGTAATTGGTCCTCTTTAAGTGAATGGCAGTATAGGAATGCATCAATAATAACATTATATTACAATTCCTTACAAGTTTTGACATTTCAGTATGTTTTTTCCGTTATGCATTACAACAATGAGTGAAACACTATAACACACGTAACAGTCGTATCTATCTAGCAGAGTGGAAGGACCAAGCTGTGGCAACCCAGTGTGCATTATGCATGATGTTAGAAGCTGGACTACAAGTGGCACATGATTAGTAGCAGAGGCGTAGCTATAGGGGGTGCAGATGTAGCAGTCACTTCTGAGCCCAGGAGCATGAGGGGGTCCAAAGACCCTTGTGCCTCATAAGAAGACAGCGGTATTATAGAAAGTGCATGCTGGTCGTTATACCCCTGGCTGGAGGGAAGGGGTTGGGTCAAAGATTTGGCATGGGAAGGGGGTGCCGTTATTATTTTTGCCTCAGGCTGCTGGAGGCCTATGTGCTCCCCTGCCCCTGGCCACGAAGCACTGAGGGAAGGGGGGGCCCAAGCTGGACTCTTGCCCATGAGCCTTTAGCTACGCCGCTGATTAGTAGTGCCTAGATAACTGAACCATAATGCTCCCTATTTAAAGTGTCACTAACTTAAAAAAAAAAAAAAACTTTTAAAGTCATAGAGACACAACAATTTTTTTTATCAGATAGGCTGAGTTCATATTTCATATTCACAGAGCACCTTCACCAGTGTAAAACGTAACCTTTACTGATAATATTAAAATTAACCCAAAATGTGCCAATAAAACACTTTTGACTGGTAGGAAAAGAAAAATATCTTACCCTCACACTTACCCTACATACTGAAGTCCCTGCCTACAAAAAACGGAATAGCCACCCGATAGGGGCGATGTCGTATCAGGAACCTCTGATTAGACCTATATTTACCTGACAAGATAGATACCACCACCCAATGAAAAACCTACTGTATCTATTTGTCCAATATACAATGTCAGTGGTCAAGGTACATATAAAAAACAAAAAAATAATATATGATAATCACGCACATATTATACAGTATCTGCACCTATGTATCCAATGGTATCAAAGTCTTATGATTACCATCAGATAGCTGGAGCACATATCATATGTCCCAGGTATTTTACTTTGTTCCAACGCGTTTTCCTGTTCCGTATGGTGGAATCAGTTCATCAGGAGACCACATCAACATCAATGTTATCAACCTTAAACAATAAAGGAAAGATATACAGTCCTGATCAAAAGTTTAAGACCACTTGAAAAATGGCAAAAAATCATATTTAGCATGGCTGGATCTTAACAAGGTTCCAAGTAGAGCTTCAACATGCAACAAGAAGAAATGGGAGTGAGACAAAACATTTTTTGAGCATTCAATTTAATGAAAACAACGAATAAACTGAAACAGGCTGTTTTTCAGCTGATCAAAAGTTTAGGACCACACCTCCTAAAAAAAAACTACCCCCCACCCAAAACAGAAATCCAACTTCCAAACATGAACTCAGTAATGAGTAGCTCCGCCGTTATTGTTTATCACTTCCAAAATTCGTTTCGACATGCTTGATGCAAGCGTTTCCATGAGGTGAGTGGGAACATTTCTCCAAGTGGTGAAGACGGCCGCACGAAGACTATCTACTGTCTCGAACTGTTGTCCATTTTTGTAAACTTCCCTTGCCATCCATCCGCAAAGGTTCTCAATTGGATTTAGATCAGGGGAACACGCAGGATGGGCCAAAAGAGTGATGTTATTCTCCTGGAAGAAGTCCCTTGTCCTGTGGGCATTGTGTACTGTAGCTTTGTCCTGTTGAAAAACCCAGTCGTTACCACACAGACAAGGGCCCTCAGTCATGAGGAATGCTCTCTGCAACATCTGGACATAGCCAGCGGCCGTTTGACGCCCCAGCACTTCCTGAAGCTCCATTGTTCCACTGAAGGAAAAAGCACCCCAGACCATTATGGCGCCCCCTCCACTGTGGCCCGTAGAAAACATCTCAGGTGGGATCTGCTTGTCATGCCAGTAACGTTGGAAACCATCAGGACCATCAAGGTAAAAAAAATCTCATCAGAGAATAAAACTTTCTTCCACCTTTGAATGTCCCAATTTTGGTGCTCTCTTGCAAAGTCCAAACGAGCAGTTCTGTTGCGTTCAAGGAGACGAGGTCTTTGAAGACGTTTTTGTTTTTAAAGCCCTTCAGTCTCAGATGCCGTCTGATGGTTATGGGGCTGCAGTCAGCACCAGTAAGGGCCTTAATTTGGGTCGAGGATCGTCCAGTGTCTTGACGGACAGCTAATTGAATCCTCCGGCTCAGTGCTGATGAAATTTTTTTGGGTCTTC
This sequence comes from Bufo bufo, assembly GCF_905171765.1. Classification (NCBI taxonomy): domain Eukaryota; kingdom Metazoa; phylum Chordata; class Amphibia; order Anura; family Bufonidae; genus Bufo; species Bufo bufo. The sequence continues at coordinate 655,860,470 of NC_053389.1, forward strand.
CACTTGACTTTTTTGTTCCATAACCCTCAGGATCATTTAAGAAATTCCAAATGACTGTCTTACTGCATTCCACCTCAGCAGCGATGGCGCGCTGTGAGAGACCCTGCTTATGCAGTTCAACAACCCGACCACGTTAAAAAAGGGAGAGTTTTTTTGCCTTTGCCATTACAACGTGTGACTACCTGACAGAAAATGACAATGAATCCACATCTTTGCACAGATTTGGCCTTTTAAAGGCATGTGGTCCTAAAATTTGGATCAGCTGAAAAACAGCCTGTTTCAGTTTAATCGTTATTTTCAATTAATTGAATGCTTAAAAAATGTTTTGTCTCACTCTCATTTCTTCTCGTTGCATGTTGAAGCTCTACTTGGAACCTTGTTAAGATCCAACAATGTAAAATATGATTTTTTGCCATTTTTCAAGTGGTCTTAAACTTTTGATCAGGACTGTATGTACGAATGAATTTAAATCCACAATGCCCATAGGATGTTATATCGGGATAATTAGCCCAAAGAAACAAAAGAAAAACGACAACCACGACTTATGATAGAACTCAATCCATATTAGCTGTATATTTTAAACAGATAGTAAAGAATTTAATGCTCATCGTATAACAAAGCATAAAATGTATCTGATGTTAGGAAAAGCATAGCTATATTCTCCATTAGAAGAGAAACAAGCACCACTTTAAAAAAATGGACACCAAAAAACTTGACTACGGTTACTCTCACACTAGCGTTTTTGCTGGATCCGGCAGGGTTCAGAAAAAAACGTTTCCGTTACTGATAATACAACCATCTGCATCCGTCATGAATGGATCCGGTTGTATTATCTTTAACATTGCCAAGACGGATCCGTCATTACCTCCATTGAAAGTCAATGGGGGATGGATCAGTTTTCTAGTGTGTCAGAGAAAACGGATCCGTCCCCATTGACTTGCATTGGGGGTCATGACGTATTGCTCCGCATCCCAGGATGGAAAGCAAACCGCAGCATGCTGCCGATTAATTTTTTGCAAACCACAAAATACATATTGTCATGTGCATGAGCCGTTAAGGGTGCCTTCACAAGCGGCAGATTTTTTGGCAGAAAATTCTGCAACTGAAAATCTGTTCCATTCTTGCAGAAATCCATGTGCGTGCTGCCCTACTCAAATAAATGAAACTAATTTTCAGTTGCGGTATTTTCTGCTACAAAATCTGCCACATGTGAAGGCGCCCTAATAAGGTCTGGTCCAACTAATTATCTTGTGAAGTCAAGAAAGGCCTGTTCTAAAAGGCCCCTGAGTCTGCAACACTACTAAGCAAGTAACATGAAGACCAAGAAGCCCTCCGAACAGACCAGAGGCAAAATTGTGAAGAGGTATAGATAAGTGTTGGGTTATAAAAAGACATTTCAAATTTTGAACATCCCATGGAGCACCATTAAATCAGTTTTTTTTTTATTGTGAAGCAAACAAATACGACAAAATAACAGAAAAGGTCAATGTGCATAACTATTCACCCCCCTAAAGTCAATACTTTGTAGAGCCACCTTTTGCGCCAATCACAGCTCCAAGTCGCTTTGGAAAAGTCTCTATGAGCTTGCCACATCTTACCACTGTGATGTTTGCCCATCCCTCCTTGCAAAACTGCTCCAGCTCCTTCAAGTTGGATGGTTTGCACTTGTGAACAGCAATCTAAGTCTGACCACAGATTTTCTATTGGATTGAGATCTGGGCTTTGACTAGGCCATTCCAACACATTTAAATGTTTCCCTTTAAACCACTCAAGTGTTGCTTTAGCAGTGTGTTTGGGGTCATTGTCCTGCTGGAAGGTAAACATCCGTCCTAGCCTCAAATCACGCACAGAGTAGTACAAGTTTTGCTCAAGAATATCTCTGTATTTAGCACCATCCATCTTTCTCTCAACTCTGACCAGTTTCCCAGTCCTGGCTGCTGAAAAACATCCCCACAACATGATGCTGCCACCACCATGTTTCCCTGTGGGGATGGTGTTCTTTGGGTGATGTGATGTGTTGGGTTTGCGCCAGACATAGCGTTTTCTTTGATGGCCGAAAAGTTTAATTTTAGTCTCATCAGACCAGCGCAGCTTCCTCCATACATTTTGGGAGTCTCCCACATGCCTTTTTGTTTTTAGATGAAAGTAATGGCTTTCTTATGGCCACTCTGCCATAAAGCCCAACTCTATAGAGCATACGGCTTATTGTCGTCCTATGTACAGATACTCCAGTCTCTGCTGTGGAACCATGCAGCTCCTCCAGGGTTACCTTAGGTCTCTGTGCTGCCTCTCTGATTAATGCCCTCATTGCCCGGTCAGTGAGTTTTGGTGGGTGGCCGTCTCTTCACAGGTTTGCTGTTGTGCCATGTTCTTTCCATTTGGTTATGATAGACTTGATGGTGCTCCTGGGGATCATCAAAGATTTGGATATTTTTTTATAACCTAACCCTGATTGTACTTCTCAACAACATTGTTCCTTACTTGTTTGGAGAGTTCCTTGGTCTTCATGGCAGTGTTTGGCTAGTGATGCCTGTAGCTTAGGTCTTGAAGCCTCTTGGGCCTTTCAAAAAAGATGTGTATATATAATGACAGATCATGTGACACTTAGATTGCACACAGGTGGACATCATTTCGCTAATTATGTGACTTCTGAAAGTAATTGGTTGCACCAGAGCATTTTATGGTCTTCCTAACAGAGGAGGTGAATACATACGCACATGCCAGTTTTCTGTTTTCTATTTCTAAACAATAGTTTTATTTATATATTTTTCTCATTTCACTTCACCAACTTAGGCTATTTTCACAATTGCGGCAGTGTGATCCGGCAAGAAGTTCCGTTGTCGGAACTGCCTGTCGGATCCGCCGATCTGGATGTGACTGAAAGCATTTGTGAGACGGATCAAAATGCGGATCCGTCTCACAAATGAATTGCAAGAACAGATCCGTCTCTCCGCTTGTCATGCGAACAGACGGATCCGTCTTGTATCTTTTTTCACATTTTTACCGGTCTACGCATGCGCAGACCGGAAGGACGGATCCGGCATTCTGGTATTTTGAATGGCGGATCCGGCACTAATACATTCCTATGGGGAAAAATGCTGAATCCGGCATTCAGGCAAGTCTTCCGTCTTTTTTTGCCGGAGATAAAACCGTAGCATGCTACGGTTTTATCTTTTGCCTGATCAGTCAAAATGACTGAACTGAAGACATCCTGATGCATCCTGAACGGATTACTCTCCATTCAGAATGCATGGGGATATGCCTTTTCAGTTCTTTTCCGGTATAGAGCCCCTGTGACGGAACTCTATGCCGGAAAAGAAAAACGCTAGTGTGAAAGTACCCTTAGACTATTGTGTTCTGATCCATCACATAAGATTCAGATTAACAAAACAAACATTGAATTTAAGGCTGTAATGTAACAAAATATGAAAAGTCAAGGGGGGTGAATACTTTTGCAAGGCACTGTACCTGACAAGAAAAGGCCGCCCATAAAAAACTCACAAACTGAGCAAGAGTAACTAATCTGAGATTAAGCAAAGATAGCAATGATAGCAGTGAAGGAACTCCAAAGGTCCAGAGCGGAGATTGAAGTATGTGTCCATATTACCACTAGATGATATATACTCCGCACAGTGGGGCTTTAGAGTAGCTGGGATAGTCTACCTTAGGTCTCATGAACACGGCCGTTGTCGGCCAGTGCCCGTATTGTGGCAGACAGCGAGTGTGCAATACATGGCTGCAATAATACCGGTCGTTTGTGCACTGCATCACGGATGCGGACCCATTCACTGGGAATAGGAATGAGCAGGGCCGTTTCTAGTGAATTTTACCAACAGGTCGAACATTAAAAAAGCGCCCGCACCCCTTAAAGGGGTTGTCTCACTTCAGTAAGTTGCATTTATCAAATATCAGTATTACACATGCTAAGCTAAGATACAGTGGTTCAGCCGGTAGTATTATACACAGCCTTTGGCTGCTATCAGTAATATTTTCCTTTCAATCTACCACTGCATTTCCAGTAGCAGCCTTTCCAGCACACGATGACATCACACAGATATGCTATTTTGACCTTGTCATCATGGCTGGTCTTTGCAGACAGGTTTAGCTTGGCCGGAAGTAGTCGCTAAGCCTGCCGGTCTATCAACCACTTAGAACATGACGTCACTTTCTGCTGCTGCTGTTGAGATGCCAGTCACGGCATCCGTGGGTGGGGCGCAGTAGAATGGGTGGAGGTTAGGGGTGTTGCTAGGGTCAGAAAAGATCTGTGGATGTGCTCCCCAGTATTATACGGTAGAAACCGATAAACCCCCTGATAATACTAGTACCACACAGAGCCCCCCATATAAAATACCCCTTCTTTGTGGCCTCAGTAGAAGTCCCCATAGTGTTCCTCTCCCCCCTTCCCCCATATAAAATACCCCTTTTTTGTCGCCTGAGTAGATGCCCCATAGTGCCCCCCAATAATGTGCCAGTAAGTGCCCCCTCAGTGCCCCCCCAATAATGTGCCAGTAAGAAGTTCCCCCATAGATGCCCCCCAATAATGTGCCAGTAAGAAGTGCCCCCATAGATTTCCCCCAATAATGTGCCAGTAAGTTGTGCCCCCATAGATGCCCCCCAATCATGTGCCAGTAACAAGTGCCTCTCCATGCCCCCCCCAATCATGTGGCAGTAACAAGTGCCTCTCCATGCCCCCCCAATCATGTGGCAGTAACAAGTGCCTCTCCATGCCCCCCCAATCATGTGCCAGTAACAAGTGCCTCTCCATGTTCCCCCCCCAAATCATGTGCCACAAGTATTGTCCCGTATAAAAATAAAAAACACTTATACTTACATACAGTGTCCCGCGCTGTACGGCTCAGGCGGCGCAATGACGACATTGCGCTGCCTGCAATGGCATCTGATAGGCTGCGTGCCTTGTATACGCCTCTCCCTCCCCTGCCCCGACACAGCACAGCCATCTGTATCGCTGTCCAGATGACTATGGAGATGAGCACTTCCACAATGGAAGCGCTCATCTCCCCCGATCCGCTCTCCGACCATTGGCGTCCCCCTCTCCTTGCTGGAGAAAAGCGCCCCGTGCGGTCGCACCACTCACCCGGCTGTAGAAACGGCCCCGGGAATGAGTTCGCAATCTAGAAGGTGCGGTGTGGAACGGAGGCAGGGACCCCCATGGAAGCACTATGGGGTGCTTCTGTGAGTTTTCTGACTATGCCTCCGCACTTTAAAAAATTTGTGCATGTGAACTGTCGGATGCGGATGGTGGACCCCATTCGAGTGAATGGGTCCACGTCCGCCAATGGCGGCCACATGGTTGGTGCCCATGCATTGTAATTTGTGGTTCACAGCATGGGCAAGGCCGGCACACCCTTATGTGCATAAGCCCTTAGATTGACTTTTCAGAACACACGGATTCCTGTCTTCTGTAGTTACCCAGTTTTGCCTGTAACCTGATGAGCTGTGCTGTCAATATCTGTATTGCTTATCTGGGCAAGTAGTGAGTACAATGTGAACTATCATTAGCATGCTAATAATTTGGAATAATTTTTTCCATGGAGAAATGAAAAATAGAGGACGACTAGAGTTGTTAGTGGCCTGTTTTGGCATGTGCACACTATAATACACTGCTTCTACCTATGGATGATAGGTCCCCTGACTTTTTTTTGCAAAACAATTTGCTATGTGACGAATTACTTCGTCACAAAGCGCATTTCTTTGCAAGTAGTGGGTGCAATGACAGGGAGCGGCGATTATGCCTCTCCCCGTCATTGGTGATGTCATAAGTCACTGCGCACGGGATTTTGCTTGGGATCTTCAGTCAAGATGGTGGTGGCCAGCTCTTCGTGCTCAAACGGATTAGGTAAGTATTATTTTTATTTTATTTTTTACCGGCATTCAGGGAAAATCGATTAGTTACCACGAAGCATGAGGAAATTTGACTTTGCAGTAAATCGAATTTTCCCAGAAATTCGGATCAAATTCCACTTCGTGGAGTTCAATTTGCTCAACACTATTTACAATGAGTGGCCAGAAAACCACTATTGTTTAAATAACAATATAAAAATTGTTCGGAGATCACCAAACAGCATGTGGCAGACTCCTTCAACACAAGGAAGAAGTTTCTCTGGTCACGTGAGACTAAAAGTGAACTTTTTGGTCATCATGGGAAACATTGTGTGTGGTGCAAACCAAATATTTTCCATCACCTCAAGTGATGCAAAGTAGGGACAGCATCATGCTGTGTATATGCTTACCATCTGCACAGACTGAAAAAAGTGGTCAGGATTTATGGAGTGATGGATGGTAGAAAATAAGGTAAATTCTTGAGGAAAACCTGTTTCATTCTGCCAGGCAAGAGTGGAGCATAATATGGGCATTTTGAGGTGGCCATTCGAGGTCCAACGCCCATGGCTGGCTGAAACCCCCCTACAAAAAGCTACAGCTCACACTGCATCCTCAAGGATTCATCAGAGGTGGAGGAGCAGTGTCGGCAGGGAACATTCAATGTGTGAACTTTGGAACTGCTAGGCAGCATTGTTAAACTTCACTAGCATAGCTAATCAATGAGCAGCGGCGCTGGTGATGTCGAATACTGGTGCCAGCCCTGCAGTCCTGCACACTGAAGTGAGAGAGGCTAATGGATACCTTCTGCACCAGACCTGCTGTTCAACCTAGGTATGATGGCCAGGCCTCTCTGCTTAGCAATAGCTAAGCAGTGTTCTTCTTCCTCCCCCTGGTGTGTCTTTGATGTTTGTTATATACAGTAAATCTATAGGCAGATGGTGATATAGTAAACCCATAGGCAGTGTGATGCTCCCACAAAAGACACAGCCTACAATAAATGTATTAAAACAGTGATTAATTATTACATCACCACCATCATCATCATCATTATGTTATCCAGTCTATCAGTTATCATTACACAGGGCTGCATGTTAAGTACATTGCCGCGAGCAACCGCAAGTGTGGCAACAGTGTCACAGCGTACACCATAGGCCGTGACACATATTTTACCATGGGGCACTATGAATTTTAGTTACACCCTTGCTGCAAAGCTATGCAAACACAAGAATGTGCGTGAAATACAGGTTATATGCAGCTTATATATGTGCATGAACATAAAATCCCTGAATGGTAAATGATAATTTTGACATATCAGCGATGCCACATTACGCCTGGGTGAAGAGGATGATCACAGATGCTGCTTGTTCTTCAAATGATCTTGGAAAAGATGGCTGCTATGAGCTTATTTAATGATGTCACCAGGTTCATAGGTGATAAATAGTAATGGCCTTGCGGTTCGCACGGCGGTTGTTTCGCGGCGAACTTTGCGTGTTCGCGATCTGCCGTGTTGAGCCATGACACATCCATCAGGTGGGACACGATAGCCAATTAAGACTTTTCAGCATATGGACACCCCCCCAACCCCATAACAGAACCCGATCTGGCAGTCATTTTACATTATGTGTTTTGCCAGTGTAGGGAGAGATTGCATTTAGGAGCAGGGACAGGCTGTTAGGAACTTAGGGACACCAAACGCTAGCTACAGTAATAGGGCCACAAAAGTCCTTTTAAGGACTGGTAACATTGTGCTATCGATAGGTGTGATACACAGAGGGGTGTGATATACTTATAATATACTTTCTAACACAGAAAGTATATTATAGTGCATTTGTATGCTTCCAGAAAATACTGATTGAGGGCTGCAATCTATCAGCTTCCACAAAATAGCGATTGAGGTTTTCCATATACCTGCCTTCACAAAATTACTGCTTGAGGGTGATATACCAGCTTCAACTAACAACTGATTGAGGCCTTCTATATATCAGCTTCCACAAAATAGTGATAGAGGTTTTCCATATACCTGCGTCCACAAAATTACTGTTTGAGGGTGATATACTAGCTTCAACTAACAACTGATTGAAGCTGGTCATCCGTGGCCCAAATGTTTTAGAGTAAAAAAATAATGACGCTGGATAATCCTCTTGCCAAACGGCTGACCGCTGGCTTGTCGGAACTGCTAGCCCACCAACTAGTGCCATATAAATTGGTGGACTCGGAGGCCTTTAGAAAATTTGTGGCCATTGGCACACTGCAATGGAAGGTCCCCGGAGGGAAATATTTGTCCCCGAAGGGCATCCCTGAACTATATTGCTACGTTCAGTGGCAAGTTAATATATCTCTGGCACACATTGTCGGTGCTAAGATACATCTGACCACAGATACGTACATAACTTTTATTGCCCACTGGGTGAACCTTCTGACGGCCATCAAGCATGTAACCCGTGGCACCCGTGTGGATTTGGTGTTACCGGCAGGGATTGCATGCAGGCCGACCGGCCTCTTCTTCTCCTCCTCCTACTCCATCCTCTGTCTCCTCCTCGGCTGACTCCTCCTTTTCCACTGCTACCGCCTCTTCCGCTGCACACCCCAAGCTCCCTAGAACCTATTCAACATGCCAGGTGAGACGTTGCCATGCTGTGCTGTGGCTGTTGTGCCTAGAAGCCAAGAGCCACACCGCTCCTGCACTGCTTTCAGCGCTGTGGTCACAGGCCGATCAGTGGCTAACCCCGCTCAATTTGAGAGTTGGTAAAGTGGTGTGTGGCAACGGTGCCAATCTGCTGAGCATGCTGAAACAGGGCAAAATGACACACATGCCGTGCATGGCACACATCCTGAACTTAGTCGTGCTGCGATTCGTTGGCAAATACCCTGGGGTCAAGGACGTCTTGCCGCAGACCAGGAAAATCTCTGGCCATTTTGGACGATCTTACACGGCCATGGCTCGCCTTTCTGACCTTTAGCGGCGACACCACTTGCCCGTCAGACGTCTGATTTGTGACTGCCCGACACGCTGGAACTCCACCTTGTATATGCTTAATAGACTGCTCCAGCAGAAACGTGCTGTTAACGACTACCTGTAGGAACTATGCGGCAGGACAGGTTCTGGCGTGATGCATGCAGACTTCTGCGGCCATTTGATGAGATAACCAAACTGGTCAGTCGCAGCCAGGGTGCCATCAGTGACATCATACCTTACGCCTTCTTTCTGGAGCGTGCATTGCGTTGTGTCATTGATCAAGCCACCGAGGAGCAGGAGCTGGAAGATGAGGACATCGCAATGGCTAAATGAATTCCCAGGGGGGCTACTCCATCTGAGACAAGTCAGCAGGAGTCTGAAGAGGAGTCAGGAGGATAGTGGCTGGGGGGAGAAGGAGGAGCAAGAAGAGCAGGCTTTAAACTTTTCAGGGATCCCTAGTGTTGTCCGTGGCTGGAGGGAGGAGACCGAGGATGACATTCTCCTGGGCGATGAGCAGGAGCTGCTCCACCGCTTCCAATTTAGTGCAAATGGTATCCCTCATGCTCCAGTGTTTGAAGAGGGACACCCGTATAAAAAGCATAAAGGTCAAGGACCTGTACTGGGTGGCAACGTACTTAGACCCCCGGTACAAACACTAAATGGTGGAAATGTTACCAGCATCACAGAGGGCTATCAGAATGCAGCATTTCCAGGCCTTGCTGCGAGAGATGCTGCATTCTGCTGTTGCAGGCACTGGCAGAGGAATTTCCACCCACAGCGAAACAGGTGCGGGTACCAATCCTACCGCACCTGCAAAAAGAGGGCGGTTTGAAGATGTGTTGGTCACTTTGGATATGAGATCATTCTTGCAACCAACCCATCGACAGCCGCCCTCCGGATCCAGCCTCAGGGAACACCTAGACCGACAGGTGTCTGACTACATCGGGTTAGCGGCCGATGTGGGCTCTCTGAGAACCCCTTGACTACTGGGTATACAGACTTGACCTGTGGCCAGAGCTGGCACAATTTGCCATGGAACTCTTGGCTTTCCCCTCGTCAAGTGTCCTGTCCGAAAGGACGTTCAGCGCAGCAGGGGGAATCGTGACCGATAAGCGCACTCGCCTAGCTTACGACCGTGTGGACTACCCCACATTTTTAAAAATGAATGAGACATGGATCTCGGAGGAATTCAACACCTGTGATGACCACGTGTAATTAAATTTCCTCATGCCAGCCCACACATATCCGCCACCACCCAGAACAAAGAATGGTCCTTGCCTTATGTATATACAGCGGCATAAAAGTCCTTTTATGTTAGGGGAATGCCTAATTTTTGGGGCCTGTACTGGCCGACAGTCACATATTTATCCTGTGACCGCCTAATGTACCTCCAGCCACAGAATCCAAAGTTCTTTGCTGTCAGGTGAATGCCTATTTCCTAATTTTTGGGGCCTGTACTGGCCAACAGATACATTTTTATCCTGTGACCACCTAATGTACCTCCAGCCTCAGAATCCAAAGTTCTATGCTGTCAGGTGAATGCCTATTGGCTAATTTTTGGGGCCTTTTCTGGCCGACAGTTAAATTTTTATCCTGTGACCGCCTAATGTACCTCCAGCCACAGAATCCAAAGCTCTTTGCTGTCAGATGAATGCCTATTACCTAATTTTTGGGGCCTGTACTGGCCGACAGTTACATTTTTTATCTGTAGCCACATAATCACACCCTTGTCTCACTCCTCTGCCTCTCATTATGATGGCGTGTGAACCGCATTCACCATAAGGACCTTCTAATGTCACAGGGTCATGTGACTGTGCCCCCCACCCCGTACTGTGTCCCTCACCCTGTACTGTGCCCCCTTATACCCTGCATTGTGCCCTCTTACCACACCCTGTGCAGTGCCCCTGGTCATTCCCTGTACTGTGCCCTCTTATACCCTTTTATCCAGTTATGGTATGGTGGTGTTATCCAGTCACTGTACAGAGTTGTTATCCAGTCAATGTATAGCGGTGGTATCCAATAACTGGATGGCTATAACTGTATCCTTTTCCCTGCCCACGCCATCCTTTTTTAGACCTGGCATGAGCGGGAAAATATGCAGATTGCGGTGCTAAGGACCTTTGCGCCACAATCTGTGGCAGAAATACGCCAAACATAGACGTATTTCTATATAATAAATTATTCAGGGGTAGAGCTCATATCTTTATAGTATATAGATTCTAGTGTATTATACTGTGCCCTGTATTTCCCTGACCACCAGGACCAGCTAGCGCTCTGTCAGTACATGGCGGCCTCCCCTCTCCGCCAGGCTGTTCCGATGTGTACTGGTACTTATTCTGACACTAGGGCTGGGTTCACATCCTATTTTTGCCATCCATTTGATGCATACCAAAAATGTATGCGTTAGCAGATGCCTCAGACTGATGCCATACAGTGGCGTCCGTTCACCATACAGTTCCATGGTAGAAAAACAATTACGTTAACGTATGCATTTTTTAATGGACTCTGCAGGATACAAAAACGTGGAGTTCTGCACATTTGTATACATCAAACCGATAGGAAATAAAAATTTTATAGGCTCCAGCAGGGCACATTTTTGAGAGTTTCCCTTTAAGACGCATAAAAATGGCCGCTGATTAAAATACATATTTTTGGTAGGAATTTTTGCCAATGATCCCCCTCTGGTATAACACTGTCCATGTTGTGGGACTACTTGTGTACTTCTAGTAAGTGTTTGCTGGCAGCAAATATGACCTGAACATTTTTCAGGTTCGCCTGCCATTAAACTGAATGGGGCCCGCCGTGAACGCGTGGTTCGCGAACATTTGATCGCGAACGCGAATCGTCATTGCCGATGTTTGTCCATCACTAGTGATAAATACAGTGGCTCTCTTGAGACATACAAAAATGAAATGCTGACTAGCTAGAAACTGCTATAACAGCATAAATAAAAAATACTGCAAATGTATACTTAACAGAAACTGCCAAAGGCATGACAGCGGCTACCATGCAATTACACAGGGGTGGACAGGGGAACTAGTGCATGTGCAATCTACCCATTTTAAGAGAATAGAAGCTGATGATAGATGGACCCATCTATCAGTGACCATTGAACATTGGTGCCAATAGGTTAATAATGCTTATTGCTAACTGCATGGCTAACAGCATTTCTCAGTGGTTAACACTGGTGCCTTGCAGCGCTGGGGTTCTGGGTTTGAATCTGACCAGGGACAACACCTGCATGAAGTTTGTATGTTCTCCCCATGTAGATGCGGATGCAATGTGTTTTTCACTGATGGTTGCCAAGAGATGTTGTTTGTAAACCTTCAGTTTTTTATCACGCGCATGAAAAGCACATCAAAACGCATTGCACCCGCGCAGAAAAAAACTGAACAACTGAACGCAATCGCAGACAAAACTGACTGAACTTGCCTGCAAAATGGTACGAGTTTCCCTGAACGCACCCTGAGCCAATCCGTATTGTTCGTGTGAAAGAGGTTTAGGGATGTGCATTGTGTAATTGATTATACTGAAGGGAGTATCTCAGATAGTCGGACATCCATAACTTCTGGTCACCATGAACCTCCATAATATTTGTATAGCAGCATTGTTTAGACATTGTAAAGCACTGTTATTATACTGCAGTACTTGAATTATACAGCTGTAATTTGTTCACTGTGTGTTGCTGTTGAGCACTGTATCATGGTATTTACTTGACGTTATATGTCATTACTACCTTTGGTACTATTCACTGTATTACTTTTGCAAGGTTTAATGGTGTAAAAATCTATAATTCTGTATCAAATGAATGCATTTTTTTTATTCTTTACTAAAAGTCATGAATTTATGAAAACCATGTACCCAGTGACCCTTAGTTCATATGCACTTGACATTTTATTGCTGTGCCTTTGTATGAAGCTAATCTTTCTCTAGTATGGTAAATAACGGTCTAAGAAAATTTCACTGACACAGTTATTAAATCATCTATAACCTTGCTTGTTAGGTCAATATGTCAACATTTGGGCTTCTAATGCTTACTTCTTGATGTTTTGTGAAAACAAAATAAAGGCTAAAATGAAATCAAAATTCCATGTGTTTTTATAAAAATGAAGCAAGTAACCAGAGCAAGTCCATTAACAAGTTTAATAAAAAATAGATAACTTTTTTTTAACCCTTTCAGGACCCTGCCATATTTCACCTTAAGGACCAGGCCGTTTTTTTGGGAAATTTGACATGTGTCACTTTATGTGGTGATAACTTTGGAATGCTTTTACGTACTTATCCAAGCCATTCTGAGACGGTTTTCTTGTGACACATTATACTTCATGATAGTGGTAAGTTTCAGTCAATATTTTTCATTTTTATTTTTAAAAAAATCCCAAATTTACCCATCAAATTTCAAAAATGTGCAACTTTCCAAATTTCTATTTCTTTGCTTTTAAAACAGATAGTGATACCTCATATAATAGTTATTACTTTACATTTCCCATATGTCTACTTTATGTTTGGATCATTTTGTGAATGCCATTTTATTTTTTGGGGATGTTAGAAGGCTTAGAAGTTTAGAAATCTTGAAATTTTTCAGAAAATTTCCAAAACACAGTTTTGTAAGGACCAGTTCAGGTCTGAAGTAACTTTGTAGGGCTTACATTATAGAAACCACCTATAAATGGCCCCATTTTAGAAACTACAGCCCTCAAGGTATTCAAAACTGATTTTACAAACTTTGTTAACTCTTTATGTGTTCCACAAGAATTAAAGGAAAATTTTGATGAAATTTCTGAATTCCCCCCCCATATGTGGTTGTAAACTGCTGTACAGGTGCACAGCAGGGCGCAGAAGGAAAGGAACACCATATGGTTTTTGGAGGACAGATGTAACGGTCACGAAAACACACACACAGGGGGGAGGATAGTGTGAACCGAGAGCAAGGCAGGTGATTTGTCTCCGCCACCAGAAAAGAGTGCGTACGCAGAAGTCAAGATTAAGAAAATTGCATTTACTATAAATTAATAAAAGCAGGTTAACAGTGAAGTTACAGAGGTAAAGACTAGCAAAATATTCAAAACAGTATAAACAATACAAGTTAAACACTGCAACAATTTTGACCTTTGCTGTGTCCGTATTCACAGTGCGGACACTAAGAACTACTAGTCCCAGAAACTGTTCCTAACTGACCCTAACTTTCAAGCGGGTGCGCACCCCCCTTATCCCAGTGGTCCAAGTGGACCGCTTACAGTTTGTGGAAGTGCACGGTGGGGCCCGATGTCGTCCTTTTCCTTTAACCAGCGCAGGATCCGCAACAAAGAAGTCCTCCTCAGCAGGCCGGAAAACCAGTTGAATATAATCCAGAATTTTACAGTTACTGTCCGATACCTCGACAGCACTGTGAGTCTCTGTACTGTTTGGGGCAATCCACTCAGCCCAATGTCGGCTCCACAGGTTAGTTGCTGCACACAGTCTTTTTTAACTTGGCTTCGCTAAATGCACGGTTTCTTTGAACTCCATCAGTCTCTAGACCGAAGTTCACACAGCTTGGCCACACACGTCTTACACAACACAGAACTTGTTTTCTATCTTGCCAATATGGCGGCAGTTGCAGTTCAAGTCTCTCTTCCTCCTTCTTCCTGCTCACACTCAGGCAGGCTGACATCATAAGGGGCGTGTCACTTCAACACTTAGCTGCTGTCTTAAAGAGCCAGTATCACAGTAATACACTTTCTCTATGGTAAACTCCAATGCAAATTGGTCCCATGCTGCCATCTACTGACCAAACAAATACTGCAAGCATTTTACATTAAATTTTAACACAGTTTACCAGGATAATAAAACTTAGAGACATTACATGACTGTTTCTTACAATTGTGACCACTGCGCTCCACCCTCACCCCTGGCCCTGCCTACTTGCCTCACGAGTCCTGATGACAGGGGACAACTGGACGGAAGTCCCTACTTAGGATATGTGCGGGAAGGACAGACAAGACAAATAACGGATAGTGCACGGACCGGGTCAAAACCAAGAGGACAACGCAGTACAGAGGGATAAGCAAAGAATGGTCAGGAGAAGCCGGGGTCATAAATACCAGGAGAGTCGAGAAGTACCAAAGGAGTCCCCAAAGAATAGTCAGGTGGAATCTGGGGTCAAAATACCAGGAAGGATGCGCAGTACAGGAGGAGCAGGCAAAGGATCGTCAGGGAACAGGATCAGGTAAGTGTACAGGTATCCAACAACTGCCAGGAACCTAAATTAACAGGCAACCTGTGGCCAACAGGCTGCCTGTATTTATAGTGGGGAGTGAGGGTCATGTGACGTGGCCAGTGTCACATGACTGACAGACCGACCAGTCGAGCACCGCGTGATCAGCTCTGCGCTCAAGGCAGACCTAGGAGCAGGGAGCCTCCCAGCTAGCAAAGCCGCTCTGGAAACGAGGTCAAACACAGATCCTCGCTCCCGAAGCTAAGCAGCAGGTCTGCGGCTGATGGGAGACCGAGTGTGTCTTCGGCACCCCGTTACAGTACCCCCCCTTTTACGAGTGGCCACCGGACCCAAGACTTCAGGCGATGGCCTTTCAGGGTGTTCTAAATGAAATTTTCGAACAAGTCTAGGAGCATGAACCTCCCTGGCAGGTACCCAAGATCTCTCTTCAGGTCCATACCCCTTCCAGTGAATCAGGTACTGCAAGGAATTACGCACCTTCCTGACATCCACTATTTTAGACACCACATACTCGACAGCATCATTAACAAGAACCGCCAGAGGCAAGGCTTTCGATGGTACTACCGGTTCAAAATATTTTTTAAGTAGAGATTTATGGAAGACATTATGAATGTGGAATGACTCGGGCAGCTCCAACCTAAACAATACCGGGTTAGTCACCTCCGTGATCTTATATGGTCCAATAAAATGAGGAGCAAACTTTTTAGAATCTACCTTAAGAGAGAGATTCTTGGAGGACAACCATACCTTATCCCCAACCTGAAAATTCACCCCCCTTGAACGTCTCCTATTGGCCTTGAGTTTCTGAGAACTTTGAGCCTTTTCTAAGTTCGATTGAACCCGGGCCCAAACTGTGCACAGTTCAGAGGAGAGCCTATCCGCTCAGGGTTAGAGGAGGAGACGGATGACCCAGAATGAAAACGGGGATGGAAACCATGGTTACAAAAGAAAGGTGAAACCCCAGCAGAAGAATTGACACGGTTATTCAAAGCAAATTTCAGCCAACGGAAGGAATTTGACCCATACTTGCTGGTCATCAGCAACATACAACCTCAAGAATTGTTCCACAGACTGATTAAGGCGTTCAGTCTGCCCATTACTCTCAGGATGGTAGGCAGAAGAAAAAGACAATGAAATTTTACATCTTTGGCAGAAGGCCCTCCAGAATTTAGACACAAACTGCACACCCCTGTCAGAAACAATATTTTCTAGGATACCATGCAATCGAACAATTTCTTTCACAAAAATAGACGCCAGGGTTTTGGCATTCGGGAGTTTAGACAAGGGAATGAAATGGACTATCTTGCTAAACCTATCGACCACTACCCAAACTACAGTCTTACCCTCCGCCGGCGGTAGGTCAGTTATAAAGTCCATCGAGATATGGGACCAGGGTCTACTGGGAATGGGTAGGGGTCGTAGGTTACCAGCAGGGCGAGTCCTAGGTTTCTTGGACCTGGCACAAACACTCACAGGCTGACACGTAGGACGTGACATCCCTAGTTAGAGTGGGCCACCAATAAGATCTAGAAACCAGATCCTTAGTGCCCTCAACACCCGGATGTCCACAAAAGACAGAATTGTGACACTCGCCCAACAGCTGGAGACAAAATTGTACGGGAACAAACAACTTATCTGTTGGGGCGGATACCGGTACCAGATGTTGTTTAGACCTAATGCGAGCCGAGATATCCTGGGTTAGAGCTGCTATGAAGAATTTTGCTGGTAGGATGGATTCAGGTGGTACCTCAGTAGGTTGAAAAGCATGGAAGCTCCGAGATAATGCGTCCGCATTCACAATTTTACTTCCCGACCTGAACGTAATGGAAAAATCCAAACGAGTAAAAAACAGAGCCCATCTGGCTTGACGGGGATTCAACCTCTTAGCAGACTCGAGAAACATAAGGTTTTTATGGTCAGTGACAACAGTTACACAATGCCTTGCCCCCTCCAGAAAATGCCTCCACTCCTCAAATGCCCATTTAATGGCCTATTCCCTATGTCGTACTTTCTCTCCGTGGGAGAGAATTTCCTGGAGAAGAAGGCACACGGTCTCAGGTTAGTGAGGCTAGCAGGACCTTGTGAAAGGACTGCTCCTGCGCCGTTCTCGGACGCATCCACCTCCACAATAAAAGGTCTCTCCTGATCAGGCTGAATCAGAATGGGAGCGCTACTGATTGCCTTTTTTAATTTTTCAAATGAAGAAATGGCTTCAGTAGACCAATTTTCCAAATCCGCCCCTTTCTTAGTAAGATCGGTCAACGGTTTAGCAATTACAGAAAAATTCATAATAAATTTACGATAGTAATTGGCAAAACCTAAGAACTGTTGTAAGGCCTTTAAGGATGAAGGTCTTACCCATTCCTTAATTGCTAGTACCTTACCAGGATCCATCTTGAAGGCGTGAGGAGTTAGAACATGCCCTAGAAACAGAATCTCCTGTACACCAAAGACACTTTTTTCTTGCTTAGCGGATAGCTGATTCTCCCTCAACACCTCTAATACTTGTTTAACATGAGACACATGGGATTCGAAGTCAGGAGGGAATATCAAAATGTCGTCAAGATAGACAATAACAAATTTACCTAAGAACTCCCTAAGAATGTCATTCATAAAGTTTTGGAACACAGCTGGGGCATTGCTGAGTCCAAAAGGCTTATATAGGCAAAACTTCGTGGCACTCTGCCGTCTGTTTGCCGCTGGAAGTCGGGTTCCCACCCCGTATAAACAATAATATAAGAACTCCAGCAATAGCGTTGCAAAAAAGGAATCTTTTAATAGACACGTGCGGCTGTTTACAATTCATGACGTTTCGGCCCTATATTGGCCTTCATCAGACTACAGCAAAAAAGGAAAGAAAGAAAAATGAAATAAATAATGCGATCACATCTTGTATGTACATATTTATAAAGTGTGCCAAGGCAAGTGACATGGAGTAGGACACACAGGTATTGGGCAATAATCAAGGTCCAGAGGGTTCTGTGGTCATGTCCTCCTGTCAGTCCGTGGACGGACATATCATCGGTGCAGGTATTGTAATTCAAATCCATCATCATTGGGAGCATGTTAAGGTATATAATGTTCAACTAAACAGAAGTCCATAAAGTGCTGAAAAGTCCATGGGTATCAGCGATTTGAGTCCAAAAGGCATCACCTGATATTCAAAGTGTCCTGCCGGAGTATTGAACGCCGTCTTCCATTCGTCTCCCTCCTTGATTCGGATTAGATTGTATGCCCATTTCAGGTCAATCTTGGAAAACCAGGTTGCCCCCAGAACCTGGATAAATAAATCCGGAATCAATGGGAGGGAGTATCTATTCTGGACAGTGATTTAATTTAATCTCCGGTAATCGATACATGGCCTAAGACCACCATCTTTTTTCTTAACAAAGAAAAACCCCTCCCCATAGGAGAGACAGAAGGTCTAATATGCCCTTTACCAAGGCTCTCCTTAATATAATCTTCCATGGCCTTGCGTTCGGGCTTAGAAAGATTATAAATTCGCCACTTAGGAAACTTTGCCCCCTCTACTAGCTCTATAGTACAATTATAAGGTCTATGGGGGGGGGGGGGGGGGGGTAGAACCTCCGGGGTTGGTGATGAGAATACATCAGAATATTCCCTAACAACAGTGGGTAAAGTATTAGACTTTACTGAGACCCCAGCCTGTACCACGGACAAGCACGAGTCACACTTAGGCCCCGATCTCACCAACTCCCCATTGGACCAATCTATAGTGGGGTTATGTAGTCGGAGCCAAGGCAACCATAGTACCACCTCAACCGGTAGGTTCTCCAGGACTAAAAGGGAACATCTCTCTGAGTGGCACACACCCACGATTAGAGAAATCTCTGAGGTACATGAGGTACATGAGCTTTAATCTGGGGCCACCAATAAGAGGAGTAGCATCAATAGCCATGACATGGATAGGAGTTAGTAAAGAAAACATTGGAATGCCCAATCTTACAGCGTACTCAGAGTCAATAAAGCTGGCCGCTGAGCCAGAATAAATAAAGGCCTTACCATTTATCTACCCCCAGAGAAATCGTAATGGGTACCAAAAGCTTACAATTAGAAAAATCAGGGTATACCTGGTCTTTAGGTTGCCTTGCCTTAGGAGACTTGACAGAGAGGACCTTCTTAGGACACTGGTTGATCCAATGGTCAGGATCTCCACAGTAAAAGCATTCTCCACGTCTGCGGCGAAGATTCCCTCGGGTCATGCCAACCTGCATGGGTTCCTCGGTGGAGACCTCAGCATTGTCTCTGGGATAGGCCTCTGGCTGGACCACCATCTGGGAAGAGAACTGTCGTTCCTGTCGTCTCTCTCTAACCCGTCGGTCAAGTCAGACAACAAAGGTCATCATCTCCTCTAAGGTCTCTGGAAGTTGATAACTGACCAGAAGATCCTTTAAATTATCAGACAGACCTGACCTGAACTGACTCTTCAGGGCTGGTTCGTTCCATCCTGAGGGGACACACCACCTTCTGAATTGGGGTCAATAATCCTCCGCAGGTAGATTGCCCTGAACCAGTGCCTTTAGAGCCGTCTCAGCTACTAGAGCCCTGTCTGGTTCATCATAGAGGGTACCCAGGGCCTGAAAGAACCCCTCCACAGAAGATAAACAATTGGCGCAAGCAGGTAAAGAGAACGCCCAGTCCTGGGGATCACCCTGTGGTCGGGAAATGATAATGCCCACGCGTTGACTCTCGGGGCCAGAGGACACGGGGCGCAAGCGGAAGTAAAGTCTGCAACTCTCCTTCAAAGAGAGAAACTTCTTCCGGTCTCCAGAAAAAGGTTCTGGGAGTTTAATCTGGGGGTCAAAATGCGGACTGGTGCCCTGAGGAGTGGAAGAACCTTGCCCTAACTCAAAAGAACTGAGTTTTTCCCCTAGCTCCTGCACCATCTGCGTCAGATTAGAGACATGGTCAGTCAGGGTCACCAGAGGATTCATTATACAGTGGTTATTGGGCCTGTTAATCTGTAACGGTCACGTACACACACACACACACACACAGGGGGGAGGATAGTGACCACTGCTCTCCACCCTCACCCCTGGCCCTGCCTACTTGCCTCACGAGTCCTGATGACAGGGGACAACTGGACGGCAGTCCCTAACTTAGGATACATGTGGGAAGGACAGACAAGACAAATAGCGGATAGTGCACGGACCGGGTCAAAACCAAGAGGACAACGCAGGGATAAACAAAGAATAGTCAGGAGAAGCCAGAGTCATAAATACCAGGAGAGTCGAGAAGTACTAAAGGAGTCCGCAAAGAATAGTCAGGTGGAAGCTGGGGTTAAAATACCAGGAAGGATGCGCAGTACAGGAGGAGCAGGCAAAGGATCGTCAGGGAACAGGATCAGGTAAGTGTACAGGTATCCAACAACTGCCAGGAACCTAAATTAACAGGCAACCTGTGGCCAGTAGGCTGCCTCTATTTATAGTGGGGAGTGAGGGTCATGTGACGTGGCCAGCGTCACATGACCGACAGACCGACCAGTCGAGAACCCCGTGATCAGCTCGGCGCCCTGGGAACGAGGTCAAACACAGATCCTCGCTCCCGAAGCTAAGCAGCAGGTCTGTGGCTGATGGGAGACCGAGTGCGCCTTCGGCACCCCGTTACAACAGATTTCACTGGGATAATTTTAAGTTACCATCTCACATTTGAAGACCCCCTAATGCACCCCTAGAGTAGAAGCTCCAAAAAAGGGACCCCATTTTGGAAACTATACCCCTCAAGGTATTCAAAACTGATTTTACAAACTTTGTTAACCCTTTAGGTGTTCCACCAGAATTAAGGGAAAATGTAGATGAAATGTCACTTTTTTGGCACATTTTCCATTTTAATCCATTTTTTACAGTAACAAAGCAAGGGTTAACAGCCAAACAAAAATATTTATTACCCTGATTCTGTAGTTTACAGAAACACCACATTTGTGATAGTAAACTTCTGTACAGGCACATGGCATCTCGCAGAAAGAAAGGAGCGCCATGTGGTTTTTGGAGGGCAGATTTCACTGGGATAATTTTAAGTTGCCATGTCACATTTGAAGACCCCTTGACAGGCTCAGATTGGCCCACTGAGGAGGAGGGGCCCCAAGTCTCCTGCGCCCAGAGATAAGATGGAGGAGTAATTATTACTCTTTTCTCAGGAGAGATAATTATTGTAGCCGCTAGGTGGCAGTATCACACAGTGATACAGACTCCTACTGGTGTACATTGTACAAGAGGCACCACAGTATCTTCTAAACCTCCCGGGCTGCTGTCAATGAAGGAGGAGAGAACATGTCTGGCCATCCTTCTGCCCTCCCTGCTGTCAGAACACTGTGGCTGCTGGAGAGAAGGACTCCTCTGCAGTGCTGGGCTGATTTCTCAGGTGTGTGACAGTAGTGAGCTGTAGTAGATTGTAAGGGAAATAAGGGATTTTTTTTTTATAGCAGACTCAGATCTGTGTATGTGTGCTGCTTTCTGCAGAGTTCAGAGTGGCATTGGGGGGACTCTGCCCTAGGTCCCCCCAATGCCTCTGCTTTAGGTGCACCCCCCATAAATGCCCCAGCTCCAGATGCCCCCCAATTCCCCTACTCTAAATGCACCCTTAATATTGCCTCTTCTCCAGTTGCCCCCCTAATACCTCTGCTTCAGGATCCCCACTATTACCCTGCCTTTGGTGACCCTAATGCCTCTGCTTTAGGTGCACCTCCATAGGTGCCCCAGCTCCAGATGCCCCACTCTAAATCCACCACTAATATTGCCTCTTCTCCAGTTACCCCTGCTTCAGGATCCCCACCAAGGTTGTGACCTGCAAAGGGGGTTGAACTTATGCCCTAAAAATTTTGCACAATGCGTCACATTCTCCAGTATTGACAAGTATGCTTTACATGGCGGCAGTGATGATATTCTTTATTTGCAGGCATCACTTCTGTCATGTAAAGAGATACTGGTGATGGAGTGCCTTGCTGCTCTATTCATTCTCTTGGGGAATTAACCAGTGCTGTACTCCCCGATCCTGTGGATAGAGGATAACTAGAAATTTGGACACAGGTCCTTTAACAGGCGAGCATTTCTATTTAGACACATATTTTGGGCCAGATTTTTAAACACTTTTTAAACACTTCATATCTGGGCCATTTCCCCCTTCCTGACAGAGCCTAAATTTGCAAATCTGACATGTGTCAAGTTATGTGGTAATAACTTTGGAACGCTTTTACTTATCCAAGTCAAAACTGATTTTAAAAACGTTGTTAACCCTTTTGGTGTTCCACAAGAATTAAAGGAAAATGGAGATGACATTTTGAAATTTCACTTTTTGGGCAAATTTTCCATTTTAATCCATTTTTTTTCTTTTACACATCGAGGCTTAACAGCCAAACAAAACTCAATATTTATTACCCTGATTCTGCGGTTTACAGAAACACCCTACAAGTGGTTGTAAACTGATGTAAGGGCACACGGCAAGGCACAGAAGAAAAGGAGCGCTGTATGGTTTTTGGAAGGCAGATTTACCTGAACTGGTTTTTAGATGCCATGTCCCATTTGAAGCCCCCTGATGCACCCTTACAGTAGAAACTCCCAAAAAGTGACCCCATTTTGGAAACTAGGGGATAAGGTGCCAGTTTTATTGGTACAATTTTTGGGTACATATAATTTTTAATTGCTCTATATTAATTTTTTTTTGTGAGCCAAGGTAACAAAAAAATGGCACTGTTTTTATTTTTTACAGCATTCATCTGACAGGGTAGATCATGTGCTATTTTTACAGACCAAGTATTTATGGACGCAATGATATCAAATATGTCTACTTTCTTTGTTTGTTTCAGTTTACATAATAAAATAAATGTTTTTGTGTCTCCATATTCTGAACGCCATATTTTTTTTATTTTTCTGCCGATCATCTGGTGCAGGGGCTTGTGTTTTGCAGGAAGAGTTGACGTTTTTATTAGTACCATTTTTGGGTACATATGATTTTTTGATCATTCATCATTTCACTTTATGGGGCAAGGTGACCAAAAATTGGTTGTTTTAGCACAGATTTTATTTATTTTTACAGTGTACACCTGAGGGGTTAGAGCCTGTCTCTTTGTTATAGAGCAGATCATTATGTACGTGGCAATACCTAATATGTATACTTTTTCTTATTTATTTAAGTTTTACACAATAATAGCATTTTGACCGATTGTCTTAGTTGGAGTCTCATTTTTTGCAGGATGAGGTGACGGTTTTGGGGCCATACGCCTTTTTGATCGCTTGGTGTTGCACTTTATGTGATGTTAGCTGACAAAAAATGTTTTTTTTGGCACAGTTTTTTTTTTTATGGTGTTCACCTGAGGGGTTAGGTCATGTGATATTTTTATAGAGCTGTTTTTTACGGATGCGGCGATACCTAATATGTCTTCTTTTTTTACTTATTTCACTTTAACACAAAAATAGCATTTTTGAAGAAAAAAATACATATTTCAGTGTCTCCATTGTCTGAGAGTCATATTTTTTTTTTTTTTTTGACTGATTGTCTTAGGTAAGATCTCATTTTTTGCGGGATGAGGTGGCTGTTTGATTGGTAATATTTTTGGGGGAATACGCCTTTTTGATCCCTTGGTGTTGCAATTTTTGTGATATAAGGTGACAAAAAATTGCTGTTTTTATTCTTTTTACGGTGTTCACCTGAGGGGTTAGGTTATGTGATATTTTTATAGAGCTGGTTGCTATGGACGTGGCGATGCTTAATATGTATACTTTTTTTTATTTATTTAACTTTAACATAATAATAGCATTTTTGAAACAGAAAAATTGTGTTTTAATGTCTCAATGTTCTGAAAGCTATAGTTTTTTAGGGATTATTGGTAACATTTTGTGGGACATATGCCTTTTTTATCACTTGGAGTTGCACTTTTTGTGATGTAAGGTGACAAAAATGGCTTTTTTTTTACACAGTTTTTTTTGAATGATGTTTATCTGATGGGGTGATATATTTATAGAGCCGGTTGTTATGGACGCGGCAATACCAAATATGTCTATTTTATATATTTTTTTCTATTTTTAACTTTTTTTTTTAAATAATTAATTGGGGAATAATTTTTTTTTACATGTGAAACTTTTTTTTTTAAACACTTTATTGTTTTTATTTTTTTTATTTTACACTTTGAGTCCCCCATAAGGTCATACAAGATCTCTGGGGGACATTTACCTTCACTTTTTTTTTTTTTTCACCATTGATTTCTCCTGTAACTGGGGCTGACAAAGTAGCCCCAGTTGAAGGGGAAATACAGCCCCCAGAGAGGCTGTACAGCAGAATACAACACTGTACAGCCTCAGTGCAGGGCTGATCGAGGTCTGTAGAAGACCCGACAGCTCTTGCACTCTCCTGGCCCTGGCGGTCACATTTTGTGATGTAAGGTGACAAAAAAATAGTTTTAGCACAGTTTTTATTTTTATTTTTCTACAGTGTTCAGGTGAAGGGATGGATCATGTGATATTTTTATAGAGCTGGTCATTACGGACGTGGCAATACCCAATATGGTTGTTTATCTTTGTTTGTTTTTTTTGTTTTTGTTTTTTATGTGTTTTATTTTGGGGAATTTTACTTGAAACTTTATTTTTTTTTATTATGAAAAACACTTTTTTCTTCCTTTTTATTTGTGTCCCACTCTGGAACTTCAACTTCTATGGTCTGATCCCCTCTGCAATGCATTACAATACATCCTGTATTGTAATGCATTACATGTCAGCTTGTATGCCGACAGCCTGCCTATGAGACCCAGCGTAAGGGGCCAGATTTCACAGGCTTTCATAAAAGGCAAGCCTGGATGCCTATTGAAGGCATCGGGCTGCCTTCTCTGCCATCGGGTCCCCGCCACTGCAGCGCGAGGACCCGATGGAGATGTGGAGGGCACCCATACCCTCTGCAAACCCTCTGCATGCCGCAGTCAGCATGCAGATTAGTTTGACATGATCTCCCTGAAGTAAACCCATGCTGTTTTTCATCTTTCAATCCATGGGATTTTAGATGTTCCACAATCCTCTCCTTAAGTATGGTTTCCATTAATTTCCCCACTATTGATGTCAGGCTTACTGGCATATAGTTGCCCGATTCCTCCCTATTACCTTTCTTGTGAATGGGCACAACATTTGCTAATTTCCAATAGTATACTTTCTATAGTTTATTTTCAGCTACACATGTTGCTTTGATGTAAAACAGCTTCTCAACGCTATCTATAAGAGGCTGGAAACGCTACTACAATAGAGATTACCTTTATATTTTATTGTTCTAGGTATGTCATTTTGGGGGATGCTTCAGTGTGACTTTATCTAGAATAGATATATATATGTTGCATGGACGTATGTAGGAGGGGTCGCAGTGCTATTTTTATATATTATTTTTATATATTTTTATATCCACTGGTTATCATATTTAATATTTTTTTTATAGATTTTTTATTGTATTTAGCTCCAAATAAACTGTCTTTTATCAATCCTAAGTGATTCCCAATATATGAGTGCCCATTCATATATCTATTATTAAATATATCAAATTATTGAAATTGGCCTGGACAAAAGTGATGGTACTCCTAGAAAACATTCAAAACAATTTGACCATAGGGACATGTTAAACTAAGGTGTATCCTCTAATTAGCATCACAGTTTTCTTCAAACTTGTAATCAGACAGTCTACCTTTTTAAAGGGTGAAAAGTCACTGTGCTGTTAATTTTACGGTGGGTACCACACTGAGTATAGACCAAAGAAAGCTCAGGAGGGAGTCTCAGGAGATTAGAAAGAAAATTATAGACAAACATGTTAAAGGTAAAGGCCAGGGGCGTAACTACCATAGAGGCAGACCATGCCACCCAGGCCCCCAATCATGTGCCAGGAACAAGAGCACCCCCCAATCATGTGCCAGGAACAAGAGCACCCCCCAATCATGTACCAGTAACAAGAGGCCCCCCAATCATGTTCTAGTAACAAGAGGCCCCCAAATTATGTGCCAGTAACAAGAGCCCCCCTTCATTTGCCTGTAACAAGAGCCCCCCCATCATGTGCCAGTAACAAGAGCCCCCACCATCATGTGCCAGTAACAAGAGCCCCCCCATCTTGTGCCAGTAACAAGAGCTTCCCCCATCATGTGCCAGTAACAAGAGCCCCCCTGTCATGTGCCAGAAACAAGAGCCCCCCATCATGTGCCAGTAACAAGAGCCCCCCCATCATGTGCCAGTAACAAGAGCCCCCCCTATCATGTGCCAGTAAAAGTATTGTAATTGTACATATTAAAAAAAAAAAAAAACACTTATACTTACCTCCTTGTCAGCGATGCAGGCCTCTTCCGGCATGTGTCCCGCGCTGTACGGGAGTCAGGCGGCACAATGACGCCATTGTGCTGCCTGCACCGGCCTCTGCTCTGATAGGCTGCCGGCCTAGTGCGAGCAGCCTATCAGAGACACAGGGAAGGGACACTCCTCTCCCTCCCCTGCCCCGCTGCAACACATGTTAAAGGTAAAGGCCAGGGGCGTAACTACCATAGAGGCAGACCATGCCACCCAGGCCCCCAATCATGTGCCAGGAACAAGAGCACCCCCCAATCATGTACCAGTAACAAGAGGCCCCCCAATCATGTTCTAGTAACAAGAGGCCCCCCCAATTATGTGCCAGTAACAAGAGCCCCCCTTCATTTGCCTGTAACAAGAGCCCCCCCATCATGTGCCAGTAACAAGAGCCCCCCACCATCATGTGCCAGTAACAAGAGCCCCCCCATCTTGTGCCAGTAACAAGAGCTTCCCCCATCATGTGCCAGTAACAAGAGCCCCCCGTCATGTGCCAGAAACAAGAGCCCCCCATCATGTGCCAGTAACAAGAGCCCCCCCATCATGTGCCAGTAACAAGAGCCCCCCCTATCATGTGCCAGTAAAAGTATTGTAATTGTACATATTAAAAAAAAAAAAAAACACTTATACTTACCTCCTTGTTAGCGATGCAGGCCTCTTCCGGCATGTGTCCCGCGCTGTACGGGAGTCAGGCGGCACAATGACGTCATTGCGCTGCCTGCACCGGCCTCTGCTCTGATAGGCTGCCGGCCTAGTGCGAGCAGCCTATCAGAGACACAGGGAAGGGACACTCCTCTCCCTCCCCTTCCCCGCTGCAACACAGTCATCTGTATTGCTGTCCTGAGGACGGCGATACAGATGACTATGGAGATGAGTGCTTCCACAATGGAAGCGCTCATCTCCCTGTGCCCTGCCACCGCCGCCTAGCAAGCTGCTGGGTCTATTTTCATGCAGGGGCCTGCGTGAAAATAACAATGATGTGGCACAGAGGGCATTACTACTACAAGGGGGCACAAAGGGCATTACTACTATAAAGGGGCACAAAGGGCATTACTGCTATAAAGGGGACACAGAGAACATTACTACTACAAAGCAGGCACTGAGGGCATTACTACTACAAAAGGGTCACAGAAAACATTACTACTACAAAGGGGGCACAGAAGGCATTACTACTACAAATGGGCACAAAGGGCATTACAACTATTAAGGGGACACAATGGGCATTACTACTGTGGAGGGGGCGCAATAGGTATTTCTATTATAAAGGGGGAACAGAGGGCATTACTACTACAAAGGGCACAAACAGCATTACTACTATTAATAGGGCACAATGGGAATTACTACTGTGGAAGGGGCACAATGGGCATTACTACTATGGAGGGGGCACAATGGGCATTATTACTATGAAGGGGGCACAATGGGCATTGCTACTATGAAGAGGACACAGAGGGCAATGCTACTGTGAAGGGGCACAGAGGTCATTACTTATGTGAAGGGGGTGGTCATAACTGTTATAGGGCACAGAGTGGGCATTATTACTGTGAAGGGGCACAATGGGCATTACTACTGTGAAGGGGCACAGAAGGCATTAATACTGTTATGGGGAACAGTGAGGGCATAGCTACTCTGAAGGGGCACAGAGAGGGCATCACAACTGTGAAGGGGCACAGGTAGGTCATTATTACTGTGAAAGGGGCACATAGATGACATAACTACTGCGAGGGGGGCACAATGAGGGCATAACTACTGTGAAGGGGCACAATAAAGCGATAAGTACCTTTATGGGGGCACAATGTGGGCATAACTACTGTGAAAGTTGTACACTGTGAGGGGGCACAATATGGGCATAACTACTGTGAGGAGCCACATATCTGGACAAAACTACTGTGAAGGTTGTATAATGAGGGCAATACTACTGTGAGGGGTGTAGGAAGACACAAGGGTCCGTTGTTGACAGAAGGTATGTGTCACCGAGGTTCCTGGCCTTGGTGAAGTAAGACCCGGTATTTTCAGGTGTCAGCGGCAGCTAATACTGATTGACACTTTCCTATTTTAGTATGGCTGTATAGCTGATCCAGGGGGGCTCTTACTGGGAGTAATCAAAGTGATGGGTGGGTAACTGCTCCCCACGTTCCAGGCCGGGTGTTGACTGGCCTATAAAAAACCCAGCTAGCAGTGTCAGCTGTGAGAGTGATTACCTCTCTCTGACAGAGGAGCTCTGGAAATCGCTGGTGTGGGAACTGAGCCCTGTGCTGGGCTGAAAAGCTGAGTGTGTTGGGAGAGCAGGTGACTTTTTTTGTTATGCACAAACTTTCTACTTGGTGTGAACAAACACCAACCTTGCAAAGAGTGTTTTTTGTTTGTTTATGTGTGAATAAACATGGACATTTAAATTACGAACTTGTACTTTGCCTCTGTACTGCACCCGCTTATCCCAACTACCAGAGCGAATCCCCACAGGGGGTACAACTTTTTAAAAGTATTAGGGGGGTGCAAGAGAAAGGACCTGCCCTGGGTGTCGAACACCTTAGGCACACCTCCAGCATTGCTAGATACTACAGCCATCCCGCCAAACCCCATTGACTATAAAGGGATCCAGGGATCATTGTCTGCTGGAGCTGCCAGCTGGAACACTTGGCCGCACGTCTGAAAGAAGCCTTACTCAATTTTTCTGGTATAAATTGTAAGAAACCGGCCAGGCCACCTCGGCTCCATCTCACACCACCCACTTTTATTTTTGTGTCATGCAGAACCCTCAAAAAGTCTACATGTTTGTGCAAGAGGGGGTCTTGTGCCGGCCTCTCCATAACTTCGGCACATCCAGCGCCAGTTCTAAATGTAACACAGCTTCCTAGCTCTCTTACATTTAGACCTTTTTCTATACCTAAAAAAAGGCGTAGAGAATTGGGAATGAGACGGCTTGCTGGCCCATCCCCTTCCCCGCCCATGCCATGTCCACTATTTTAGACCTGGCATGAGCAGGACGAAGTCACAGATACTGGCACAACTAACCGTTGCACCACCATCTGCGTCTGAAATACGCCTTATTTAGGCATATTTAAGTAAAGTAAATGACCCCCAAAATGACTACACTGCCAAAGCTGGTGCATATAATTATGAAAATAGTTTAGAGTTTTCTTTTAATTATATGAGTGGGAAAATACATGTATGTAATATGTCCATTTAATGCAAAGATTTGAGATATATAAATAAGCCTAACTTGTCTTGTGTTACTGGTAACTAACAGCAGGTATTAAATAGTAAGACGTCATATACACTTGTAAAGCAGCAGCTTTCAGCTGAGTCATATGATTCCATTAGCTATAAGATCATCCGATGTGACTTGACAAGGTATAAAATATATAGGTGCTCATAAAAGAAATGCATCACCATCTGTATACTGTAACTCATACAGTAAGTGGCTGAATAACTGTGGCTTTCTTAATGTGCGGAGACCTTTTACGCTAAGTTGCTGCATACTCAATAAATTGTTCAAAGCACTGAAAAAATTCAGGCTATGTAAACACTCCAAGGCGAAAGCAGACAATGGGCCCCTATGGCAGGAGGGGGGAGTATCGTTATTTAAAATGTAACTTTTAATAATGTCAAAAATATCAGATTAATAAAACTCACTACATAAATTGAGACATACATACACATAGGGACCAAGGGAATGGTACCCGGCTGGTAAAGACAAAATACTGTTCCGTCCGGGGAGACGTGAACAGTCTTACCAGACCCTTTGTAGGTGGTGGGAGAGGTCCTCGGGTAGGAGACAGGAAACGTGATGACCAAGCCGTTCGGGAATGGGTGCTGTAACAATGGAACCGTAAAGAGGAGCACTAGGAGGATTCCTAAACTAGCCCTACCTAAGGTGAAGGGGGCTATTATACTGCTACCTATCTATACGGAGCACTCGCCTTGAAAAAGACGACCCCGTCCGGTAGCCTGTCCCTAAGGTGGACCTTGCCCTACAACCTACAGAAGTTATGCCAGTGGATAGTTGATGAACAATGCTTCCAGAGGTCTCCCTCGTGGCACGTTTCTGTCCGTGACTCTTCAGGGAAGGACTGCAGGAAGACAGGGGGGTAGTGAGCCACAGGTATCTAGCCTGGGGCTCAGTAGCACACTGGAGAAAGAAAGACAAGCTGAGAAGCTTGTGTGCTGCTATCCTGGTGTAGGATGCAGTGTTACACTGGAGGGGTAGTCCAGTGTTGGACGGTCCGGGAGACACAATGGTCCCAGGCAAATGAGACCCTTCTGGTTGGGGGTAGCAATGCAATGAACCAGCCGCAGTGATGTACCCTAGTAGTGGGTTTTAAATAATCGCGCCCCAGGTCCTTCGCCCCTCCCTCTCAAATGCGTCATCGCCGTGTCACGCCTACCTGAAGCGCCGCTCCTACCCGGTCACGCGACCCCAGCGTCAGGGAGCCTGCGCCGAGGCAACATCCACAGGGCAAGAGGCAGACGCCGTCGGTGACGTCACACGTCGGCGACGCCACGTGAGATGGGCGGGAGCGCGATAGGAGATGGGCGGAGTCAGCGATCATACAGCCAATGGTCAAATGGTCTGATGGTCATGTGGGACGCACAGGGTATGCGTCACCCTGGATGGTAAACAAAGTAGTAAAGCCTAGAAACGGCTGATGGCATTTATTGCAGGAGTCATAGGCAGACAGGTGATCAATGTGGCGAATTGCTGCCGGGGGGGGGGGGGGGGGGGGGGGGAAAGGGTTGGGGAATGTGCAACCCCCGGCAGAGTGACATGAGATCAAAGTTTTATATATATGTCCCGATTGCATTATACGGTTGCTGGTATAAAAAGGCGCTCTACAGATTAGGAGCGCGCATGGAGAGGGCAGGTGCAAGCAAGTTGTGCATCTGCTTTTGCCGCCACAGGGACCCCATGCTCATAGCGGTGTAGGCCAGCATGGATCCATGTGCAGCAAGGTGTATACCAGCCTAACTGTATGCGCAGACAAATCTAGAGGCAATGGGCATATACGGTACGCAGGCGCAGGCAAAGGCAGAAGGCCCTAATTGTTGACTAACGTGCATATTGCCCTTGATGTGACATCAGGGCCACAGCGGCAGCAGCATGACAAAGAATGAAGACAGCAGCTCATGAATAGATGAACCATGATACATATATACACACAGAGCCATAGATCATCAATCAAACAGCGGCATTGTGGCGGCAATTGCCCCCTGCTTCCCTGCCACTTGGTTAGTCAGAGGAAGCAGGAGTAGTTCAATCTCTCGTTCATGCCCAGGGGTGCCGCTGTTTTAAGATTGAAGATCCAACGCGCCTCACGCTGGAGGAGGCTCTTATCCCAGTCCCCCCCTCTTGGGGGGGATTTCACGAGATCAATGCCCATGAATTTCAACCGGGCTTTACCATTATGGTCGGTGTGCACATGTTTAGACACTGGAGTGTCCCTTTTGTGTGTCACGTCCCCCATGTGCTCACCGATCCTCCTCCGAAATTCCCGTATGGTCTTGCCAACGTATTCCAGCCCGCATTCACAGAGGATGCGGTACACCACTCCTCTGGATTTGCAATTGATAAAATGCGGGATGGAATACGTTTTGCCAGTGACAGTACTGGTGAAAGACTTGGTAGTCAGAATGTGTTTGCAGGCAACACACCTGCCACATCTATGGCTACCTACCAAATTGCACCGCAGCCATGATGAGTTTTTGCTCACAGATGAAAAATGACTGTGTACAAGCTTGTCACGCAGATTCGCACCGCGTCTGTATGTTATCTGCGGACTGTCCCCCACTATATCCAGAAGGTCGGGGTCCATTTTCAGGATCCCCCAATGGCGTCGTAGGATGTCCCTGACCTGGCCTGACCCTCTGTCAAAGGTAGTGATAATGCGGGACAGTTTGGTAGTGGGCGTGTCTGGCTGTTTCTTAATCAATAAAGAAGGTCTCTGCCGTGCAAGGGCCACCTTGTAGGCTGCTCTTAGGATGTAGTCCGGGTATCCCCTTTCCGCAAATCTGACCCTTAGGTCAGCCGCTTGTGCTACAAAGTCCTTTTTGTCCGAACAATTTCTGCGCAGGCGAAGGTACTGCCCTCTAGGTATTCCCCTCCTGAGTGGGAGAGGGTGACTACTCTCCCATCTCAGGAGAGAGTTTGTCGCGTTAGGTTTTCTATGAATCGAGGTATCCACTTCGCTCCTATCATTCCTGGAGATTTTGATATCCAGAAACGGTAGGCTGGTTGGGTGGGTCTCGTATGTAAACCTCATACCGATATTGTTCTGATTTAAACGGGATACAAACGACTCAAATTGGGAGGGGCTCCCATTCCAGGTGATGAAGATATCATCTATATATCGCGCCCACAGTCCAATTCTGGATACATCGTCCGGACCCCCATCCCCAAAAACCAGGGTCTCCTCCCACCAGCCCAGGAATAGATTAGCATACGACGGGGCACAAGGACTCCCCATCGCAGTACCCCTGAGCTGGTGGTAGATCTTGTTGTCAAAAGTGAAGAAGTTCCTGTTCAGGGTAAACTCGAGGATCCGGACGATGAACTGGCTGTGGGCGCGATATTGACAGCCCCTGGATTTAAGAAAAAATTCAACTGCCGCCAAACCCAGCTGGTGAGGTATGGAGGAGTATAAAGCCTCCACGTCTATGCTTGACAGTAGGCATCCGTTCTCAAGGGTAAGACCCTCCAATTGTTTGAGGAGGTCCGTAGTATCCTTGAGATGGGATGGGAGTGTGGTCACAAACGGAGCAAGAACACGGTCTATGTAGATCCCCAAATTCTGATTGAGGTTATTCACCCCTGAAACTATCGGCCTCCCTTTCAGTGGCGAGGTCCCCTTGTGGACCTTAGGGAGGCAATAGAATGTGGACCTACGAGGGAAAGGAGGTAACAGAAATAAATACTCTTCCGAGGAGATGATATTGGAACTCTTGGCCTCGTCGAGTATAGATTTGAGTTCACGCCTGTAGACGTCCGTGGGGTCTCTTTCCAGGATCTCATAGGTGGCCCTATCACTTTTTTTTTTTTTTTTTTTTTTTTTTTTTCGTGGCACGTTT